>NC_049171.1:40319655-40944655 GCF_009769625.2 Cygnus olor
TTTTAATACAGAAAACTATTACAGTAACCTATGCTTATGTTGACTGAAACACAATAAAACTTCAAATGGGTATTATAGACACAACTGCAGTTATCAGCCTCTAATGATGCTAAATGATGAATCACTACATTTTTTATAGAACAATCAAAATCCAGTGTTTCCGTAATCTTTCTTGGAATACTTTTTATGCCTTCTATTGTTCTTCCAATTAATCAATAACAAAGTGCACTGTTTGAAATGATATAGGAAATGTTGATACAGATATGACAGGTAATTCTCTATACTTCTAGGAAAGAAATGTTTTCTTGTTGTTAGTTCTGGTCATTTTCCATCATTTTTACAAGACAGTGAAGTGACAGTGTCACTTTAGTACAGAAATCTTTTACTACATAAACAGACTATGGAAGTAAAATAAAACATTTGCTAATAAAGCTTTGAGGGCCATATTGATCTGTATATTTATCTTCATCTCTCTACTACTCTACTATTAGTGAATCCTCTCCTGAGTTAAAATTTATTATTTACTCAAAAAAAAAAAAATCCAAAGTGGGAAAACTCATTTCAGTAAACATCTGTTTAATTGCTTCCTTAAATGTCTTATTCTTCATAAAGAAACAATGGGCAATCTAGTTGTTCATCATAAAGTAAATTATTTTATAACTAGCATTATCCTGCTCACAACGGAGAAGGGGTTGCAAAGATCTTTCATAGACTGGAAGTAGAAAAATACAACAGTTTAGCACTACAAAAATGATATTGAATAATCCAGAGATGTCTTCAAATACTTGTGTTCGTGGGATTCTATTCTTAGAATATGCCATAATAACCTATAATGGGGCAGCATTTTACCCCCAAATAACTCAGTTGATATCAGGGGGAGATTTTGAGTAATAATAAGTATAGTTCTGAGTAAATTATTGCTACTGATTTTTATTTTTTTTTTTCCCCTCAGAATGTCTTTTGTGCTAAAGATAGACAAAACCTTTTTACTTCTCCTTAAGCAGAAGTCTGCAGTTCCTGGTGTTCCTCAGACAAAGGCTTTGAGTCCATTGCAGTGTTGTCCCTAAGCTCTTGTCCAATACTCACAGTATAGTTTAGCACACCATTCCCTAGCACACCATTTGCAGGATATAGAGCACCAGTCATATATTTTAACTGCTCAGACCAGTTTATTGGAACACAGGAAAAAAAAAAAAAAAAAAATATAACCTGCAACATGAATCTTGCCAGTTCAGAGGACTGTTTTTGCACCAGTCTCTAAGACTAGTGACCACAAAAAGTCCTGTTCATACATTCATATTTGGCTCTTGGCTTCCCTGTTCTCTTCAGTGTCAATTGAGAAACATTCAGCTCTAAACTCCATTGTTTAGAAGTTCCCAGAAAAATTTTCTTTTATATATCTCAAATTAACTAATTAACTCTTGTTCAAACCTGCCTCTATGGGGGGGGTCCCACTTATTTAGCTGTCTCATTCTTCTGTGGCACTTATTATAATTAACATACAAGACGATTTCTCTGCCCAGTCATTTGTAATAATTTGCAACTATTGAACAAAATGCAGACATTAAGACCTTCCACCACAACATGAACTTTTCAAAACCTCAGTTAAAACTAATTTGTTTAGTGCTCACCTTTATTTTCCTGTGTCTTTAGATGATCCTCAAATGGACATATACTTGGAAAATATATTCTAATTCATGTAAAAATGTCTGTGAAATGACCCTGGGTGCAATTAACAGTGTTGTTTGTATTTGGTAGCATGGGATGAATTGAAAAAAGTTTAAGAAACTTTGCAAATAAAGAACCATATATGCAACCTATGTTATCTTTCACATTTGTGCTTGAAGATTGAGAGTTAGCAAATATGACACATTCTTAAAAGCAGTTCCCAGAGAAAACCTGGAAAACACAACATTTACACCAACCAAAATAATGAAAGACACACTGCCATTGTTGACTCTTGGTCATATTGTATGTTGACTCTAAATATACTCTGCTAGAAAGACCCAACCATGGGAAGACCTATGCACTACTTGGAATATCTGGAAGATCTATTATCTCCATATTTCTAAATACATGAGCAACACCAAGTAAAGAAAAACTTCTAACAGGAAAATTGTTAGATGCTGAATGAGTATTACCATTATAGATGCTTGCCCTATTCTTATCCATATCTAGATGGCATGGTGATTTGTGGCTTCTACCACATTTGATTTCTTAGGTCCTTTTATAGTTCTTCATCGTAAAATTTCCTCTGATTTTTGGAAGAGTTAAGGCAAATTACTGGAGCTTGTGAGGTCAGTCAGCTTGGAGAGAAGGATATGAAATTGGTAACCATCTTCAAAAGAGGGATTGGTATTCCCATGGTGGATATGACAGTCCTATATGACATTTCCAGGCTGCCTAGTTTAGCCTAGTATATTACCTACTCCACTGTCTTTGTATTTCTCTCTCTCTCTCTCTCTCTCTCCCTCCATATATATATGTATATATATATATATACACACACAAATGAACATGTCTGAGGCAAAGATTTGATTTTCTTGAATCCTTCTTTATTCTCCTATGAGTTTTCCCTATGGGAGTCAAGCACATTGCACTTACCTTATTATTCCATTTGAAATAACCTGAACTGGATTTATGTACACCTTGAAACATATTCTACTTGTTCCCTCAACACTGCTGGATAGACATAATATAACAGTGTGCTTCAGGGAGGCAAATGACTTAAGTTGTGAATAAAACAGATTATATTAACCCAGGGGCACAGCAAAGAGTGTTGTTTTAATTACTACAGAAAAGAGTGTATAGAAATGATTTACAGAAGGCAATGGTAAGGCTGCTAACACAAGGTGGTGCTATTTACGCTTTACATAATAGATGTTCAAAGCTCTGTGCTGCCTGCTGGCATTCGCCATTTTCCCCATCAACTTTACAGGGCTTTGGACTAAGTGGGAGGTGCAATTGAGTCCATACTTCTCCTCATGTACCTGTTCTAAAGATGACGGGACATTTCCTTGGCAATAGCTACCTGAGTTCAGCTTGACTGGAAGGTATGTTAATTTGTCCTTGTCATCTCTTGAAGGCAGGACAGCAGTGTTAGGTGTTTTACTGTACCAAGTACCACAGGGAAATCCAGCACTACAAGAAATGACATACTTGGCTGTTTCTGGATAGGAGGAGGTTAGGAGCCAAAGCAGCAAATACTTACTCTGTACTATTCCCCAGATCAAAGAACTGCCTTAGAAGGATTTAGGATACCAGGTGGCATGGTAGACAGATGATACTTTGCTTTTTCACCAGCTTGCTCCATGAAATTGCATTGTGCTTTCACAGTTGTAATTAGGCAAGGTCATTATCAAGTGTGGAATAATAGCTTGTATTCAGCTGGGTGAATCCCTTTGAATTTCTCCATGGATGGTAGATCTCCCACTGCAACTACTTTGTTGAAAAACTCAGGGAATAGTTATCCAAAGAAAAATCATAAGATTACTGTGAATGTTGCTTGAAAGGGAATAGGATGTTGGTAATAAGTGATGACTTCACTGAAATTTAAGTGTAATGAAATGACTGCATTCATCAACTGGGTCCATTCAGCATGTCATATTAAGACATTGCCAGAGTAAGATTTATCTCTGCTTATTGATTCACGAAAACAAGAATAACTATTTCATTTCTTCCAGAATGAACTCAAGAATTCAAGAAAAAATATTTAAATTCAGGATTTTTTTTTTTTGTATTCCAAATTAAAAACAGCAACAAAACAGCAAAAACATATAAGTATATATATCTTCTAATTTAATAAGCCTGAATTCAATCAGAGCAAATTAAAAAAAAAAAAAAAAAAAAAAAAAGCAAGTAAAATGAGAGGGATATTTCTTCCTTATGAACTGCTTTTAATACCCAATTCTTTATCTGATTTTTTTACCTTATACCAGATGATAGATGACTAGTTTAGTGGCTAAGGAGCAGTAAAAAGCAAAGAAGTTCATAATGTTCTTCATAATGATCATAAGATCTTCTTCATTCATTGAATATTTCACTATTGGTATAAAGAAATTCATAGCTAATCAATTAATAATTGACTGAGCAAAAAAAGATCAATGGAAATATTTTTTAACCTTACATATAGGAACTTGAGATTTTGATAATATTTTTTTCTTTTTGCTAAAAATATACTTGAGGAAAGAAAAAAAAAAGGCAAATCCAAAATATTTGCAGGAAATAATACTATTTTTTATTCTGATTGAAATCAAAATTAGGTAAGTTTCATACTGTATGAAATCATACAATATATTTTATACTGTGTGTTAGTTTCTTATGCAAATCTTTCTTCTTTTGTATGTTTGTTATGAATAGATAAAATAAAACACTGCATGATAGTTACTCTATCAAGGGTTTATGGTTCATGTACCAGGACAGTAAGTTCTAACTGATAAGCAAAAATATTTTTGAAGGAAAAATGAAATTATGATGATCGGAAGAAATCAGATAATTTTTGACATTTTGGAGAGAACAGCAAATAAGGTTCTGGAGCCCTTTCACCTCCCGCTACTATCTTTGAAAGCTCTGTTTTTTCAGACTTCACCTATCTGGTATTTCACTGGTAAGTCCTTAAATTTAGCAGCAGTCTGTGCTTTTTGCTTCTCTTCATTAGCCTCAATTTATGCAGTCAGCTTTTCTTCTACTGTTTTGCTGAAATAGTTGTTTTTCTAAATTGTTTTGTCAAGCAGTCCTTATTTGCTCAGCTGCTTGTTTCTAGACCTTCACTTTGCAAGACATTTCTTTTACAGCTACCAGTTCTCTCTTCCCCCTCCCCCCTGTTCTTCAAACTTTCTTTTGAAAAAGTTCCAAGTAATTTCTTCTTCTGAAAAGAGAAGTGCTGGAATTTTAGAATTTAATTTTTCAGCATGAATTGTTCAGTTCAAATAATTTCCCAGAAATAAACTTGTTGATTTTTCATTCTTGATAGTATTAGTAATCTGGAATTATTTCAAATAGAAAGCCCCACTTAGTTTAATCAGACATTTAAAAAAACCTCTAATCTAGAAAGGAATCAAAAAATGCACTTTTTTTTTTTTTTTTTTTTTAAATCACTTGTTTATAGGGGAGTTATGACAGAGTTGCTGCAAGTAATTCCAACTTCCCATTTATTTTCAAGAAGTTAACAGATTAAAAAAATAAAACAAATGGATATGGGAACCATAGCCTACATGTGTGCTGTTATACTTGATGGATTTAAATAAACCACATGAATTAAGGTCTTTTTGTTAATCTCTGCAATATGAGCATCTCTAGTTGGAGTATAATGGAACAATCAGTAGCCAATGTATTTTCAAGAACAAAAAGTTCATATTTGTTGTATTTTTTGTCTCATTTTAATAGCCTGCTGTTTTAATTTGTTTATTATTCAACAATTGAAATTTCTGTATAAGAAAGTCGTACAGCTAAGAATCATTTTAGGTATCTTTCTTATATACCAAGTGACAATTCAATAACAATTTACATCTTTAATCAATGTGCTTGTCTCTTCAAGTGTATGATTACGTTGGTTTGCAAAGGGTAACTACTGAAGGAATATGTTGAAGGAATTTAATTATATTTAAACAAGTTGCTTCCAATCTTCAGGTATTATGAAATTAAGAAGGAATGATCATTAATCTAAATGGAGCTATAACTAGAACTGGTGGTGGACTAAGACAAAGCCTACCAAATAGCAGCTGTAATAAAATGTAATCCCAAAATATTCCATATTTCACTTGGAAAGATGCATGACCTTGTCTTACTTATACAACAAGTTTTACATTTGTTTCTGCTTGTTCATTTGCTTCTGGTGAAGGTAACTTAGAGCAGAAGTGCAATTGGCTTACTACACCTGGAGTGCCTAAAGCCAGTGATTGTGTAATATCCTTTGATTAACAAATTTGTCTCACCTACTGTTCAAGGTTGGTAATAGATGTAAGAAATAAATGGAAAGATTGATTTCCCCTAGAAGATAATTGTATCATCCATGACAAAACAATTCATAAATAAAATCAACATATTGCATGATACTTTCCAGATGTTATATTTCTGTGTGGTACGTTTTGAAGGATGAAGCACAGTGTCCTCCCCGGTGTGGCTGGCCAATTACTTTTGTCAGTTTCTTGTGTACAGACAGTGTGGTTTGATAACTGTAGAAAGTGTAGATATTTTGGGGGGAACTCTCTGAAAATGAAACTGTGTTTTTAATCTGGGGTGTGGATCACATCTCACAGTGCTTGTACTACTTGGTGTCAGTGCCATACAGTAAGACTACGTAAAACAAATAATTCTTCTCCAACTTTTTTTTTTCCTTTTGTTGTTTATAGAAGTCTTAGCCTGCTGCAAGCTAACCTAAACTATAGCTTTATGTACGTTAATTAGTGTTTTCTTTTTTTTATAAAATTTGGGAGAAGTCTTTAAGTGACTTCTGAAACATCAATAAACAGTGTGAATTGCAATCCATTGAGTAAAATATAATTCTGATTTGAACTCTCCCCTTCAGTCCCTTAAACCCCTTCTTTCCTAAAGGTTAGAGGTTCAGATTTGTTTCCCTGACTCCAAGGAGATTCAAGAGATCCTCGCAAGTTGTAGAAAGGAAGCAAGCTCTTATCTCAGTGAGTATCCTAATTATGTCTGGGAGGCAATAAAGTTGAAGTGATTTACCTTTTCCGTAAGGTAGGCATTGGACAAGCATGGGACAGCCTTCTCTGAAAAACTTTATAACTCATACCTGTTAAAAAAAAATCCAGTCTCTCCCATCAGTTAAATCAATACAGCCCTACAAACTAAAACAATTACACATTTTTACATTCTTCAAGTTGCATTCCACTCATGTTGGGTGTGATGCCTTTTCAGTATCCATGAGATAAAATTGTGATTTTTTCCACTAACGGAAAGGTTGTATGGACAAGACTGGCCAAATACATTTCTGCAAAATTCCATGATGTGTGTGAAAATTTTTTTGTCTATCTGTGTTTTACCTGGAGCACTAGTGAGGAGAGAGGCCATGCCTACTTCTTGTCTTGTAGAGTTCCAAACATTTCAATAATCTGGACTGTTGTCATTTATTTTAACTGTTCTTGGACAGATTGTTCAAAATGTCTTTAGATAAATTAGAAATAAAAATATATTTTCTTCCTTGAATGTGACATTTTAGTAAACCACTACTAAATTATTGAATTTGAACACTGGATCTGTTATAATTATACTGACAGAAGTTACATTTAGTTGGGGTGAAAAAAAAAAAAATCCCAAACCATTCCTGTGCAGGCAGTTCTTAGAAGACAAAACATCTCAAAAACCATCTAACCACACTATCTATACACCAGGAAATAGAATAAAATGTTGCCCTTGATCTGGAGCCATACCACATTGTAGAGATTATAGGCTCTCAGGGTTTTTAGGATACATTATTCCTTCCCTACCAAAATACCCTTTTATGCTATTGCTGTTTTTTATTTATGATAATTTATTGATCAAAGCAAGGAATGTCTTCAGAGAAACAAAGAGTCTTGCAAGGAGCTAAATCAACTGCATATCTTTCACTCACAGCACACAGACCTTTCTTTGATTCTGTGATGGGGAGAGAGCATACATATTCAAAACACTGCTTCTGGACCTGCTATCATCATCACTACCACCACAAGCACTAAATAGGGACTTTGGCAGCAAAAGCAAATTCTGGTCCAGGCTGCATATTTCCCTCAAATTCACACAGCTGAGAATATTTAAAACTGGATCAAAAAGTGAGGGATATTGGGCTTATTCACATCTGTTGTTTCATCCATTACTGTTACTTGATCATGCTGCTTTCTGATAGTCTCTGGCAGGCATCAGATATTTATGGTATGGTAACATCCAGGCTGGTTAGAACAAACACGAATAACATGCACATAGAAATAACAACTGCACGAAACCCTTATAACACAGGAAATTATGTTCAATTAAATGCAGCATTAAACAGGTGGAAGATTTTCTGGTGAATTATCAGAGATTCAATATCTTGGACAGGATTCACCATTATATTGGAGAAATATTTGCCTTTTTGGGTTTCTCTGTGGAATAGATTGACTCATCGCTTTCATATGTTGGTAAAGTCAACATTGCAGTATGATGCCCAGTGAGGTGCCTCACAATGGCTTAAATTGAATGGCCCATTTAATCACCTTGTAGTGGTTTAAAAAAAAAAAAAAAGAAAAAATAAAAAAAAGGAAAAAGGAAAAAGGAAAAAGAAAAAAGAAAAAAAAAAAGCTTTGAATATCATAGAAGCCATAGTAGTGAACATGAAAAAGACTTTGTTGAAATTAGGTCTCTATCCAGCATATAAATCATAGAATCATAGAAGCATAGAATGGCTTGGGCTGGAAGGGACTGTAAAGATCATCTAGCTCCAACCCCCTTGCCATGGGAAGGGATGCCACCCACTAGATCAGGTTGCCCAGGGCCTTATCCAGCCTGGTCTTGAACACCTCCAGGGGTGGGGCATCCACAACTTCTATGGGGGGGAAAAAATTCTAAACCAATAAATAGTCTGTACCAATCCACTTTGTAGATAATACCTGAATATCAAATTACAGTTCTCTGCAATGTAAGAAAAAAGAAAACAACAAAATTTGTTTGTAATGAAAAAAGAAAAAATCTGTTTGTAATGAAAAAGACTAGAAAATTTACTTAAATTTTTGTTTGATTTGAAATTAAATTCCTATTCTGGGATAAGACCATAGACCTGAATTCTCACTATTTTCTTTAAAACCAACTGGAAATATTAGTTTTTTTTTGCAGAAAGAAGGCATTTATGCTCAGATTATTATTATTTTTAAAGCTTTTATTCCAATTTGAAATTATTTTAGATATCTAATCTGTTTATCTTTCCTGTGTAGTATGTATTCAATGAAGAAAGGTGAACATTTCTAGTGGGTTATTCATTCTTCCTACTTTAAATGTCAGAGAGTAAATCGTTCTAGAGATTTTTAGATTCCTTCTTCAACTACTAAAGAAATTTGGACAACATAGTTCCATTTCACAAGTAACTTTTTAAAGTCAGAATAAACAAAACCTTCTTTTCTCTTTATTTTAATTTAATTTAATTTAATTTAATTTTTATTTATTTTATTTATTTTATTTATTTCATTTCATTTCATTTATTTATTTATTTATTTATTTATTTATTTTCTGGAATATCTAAAGCTTATGATTATAAGCTTAGGCACACTTTATGTTTCCAGCTAAAGCCTTATATATGAATATTAATATTTTCTCACTCTTCAGCTTAAAATGTGCTCAGTGATACATGTACCCTGACATTAATTAACTTGGCTTGCTGTGATCCTGTCAAGTTGGACTTAAACGAAGAACATACTCAAATAGGACACATATGAGTTTCAACTGTAAATAGATCCTCCTGCTATAAGTGGAGAGCTTGTATTTGCATATATGTGAATCTTCCTGTAAGGAGAACTACTGCTTTTGGTGTAAAGAACTTTCTATTTCAGAGTAGGTTTTATAACTTACCTACACAGACAAGCTCTCTGACAATGTATATATGGTATTTTAAACACAGAGGTGTTCCTGATGTGTATTCAGGACTATAAATGTCTATTTACTTTAAAAGCAAGCAAGATTTCATTTTTTTTTAACCTTGGCAGTACTCAATACCTGTCACATTTCAGAAAAGATAGTTCTGACCACAAATCATGAATTTCCAAGTCCTACCTTCTAGGAAAGTATCTTAAAGATGGTTTCAAAGGTACTTTGAAAGTGTGGTATTAAGATATCGGAGTAAAGAAGGTGGCCAGCAGAAAATATATTACTCACGGTGGTGTTGAGGAAAGAATCAACTCAGCTTGGCTTCACATTTCAAGATGAATTGCAGTAATTTAGCTTAGAGAAAAATATATATCTGCTTGTGAACTCAGCAAATCTAGGTTGGCTCCAAGATAGAAATATGAAGTCATATACTGCCATTTTCCAGGTGCATTTCTCAGCAGAACAAACTACAAGTTATTGATTGGATAAATACTTCAAACCGGAGAAACAGTGGTAACAATAATACAAATTTAGCATAGGGTATACATTTAAATCTCATAAACTTTCAAGATCAGCAAAAATTTAATAAAGTCAACAGAGAAAGATCATTTAATAAAGTACTTAGATAAATCCTAGACTGTGATCCACTTTTTCTCCTCCTTACTGGTTTCCCTGAAATAGACAAGTGAATCAAGCAGCGTGGCCACTAATAGTCTTCAAGATGCTCAGTATTTTCTAATCCAGCAGATTATGATTATGACCACACTTCTGTTCTCATGATTATACATGGCATATTAAATTTGATATTTTGGCATGATTTGAAAGTGTCTGTAAAAAGTACTACATTTATGTGGACCCTAACAAGAAAACTGTCCCATGTAGTTGGTCTAAAATGAGCAATTTTGATACCAGACAGGATAGCTGACCAGCAATAAGCTTTGGTAAAAATTAAACTTTCACTGCAAGCTATCGTCAGGATGTTATTCTATCTTCCTGCTATAAGAAGAGGTGAGACTGATGTGCTGAAAGGCCCCAGGACAAACCAGAGAAGGAAGAGGCTGTATCAGGGCAGCCCAGAACTGATCTGAGTCAGAGGATTCCTCACCAGCTGGGCTTCAATGGAGCTCGAACTGTAAAGTCTACTTTTCCTTTACAGCTCACTTTCTCCTGCAAAAATTCAATAATGATGATGACAATGCCACTATTGTCTTGTATTGGAGTGAATCCCATTCAAAAGAAGTGCTCCCATAACAGCATGTGTAACAATCTGGACCTGCCTTTAAAATCCAAATAAAGCAGATAGAGACTTGGAGCTTGATATTCTGTGGACAGAAGATTCCAAATTAAATCACTGGTTAAAAAATGTGCAAGTCACTCTGTTTGGATACTTTCAAACTGAGGGGGAAATTAAATGGCAAATTTTTATTATATTCTGTTTTACTTAGTGCAACAAGAAAACCTTTCTGAAAACAAGTATTTTGATTCAGTTTACATTTTCTTCTAAAATGATCACAGGTGCATTCATGAAATTCAGATCTACGAAGTAAGATTTTCTGTTTGTTACTCTTAATAAAATCCTAGTCTGAATATTTTCTGTTGTGTCAGCAGTCTCAGCAAAAAGTTGTTTGTACTTGAATATGTTCATACACTTATGCAAATCCATGTATATTATAAATACATATATATTCATATATGTATATATTTTTACAGAATATATATATATATGAATATATATATATACAGAGAGGGAGAGAGACAGATTTGTTCAGCTGAATGCCTATCTGTCTTTCAGTTGGTGATATGACAGTTTTACAGCCAAAGGCCAAAAACTTTTCTCATGGACTTTAGACAGATGTACAGCCTGATTACTGAAGGACTTCAGAAAACAAGTACAGGATAAAAGTATGTCAGATAGAAAGGAAAAAAATAGATAATGGGCTAGAAACTTGTCAGATCCTACAAATTTGAAATTTGCTTTATCACAGTCTTTAAGAGCTTATTTAAAGCCTGAATGCACTAAGAAGCTCAGCAGCAATGATCGAAGAACAAAATATTTCCCCAGTATTAATGACTAGCTTAAATCTCTGTACCTTGGGCAACGAATGTCTTCTGAAATATTATTAATCCCTCCAAAGCACCCTGTCCTGAGGACATCAAGAACTGAAATTTGGAAAAATAAAATAAAATATGCATATAGATTTTTCTTTTTGGACTATAGAATTTAATTGGTATGTACAGAACGAGTCTCAAAAATTATTGCCTTATTGCTCATTCACGTCAGATCAAGGAAATTTCCAAATGACCAGATGATATCAGATTGACAGAATTATCTCTCAAACTTCTATTCACCTTATAATAGCTAATATATACTTGCAAATATGATGTTAAAAATAACAAAATTATCAAAAAAAATCAATTATCAAACATACTAAAGCTAGGTAGGCATTTTAGGTTTAACATGGGAATTGAAAGTAGACTATAGGAACACCTTTCCAAGCTTTTGAAAAGTTAGATGTGTCACTTGTTAATGAAGCTGAGTAGAAATAGACAACATGTTACTGAGAGACAATTTTGCACTCTAGTCTTATCTTGTACTTGCTTTAAATACTTAATTTATTAGAATTATAATGCAAGTAGTTGAGGTTTGAAGCTTTTATTTGCCCATGCTGAAGTATGCTGAACCTGTTTATTTCTCTCCATCAGCTGTAAGGAGGAACTAGGAACTTCAAACCTGGTCTGAAGTATTCCTAAGTAAGATGACATCCACCTCTGAGTTAAAGGGCCTAGGCTTAAACTAACATTCCTGAAACATTATTATTATTATTATTTTTTAAGTTATGGAAGAAATGAGTTTCTTATTCACATGACAATTTTCATTGACTATAAGGGAAAATGAGGATGAATAGATGCTAAAGCAATGTGATGTTTCAAAAGGATGACGTGAAAGTAGAAGAATGGAGGCATGGAAAGTACTTCCTAAAGGAAGTACAAAGTACAAAGGATCCTATGACCTTTGGATCTGAGTTGAAAATCTGTGGGTATTTTTCTTTGCATATTGGAAAAGCTTTGATCAAAACAATCTTCATATAAAACTGGAAACTGGAAATTGTGTTCTATTGCTGCAATTTGTTTCAGATGAAGAGAAAGAAAACAAAGTGGTTAAGGGCAGTAACTATTTTAACATTTTTCAATTCATATTTTATTTTCTATTTACAATAACTTTCTGTATTTTATGGCTATATTAATGCAACAGAAAATAACACAGAATAAAAGTGGTTTTGAAACATTGTCAAATTTTTTACTATTCTGTCCCTACAACTATAGTTATTCATGCTGGTATAAGTTCATTATTTTGCATGTGTCTGTACAGATGCATAAGAGTTAGGTGAATTCTCATTTTCCTGGCTATTTTAGAAATATTTTGCTTGAAATGGCAGAAGATCAATATATAAAAATATTGCAGATATCAGATTTTTTAAAATAAATTTTATACACATTTAAAAAAACTGAAAACTAGTTCAAACACAAATTTTAACTTAGTAAATACTTTATTTTGAATAAAATACATCATTCAATATTTTTGCTATATATTTATGACAATATTGGGTAATTCTTTGCTTTCATTTAAATTTCTGCAAAAATCATTCAGCTGTGTGTGTGTGTGTGTACTCCACTGTAAGATTTTGGTGTAAGCATGATGAATGTATCATGTGGAAGTTGCTGTTGCAAGCTTGGATATCTGCTTCTTTATACGGCAAAATTTCCAACATGCAGGTCACTGAATGAGGAAGAATGTGTGTAGTTAGATCAAAGAAACTCAGTGGATATGTACTAGGATGACAGATAAGTGTCATATGCTTCTCATTGCTTGCGTACTTTGTCAATGGGAGGTTATTTCTGCAGAATATGTTTTTGTTGACTGTTTTTTCCTCATAGGTTCCTCTTACTGTCCTGATGATATTTTTACCCCCAGTAATTTATTTCCTATGTGGTAATGCAATGCTATTTCAAATCGGATAGACCTAAAGAGATATAGTGTACTTAAGATTGTGGATCTTATTTTCAGAGATGTGAATGAAAACTTCCAGAACAAATGCCTAGGAAAATGTACTATCATGGAATTTATTAATGAATTATATATGTATATATATGTATATATATATATATATTTGGTATTTGGTAATCTGCATACTTGCAATCATCCCAGAAAGACTGTTATCGTAATAAAACTCACAGTCTATTCATGCATTTTATGTGGGTATGTCTTGGGTGTGTTTGTATATACATGTGTATACATACATGGCTTTACTTGTTACTTGTTTCTGAAAGTTAGTGCTGAGAATTATCAGGAGTGGTGTTTTAGTGACCCATTCACATCAGGTCAAGGAATTTTCTTTTCCAAATGCTACAGCAATCCACATCTTTATTTACCTTCCACAGTTGGACAATGACTTGAAAATTAATTAATGTTACTTCAATTGACTGCCAGTATTCAAATATTGTCTGCAATATATATAAAAAATTGTAGAACATCTGATGTATTCTTTGGCAGACATTTAGAACCAAGTCAACAAATTTCAGGAATGATCAATGTTGGTCTTACGTTCAAGAAAGTAATAGTTGTCAAAGCCTGAAATGGTGAATAGGCAGGAAGACAACAGTCTACTGAGACCCCAGTATACAGAAAGATGCAGAGATCTGATGGGTGATATCTAAATACAACAGAGTCATGTAGCTAATTGGAGAAGGCAACAAAGCCTATGGCAGTCTTGTGAAAAAAAATAAAAAAAAAAATCATAAAACTTCCACTGTATATCAACAGCCTGAACATAGAAGGAAGAGACTGTGAATTCATTATCTGATGATGGAAGTGGCCTCCAGAGGTCACTTATACCAATCTAAAATTCAAAGACAGGTCTGATCAGAGCAGGTGGTTGAGGGCTGCATCCTGTTGGGTTTTGAACACCTCCAAAGACATAGATCTCACTACCTTTCTAGGCAGCCTGCCATAGGATTTGACCACTTGTGATTAAAAAGTAAAACTATGCAACTAACTAACTAAATAAATCTAATATCTAACCGAACCTCCCATTTTCCAGAAAATAACAATTTTCATGTCACTTAGCTTGCGTAGCTTTTATTCTACAATATTTTGTGGTCTTTTTTTTTTCTTTTTACAAAACCATGCACTGATGTTGTGATATATGTGGCTCCACTGAATTGTAATATGTCCCTCTCATACTAACAGAGATATGTGAATACAACATTATAAATAGGAAATGCATTGATTCCCTTATCACTAAGGCATCTAGACATTTATCTAGCAATGTGCTTTGACCTTGCAACATTTGAGTATACTATGAGTGTCATCAGAGTGGTTTTCTCAACATTAAGGGCTTTCTAATCCCCTTTCTAGCCAGAGTTTTAGATTTTATACATTAAATAATAGGTTATAATTTCATTTTTAATTAAATAAACATTATTTTAACAAATTAAATGATTCTACTCTAAAGAAAAAAAAATAAATAAAGTTTCTATAATGTTAAAGCAAACTTACCAATATGTACATTTAGGTTACAGCAAGCCTTTTCTCCAGTTTCTTCAAGTTTATTATTCGCTTTGGGAAATATTTTTTCTTCAGCAAATCACTCCAGGTGCAGCCCTCTGTAGCCATTTGATCCATGGAAACACAGGATTCTACACTGAATCCTCCCATATCTGTGGGAAAAGTTATTTATCAGCCTGTAATGTTGTGCAGATCAACAGCTGAAATTTTGGACCTATTCCCTGACTACCTCTTGTCTTTCCCTGCCTATTCAAGGTGCAGTGTAGCCACATTAAACTCAAAGTATATGTAGCCTGCACCAAAGAATAATGTTTTTTATTTGCCATTTACATTAACATAAAAGAAATACATTCATAATCCTGATCATTAATATTTTTTGGAACTACATATCATATGGTAATCAATGGAAAATTGCTAAAAGTCTCTAATATTTTTGTTACAGATAATGTTTATCATGTTTTACAGAAAGACTTTGGAACGTAAAGAATGTTAACATTTTACCTAAGAATATTATGATGCAGCACATTTCCATACCATTTGTCTGAGATGTGGAAAACAAAACAAAAATGAGATCTTTCAGCCTCCTCTCTTCCAAATTTAGGTAATTTAGTAGATGAAGAAAAATAAATTTGAATTTTAGGCACACACACTCAGACACATCTATAGATGTCTAAATATGACTACATATATACATAGTCATACATATGTATTAGTATGTGTATTAAAAGCTTTATTTGACTCAATTCCTGTATATGTATTTGTTGGTGTATAGCATTCATAGTGAGACTATGAGAGTGAGTGTACACATTCCCTCATATTTCCATACATAATTAATTTTCAGTTTTCTGGCTTCTGAATTTAGAGAACTACATGTGCTATAATGCCAACTGTGAGTCACTTCATTAGAAATAAATGTTTAATATAAATAACCGGCTGAACAATTGTATTTAATAGAATACATCTAAAAAAAAAAAAAAAAAAAAAAAGACAACAAGGAACAATGATCCTTCCACATGTTTTGGAATATTCATTTTTTAAAACTTTTCTTTGTAAAAAGAAATCTAATCAAAGCCAGTACTGAAGAAACAAGTCATCTTTTGTTGTGGCCTTGAACTTTGACTCAATCAACCCAAGTATGTAGTCATCTGGTGAACATATGGGCATTGTTCTTCCTATAGATAAATGCAGTCCAAATCCCCTTTTTCTTTTTTTAATTTTATTTTTATTTTTTTTTCCTTTGTGTGTATGTGTGTGTGTGATGTTTTAGGACTACCAGCCAGACAATACACTGGCTTGATTCCCCTCCCTGGACTTAGTCAGGTGGTGGGGGATATATTAACCTCTGAGATTGTCACTTGAATTTATGCAATGGATTTTTTTAGTCTCATGGCTAGGTGTTGGGTAAACATACACAGACAGCAACACAGTGCAGAAGACTCTAACCTTAAGACCTTGCCAATTCCAGAATCAAGTTTTTCTTGAGATGATCAGAAAAGTTGTACTGGTGCTATTTCTTCCGCATCTATGTTAAAGATTGTTCTGTAAAGAGTTAGAAATATGAAGCAGTGTGAACCATTAAAATAGGCAGCAATTGGTGTATTGCTGGTTTTTATTTTACATTCTTAGCGAGCCAAATTTAGGTATAACTTAAACTGACTGTGCCTGTTATCTTCCATTCATATTTATTTTTTAGTGTAGTGGATAAATTCCTTATTTGCTACTCTACATAACCTATCGTGAATTAAAGGACGAAGGCAGCCTTGTCTTGGCAAAAAAAAAAAAAAAGTGGATAAAATTAGCCAGTGAATGTCCAGCACCCGAAGGAAGAATTCATGCAGCACAGAAACAGACAAAGCACCATTTGCATTCTTTTATCATCAAGTGCAAATGTGTGGAACCAAACTCAGAAGTGTTATTGGTTACACATCAGTAATTCACATGAAGTCTGAGTGTAAACGGGCTAATGGAAAACAGAACGGGGTTCTAGCAAGAAGGGCAATAAGGTAAGGATATGTATGCTCATCAGTGCTACATATAGGATATACTGAAAGGATACTTATTGCTGCTCAGCACTGGAAAGAATGGGGATGACTGGGAGAGAATTTCAATTACATTTATCTATACAAGAGGTACCCCGCTTTGGGGACAGATAGAATTTGAAAAACAGCTCTGTTCTTTGTTAGTTCCTTCAGAGAGTTTCTCAGAACTGTCTTGATGTCTCTAAATGGAGCACATGTTTTTCACAAGGTATCTGTATGCTTAATTCTGGGCTTTTCAATCGAAGCTCCAGTATATTTAGGAAAACCTATAGTAGAAATGCATCCCTTACAGTTGAAAGCTGGAGATGGAAGCACTCTTGTGCTGGCATGGGTTTAATGAAATAGCCTATTAAATCTCCCTTACAGTAGTATTATTACTTATTTTTTAGGGAAATATGGATGAACACAGTGAGCAGAAGAAAATTTAACTTATTTAAAATGGAATGTAAGAGATGTTTCTTCAGTTGTTAATTTTTGGAACAATTATGATTAGAAAGTTGCTTATATCACGCTTTAAAAAAACACCTCGGTAGAAAAAAATTCAACCTGTCAAGGCTGCTTGTTGTGCAAGCATTGCACAACACTTTCTTGGTAATATGCCAAATTAAATATGTCTGTGAATGTCTATACAGTGTTTTTTGGCTGAGGCCTTAAGTTCATCAGCAATTTTCTATCTTTGCATTTTAATAAGATATTCTCTGAAATAGCGGAACTGATCAGAGTCTGGTTTAGACATCAGTGGACAAAAACCCTGCCTCCAGGGAAAACCTGCATTTTAAAAATGTAGACAGATGAAGGAGTGGGGACTCTTTCATCTGGTAGCTTACATGCTCCTGAAACTGTGCAAAGAATGAAGAATTAATTGATAGCATACAATTAATGCCTTCTAGCATAACAATGCTCAGCCTTGCAAGAAAATTCAGTAGGTTCATACCCTAAATAAATTACTTAGCAGAAAGAAAGGCTTGTGGTAGGGCCAATGCAGAGGTGCATAGAGTCTCTTGTGTACTTGACCTTGGGATAAGGGACAAGAATTATATATATATATATTTATATATTTATATATTTATATATCTATATATTTATATATTTATATATTTATATGTATATATATAAAACTGTTTAGACATTCTGATGAGGAATGATGGGTGACATGAAATCTAAGCCGCTTGAGGAACTTGGATCCCAAATAAGCATGCATTGTAAGCATACTGCTGGTCTACTACACTGACTTCCACTTGCATGCCACCATCTTTGGAAGTGAAATTACCTTTGTTTAGTGAGGAATATCATCTCAGTGAGAATTCTGATTGGATTGCTACTTACCAAGATTATAACAAGTATCTCGGTGGGTGTATTATAAACAAAGTCCTTGAATAATCTCAAGCTTAGCTCTCACTAGTCTTTATTGCAACAATTTTGAAAGATGGATTTGTTGAAAAATTTCAGAGGATAGAAGACTGAGCGAATTTTTAGTAGATGATATCATTTGGAGGTACAAGGTTTTTTTTTAGAATTGACCAGGAAAAACAACAACAACAACAACAAAATTAAATGAATGTAAATTTGGGAACCCTGCTTTTATTCTGCATAAGGATGAAACTAAGACCTTGTTCTAAGACTTCACCTTCCCCATCTTACACCTCTGCCCCTCCCCCCAAACCAACCAACCAAACAAACAAAAAACTAAAACATTCCATGTTATGAAAACGACTACATCAGCAAATTTGCCTGGAAAGGGTTAGCTTAGGATAAGAGAAGATGGGATGAAAAAAGATCTGAACAATTTCTTATTGTTCTTATTATTGAAAAAAGATCTCTACAATTTCTTATTTACCTATATACCAAGATCTGAATCTGTATTTCCCACATTTACAGGCAGGTGAACATCTGAAGGAATATTAATAGCCTGTGTCATGAATACCATTTTCATTTTGAGCAGAAATACAGTCCTGCACCTAACACTTCACATGAAAGCCAATTCCTTTACGTGAAAAATAATTTGGAAAAACTGATATTTGACAATGAAAAAAACATTCTGAAACATTCTCCAGCCAGTACTTGTACTCAATATATCATAAAAACAATCGCTACAGGTAAATTGATAAAAAACAATTACTTAACCGAAACTCATCATTTCCGTAAGAAAAAAAAAAAAAAAGTGCAGAGATAAAACAGTTTATGAAAACAAAACAAAAAACTTCTCAACAATGGAGATACCATAAAATATAGTCTATTTGCTGAAGTCTGCATGGAATTCAACTTTATGTCATTTAACTAAAAGACCTCTCTCATGTTTTGACATTTTCAATGTGTTTTACTTTCCTTTTGACCCTTCCAATAACAAGGATATTCTCAGATCTTCTCCAAAGGGAAGAAAAGAACAAAATCAATGGAAAATGACAGAATGCAATGAAAGCAATTTTGCAGGATCAAAATTTAAATGAGCAGCAGGGTTTTTGGATGCTTATCAAAATCAAGCCAACTAATAATTTTAAGTGTAGCCATCATTTTTGCATACACTGAAAATGATGGAGTGAGCCAAACTCAGTAAAATCCTGTGGCATCCTAGAACACTACAGTACAATTTGCACCTATCTCAAGCACTACCATGTGCAGGGCTTCTGTGGTTCAGTCTATAGGAACTCATCTATAAGAACTCAAGCTGACTTTAGTACTGATATACAGACCTATAACAACTTTAGCTTTATCCAGAAGCCTGTGCACTTCATTGTTTTGCATACCTGACAATAACTACCTTGAGCACAATGATCATGTAAGCTAGGATAAAGGAGTTCTTTTGTGAGAGCCGGAGTGTGTTTTCTGAAAACATTTTGTGAGCAATTCAGTTTCTTAATTTGAGTAATATTTAATTGCTCTTTCCAGAACTATAATACATTTCTTACAACATTATTTATTCAGGGAAAAATTGAAAATAGTATTGAAAATACATACTTCAAAATAATAAATAATAATAAATCATGATTCAGTTTCCCAAGATCAGGTCCAAAGGGTAACATAGTATGCAATGGACTGATGATATTTTCAATAATATATTACTTGTTGTCTGTATTTTTGCATATGCTGTTTAACTGCTAAGCAAAAGCATCAGAAAAGCAAATAAAAGACTTAAGACTTTAACATGAAAAAAACACTCTTTTCAAATAAAAACAAAACAAAACAAAAAAACCCACACACATAGTCTCCCCAAGCCAATATTAGTCTTCATACACTGATTCTTTAACTTCAGCTTCATAACATTTATTCATTTCCCCTACGCTCTGCCTCATGGATATGGATAATCATTAAAACAGTGTTTCATTGGAAAAGGACAACACAATACTCTTCAAAGAATCGCAAAAGGTTTAGTTAAGGATTTATATAGATATTTTTTTTAGGATCTGACCTGATTAAAAAAATATATAAAAAAATAGTTTTAATGCTTATGGTACTTATCTGGGATGTAAGGGTAGCTCATATCTGGGGATTGAACTGATATTTCCCATCCCAGAGGAACACTCCATACTCTTGGATTCCTTGGCTGAGTGTCTTCACGTATTTACAGGGTGTGAACTCCTCAAAAGACTGAAAAAAATGACATCAAGATGACCTATGGTCCAGCAGTTGAGCACTCCCTTAAAGTAAGGGAGAGATGAGTTCATACTCCTCTTCATGATCAGACAAGACAGAGAGAGAGCAGGTTCTGGTATCCTTTCCTGCAGTCAATGCCTTAGTCATTATCTATGAAACATTTTCATCTGTAGTATTTTTCTATTAAGAATATCAAAATCAGAGTCTTGTGTCATTCCAAGGGAGAAAAACAGCCTTGCAACTCTTGGAAACATGCAGAAGGGAAGAAAGTCCTCTTGCACTTAACTCTACTTGCAACCCTTGCAACCACAGGACTTTTACAGTCTTGGTCCCCAGCTGTAGAATAGATCTTTCAGTGACTCTTCTTCTACTTCCTCTTGCTCATACCAGTTACTTTCACCCTGAAAATCAATCTACATCTCACCTATAGCCTGCTGCCTTCTTCCAGGAACTCCTGCCCCTATATGAACTACCTCTTTGTAATGCTGATCCCTGAGTTCCCACGGTTCTACTGGAGGAGACAGTGGCTTAGTCATCTGCCAGCTGCCCCATTGATTACTCTTGGAAGCAGATGATGCTTGGTATTAGAGTGATCATACCGCCTTGTATCTGATGGGAAAGGAAATATTTTGATCAAAACTCATCCTAGGTTTCCAAAATAATTCATAAATTTGCAGATTCAAATTTCAGTTTAGTGTGGGATTCATAAGGAAAATTTTGCATAACTCTGCTCTTCATTCACTTCATGAACAAATTACTTGAATTGATCAGAGATGTTTCCTTTGGATAAGACTCTTAAACCTCAGCTTCAAAATTCCATAACAATTTGAAGAGCTTCAGGAATTGTGGTTCCTTGAACATGTGATATAAAAATATATCTATATAACCAGAACACATTTCTACTTTATGTCCTTTCTAGTCTTCTCCCATCTATTTTGATCTGGGGTAGTTATCAGGTCTTGCTATAAATGCTGACTAACAGGTGAAGAAAACAAAAGCAAAACAAACAAACAAACAAACAAAAACAACAAACTGAAAACTGAAATATGTATTTGAAAACTGAAGGAGCCAAATATTTTGTGTTGAATCCCAAAGAGGTAGAAATAATACAATCTATTGTCTCTTTATCTTTGTGTTTGCAGTTATGACCTGATACTAAAAGTTATTTCCAAAACCAAACAGCTGTCACACAAACATTAGGTGGTTTCAGTCCAAAACTGAAACTGAAAACATGCTAGTTCAAAGACCACCTAACAGTACAAATACCTCAATCTCACTCTCCTGTTTCAACTGCATGATTGTAGAAACAAGAACATACAATTCAAGGAGAAGAGACAATGAAAGTAAATATAAGACATATAGAGCAACTCTGGTACCCAGACTCTTTTCATACACTATTTTTGTTTTATTTAATCTTAGTAGCTGTTGGAGAAGATGCAGATCAAGCAGGAACAAGTATTAGAAGAAAACAGTGCCTGTTTTTTTCCTTGTTTTGCTGAAGATTCTCAGCCTCTGAATGCATATCCATACTTCCTCCTGTTTTCTCTGCTGAAGAGCATCCCCCTTTTAATATACCTTAATAATTTAAATCTGTATATCATCATTATTCAATGGTATTTAACAAAACAAAACAAATGGAAAAAAAATGATAAAGGCCTGGATAGGTTTTGCACAAAGAATTTTTCATAATTTTATGTACAAAACATTTCCAGAAAAGGTGAGGTAAAATAATAAAATAAAAATAATATATATATATATATTTAAATGACCAGTTCTGCATATTTTCAGCATAAATTAGACCTTGCAACAGTTCTCAGGAGAAAGAAGCTGTTATATCCTTTCCCATGTGAAGGCTCAGGAAGGCAAAGTAATTTTTTTGAAAATCACAAGTGACTCATGATGAGTAAGACAGCAGTTTCATCCCTAGGGGTCTGAATTAGTCCCCTGAAATAGCAAGCAGATAGCATTCCTCCTTATACTGGCATCCTTACTGAAGTATGTGGAAGTGTTATCTGTTCCAAGTAGGTAATTTTGACAGCAACTGGTATTGCTTAAACATATATTAGCTGTGTTAAAGTGAACTGAATGTGATGGTGGGAAACTTTAATGTAGGCCATTAGGAGACATTTGGAGATAAACTACACACAAGGAGAAAACTCTGTCTCTGGCCATCTGCTTGTCCTGGTAACACACAGAAAATTTGCAATATGCAACAATTCCCTCTTCTTGCTGAACAGCAGGTGCCCATCTTTCCCTTCAGCTGTCCAAAAACTGTTCCCTTATAACTCTTTCCCTTCTCCCTAAAGGATCCTTTCATATCTTTGTAATGCAAATTTACAGTGGGGAAGAACAGATTCTGTTTGAACTAGAATTATCTCAATTTACCTGTTAAGCAATGGATCTGAAATCTTATTCTGTCCTGTGAGCATTCTACTTAAATGAACAACAATCACTCTTATTTTTTCCTAGTGTCATCTCAGTTACAAATGAAAATGACAGCAGTATTTTACAAACAATAAAAAGCACAGAGTGTGAGGATTATGAAAAAGGAATCCTTTTTCCACTGTGCTGGTTTTCTCAATAAATACTAAGCCATAAGTAAATCAATACACTATACCAGAACAAGATATTGTCTTATATCCTTGGAAATCAATTTTGTCTTCAACTGAAAGGGATCACTGTTAGGTAAGGACCAGGGAATATTATGGTAATAAGGTACAGAAGGTGTAAGAAAGAGTATTCTATTCAAAATATAACACACACCAGTTAAAGGATCAAAAGTCAGGTTACGACAATATTAAGTTTGACAGGCAACTTCTACTAAGTCTTGTGTGCATAAATTTTGAACATCTATGTTTTTAATGCCACATACATTCTGGAAAGGTTTTGTTCCCTGCTCTTAAACTTTAACGCAATAAAATAAGATTTGCCACATACGTTGAGATTGATAAAATAAAGAATTAAGTCTCCATATCCACAATCTTATCAAAAATAAAATGTAAATAGCAAATGTAGATGTTGGGCATGTAGTCCAAAACTGTGAGCTCTTCAGCCACTGAGTGGCTGCCTGTCTTTATCTGATTCCTTATTCATCCTAGAGGATTTATTGGAATATGCATACTTCTGCACATTCTGCACCTCTTTTCTACGTAAGTGTTGTTATTCAGAAATTAGGTGGCACCATGCCTCCAGTCCTAAGGAATCTGATAGTTCTAGCTATGGCCCATCATAACTGTCACAAACTGCAATTGTGGCTGCAGTGATTTGTGGTGCTTCCACAATGTACTTTTTGCAGCATTTTCTAGGTTAGAGAAATCCTTAGAAAAATGAAAGACGCGAATTGTAAGTGGTCTTTAAACCTATGTCTGTGCAAGTGTTTTGGCTGCCAGCTCTCTAGGAAAAATGGCTTTTTAGCCCTTCCACTAGAGTAACTGTACAGTGAAAACTCATGAAAGAGTTATGGGTGAAGAACAGTCTTGGGCACTTATAAGGAAAACAAGACAATGTGTTTCTAAATTCCAAGAGACAGGGAAAGGAATTAATTAATTTCTACATCCTAGGTAAAAGGTTTATCTTCTACTAAATAAGAAAGAAAAAATGGCACCAGCACCTTTTTCACTTTTCAAAAAAGCCTTTGCATTTTCTGAGTTCTCAGAGAGCTCTGATAGTCCTGTTGGATAAAACCCTGCAATGGGTTAAAGGAGGGTTTTTGACATCCTAATTGCGTTTTTCCAGGAGGCCCAAATCAGAACCAATCTGTGCTTGAGTAGGTCAGAATCCAAAGTACCAAACAGGCTACAGGAGACAAACTATGGAACTTGTGAAATTGAGGCACCTCCAGGGCTAAGCACCACAGAGGGGTCTCTCTCAATGTCATAGTACGACACGGATAATTTCTCTCAATAGTATGTAGCTATTATGAGGATGAATTTGATATACGGAGTTAATGTGATGATGATAGTAGCATCTTAGATGATAGATCAAAATAATATGACATAATACCACTTAAAATGTTGCAAAGTATTAGGGATTCATGTTTTGGTTCTTAATATTTTTTTTCATTCTTTGCAGGTTACACTAATCTTCTGTTTCAATGACTGTTTATCTCTGACATGGACTGCGATTTTAACACCAGCATCTCTTCTTTTGAAGTTGTTTAGTTTCTTAGCATCCAAAATTAGAGGCTACTTGTAGAGTTAGGGTTTACATCAGCCTAATGATTGTGTGTCTGCTTCATTTCCAGTTACAGTAAATTTTATTTATTTATTTATTTATTTTAGATTCTGCTCCTTTTTAGGGATATAAATGGGCAACAGAGAAGAAAACTCTTTGCTTTGTTTTGTCCAAACAGCTCAAGTCTGTGTTGGGGCAATCCTCTGGAAGAAGGGGAGATGCTGCTTTCCATGACAGCATCTGACCTTGCTCATCAGGGAGATATTTGTGTGTGAGAAGCAGAGTGCGAAGAACACAGAGCAGAGGATTCATGGCAGGAACAGAAACTGGATGACCCCAGAAAGCATGCAAGGAGCAGACAAGCAGCCAAGACTCCCAGAGAACAGAAGAAAATCGAACAAACAAACATTTTTTTCTTGGGACAGAGACTTAACTTTTTAGTCTAAAAGTCCTTGGTGTGCTCACTCTACACAAAATGTTCCTGCCATTTTATCAAAATTCCCTGTTTCACTGGCTGTCTTATCATAGTCAGACATGTTTCTTATACAACATCTTTTCATTCTTAAACAACTGCTACCTATTCAGTAAATCATTATGATTTCTAAAGATTTGTAGCCATTCACTTAAGGAAAGGACTTGCTGTGTCTTAATCTAGCTAAGACTAGATGAGAAAGTCTCATCAAACTTGAGATTTACGTAGATCACTTGAGTTTTCATACTGGGGAAAACAGTGACACACACATACACCCCAAAGCAAAGCGAAACCAAAACAAAAAATGAAAAGCTGGATTTTCTTATCAGTGTCATTTCACATAATAAATTAGCTGTGTAGGGTACACTAGAAAGAAAATTCATTCCCATTAGAAGTTTGAATAAAAATTTATCCTGTTGCTTGAGCAAGAGACAGCCTGAAGACAATATTCCATAGAAAGTTGTACCTACAAAACATCATCCAGAAAGGATAAGGCCAAGGATGTCATGGTCAGTTCAGTTCTTCAAAACTGCATCAACTTTATGACTAAATCATTTTTGACCTTATAAGGAAGGAAATCTGGTGGCTGCTGCTAATAAATGGCAGGACCAACATTAAAGGGCAATCACATAGGAAAGTACTGCAGCCTCATATAAATGGACCATGGACAGGACATACTTTCTGGCAAAGGAATTATGATAGTGTTTCAGCAGAATACAAACAGGTACTGTGTTCTCTTGAACAACATTCTGAGTCATTCTCTTAGGACATGTATGCATGTATGCATGAAACCCAAAATCTGACTTGGCCATCTCTCTGGCAGGAGTATTGACCCACTTTGGGCACAGATGAAGCAAATCCAATGAATAAATATATATGAACCAATATATGAAGTGTTTATAGGGTTCTCTCCCCACTTTGATCTCCTTTGCTCTACTAGCATTTTTTTTTAAAAAGGAAAAATAAAATGTGGCAGCACTTCCATACTATTGCTATGCAAGCGAGCACTCAAGTTTTTCCCTGTCTTTAAGATAAGTATAGGAAGATATTAAAAATGAAACATCTTACCAAGGCC
Organism: Cygnus olor; assembly: GCF_009769625.2. Taxonomy (NCBI): domain Eukaryota; kingdom Metazoa; phylum Chordata; class Aves; order Anseriformes; family Anatidae; genus Cygnus; species Cygnus olor. The sequence continues at coordinate 40,346,121 of NC_049171.1, forward strand.
ATATCTTTTAAGTTGTGTTACCTATGCAAGATGCTTTTTACAGCAGAAGTCCTAACACTGTTAGAAGAGTACAGGAGGTCCCATAAGAAAAAAAAATAATTGCAGTTTCATGCAACTTGTGAAATTATAATGCATCTTAGGAATAAATCAAATCACTGTTTCTTTATAATTTCTGAATTCCATAGGGACTAAGAAACACATATTTAAAAGGTGTGCAGAAGGACCTTATTCATTAAACTGCAGAGAAAAGTAGTTGAGGCTTTATTAAAAATTGACTAATAGGCATTCCAGGTAATTGAACTGACAGCCTGTTTTGACAGCTGCAAGCAAAAATGTGCTTGCTCCAAATGGTGTAAATCTTTTAGATTTCTAGAAAGAGAAATGATGTACTGGTTTAACTCTAATCAGTTTATAAAGTTAAAAAAGAAATTCCAACTGTTCACCTGACTAGTTGAAGTTATGCTAATTGGAGGTACCACCAATCATTTCAATGGTAGGTTTTGAATTTAAAGAATTGCTAAGTTCTCATACAATGAAAAGGGTGGAAGGTGAGTACTTAAAATAATAATAATAATAATAATAATAATAATAATAATAATAATAATAATAATAATAATAATAATAAAAGTTTTGGCTAGCAGAAAACATAAATTAAGATGAAAACATCAGTCTGAACATGATTTCCAGATAGGCACTGAAGACTAAATTTGAATAAAGTTAATGGATGATACAGGTGTCTATCAGTTTTGAAAATCAGGCCTCAACTAACTAACAAGTGTGACAAACAATCTGCTTACATGAAGTGATAGCTAATCACCTTGTCAGAACAGGAAAAAAAAAAAAAGGAAAAAAATTAAAGAGGTGTTACTTATCAGATTTTACAAACATGAGAATAGAACATAGCAGAAAGAAAGAAAGAGAGAATGAAATTGTAAAAGGCAAGATGAAATTAAATTGGACTTTGTAAAGGTGGGTTCATTAAGAAGGAAAAATTAAGCAGGCAGCAAGTGTTAAAAAAGAAAGAAAATCTTAAAAAGGACTGTCAAAATATTCAAAAGGTAATGTGATTGACTTAAAAGAGCTAACAGAAGGTTAAATATTTTAAGAATATCATCCAGGTACTGACGTACTACATAATTAGAATTGACATGAGTGCAGAACTTGCCAATAAAACTTTGAGAACACAAACACGTTGCTCTGTATTTGACCTCTAGATGTTCTTTTAATCTATGTTTTCAAGTATGCATTTAATGTAGAGTTAGAAAAGATCCATCCTCTTCATAAGACTTAAAAAAAAAAAAAAGAGAGAGAACAAATAGGATGAATTCACCATAGGTATGTCACTTCAACCATAGACACATAAGAATAGCATAGCACCTGCCAAGAGGAGAAAAAACAAACAAACAAAAAGAATAGATGACACACTGAAAATAGTCAGTGTCATATGTAATTATAGCATCTCTAATACAGAGGGGTGAGCTGTTCAATTTTTCTATTTTTTTTTTAAATTTTATTTTTAAGTAAGAAAACCAAAAGTTTTATTTTCCAAATAGTACCATGCTTAACTTAACTGATATTTGACTGATGTATTGAACTTATATATGATAACTGAACAAGAAGACTACATGTTGTTTTGAAGTTTATTTTATTTGACTGTAGAATTGTTTTAGCCATTCCATGTGAGGAGTGTTGCTGAAATATGTATTTCACACTTATCAGCTTTAAACCAAGCTTTATTCCAAGAGGGAAGAACAATTAAACCACTGACTATTATTAGAATTAGTTTGCAAATGGAATTTGATTGGATATTTTTAGATTTCTCAGGACTATATGTGGCATAGTTTTGTATAAAATACATTTGTTTAAAATGCAACAGAGCTCAGAATTGCCAGGAACAATTTAAACCCCATAAATGTTTCCTCTAAATTGAATCAGAGAAGGCTGAGAAGCCTCTAAACACTGTACAGGGATTCAATGTTTAGCTTTTAAGTGAAACAATTTTAAAAATTGGAGCCTTGGCATCATTTATAACATTGTCAGTCAGTGCTCCAGTAGAATAGGCTGATTTTCCTCTTCTCTTTCTAGTTCATCTTTAGTGGGGGCTTTCACTGTTAAACATAGTAAATGAGGAGGAAATGTGGGAGTGGCGGGAAGGGAGAACAAAGACTTAAATGAAACCTTATTATAGAAAAATATATTCAGTAATTTCATTTTATATTATAATAGGGATATTTTTGCTTGCACTCAAGCTTAAAGACCATTTCATGAAACACAAGGAAACATCTCAGACATTTTCTTGTTTCATTGTATCCAAATATATTAATTTCTTGGTTTCAATGAAGATTTATGCTACCTATATTGCACAAGGTAAGTGTAAATAACAGCTATAAATTGCTAAGCAGTTTATGTTGCTTGTGAATGGACCCATTGTTCTCAAAACAGCCTGATTTTTAGAGAATTCAGCTAACTTAACACCTATGAGGTGCCATACAGGAAAATGCTATAAAAATCTAATAACAATAAATATGCATTGGTATTCAGTTATATTAGTTTGGGTGAAAGTGCATACATTTAGAACTTATTAATATATATACAGTTAAAACCAATTTAAATTAAAAATGGTGTGGGCACATGTGTGTCCAGCTCACCACATATAAACTTATTAGCCCTCGATTTGATTTGACACTTAGTTATTTATTCTTGGAAATACAGGCTATCTGGAAGTGTCTGAACTGAAAAGAGTGAGATTAAGTGAGCACTTCCAATGCTTTTTGCATTGAAATTCTCATGAGTGGAGGAGACTTTTGTCTAACAACAGGGCAGTCTTTCTTTAATTTTCAAAAAATTAATGCTTTAAGGCACAACCTAGATCTAACAGCCTTGAGAACATACCAGATCTTAGAGGAAATATCATTCTGTGTGGCCAATATCAGTATCCAAAGTAAAAGCTTAGATTTCAAAACCTTTTCTTCATGTCAAAATTCCAATGAGAGTCTGAGTATAGTGGCAGGGCTCAAAGCAATTCCTCAGTCTTCCACAGCTGTGCTATACTGGAAGCTAGAGATAATTGCTACATGATATTAAAATAGAAAAGATTAACTGGTACAAACAAGTCCTACTATAGCTAGTATCTGCAAGTCTAGCAAAGAAAACATGATAAAGGAACATCAACCCTCACTGCATCGACCTATGAGTGTCAAAGCGATGTAGAGTAGATAACAGTCAGCCACAAATCTGACACAATATTAACACACCATAGCCAGTGCCAGATCTAGTTTATTCACAGTTTTATACTGCTACCATTCTCTGTAGCATATAATTAGCCATACTCTACCACTACTTTACTGCTTACTTGAAAGTCCTTGGACATATAAAAATTATTTCTGAGCATTTTTCATGTATGATAAATAAATGTCTTCATTTATTTGAATATAAAATGTGCTAATTAAAAAAAAAAAAAAAACAACAAAAAAAAACAAAACAAAAAAAAAACACTAGTTTTATGTTAGGGCCACCCTGAGGCTACTATAGCTTATCCTCTAAGGCCAAAAGCATAAAATGATTTTATGGTATCAGATCATGCCTTGAATTATAACCATTGCCTATAATATAACAAAATTATCACTCATCTTCAAATTAAACCATTCCTTAAGCTTGAACGAGAGTGGAAGGCATGTAGGGGAGAAGACACAAAAGACAGCATCTTTAAGAGGTGTGAATAGGATATTTTCTACAGTAACAGAAGAGAGTTTGAAGGAAACTTCCTCAGTTCATTAGGGTTCATTTACCATGGCTTTTTTGTTGTTGTTGTTTTCTGTATTCATACAGGCCAAAATATAGCCTGTTGATTCAGATATTCAGGATTTCTTCAAAGACCTGTGCTCATAATGCTTTCTTGCATGCCTAGTTTGAGAATTCTCTTTCAAGTACCTTTTCAAGAGAGAATTGCTTCATTTTCTCATTTTCATTTCATGCATGCAGTAGATAGTCCATCTTTTGTTAAATACTTTACTGTCTTGTTTTATACCTCTCCGAATAGCAACTGTGTGTTTCTAACTCAAATTTTTGAGAGAATTAAACTGGGCAGGTGATATATACAGATGAAAATAAACCAATATAGTACACAATATGTAAGCACTAAATAATCAGCATCATTAATCTTTTCCTGAGCCACAAGTCCTCATAAACTGTAGGTATACTGCAGAGTGGCAATGACCTAACGCTGAATGCCCTCAGCCATCCTTTCCAGAATCACCAGTGTTAGATTGTAAACATCATTGATCATCTCATGTTTTTTATGTTCTTATTAAATGTGGAATTGGTAAGGGTCCATCTTTACTTTGTACAAGGAGAAGAAGGAACTTCTTATCAAGCTAATTTTGGCTATTTTCAGCTAGTCACAGAAATAATTGTAGGCACTGGAAAGCAGGAGGTATGTGAAACACAACAGATAAAACAACAGCACATCATAAGTATTTTTTGTTTACAAGATTTTTTTTTCTTTATTTGGTTTTAATGATTATTATGCATGCCTGTACTTTGGGCTATAAGAATAAAACTGAAACATTTCAGTGTTTTCTTTCTCTTCCCTAGAGGCTTTGCATTTTGCCTAAATAGTGTCTTCCTAGACAGTTTCAGGAAAAAGAAAAGAGAAAGAAAGGAAAAAACAAAACAAATCAAATCAAAACAAACAAAACAAAAAAACGTGATGAGACTATTTGCTCATATTTGCCCTACAAGTCTGGAATTGTGCTCCTTGGAATTTCCTCTGGGATGGAAAGGAACTATTCAATATTTTCCCTGTCTATTCTTTGTTTTGAATGTGTGTATCATGTTCTATCAGTCATGATCCAGAGCTAAAACTGGTTCTGAAATCCTACAATTAAATAGTGCATGTTGATAAATAAGATAGATGTCCTAATCTTTAGTACCTTTTGTATGTTTCCCCTTTGCTGAAAGTACCATAAAACTGTGATGTATTTTAACTGTAATACATCATCTGTTTTTAAACAGGAGTACATGATTGTATACATTTGTTCCTTTCTATAAAAAACACATGCACATATATATAACTAGTTCTCCACATACTTTCTGTTCAGAAATAACCGGAGTTGGTGTCTGGATACTAAAGGTATAGAATAAAATAATGCAGTAGAAGCACGTGAGATTTGATTCACTGAGAGTTCTGCTGGCTGCTTTCAGAGACAGAGTTAGTGGTAAATCTATGGATAATACAAGTACCACTGCAGTGAAATCTGAAGACTACATAGGTGAAGCAGAAAATGGCAAGGGAGAAAGCAATACTGAACCTTGGCCACAGCAACTGTCTGACATTATCCCTTTGAACAAGGCTCTTTGCATCTCTGTTACTCTGTAAATAGAACTCTGTTCCTGGAAAACATGACACGAAAGTGACATGAATTTTCTATTCCTTAAATAATCCGGGAGTTTTACTCAAAGTCATCACTATTTGACTAATGAAAGTGTTTGATCCATGGATGTGTATAGGACTTCATATCACAGAAGCTACTTCATGAACATTCAGGTCAATGTATAGACTACAGGAAAGGTCAGCTTGAGTTCTGGTCCTTGTTCTTCTGTAAAGAGATTAACCATTTGTTTCCCATTCCTCAGTTCTCTCACCTGCAGAGAGGGAAACTCTACTACTACCTATGCTAGATGAAACATTCTAGATTAAGTACTATAAAATAACCAGGACTGTCTACTCTTACACAAACCATCATCAGAAATTTTAAACAGGTTGATTGTATTTTCAAAATGTGTACTGTGAAAATATCCTTTCAAAAAACACAAAGTAAATTTATGACTAGACTTATAACCAATGCAAACTCAAATTCTGACACATTAATTGGGATTTTTATAATTTATTTTATTTATTTTTATGGTAGCAGAAGAGAGGTAATTGAGCGGTATTTAATATTTTTGTATCCACAGAAGTTCAGGTGGGCTTTGAAGAATTTTTAGGTGACCAGAGTCATGCTGTTGCATTTTTATTGTTTTGGCTGATTTTTTTTTCCTCTTCCAGACTCTCATATTTAACAACAGGGACACTGAGGAGCATGTTTCAATGAAGTATTATCTCCTTAGATCTCAAGGAGGTGCAATGAAGGATTTGCTGGCTGAGAAATATTCAACAAGTTGCATTTCATACATACCTGCCAGTCTTGAAATCATTATTAAGGACAGGCAAAAGGGAGAAATTGTATCTTGTATATAGACAATAGCTTCCAGGACAGAAGCACCCCTTGGAAACAAAAATCTTCTGAAAAGCACCTTTTTGTGTGCATTTATGTTTTAGCTGTTTTGGGAACCATGACAGTGGTGGAAGTGGACAGATTCACATCATCTAACAGAAAGAATATATGTGAATCTTTCCCATGCAATAGTAAGAAATCTAATAGGAGAGATTTTGATTTGCTCCAAACTCTTCTATATACAGAATCTTAAATTTAATGAAATAGTCCCTTCCTTTGCACTTCACATACTGTGTCACAGACTGTTGTGTTGATGTTGTGTCAGACTACAGGTGCTGATATACTCCTTAAACTCATGGAATCATAGGAAAGAATTGCTTCTGACTTATTTATGAGAAGAAGTTCATATCATAAAGCTTAAATAAATAAGATCATGACTGGAAACTAATGCAGTCATTTAAGACTTAAGCAGTTTTGAACTGTTTTTTTCACTGAGTCACAGTGCTGTAATGTCTCAAATGATGCTCTCTGAGGAAAATGTTCTTACTGCCATCTAAATTTGGATTATTTAATAAAGTTGGATGAAACCTTTTTTTTTTTTTTTGTAGGGGGGGGGGGGGGGAGGGGAGTTGTTTGTTTGTTCTTTAAGTGTTCTCTTTCCCTGGACATAATAATGGTTTCTTTCCCTGGACATAATAATGGTTTCTTCTCTTTTTCTCTGTAGATTGATTGATTTTTGATTGCTGATTGATTATAGATTGTCTGATGATTGAGTAGATTAGAAAGTTGTGGGCTTCTTTGTTGATTAAGATAACATTTGTTCACAGAATATAAGAAACCACATTACAAACCCTCCGGTGCATTATTGCCTCTTTCTCTGTGCTTTTAATCAGTGAACAAAGGGACTTTACAACCTCTGTCACTCCACAGAAATATGCATTACTTTTCAAACAAGATGCTGAGTGGCCAGTTGGCATATCATTTTGGGGTAATGTTTGTAAATATTGTAAACCTGCAAGAATTTTTGTGTTTGCTCAGAGATTACTTACAAGCGTAGAGCAAGGTTGAGTTTAGAGTTCTGAAAGGTTTGAAACCAACATCTGGAGAGAATGCAATGAGAAAAAAGTCAAGGAAACATATTTTCAAAAGGGTTGTTTTTGCTTGTGTCTAGTTGCCCTTCTGTCTCCTTGTCTTCCTTTTTAAGGTGGACCTTTTCATTTTGCACCTCCTGTTTTTTGTTTTGTTTTGTGTATTATTTTTTTTTGGGGGGGGGGGGTGTTTTGTTTTGTTTTGTTTCTTCACAATTCCTAGGTGAAATTAAGACATTTTCTCTCCTAGACTGTGGTTCCAGGCAGTGGTATACCAGTCCTTCAGATTTTAAGGCTTGACAGAGTTTGTTGAAGCTTATGTCTATCCAAGTTCAGTGACCTCCATAATCATCTAATAAATCATTTCATTCTTTTAGCGAGAAAATCTGATGTATTATGGAGATTTATATGGATTTATTTTCATTCTTTATATCCTTTGTCAAGAATCATATTATTCATTCACTTATTATGAGAAAAACAAAATCATAACCCTCTTCTTCATGGGGCAGGGCTAGTCTATGGAATTAATGTATACATTCATTCAAATGGCAGAAAGAAAAATAGATGAATATAAGATGTGTAGTTAGATCTAGCTTTTCACATTTGGTGTAATTTAGCATTTTTCCATAGGCTTTACTGGAATTACAATCTGTGCCAATGGGTATAACATCAGGCTTACAGTAAACTTCAGTACATTCATTCACTTGGCTGGTCATGAATTTCTGTGGATGAAGCTTAAAAACATATCTTTTCATATTTTTCTTGAATATTTCTTTCAATGTGATAATTAGGATAATGGATCATGCCCTGGCTACAATCTATGAATCAGTGAGACAATAGCGCTTGTCTATGTTAATGCATATCACAACCCTGAGGCAAAGCACACAAGAGGGGGGAAGGCATTCTCAGGGAGAGCTGTCTAAAAAACACATTTCTACCTAAGGCTAATATCCTTTGAAAACTATAAGTCTGTTTTAGCAACTCTAAACTGATGGGAATTCCAATTAGGGTGTCCTTACTAAAGATGTCTGTTATAGATAACTTTGGGGACCACCTACATCTCCAATTAGTAGCTATGGAGGTGCACGAAATTCTTTCTTTAAAAATATGTACATATTCTCGGGGGTTCTTTTGATCCGTCTGTGCTTGTACTGCTTTCCTTTGTTTCTTCCAACAACATTTCTTGTTGTGTCAGTCTGTGATAATGATGACCATTGAGCTAATTTTCAGAGGATCATATTAACGCTAACCTTTGGCTCACCATCTGTTCCTCAGTTTATTGCTTTAAATGTCTCCTCTCTGGCTCATTGTTAAACTGGAAAAGAAGCAAAATTCCTCCAAGCCCTGCACAGCTTTACTGGGGCATTTTTGACTGCAGAAGGCTGCTAGCATGGCATTCTGAATCATTTGCTCTTATCATTGAGGTTTTCTGAACACATTCAGCCTCTTGCTGGATGTTGATTGCAAAGAAAACATCTGTGGATGATAGTAAACTTTCCTCTCAAAATAACAAATGAACACATCTCAGCTCCCATCTTCTGACCAGGGAATTGGTCTCTACTCTCCAGGGTAGGAGTAGCTCCAAGATTTACAAACTAAGCACAAATACAAGAAACTAAGAATATGACATAGGATAGTTCTGAAACCCTCTTCTTTTGTGTAATGACACAATAAATACTTCAGCACAGCTACAGGTAAATTTCTGTTACAAGTACACACAGACATGTCAAATATCAGAGTATTTTCAATGCAGCCATTCATAACTCCATGTATACTTATTGGTAAAGCCTTTAATAGTGTCTGAGTTGTACAAACGGAGAAAGTTACTAAATCTAGTGTATACTAGGAATTTAATACTCACTGTATTAGCACTTCCCCCCCTCCCAGTAAGAGTAATTAATTTTTAGTTCTGATTTATTTCTTATTTTGTCTGACATTATTTAATAGACAGTATTCCTTTCTTATCTTTCTCCCTCCAAAAATAACTATACAAATTCAATTTAAAATAAAAAACAAACTTCGGAATATGGGAACATAATAACACCATGCCAGATTTGTTGCTGCTGGGAAATTTTGTCCTCCAGATTGCCTTGCTTTCAATGCACCATCATAAAATATATTTTTATGTAATTTAAAACATATGTTTTAAAGTGTGTTCTGCAGCAACTGAAGAAAAATGTGAACAACCAACCCATTAAAATTGCTGTACATTTTGCATACCTTAAATGCAGATACTAAGAATTATTTTACAGTGCAATAATCTTATTCTTCTAAATTAAGTTCAGGTGTCAGGCTAAAACACTGGGTCTGGATGACAGCTAAATGAAGGATCTTTACTCTCCAGTACAAAAGCTACAGTGAGAAAGAAGGAAGAGGGAAGGGAGTTAACAAAATTGTCAAGTAGATGAATACAGCTTCTTAATATCAGCAGTAATGGAGAAACTGTTTGCCATCATGCAAATCTGTGCTTAGTGAGCAAAAAACATTCTCCAAGGTTTTCCATCAATGTCAGTTGCATACCCATGGATTTATTTTATTATTTTTTTAAAGTAGCCTACTGCAATGCAAAAGTATCAAACATTCATTCCTAATTTTTATTTAGCAGAGTATTTAGTGATTAAATTAGATATCTATGTGTCTCTATCGTCTTACTAGAATATTGTGTTTAATGTAAAAGGCAAATTATTTGGTGCATATTTGGTATGCCACAATCAATGCCATGGAGAAATAGAAGGTAAACCCATACTTCACTATAAAGAACAGATGTACTATAGCTGACTATTTGCAAGTATAGGAGGCTATGAGGTTGGGACTTGAAAAAATGGTATCTTACTTACAGGAAACACATTAAAACTGGGTGACAGCTGGAAACCATGGTAGATGAGACACTGGAAAATTTCAGGATTCTCCTGCTGAAATCAGATATATCAGTGTTAGATCCAAATGGATTTACTTGCCTTTCATCTACATAGCTACCTGCGTATGTTACATCACTTTGAATTAAGTCTTTATTACCAGTACATTTGAAAGACATTTGGGTTTTGTTTGGGTTTTGTTTGTTTGCTTGTTTGTTTTTCTGGTCTAACGGCATTAACTACTTCAAAATTTCATCCCCCTCTAAGATTACATGTATATTCTGACAAACTTCAGCAGCTGACAAAGTGTCTATGTATAAGTGAAATAAATGCAAAAATCCTTCAGACTACTGTGGTTCTATTTATACATGGTGGCATTGATGGGTTTCCAGAAAGACTTCCATGACTGATGTCATTTCAATGTGATGGATCAGATCATAATTTTTATATATAACCTCTTTTGAAAGTTGTTTTAATTCTTCCTGTTCCTGGAAAAAAAAGAAAATTTAACTGTTTTTTTTTTTTTTTTTTTTCCACTTATTACCCCCAAATTGCTGAGTAATATGAAGCAGAATCAAAGCATTTACCTAAAATACTGAAAATTTTTGCAATTTAAATACAAGGGACATAATTGAACTCTTAGAAATTAAAGTCAGAGAAATAAAATATATCATCATTGTAGTTAACCAATTAAAATGAACAGGCAGAGTCTTGTTCTTACTGAATACACCCCACAGAGTATTTCCAAATTCCCAATGTATTTTTGAAGTATATCTGTTCAAAATCTCTTCGTAGAATTTCCTCCTTCAAAACAGAGAACAAAACCAGGTCTTTTAAACTGTGTGTTGTCTGATTTTGTCCTTATTCATTGGATCTGCTTTATGCATTGCCTGTTGTTTTTTACTAATAATATATGTTGACTTCTTGATAATGTATCTTGAATCTTGATCATATATAACCTCTGGAATTGCAGATTGATGCTAAAAGTGAAATGAATCAGGATTTTATTAAATCTATTTTTTAATGAGAGAGTCATGAATTACATGAGTGTATGTTACCTACCTTTTTTTAGCATGGATTTATTTTTCAGTGAGAATGTATCCAGGGCACACCCTTGGCTTGTTTGCTCCCTGGGAGATTTTAGCTTTTTACACAAAGGCTGGAGGAATTGCATTGCTGTGAATGTCAAATCATAGTTCAGATTAGAGTGTCCACTGAGATTACAAATTGGTCCCCCAAAAGAATGTGCAAGGAAGAAAAAGAAAGTACAAGGAAAGTTCCAAAGAAGGTTTGATGATATTAGAAAATATTGTCATCCCAGTGTTCTGGCCAAAAGAACAAAAAGAGGAGTAATTTTTGAGACCAAATGTAATGGATAACTTACTTCCTTCTACTTCACCCTAACTTCCTTGGCTTTTATCTTTTCTCTGCCTTCCACATCTCAAAACTGAGGCCTCTGAAGTCACTTCAGCTCTACTTCCTCATGCTGAAGATTGTGTGTGTGTTACCTTTTTCTCCCATCATTACTATTTATTTATTTTTCTCGCAAACAGTACGATTGTCTAGAGGGCACATTTTAATCTTTGTAACAAGACATGGCCATGTATAGCCTCAGTGAATATGATTATTTGATGCATTTTACTCCATTGAACTGCAGAGACAGTTTAAATGAAGAAAACAAGCCTTTGTCAAGAATTTTGTTTGCCCTACATTTCAGTCTTCTTCCATGTTTCTAATTCCCATGGAAGCTACAGTGTTTTTCCTTATGAGTGTTTTTGTTTTATTCTGTTTGTTTTTTTTTTTTTTTTTTTGGGGGGGGGGAGTTGGGATAAGGTTTCCACATTTATACATGAAAAGATAAACAGAGACAGGCTATCAGTGCAAACGAATAACTCTGTTTTACTTGACTAGTTGCTTAGGATAATTAACAGTTTCATTGTTTGTTTTCTTACTATGTGCAGTTTTGCAGCAAAGAACTCAAACCTGACAAAGTGCTCTATTAACACTAATGAAGTCTTGGAAGATGCCGTGAGCCAGGTAATTATTATTAGACTAATTCTACAAGTAGGTAAACTGCATCACAGGAATTAAATTATTCTCTATCAAAGAAGAATTCAAAGACAGAGCTTAAAAGAAGTCTATTCGAGGTCCACTTCTTTTACTAGACAATGCTGCATCCCTTAGGATCAGCAGTTTTGCTTTTAAAAATCCCTCACCCAGTGTATACACTGTTCTTTTCAAAGAACTGGAATGATTAATATTAATATCAATATTTATAAAAAGGAAGACAAGTCCTTGACCTAAAAGGAAGGAGTTACACACTGATGTGGTTGCAGGCAGTAGAAGTGACACGGGACTGAAACAAGCAGGTGTTAATAGGAATGGATGAGGAGCGGAAAGAAAAGTTAACCCTCTGATTCCCTCTGGTAAGTCTCATTTCCCACCCTTTGTACAGGGAGGAATGATGCAGAGGTCTGGTCACTCCTTGGAAGAATAACATTTATTTCAGCAGAGCTCTACAAGTATTTTCTCATTACATACCTCCTCCAAAATGGCTGAGAAATTGCTGTCAAGTAACCTCCAGAGAAAATATGAGATTTGACTGCTAATATTTGTTATTTGTCTTGATAATAGTACTGAAAGAATAGTATAGGAAGTAGTAGTAATTAATTTAAGTATGAAAATGTTACAGGAATAGTAAGAAAAGCAGAGGAATAGCATTGGAAGAATCTACACTGTTGCAGTGGACATCCTTCCCTAGCACTGCAGAGGTTGAATCTTAACAACTGTCCTTATGGCATATACATAAACTCAGTCTCGCTGAGCTACCAGTCTTCTGAAATGTCATTTTTGGACAATGTACTGGGGACTGGCTGGAAACAATGGTATGCACTGAATTTCACAAGGGAATATGGGAAGTGAAAATACAAGAAGTGCATATGATACTATTTATTCTCTCTGATTAGGTCCGTATTGAACAATGATCTACTTACTTCCTAAAATCAGAAAAAGCTGAAGCCAAGGTGTATAGTAATTCAAATTCAAATCCATTCTTTTACATAAAGGCCACAGTATCCCTGACAGGTTGGGAAACTAACCAGGGAATCTCAAAAGCTAAATGCCTAAGTCTCAGCAATTTGATCTCAAGCTTTTCAGTCGAGACCATGACAAGCCGTTGGCCTCTAAGTGCTCTAGACCTCTCACAGGAGAACCTGTGAGGCATACTAATGAGGGAGTTAGACCTGCATCATGTAGCTCTTTACAATTTATTTTTTTTTACCTAGATACAGCTATGTATTTGTGATCCATCAAGACAGCTTTGACCTCTGAAACACAGCAACTAACAAAAAACAAGGCTAAGAAGGGACGTACATATAAAGAATTAAGGATTATAGGGTTTGTCTATGATGGACAAACACAGAGACTCTCTATCTAACAGGTATCACTGGGTATAATACTTATTTTATTATTATTAGTTTTTTATTACTTTTCCAATACTCTAGAATTTTTTTACACAGAGAAGCACACAGATACTCCAAATAATGATTATAAGGAGCAAAGGAACAAACAAACAAAGACTTGGCAATTTAAAAGGGAAAGCTCATTGATGAAATACCCATGGAAGAGAGAGAACCCAGTCAAGCTTTGCTGTATCAGACTTAGTTGTAAATGACCTTGTGAAGGTTTACTCTAACCTTTGTGTACAGCACTTCAGTACGGTAGCAGTGAACACTACAGAAAACGAATCAATACAGATATGTGGATATATTCAAGGAGATGCTCTCTTGACTGCTTTTTTTCAAGCTGAGTAGAGAATTCATGCTAGCATTTGTTTGTCAATATTTGACTCCAACTTTTCATTCCCACTGCTTAAATGAAAAACAACACAGGCAATTCAAAGTAGAGAGAGGGTCTGTTTATGATGTGTAAACCTGAAACTGTGAAATAATGGGAAAATAAAATATTTCAGGATTCATGAAATTCAGCTACTTCACAGTTACAGCAAATGGATTTCTCATACCCTTGACTTTAAATGCTGTGATACATAATGCATGATTATGTATTTAAAAAAATAAGTGGACACCACTCTAAGAAAATACATTAACGGGAGTGAAACATGCAGTGAAACATATTCCAATTAAAAATTCAGTCTTATTTATACTGGAATTCTTGGTCAATTTCACACTAAAATGCCAATGAAACAAAAAAAAACAATAAAAGCATTCTGTTTTTTTATACTAATACTTCAAGCATATATTCTTTTCTTTTTTTGGAATTATTTCATATTCATAGGTTTATGTATTTTTATTGTAATGGCATATTTTAAGATAGACATTTTTCTTTATGTATTTGCCACGATTTTTGTAGTTTACTGGTGTTGATTGTTTTCATATGCATTTATTTTATCAGATTTAGGGAGCAAATCTATTTAAAATTTAAGATACTGACACCTTTAATAGCAACATACCTATCAACGGAAACACAAGGATTCAACAGAGAAAACTTGCTGGTTTTGCTAATTCTAAAACGTCTTTTTCCAAAATTTTTACTTTGTAGTAAATTTAGGGATAGTGCCTTGGATCTCTAGTGCTTAGAGTTTTCTGTGTGATTTTTTTTCACCAGTTTTCTGTTCTAAACTGAGCTCAAAGCATGAAAATATATAATCACACTTAAAAACTTCCTTAAAAACATGAGATATTTATAATCTTTTTACAGAATATCACTGAAATTATCCTAATGCTCTTTCTTTGCAGTAAACTTTCCCAAACCGGATCAGTATCAAAAAGTACTTAAGGTAGTTATTTCTATAGTACTTACGGACTGTCAGGGAGAAAAAAAATGAAATTAAAAGACCGGGCATTTCAGTGTGAAGAGCTGCCTTGAACATCTGGATTAAAGCACCCTGATATCTCAGAAAATGCTACATATGGTTCTATGCTTCTTTTTCTTTACTGCACACCATTGCCTTTCTTTTCTCTGCTCTCTCAGGCATATTTTAGCTTTATTTCTAAGACTATGCTTGAAGTGGCTCAACTGTTATATGCTCTTTCCAGCATCTCTGCTCCCTACTGTCACCTCACCCCTAAACAGCTTCATTACTGACGAAGTTTGGCAGCTTATGTCTCTGTCTTGCCTGCTCATGCTCATATCTTGAGCATGATCTTCACTTGATCTTGTCATATTCTCCAGTCCCTAGAAATGATTAGTAGTGCTTCTGTGGCTCATCCCTGGTTTTCTCCTTACTCATTTCTCCTTTTGCCCCTCCCCGGCTCCCTTGGAAAACTTCCAGCAGATTTCTCCTAACTTCCTTTTTTTGTTTCACACAGGTTATAGGGTATTTTATTACTGCTGTTATTAGAGGATATTCACTCATCACTATCCTGATACAAATCCTCCTTCCTCCCATTCAGGAATAGTTTCTGTTTTTACTGACTGCCTTTCAGAAGGACCTCTTCACTGTTGTCAACAGACAGTTTATTAAACTATTATCCAAAAACGGAAAAAAGAACTAGCCCACTTAATGATATGTTTACTGTGATGCCAAAGAAGTATTAGTGGATAAAACATCAAAGATAAAGGTTTCTTGCACAATTCCCACAGAATTATGGATTCCTTTATACTTCTCTGTGGTAATGAATGAAGCATTTCATTCATTACAAATACTTTCAAGATATGTATTTATTTGGTTTTACCTGGCATACCAAATTCTACATATACTCAGATCTATAAAAAGTTCCAACACTTATCAGCTTATTGGGTCATTCCATGCAACATTTTCATCCTGATGTTAGTTATTTACTGAAGTCTTGTAAGAACATAGCAAAAGATTTGTAGTGTATTTCAGCATTTCTCTGGGACTCATTTCTTTTATGTGCAGGAAAAGGACTGAAATTTTTGTTAGCGTGGGCATTTTGCAGACAAACCTTGGATAATTATATATCTTTTTTTCTTTTTTTTTTTTTTTTTTTTTTCCCATGGAAAAATTCTAAATAAAGTGGGATTTTTGTGAATTGATATCTTGAGGAAAAAATATAGTATAGAGTATATAATTAAATATATTTCTAAGTTGAAGAAAACTTGAAACTTTTACTTATTATATGTTTATTGATTGAAAGCAATATTGTGATAAAAACAGGATGAAATGCCAGTTTTTTCATACTCCAGGGATGAAAGTACAATATGTTTTATAACTTGGACGACTATGTCAGGAATAGTTGGTTTCCAAAATTTATTTAGGCAA
Source organism: Cygnus olor (assembly GCF_009769625.2). NCBI lineage: Eukaryota > Metazoa > Chordata > Aves > Anseriformes > Anatidae > Cygnus > Cygnus olor. The sequence goes on from NC_049171.1 coordinate 40,362,520, forward strand.
ATTAGATGCCTAACTCTTTTGAAGTTTACAGATACTTCAAAGCATTTTGAGATCTAGTTTTCTTAAATAATAAAACTCACCTTAAAATTACGATCCCAGTCTCCTCATGTTTCAACAAAAATATCCCCATTGACTTCTGCTTAAGTTTTCATTCTCTGAAAGGATGATCATATGAAGGGTTAAGTAAAGAATTTAAATTTCTTTCTCTTTTGGCACATGTTGGGTTATTCTTTAGAGGGATACTGAACTAATGTCCTTGCTGTTGTAAAATATTAAACAAAAAAATATAATATTATTTGACATGTGAGAGTGCACACTTAAATGAAAGCAGAGCTCACATATTGCTTTTACATAGTATCTGCCAGTCAAGCTGAGACTTTATGAAGAACAGCAAAGTGATTTTCAATCATGTATGGTATATTCTGTAGGTCAAATTCTTTTATGCAAATCTCTTTCACTTGAGTGTTTAAATTTCAATAAAAATGTAATGATAAAAAGTGTGGCTTTTATATCTCCTTCTTTCTCTAATTCATTCTGAGTTCTGGAGAACAAGTGTTTTATTGAGCATGACACCTAAAAGGGGCATTGTTTTAAAAAGGTGTTAAAACAAGAGTCACATATGTTTTTGGATAATGGAAGTATTACAGAAGGCTTCCCCACACAACCTTTCTTTCCTGTAAGCTGAGGCTCATGGATCTGTTTTTGTAGGCTAGCTTGAGTCCATCTGAATTTTCAGATCAGCAGATGAGAGTGTTACACCTGATTGCTAACAACAGCATGGTCCATTTCAACATTTCCCATTGTTCATTTGCTTTTCATTGCTGTTTTTTGTACAGGAGATTCCTTGTTCTAGGCATGTGCTGAAGTTTCTTAGTGCTAAAATTGTGCCTAAAGTTAAACAGTAACCTGTCTCTCTCAGAGCCATTCAAAAATAAAAAATAAATAATAGTAATAAAAAATGCCCAGTTTCAGTGCTTGACTAATAAAAGGTGCTTTTTTGAGTCAGGACTCAATTTGCATGTCATGATTTCACTTTGTAGTGAACATCTGAAGAAAATGAATACTAACTGACCCCTCTTCAATACGCAAATGAATGTATGGCCTCTGAAACAGCCTTTTTGCCTACCTCATTATTTGCTTTTGAAGTGAAGAAGAAAGATGACGTACACCCCTGAGAACTAGGGTATTTCTTAGCAGGGAGGTTTGCTTTCATGCGTGATGTGGGTTAGACCCCAACAATGGATAATATGGCACATACTATGCTATTGCACAAGTTGTGAAAATAAATATTAGAGAAAACCACACAGGGAATACCATATACTTTGGGCCAACTTCTGGATTCAGGAATATAACTGCAGCTCAGAGGAGAATTTAAACACCAAACTTATGAAATGCATTTGGCTATATCCTCAGCTGAATCACTACCATTCCTCACAAGTATGAGAAGATAAGTTGGTTTGCACCAGTTGAGAGTAAATATTGTGGTTTTGTTGTTGTTCCAGGATATTATTTATTTTTTATTTTTCCCCAGGAATTTTTTCAACCAGTTTGTACCTATATTGATAACACAGAACTAAAGAAGTATAGCACGGAGGGAGTACAGCTTAGTAGGAATCAATGGTTCCAATCCTTAAATTACTTGGAGATTTAATTCTTTTCCTGTTCTTAACAAAAAGTAAGAGTAGAAAAAAAGGAGCAAAATATAAAAACAAACTGAATCTAAAGAAAAATCTTTAGTGAGATTTACTCAACAGTTTCAAAAAAAGTCTCTGGATTTCATCATTAAAAAAAAACCACACTGTGATAATGAGATGAAAACAACAACAACAACAGAGTTCTAAGCAGCAATATTTCATTCAGTCTTTTTCGAAACAATTTTAGGCAGCAAAATGAAATCCACTTTTTCCTCCCTGAATTGTTTTAACTTTGACAAATCAAACTTGTTAATTATTATTATTATTTTTTTCTGATTCCCAATCACTGGCAGTAGGAATAACCAGTCATTAAGTACAAGGAAGGGGAAGAGATGATTTTAGTTCATTTAATGTTCCAAAAACTGTATTGAAACCTGGTCAGATTAAAAAGAATAAGCTGAGAAAGAATAAGCTATAACTTTTTTCTTCCTAACCCTCCTCCCTCTTAGAGACAAGTTAATACAGCTTGTTCTTTAAGCTGCTCTCCCATATGATACTGTTTATATTTATGGCACAGATATTGTCATACACTGGTGTTGTCAGTGGTATCACTATATTGGATAACATTGGTGACATTAATCTTTTTGAAACTCTTTCAAGAGGTTATGAGAGTTCACTGCCTTAGTCAATAAAAAGGATTCAATGACGTTTTGAATTTTGAAATATAAAGAAATCTATTTCCTTTGTTATTTAGTAACTTGTCAGGGATTACACAAGTGCACTTCCACATGCATTAGTAGTTTACATATTTTTTAATTTGCTAACATATAATCTGATAAATTCTCTTGATAATATCTCAGCATGCTATCTGATGGAGATCAATTCCCTTCACTTTCTCCTGCAGGCTGGAAGCCCCAGCTGGAACAAACTGAGTAGTTATATTCCTCACTAAATAGTCTTACCAACAATTCTGTCTCATCCACAGTTATTTCCTTGACTCAAAAAAAAAAAAAAAAAAAAAAAAAAAAAAAAAGCAACATTTCTCCTCACTAAAGCAGTAAGTAGATATAAGTAACTCCAAGTCTAGTGAGATGAAATCTCCCAGGTGGATAGAGATCTGAAAGCTGGCAGGAACATAGACTGTAGTCTCCTGCTAATGAGAGATGAAGACTTGCACAAATGGGTCCTTTTCATCTTAACATAAAAACAGCTTTGAGTCATTTCTACCTATTCTATGTTTTATAAAATAACCAATACATTATAAAAACCTAATTCGGTTAATGCTGCATTATGCAACACAGTTTCTGTCATTACTCTATAGTATGGAACAGGAATGATATTACCTTGCCAAGTCATCTAAAAATGGTATAACTTCTAAGATCCCAGTTTTACAAATATTCACCCATCTTTATCTTTATGGTTGAGAACAATTTCAGTGGTTTCTCTGGAGTTGCTGCTGAGTCCTAGGGTTAACATGTGTGCAAGTTTATGTGGGACGACAGTCTAACGAAACAAAAATCTTCTGTCAGTGCAGGAATATATTATCTACCGTGAATGAGCTCAGGGCTTGGCATGGGATTTGTGGGGGGAATATTATAAAGCACAATCACATACACAGTACGAAACATAGAGAAAGCATGTCTAAATCGTTGTTTTAGACTACAAAATTAGCCTGATCACACAGAATCCTAAGAATACTGACAAACCCTCCATGTTTAAAACACATCATTTCTTCTGTATTAAAATGAAAAGGTGACAAGTTATGTGTACGCTTCTACACTTGGATTGCATTTGTGAAATCAGCAATTTTTAGTAACATAACATCATGGAAACCTGCTGTGATAGACGACCATATGTCCTCGGATTCTGTAAAATCCTCATTTTTTTTAAATTTAACACGTGTAAAAAAAGCCTTGGTAACCTCTGTGTATGGTATTTGAAGGCAAACTACTGAATACTCCTGCTGAAAAAGATCACCCATGTCCTAGGTGCTCAGTATTAATATTAACCAAAATATATAAGAAATTTAATTTCTTCCTTCCTGTCTTTTTTTTTCTCCCACTCCTTCCTCCCCCCACCCCCCCCACCCCCACCCCACCCCCCCCCCCCCCCCCCCCCCCCCCCCCCCCCCCCCCCCCCCCCCCCCCCCCCCCCCCCCCCCCCCCCCCCCCCCCCCCCCCCCCCCCCCCCCCCCAATTTAATTTTAAAACACCCAGCAATACAGTAAAAAAATGTTAAGTAACAGAATAGGTCTCTGTAAAGTTGGATGGACTGCATTTAAATGCTTTGGAGTTTATTCTTCCTTTGTAACTGCAAATAGTGTTAATGAGAGTAATGCACAAGTATTAAGAGTGAAATCCTACTCTGGTGATGAAGAGCTCTTTCAAGGCTGCTATGCACATATCAATGACTTCAACTATATTCAGAAAAGGCACTTACAGAACACCAAAAACAGCTACTTATGGAGAGGAGAAACACATTGTTAAGACTGATAAACAACAGAAATGATGGAAAGAGAATAGTTTCCTTTTGTGCATATTACAGATACTTAAAAAAAAAAAAAAAAAAAAAAAAAAAGCTTTTAAAATTTGTATTGATGTCAGTTGCTTGTAATGAAGCAAAATGTAAAACTGGAACTTGGTGATTGCTCTTCATTGCTTCAAATTAGTATTGATTTCTATTAAATCTTAGTGATAATTATTGACTGATAGTAAATAGCCCCATGGTTTACAATCTCAGCACAGTTTGCATGGCAAACATCCTCAAGAGGATTTCCCCATAGCAAATATTAGCTACTTTTATACCAACATCCTTGTGAATATGAATAAAAATAAAAGATTTTCTTTAGTCTCACTGATGCTGATTTGATAGGAGAATGTTACCACCTGAGGGATACACAGAACTTAGAATTTAAATAGAAGCAAATAAAATGAAGCAGTAGTAGTAATTAGTTTCCTACGGACCTGCCTCTAAATGACTATCCATTCTTCTTTTAATTATTCCACCCTAATATGTTCACTTTTCTGGTCTCTGTGCCAAGCCAGTAAAGTACAGTTAGCTCTTTTCCTTTTTTTTTTTTTTTTTTTTTTTTTTTTATCTCCCCTCTTTTAGTTTAAAGCCATCCCCCCTTATCTTGTCGTTGCCTGAGCAAAAAGTTGCTCTCCATCTTTTTTATAAGCTCCCTTTAGGTAAGGTCCCCCTGAGCCTTCTCTTCTTCAGGCTGAACATCCCCAGCTCTCTCAGCCTGTCTTCATAGGAGAGGTGCTCCAGCTTTCTGATCAACTTCATAGCCCTCCTCTGGACCTCTTCTAAAAGATCAACATCCTTCTTGTGCTGGGGTCCCCAAACCTACATGCAGAACTCATCCAGGCCAAGGGCAGAGTAGAGGGAGACAGTCACCTCCCTCCCTCGACCTGATGGCCTCTTTTCATGCAGCCCAAGGCTGCAAGCATGCACTGCTGGCTCATGTCAAGTTTTTTGCCCACTAGAACCCGCAAGTCCTTCTCTGCAGGGCTGCTCTCAATGAGTTTCCCTAGTCTGTACTCATGTCTGAGATTGCCCTGACCCAGGTGCAGCACCTTGCACTTGGACTTGTTGAACCTCATTAGGTTCATGTGGGCCCACTTATCTAGCTTGTCCAGGTCCCTTTGGACGGTCCACCCATCAATTCTATAGCTCTCCAATTTGGAGATCAGGATGTCATGAGGGACCATGTCAAAGGCCTTGCAGAAGTCCAAGTAGATGACATTGGTCGGTCTTCCCTGCTCACCTGATGCAGTCACTCCATCATAGAAGGCCACCACATTGGTCAGGCATGATTTGCCCTTGGTGAAGCCATGCTGGGTGTCTCGGATCACCTCCTTGTCTTGCACGTGCCTTCACATTGCTTCCAGGAGGATCTGTTTCACGATCTTGCCAGGCACAGAGGTGAGGCTCACCAGTCTGCCATTCCCCAGGCTCTCCTTTCTACCCTTTTGAAAAATTGTGGTGGTTTCATCCAGCTGAGCAGCTGGGATCCACCACAGTTGCTCTCGCACTCCTCCTCTTCAAAGGGAAAGGCAGAGAAAATTCAATGAAACGGGTTCAAGTGCTGAGATAAGGACAGGGAAATCATTCAACAGTAATGATGATGGGTAAGACAGACTCAGCATAAGGAGATTAGAGAAATTTATTGCCTATTACTAACAAGCTAGAGAAGTGATAAACAAAGAAAAGAAACTAAAAACACCTTCCCCATCCACCCTCTTCCATGTCCCCACCCACCCCGAGCAGCGCAGGGGAATGGGGAATGGGGGTTGCAGTCAGTCTGTAGCACTTTTGCCTCCACCACTCCTTCACAGTCCCTCTCTGCCCCTGCTCCACATGGGGTCCTTCCCACGGGATGCCGTCCTTCCTAAACTGATCCTGCAGGGGCTGCCCACAGGCAGCAGCTCTCCAAGAACTGCTCCAACATGGCTCCGTACCACAGGGTCCATCTGTCAGGAGCAAACTGCTCCAGCACGGGTTCCCCATGGGCGGTAGCTCCCCCTAGATCCTCTGTTCCTGCGTGGGCTCCTCTCCATGGGCTGCAGCTCCGGCCCGGGGCCTGCTCCTGCGGGGGCTCTCCATGGGCCACAGCCTCCTCCAGGCCACATCCCCCTGCTCCACCGGGGGCTCCTCCACGGGCTGCAGTGTGGAGATCTGCTCCATGTGGGACCCATGGGCTGCAGGGGGACAGCCTGCTCCACCAGGGGCCTCTCCACAGGCTGCTGGAGAACTTCTGCTTCTGCGCCTGGAGTACTCCTCCCCATCCTTCTTCACTGACTTTGGTGTCTGCAGGGCTGGTTCTCACTCCTCGTCCCAACTGCTGTTGTGCAGCAGTTTTTTTTTGTTTGTTTGTGTGTGGTGTGTGTGTTTTGTTTTTCCCTTTCTTGAATCTGCTCTCTCAGAGGTGCAAAACATCACTCAGTGGCTCCTCTCTGGCCAGTGTCACGTCCCTTTGGAGCTGGCTGAAACCGGCCCTTATCTAACACGGGGCAGCTGCTGGATTCTTCTCACACAGGGCTGTGTGGCTTTTCTAGCAGATATCCAGGTGGCTGATGTTCCCCATCAGGATGAGAGCATGCTAGCGTGACATTTCTTGTAGTTGAAGCAATAAGGCCTAATCAGCAGGCTCCCCTTGATCAGGCAGCCTGTAGTAGACCCCGACCACAAGGTATTATTTATTGGTGTGGTCCTTTACTTTTACCCGCAAGCTCTCAACCTGTCCATGGCTGTTTCTCAGAGGTATCTCTTCACAATCACTTCTTTCCCTAACACAGAGGGCAACATCCCCTCCCTCCTTTCCTGCCTATCTCTTCTGAAGATCTTGTAGCCCTCTATTCCAGTGTTCCAGTAGTGTGATCCATCCCACCATGTTTCTGTGATAACAATCAGGTGGTATTTGTCTAATTGCACCATGGTTTACAACTCCTTCTGTTTGTTTCCCATATTGTATGTGCTGGTGTAGAGGCACTTCAGCTGGGCTATCGGTCGCATCAGTTTTCCAGAAGAACCCTTCCTGATTGCTTTGGAACAGTTCATAAGTGTTTCCCTGTTGTTTCTTAAAGTGACAATGTACTCAGGTTCGCTTTCTTCACTCAGAGGTACATCTCCTTCCCACTGACATCTAATTTAAAGCCCTCCTGATAACCCCAGCCATTGTTACCCCACCTGGCCAGGTGCGCCCCATCTCATGTCAGCATGCCTGGTACATCAAAAGTGTGTCCAAGATCGTAGAACCCAAAACCTTGAGTATGGCATCAGCCTCGCAGCCAATCATTCACTTAGTCTGTTTGTCTCCTTTTTTTGGAGTCCCAGTCAACAACTGGGAGGACAGAGGAGAATACTACTTGCATCCTGATCCCTTTAACATCTTTCTGAGGGACATTAAGTCCTTTTTGATATTTCCGAGTCTCCTTGTTGCAGCCTTGTTTGATCCTATGTGAAGAAGCAGGAAAGGGTTGTAGTCTTTGAGACCCACCGGGCTTGGTAGTCTCTTCATAATATTGTCAATGTGGGCCCCAGGCATGCAGGAAACCTCTCTGGAGAGAGTATCTAGACAGGAAGTGGGTGCCTCAGTGCCTCTCAAAGAGGAGTCTCCAATTACTGACCCCCTTATTGCCTTTTTTGTGGCACTGGTTCCGATGAAGGTGGTAGACTGAGCCAACTTTGTATGGTTGGCCTTCTGAGGGTTTTTACTAGTTACTCTTGGAGTCTCTTCTCTCCTGTCCTAGACTATCACGTGTTGCACCCAACGGGCACTTCAGGGGCAAGGGTGGGACTAATCCTCCGCCTCTGAGCAGAGAGACAAGGGTCCACTCTCCCTTGTTCTGTGAGTCTTTACATGTTGTTTCAGGGCTGCAAGCTTGTTTACCTTCCCCTTGCTAGGACTTAAGACAGGGATGTTACTTGTAGCATGTCAGCGCATAATACCATTTGTCAATCTCCCACTCAGATTCCTGGATGCTACATTGCCTGGTGAGTTCCTCTTGTAACAGAGCCACCTGTTTGAAAAGTTCATCCATCTGGGCACACTTACACCCATGACACCCACCTCTGCCTTCCAGGACTTATGGGGATTTCCAGAAGATGGAGTTTCCCCAGAACTGAGGGTCCGGGCAGCTCTTCCGATCCTTGGGAGGTCTGTTTAGGTATAGGTATCTGCCTTGGGGAGGTTGTGGCCCCTCCATCTGGGTTTCAGCCTCAGACCAACAGGCTCAGCAGGTGGACACCATTTCTGTTAGAGTAGCAGGCCCTTCCTCTGCTGCTTCCAGAATGCAAAATGACCTACCCTCCACCCTCCCTGCTCACACCCGGGCCTGTGCAAGCTGCACCACAAACTGCCACACCGCACCCTGACTGCCAGTTCTGTTCGTTGCACTCCCTAGGGACTGCCTTTGAATGAGGGAGGCGCCTGCTCCTGGCTCTGCCCAAATCCCATCAGCTGCTCTCGCAAGGGCTTGCTGGCCCCTGGTGACTCCTTTGGCTGCCTTGAATGGCCTTGGTGCAAGAAAATCCCTGCATGCTGCAAACCCCAGATCTGCTCTAGAATGCATCTGTCCCAGAACTGATCACGTTGGCGCGTAGCTTGCATGCTTTTTCTGATGGACTACCCAGCAGGACAAACAGATCAAGACTACCCTAAGCCATGGTCTTCTCCTCAATGAAAGTACTTGTTTTGTTTTGTTTGTTTGTTTGTTTCCCTGTACAGGTACTGGTATAAGAAGTACATACAGCCCATACATGAAATAGAAGAGTCAGACCTCCCTCTCCTAAATTTGGCTGAAATAAATCAAATATCCGAGGGAAACAAAACAAACAGATGAATAGACAAAAAGGAATTACAATCCAGTTGGATCGATTTTCTGAAATTATGCCGGGGGGGAGGTAGGGAGGAGGCAAGGGGTGGAAAGAAAGGGGATATGGTGTGGGTGGGTGGAGGAAGGAATTTAAAGAACTGATGTTCCTAACCTGGGGATTCTGAGTGGAAAGTCAGGGGAGTTGCTGACATGAACTGTATTACCTTTAGCCAGCTAAGTCTGCTGCTTATTTGCTTTGGGAAATTCAGGATGTATGAGCCCAAGGCCCCTTTCTTAAACAAAGTATTAAGCGCCATTTCCCCCAAATCTATCATACTTATTTACAGCTGTATTTATTATTTTAAAATAAATAGAAACTGAAGTCTGTAAGCTCTGTTGAAACACAATGCATTATAAGTATAGATATAAAGGAAATGTACAAAAATTAGTAATTCATTAAACAGTATTTAGCAAACATATTTCATATTATGCACTCAGGAAAATGAACTGTATTCAGCTAAAGATGTTAAAAGGGGAAAATATATTAAAAATAATCAATAAAGATGTGCCACAAATTCTGGAATGAAACAAAATATCTAATTTTTCTTCTGAAAGGTTTATGTCTTTCCTTTTACTTAATACAGTACAGTGTCCCAACACCAAGGGAATGCACTTTACGATTGTATGTAGCCTTGTGTAAAGGATTATTTCCCTGATTAACCCTTGGAAATATTTGTGACAAGTAACAAATATACACCTTTTGTTTCCCCTCTGACTCGGAGAAGAATTGATTTACAACAGTTGTAGATCATCATCAGGTATTCTCAATTGTACGGCCTTCATGGCCCATCTGTGCCTTTGAACTCTCTAACGTCAGTTTTGAGCAGCTCCCTGAAAAATGTGAATTGCAGTAATTAACTACTAAGGAATCTACAACAATGGTTTATTCTTATGTGGTTGTAGCTGCATTATTATTATTATTATTTTAAATGCTACACATTTTACATAAAAGACTATTTTTCTTGATTCTATTTGACACAGTAAAACAGTGTTTTCTCTCATAACATTTTTTCCCCAGAAATTCCCTGTTTAATTGGTCTTTAATTATTGCATAATTATTCGGTAATGAATTTGATTTGCATTCACATATTTAATAGCTGGTAATATTCCATATATTTTAGGTGAAATTTTTGAAAATTAATTTTGATGAGTAGTGTTAAAGCAGTTCACCTAGAGTTACAGTGCACTCCACATCATTTGGAATTATTATTATTTTTGTTTAAGTTGTAAGATTACTTTTAAAGAGGTTCTTTACTCTGAATCCTCTGAAACTGTTGAACAGTCTCTGCAAGCAGTAATTTAAACACGGTTGTTTTACTTTTTGCTTGCCTGAAATTTTGGGGCCCTTGTGTTCACCTCCTCTCTTTATGCCAGCACTAACACAAACAGATTCATAGGATGGGCAGATCTGCATGGAGATAACAACATCAATCACATCTCATGCCTTAGCATTTTGGCCACCCAAACTTTCAAAAACTTTCTCTAGAACAAAACTATATGGATATATTCTGGCTCTGTTTTGATTATCTACTCATTCCTGGACCCCTGCAATCTCTTCCTTCTGAAATAATAGAAATGAAGCAATGGCTGGGCAGATAAGGGACATGATGAAAAACACTTTCTAAATGCTTCGGTGGCATCTGGTACTGACAGCTCAGAGACTGGCAGACCACAAGATTTGAGGTCAGGAGGGTAAATGTCCTCCTGTCAGATTGCAGGAGTCAGAATGGTGTTCCTTTCAGTTCAGGATATTTTTTTTTTCTTGGTGAGAATATCTAGTTGTATATCCTCCCCAGGCAATTTCCAACTGAAGAAAGACATTTCTAAAACTGGCAACCAGCTTTATGCCTTCTGTGATCTGCCTGAAAATATATGTTAGTTGCCTGGCAGTGCTTTAGATTAAATACATTAGATTAGACTTTGAAGTGAACAAAGGATGCTTCATTAAAATTTAGTGTTTGCAGTACACAGGAGACATTAGTTTACACTACTCAGGACATTCAGGTAAAGGAGAAGCGTTTCCTTAATTTCTTTTCTCCTTTCTTTTCTTCAATATTCAACATGAACAGGAAAAAAAACATAGGAAATTCCTATTTAGATTCTCCTGAGATATTGTCATCTAACTCAAAGGAAAGGAACAGAGTCAGAAATTTTATCTAGTTGGGCTTCCCTAGTATTTTTTCCTTTCAAAAATTTCTGCAAAATGTACCAGAATAAAAAACTTCTAGTCAAATCAATTTAGGCTGTAACTTTACGTCCTGGGAGGAAAAAAGTTATAATCCCTCCACACAGTAAACTTAATAGGAAGTAAAACATCAACTGCAACTTCTAGTCTATTAATGAAAGTACAAAAGTAATGGCTTGACAAATGAGAAGAGGTGTAATTTCTAAATAAGATCTGGTGTCAGAAATACTGCAATTGTAGCTGCCAGGAAGGAAAAGGAGGAATGGGGACACACTACAGTATTGATTCTAGTAACAAATTATATACAGCTTCTGATGAGACATAGAAAAAGTTGTAACCACAAATACACACTCAAAGAAATATGTGAGCCACATCCAGGGAAATAAATAAAGCCCTTCCAATGGGCACTCACTATCAGTTTTTATCTCATTTTATTTGATCATTATTCTTCTGCAATGTGTATAAGAAAAAAGGAAGAGTTTGCTTCATACAAAGGTTACAAAGATGTAGTGAGGGTTCCTGAAATTGAATGTTTGTGGTTGTAGACATGCAGCCTGCTTCTCCCCCACCCCACTCCCCCATCATTTGGTATATAGGGAGGTGTAGATACAAATTAATTTAGGTTTGCCATAAGAAACACAAGGTAGTCATTAAGATCTTTGAGTGGGAAAGAGGACAGGTAGTTCTCACAAAAGCAGAGACAATGAAACAACAGAATACTTGAGATCTGAATTGGTCTTCCCAGCTGCACTGGCAGTTTGTTGTAAAACAGAACAAAACCCTGAAATGCAACAGTTCTTTACCAGTAAACAAGTGAGTTTGGAATCATGAAGAGCTTACATCTTCAACGCACAAGCAGGTGTGACCTCTTACTCCATAAGTGGCTTTGTTGGTCTGAAATAGGAGAGAAAATAATGTGTAAGAACAGCATAACTGTCCCTTAGGAATATATCTCAACCCAAATGTAAATTCTATGGAAATTGTAAATTGAAGTCAGTGGGGTTACAGATGAGGGAAGAAATTAAAGCAGTATTTCTGTTGGTTTTTTTTTTGTGTGTGTGTGTGGTTTTTTTTTTTGTTGGTTTTTTTTTTTTTTTTCAGGACAACGATGAAATAGTTCTACTGCAGTAGAGGTAGATTTGCCCATTATTTAATAACTTTTTCTAAAAATTGTGCATATATTTTCATTGGCTAAGCTTAACATGCATAAATAGTCTTTCTCTGTTATAAATGTTGATTTAATGTAGTGCATTTGCTTTGACACTACATTTTCACTAAACTTCAATGCTAAAAATACTGAATGGATTGAAGGAATTAGCATATCTATTTGAAGTAGTATTTGTGGAGAAGAAAAAAGCAGAATATTTGATTTTCAATAAAACTTGTAAAATTAGAATTTGTATAAACTGATTACTGGCTTTTTGAAAATAAGAAAAAAACAATTTAAAAATATGAAATTGAAGTATAAACTGGAGCAGGGGAGAGTAAACTAGCAAGAAAATAGTGGTCATTATACTAAATATTATCAACAGACTCCCATAAATAGAATCCTACTATCTAAAATTAAACACATCATATACAGGGGGATGAAAAAGAATCATTGGTTTATTCTGGGTTGGTTGGTATACCCAAGTCAGAGGCATGTATTTTCAATCTCCTATTCTCATTGCTGACTGCATATTTTATTTTCTTGTCTTAATGCAATTGTTATTTGTGGCCCAGTATTTTCAAATGAGATTTACTATTCACTCGTCCTTACACTGACATTGGGGAACACAAACATTTTGTGATGTGAATTGCTAGTGTGAAAAAAAATACAAAATGAACTATTACCATTTTGAAAATCATTTTGTAGGAAACTTGTAAGAGTTCTATGGCTGTAGAAGACAGATCCTGCTGAAGGAGTTGGCAGTTTTTGATTGTAACAACTGTTGAGTCAGCTGTGTTTTTAAACAATCATATCAAATAAACACAAATATAGTATTCTATCACTTCTATACAGGACAAAATACAGCACACCACATGCATTTTAGATTTTACTTTGAATTCAGGTATAAGAAAAAATATAGTATTTAAAAGTCTATGCATATTTACAACAGAATATGTATACAGCATAGTCAAAACTAAACTGAAGTAACCAAAAATCTCTCATTTCATGTTTACCTGTTGTTTCAGTGTTATAAATTTATAAATAAACAAACCAGGTACTATGTGAAGAGATCTTTGTTCAGTTTAGCACTAGAGTTTCATTACGACAGAAGCCGATGCGATTGGCTCTGGGGCAGTTGTGCAGCAGAGTGGGGGACCGAGGAGAGCAGGGCTTTTTTTTCAGCATCGAGGCCACTCGAAGTAGCCGAGGCAGCCGCCAGGACCTGGCAGCCCTCGCGAGGGTGGCTGATGAGGCGTAGGGAAAGCCAGCAGCGCCCCCTCCCCTGACGTTCAAAAGCAGCCCCCAAGGGAGCCCGGCGACCAGGATGGGCAAACGGGGTGGGGTTTGTCAGTTCGCTCAGGCCGGGCAGAGCGTTCTGCCCCGCTCGCAAGAACAGCTCATCTACCGGCTCTCCACCTATAGGTAAACCGCCATGGTCTACACTAGGCAGAAAGCTCTTGCTAGAAAGTCTGTGGCCACCCAGACTGAGTGTCCGCTCAAAAATGCGGCAGTTCAGGTCTCTGGATGCACGGAGTGCCTGAGCCTGTTGCTGCCATCTGAGGGTGACAGAAACACCATGTGCATGAGGTGTGAGCAGGTGGATGACCTGCTCAGCCTGGTGGCAGAGCTCAAGGAGGAGGTGGATAGGTTGAGGGCCATCAGGGAGTGTGAGTGGGATATAGACTGGTGGAGCAACTCCCTGCAAGGCCTGAAGGAAAGGCACCAGGGTGAGACACCCCAAACAGTGGTGGACGCCCTGCCCTGTCGCTGTTGAGCAAAGAGAGGGGACCTAGGAGATGAGGAGGAATGGAAACAGGTCCCTGCTCGGTGTCACAGGCAACCCCCCTCCCTACTGGCCCCGCCTTCCCAGGTGCCCTTACACAACAAGTTTGAGGCCTTGGAGCTTGAGAGACTGGTGGGTGAGGATGAGGTGAAAAATCTGCCCAGGAGGATGCCTAGGACATCTCCTGGGTAGATCCTAAGTTGACTAAGATCCTTAGATCCTAAGTCGACTCCACGCCTCAAGACTGCCCCCACTGAGAAAGAAAGAAGGGTGATTGTTGTAGGTGACTCCCTTCTCAGGGGAACAGAGGGCCCTATTTGTCGGCCTGACTCTACCCTAGGGAAGTCTGCTGCCTCCCTGGGGCCAGGGTCAGGGATGTCGCCAGAAACCTTCCCAACCTGGTTTGCCCCTCTGATTATTATCCCCTTTTGATAGTCCAGGCTGACAGTGATGATTTTGCAGAAAGAAGCCTGAAGGGCTTTAGGGGACTGGGGCGATTAGTAGATGGAGTGGGAGTTCAGGTAGTGTTTTCCTCCATCCCTACAGTGGCAGGGAGGGATACAGAGAGGACACAGAAAGCCCACCTGATAAACATGTGGCTCAGAGGCTGGTACCAACACAGAAATTTTGTGGTTTTTTTTTGATCACGGGGTGCTTTATTTGGCACCTGGCCTGATAGCCGCAGATGGGTTCCACCTGTCTCTAAGGGGAAAACGGATACTAGCCCAGGAGCTGGCAGGGCTCATTGAGAGGGCTTTAAACTAGGTAAGAAGGGGGACTGGGAGGGAATAAGGCTTGTTAGAGGTGTGCCAGGGGGAACAGTGTCAGGGCCGGGGAGCAGGCAATGGCCTAGCTGAAGTGCATCTACACTAATGCACGCAGCATGGGCAACAAACAGGAGGAGCTGAAGCCATTGTGCAGCAGGCTAGCTATGACTTGGTTGCCATCACGGAAACGTGGTGGGACCACTCTCATGACTGGAGTGCTGCAATGTCTGGCTATAGGCTCTTCAGAAGGGACAGGTAGCACAGAAGGGGTGGTGGTGTGGCTCTCTATATTAGAGAGTGTTTTGGTGTTGTGGAACTTGAGGCTGGGAATGATAAGGTTGAGTCCCTATGGGTTAGGATCAGCGGGAAGACCAACAAGGCAAGCGTCCTGGTGGGGGTCTGTTATAGACCACTGAACCAGGATGAGGAGACGGATGAGGAGTTCTACAGGCAGCTGGAAGAAGTTGCGAAATCGTCAGTGCTTGTTCTCGTGGGGGACTTCAACTTCCCAGACATATCCTGGAAATACAATACAGCTCAGAGGAAACAGTCTAGGAGGTTTCTGGAGAGCGTGGAAGATAGTTTCCTGATGCAGCTGGTTAGAGAGCCTACCAGGGGAGGTGCCTGGCTGGACCTTCTGTTCACAAACAGTGACGGACTGGTGGGAGGTGTGGTGGTCGGGAGCTGTCTTGGGCAGAGTGATCACGAAATGGTAGAGTTCTCTATTCTTGGCGAAGTCAGGAGGGGGCCCAGTAAAATTGCTGTCTTGGACTTCTGGAGGGCAGACTTTGAGCTATTCAGGACAGTGGTTGGCAGAGTCCCCTGGGAGGCAGTTCTGAAGGGCAGAGGAGTCCAGGAAGGCTGGGCACTCTTCAAGAAGGAAATATTAATGGCTTGGGAGCTGTCTGTCCCCACGTGCCCAAAGGCAAGCCGGCGCGGAAGAAGACCGGCCTCGCTGAACAGAGAGTTGTAGCTAGAGCTTAGGAAAAAAAAAGAGGGTTTATGACCTTCGGAGAAGAGGGTGGGCCACTTAGAAGGATTATAAGGATGTTGTAAGGCTGTGCAGGGACAAAATTAGAAAGGCCAAAGCTCATCTGGAGCTCAATCTGGCTACTGCTGTTAAAAGTAATAGAAAATGTTTTTATAAATACATTAACACGAAAAGGAGGACTAAGGAGAATCTCCATCCTTTACTGGATGTGGGGGGAAACTTAGTGACGAGAGATAAGGAAAAGGCTGAGGTGCTTAATGCATTCTTTGCCTCAGTCTTTGGTGGCAAAACCAGTTGTTCTCTGGATACCCAGTACCCTGAGCTGGTGGAAGGGGATGGGGAGCAGAATGTGGCCCTCATAATCCACGAGGAAATGGTTGGCGACCTGCTACAGCAATTGGATGTACGCAAGTCGATGGGGCCGGATGGGATCCACCCGAGGGTACTGAGAGAACTGGCAGAAGAGCTGGCCAAGCTGCTTTCCATCATTTATCAGCAGTCCTGGCTATCAGGGGAGGTCCCAGTCGACTGGTGGCTAGCAAAAAATCTACAAGAAGGGCCGGAGGGCAGACCCGGGGAACTATAGGCCTGTTAGTTTGATGTCAGTGCCAGGGAAGCTCATGGAGCAGATTATCTTGAGTGTCATCATGCGGCACTTACAGGGCAACCAGGCGATCAGGCCCAGTCAGCATGGGTTTATGAAAGGCAGGTCCTGCTTGACGAACCTGATCTCCTTCTATGACAAAGTGACGCTCTTGGTGGATGAGGGAAAGGCTGTGGATGTGATCTACCTTGATTTCAGTAAGGTTTTTGATACCGTTTCCCACAATATTCTCCTCAAGAAACTGGCTGCTCGTGGCTTGGACTGGCGTACACTTTGTTGGGTTAAAAACTGGCTGGATAGCCGGGCCCAAAGAGTTGTGGTGAATGGAGTTAAATCCAGTTGGAGGCTGGACACTAGTGGAATCCCCCAGGGCTCAGTACTAGGGCCTGTTCTCTTTAATATCTTTATCGATGATCTGGATGAGGGGATCAAGTGCACCCTCAGTAAGTTTGCAGATGACACCAAGTTAGGTGCGTGTGTCGATCTGCTCGAGGGTAGGAAGGCTCTGCAGGAGGATCTGGATATGCTGGACTGATGGGCTGAGGCCAACTGTATGCAGTTCAGCAAGGCCAAGTGCCGGGTCCTGCACTTGGAGCACAACAACCCCAAGCAGAGCTACAGGCTGGGAGATGAGTGGTTAGAAAGCTGCCTGGCAGAGAAGGACCTGGGAGTATTGGTTGATAGTCGGCTGAATATGAGCCAGCAGTGTCCTCAGGTGGCCAAGAAGGCCAACAGCATCCTGGCTTGTATAAGAAGCAGCGTGGCCAGCAGGTCTAGGGAAGTGATTGTCCCCCTGTACTCGGCTCTGGTGAGGCTGCACCTCAAGTACTGTGTTCAGTTTTGGGCCCCTCACTACAGGAAAGACATCAAAGTGCTGGAGCATGTCCAGAGAAGGGCAATGAAGCTGGTGAGGGTCTGGAGAACAAGTCTTACAAGGAGTGGCTGAGGAAGCTGGGGTAGTTGAGTCTGGAGAAGAGGAGGCCCAGGGGTGACCTTATTGCACTCTATAGGTACCTTAAAGGAGGCTGTAGTGAGGTGGGGATTGGCCTATTCTCCCACATGCCTGGTGACCAGACGAGGGGGAATGGTGTAAAGTTGCACCAGGGGAGGTTTAGGTTGGATATTAGGAAAAACTTCTGTACCGAAAGGGTTGTTAGGCATTGGAATGGGCTGCCCAGGGAGGTGGTTGAGTCACCATCCCTGGAGGTCTTTAAAAGAGATTTAGATGTAGAGCTTAGTGATACGGTTTAGTGGAGGACTTGTTAGTGTTAGGTCAGAGGTTGGACTAGGTGATCTTGGAGGTCTCTTCCAACCTAGATGATTCTGTGATTCTGTGGAAAAAAAAAAAAAAAAGCCTTCAAAGGAGGTAAGCAGCAACCTTATAAAAGCCAAGGAGCTTGTTTCTGATGGTTTCAACATTTTTTCATCCTCAGTTTCCTCAGTTAGACCATTAATGACATATTTCCTGTACATAAAAATTGTACATACTTCCTTAATGGAAGGCAGTTTAAAATTTCACTGTTAGCTGCACTCTGGTGCAGCTGGGTGCCAACCAATGCCTTTCTGTCATTAAAAAATATACAGTGGAAATATCAAGTATTCTACAGAACAAAAAAAGAAAAGGTTCAGAATATACTTTTGGACAGAGAGACAGTGCAAGAGAAAATTTCCATTAAAATTTGCTTAAATTAAGAAAGGTAGATGCCTCAAGGAGTTGTATCTAGTAAAAAACATATCCATTAATATTTATATATACTCTTTTCAGACACAATTTATCTAAGTATTCACTGGAAAAAAAGTAGCCATTTCAAGTGCTATTTTCTCTCTGTTCATCTTTATTTTCTCTGGTCATCTTTATTTTTCAAGTTTTTTTCAAAGATTCAGAGTTACACATTTCAATTTGAAAATAATTCAAATTGTAAATTATATTTACTCAATAAAAATATTTTAAAATAAATAAAGGAATGAATGACGCTCTCTCTTCTGATATTTAATGTCCCTTCCAATCCAAGCCGTTCTACGATTCTATATTTTTTTTTTTTTTCCTGAAATTTCTCTCCTTTCTCACAGTCCTAACTCCTGAGGACATTTGTGTGCACTAGAGTTTGTCACCAAATTTTTCACTTGTGGAACTTTCTTCAGGAGATTCAAGAGCTAGAAGACAAACGAACAAACTCAAATGTATTTTTTTTTCAGAGGTTTTTTTTTTTTTTATATATATATAGTAAACTAAATTATTTAATTTAAGATTTTAAAGCTGGTTGTCCTAACTTAGGCTGCTTAGACAATTTCCTCTTTATTGGCAAGTGATTCATCTCATTGAAAAACAGGGGAGATTAATCCTCTATATGTACCTTCTTTTCTTCACAAATGAAGCCTGTAGTAATTACCTCAAAATTAGTAGTCAAAATGTTAGATTCCTGTAATTAAGTACCTTAAATCTCTCTTTATTTGAGACGGCTTAACTCAAAATTTTGATTCTCTGAAGTTAACAATGTTAGTGGTTAGATTAGCAAAGATCAGGAGATGATTATATCCTGTAATATGAGTTTAATTTTTATGTGAATCAGTATTTGTCAGTACTTACTTGTCATAGAAATGTTCATTTTTTTCTATGCAGCAGCTCAGATACATCAAAATTAAAATGTAGACTAGAAATTATAAGAGATATATGGCAAACAACCTGATACTTCTAAGAACTCTGCTCTGATCTCTCTCCAGAGAGAGTATAATGTAAAATACTCTTTATCATGGCGGGCCTGGCTGCATGGTAGTACTAGAATGTCTGGATCATGAAAAACAAAGGGGTGGATTCTGAAAGGTATTATACTTGACTTTACCTAGTGTCTTTGTGTTGGTCAGCAGAAATGAGCAATCATAAAGGACTGCAAAAGGATTAAAAACAAAACAAAAACCAACCAAGCCTACTGATCCTGATGGGGAGACACCTACAATAAAAGGTTTTATTTGTTTGAGACTGATTTAGGTTTAAGATTTTATTTATTTATTTGTTTATTAATTACAAGTGCTTAAGTGCTGCTTTGGATCAGGGCCTGCACATTTAGCACCTAGGTTGAGCCCATCAGGGTTGATAACTAGCTTCCATTCCAGAAGACCAGATTAAATGCAGAATGATCTTCAAAAATTGTCCAGTAAATATAACGCTTCCTGCATATGGAAATCTGTTTTTTTATATGTGGTGACATAAGCTGGGGAATTAATTGTAACCACCCCCAGAACTGTATTTTTGGTTTGGTTATTGTTACTGTGTTTTGCCTTGGATTCTTCCCAGTTCTTCGCCTCAGTTTTCCTGCCTGTAAGATTTGGTGATAAGTGAGACCTAACTAGCTGTTTGTATAGCACTGTGGAAATGTGACCTGCTGCAATGCAATTAGTATGACTGCCTAAGAACTACTGTAAAAACCAGCTTAGTGAAATCAAAAATGTTTTTGTATCTTGTATTTATGTGTACTAGTCCCTCTACAAGACCTGAAAGGGATTATCAGTTATTCCTAGGTTAATTGGCTTCCATGGCATCCTTCTTTCTGAGTCTTGAAGGGATATACTGTCTGCAAATCCAAATCCCCAGATGCATTTTAGCAACTAATATGGTAAGTGAATCAGCTGGTTTTTATTAGTTATTCAAGCAGTCTGATTGGTTTTACTCAGCTAGAATGATCTAGACCAAATGGCAGCTGTTTTTGCATGTTTTCTCTGCAGATGTCATTTTAATATCTAACATTAGAGCTATGTATACCTCCCACAGGCTAATACTGGAATTCTTCAGCTGCAGATTTGCAAGCATTTCAGATACCTTCTGTGCTTAAGTATCTTTGTATATAAGAATAAAAATAATTAAAAAGGTCCTACAAATCAGAATGTCATTCTTCAGAGTTGTAGGAGGGTGGCAATGCTTCCCTAGTTTTGTGTGTTGGACAGAGAAGAGCAGTTGTCATCACATACTTTTACTTCAGTTCACTTTCCAGCACCATTCAAAATGATCTGATATGCATTGTGTTATTTGACCAATTGTAACATCCTTACAAATGTTTTCAACAGCTACAAGAACTTTTCAATAGTGGAAAAAAAAATGTTTGAAGGGAAGTTAGACTCCTAACTGCCTTTAAATACCTAAGCCTTAGTCTCATTTTCTAGCTATTCAGCCAAAATTATCTTTCCAGAATGCCAAATTGTTGAGTTGCCAAACATCAGATGGACTTTGTTTATTCACTGGGGCATGAAATCACATTGTTTCTAAACCTATGAAGCTGTTATTCAAAAATAAGTCTGTAAAACTTGTTATGAAGAAAATGTGAGGCGTAGATTGACTATGAAAAAATAATAGGATTTCAAAAGCTGAAATCTTGGAGAAAGCAGCACTGTACACACAGATTTCTATAACGAGATTTAGTATTTGATCACAGGATACTACAGTATGAGTTACATGCTTTATTTTTTAAACTACAAAATTAATTTTTTTAAATAAACCATTTATGAAAAGAAACAGCCATAAACTTGATAAGACTATGTGCTCTGGACTGCCAGAAGATAGTGTATAACTATTCGCAATTAAACACAAAGACCATGTTTATGTTGTCTGCTGAATTTATCAAGTGATCTTTATAGAAATGGAGATGAGTGGTTCTAGTAGTTCATTTAGGGTTAGTGCTGCGCCAGAACAGTAGAGAGTCTTTCAAGTGTTGTAACCTCTACAGCTATTTTATCTTTTGCTTCATAGTTAGCTCTTGGTTTATGTTAACCTTACCACTGGAAACATTGCTATATATCATTCAACACAAAGAGAACAGGGACTTTGGAAAATGTACACAGACCCGTGTATTCTCATCAAAGATCAAATAGAGAAAAAGATACCCAGAAGTGAGAAATTCTGGGTATTCTTTAGCTTGTGATTATAATAAACTAACATATAACCTACCTGTGTAGGCAGCAAGCACTCAGTGGCATTCTGGTGCTGGTGGTAAAGATAAAATTGATCCTATCAGTGACCCATTGTTTGGGGAAAGTGGGGAGAGGGGTATTAAGGATTTTAATTTGTCATTTATTTTTCCTGTCGTTAAACTTATTATTTTTCTTCCCTAAGATTAGTTGTAGCAAATTACAGGACAGACCAGTATAGAAAACAGAGTATATGGATTAGATATAAAGATCCAGTGGCAGTGGGAAGTAGAGCTATCTAATGGCAAGAATCAGAGAAAACCTTTCCAATGGAAAATGAATGCTTCATACCATGAATATATGAATATGAGTGTTAAAAATACAGAGGTGCCAACACCACACATGCATAAAAGCATCCCTTAGTTATCATATACAGGGTATAATAACAAGGAAAATTTTCTGTCATATGCAGGGTTGACCAAAGGAAAACATTGGGCTTGTTTTTTATAATGTTTTTAGAGAACAGAACAGAAAGAAAAGTGATAGAAACGATACCTTCTCCCCTCCCCCTCCCCCTCCCCCTCCCCCTCCCCCTCCCCCTCCCCCCTCCCCCTCCCCCTCCCTCCCCTCCCCTCCCCTTTCCCTTTCCCTTTCCCTTTCCCTTTCCCTTTCCCTTTCCCTTTCCCTTTCCCTTTCCCTTTCCCTTTCCCTTTCCCTTTCCCTTTCCCTTTCCCTTTCCCTTTCCCTTTCCCTTTCCCTTTCCCTTTCCCTTTCCCTTTCCCTTTCCCTTTCCCTTTCCCTTTCCCTTTCCTTTTTTTTTCGTTTTCTTTTTTCTTTTTCTTTCCTAAATTAATTCATATTCTGTAATTCTTCAGTACAGGTGCATTTTGCTTTTTTTTTACACTTACAACTTTATTGTATAAACACAGACCTTGAGAATAAATGTTTCTTTACCTTTCTGTCTATTTATCTGTATATACGTGCTCACCTTTCATTAAGCACTAAGCTGCTATTTGATTAATGAGTTGTATAAAATGGTACTATTTCACTGATGATGTATAAGACATCCCATATAAGAGGATATTATTCAACCAGGTATGCATGTACATTTAGGGATTTTTATTCTTTCATTTTCTGAAAGAGGGAGAGGGAAGGCTGACCAAATAACATCAGTAACACCACCACCTTGAAAGCCTGAGAGCAATGTGAAGAACTTATACAATGAACCATTAAATGCAGAGCATCCCCCAGCTGATACTTCCAGTCTTGTTGATCATAAATTATTTTATCGTGTTGCTTGGCATGTGACTCATCATATCACAACATGATGCACTGGAAATAGCTCACTGCAGTATAATATATCAAACACGGAGCAGCACAGGAGGAAATTGATGCATCTCATCCTAATGAAATATAGTTTTTTTCTATCCATTTTGTTAATTAGTGAAGTACCCAAGATCTAATTACAAATGTATCTTTAATATGCTTGCTTCACCCTGCACATCATGGGTGTACCATGATAATTAGCTACGTACAACTAAATAGAAGTTGTTATGTCCTCTGGTGTTGCACTGCAGAATCTTTAATTCTGTGGTTGAGATATTTTAATTGCCTGATGACTTTTATTAAAAATTACTTAAATCAATTCTTCCCTCCAATTCTTAATTTAGCTTTGGAAAATCTATTATGAATGTCATGTTATGAATTTTATCTAACACATCTTTCAAATATGTTCTAAATATATATTGACCCACTAAATTGACAAGCCAGTCTTTCCTGTGTCATCTGAACTGCCACATCCTACAAAGATGAAGAAACAGTCTTCATGAACAATCATCTCTGTTAAGGAAACATGAGGGGAAAACTGTTTTGCTCCTTTGATATATAGAAACTACGGACTAGAGATCAGTTCTGGGGTGCTTTGGAAGTCTAGTATCACTGTCACTAGGCAGTGCTCTGCATGTTACATCAGACAGCTGAGTACCAAAGCAAAGGTTGTTTTGGTTGCAAAGCCAATATGATTTTCTGTACTCCTTGCATTAGCTCCCAAGTTTCTTCTAGTGTCCAGGATTGAACAGCACACAGCTAAGTGGGGCAGAGAAGAGATCATCTCTCTGGGAATTGGAAAGAGAGGATCTTTTTTTTTTTTTTTACTACCCAGTGTGAGAAACAGGAGAATATATTGCGTTTTAAAACTCCATAACGATGAGGCAGAGCTGGCATAACATCTGGTAGGAAAAATGTGTGTATGTGTGTGTGGAAAATGTAGTAAGAAGATTTCTCTGAAAACTCAATGTAGGCAAATACCAATCTGATTCAAGTTTTAAATGCCTCAGGAACCTTTTGAATTAAAAAATGCTTTAAAAAGGTAGGATAGTATAATAGTTCTATTATGCCTGAGAACTTGAAAGCAGAGACAACAGCAGAATTCAGATCTCATGTTCACTGTAGTAGTAGGATGTAGCACTCACATAAAAGAAGCGAGATGTGTTTATAAAAATGTCTTGACTCATTAAGCTTTTGTGCCTTTTTATATCTCAGTTATAAATGAAGAAAAATCAGTGTATCCTAATACAAGAGGATTTTTTTTAAAGGAGAACACAGATGATTAGAAAACTAAGATGATCAGCTATTAAAGGTAGAACAAAGAAACAGTAATGCAGTACGTTAAATACAAGAGACAGCTATCATAAATACATTCTTATTCAATACTTGAAAATATATCCATTTCTCAAACTCATCCTTAAATAGCAATTTTGGCATAACTTTTCTACTATTACACATAGATTTTTAGTGTCTATAAAATTATAATCTCTGTGTTCATATATTTATAATAACAGCTATTAGGTAAAATTAATAAGAAGTCAGCTGCTAGTACCCATAGGATTTGATTGTTATTTTCAAGGAAGAAGCTGAAAATTTAGTATCCTGAATTGGTCCTTGGTCAATTAATTCTGTTTAACTTCAAGTGAGTGTATTTTCATATTTAAGTGGCCATCTCTCAGTTTAAGACCTGTCTTTCAAAGCTAATGAACACAGGGACAGAAGAATTGGAGTTAGAAAAAGAGGGGATACCATGCATATTGCTCTAGATACTGTACTTTCACTGAAAATAATATTTGAATTGGAGTGTGCCCATGTTATTATAATTTTTAATGAGGGAAAGGAATGGTCAACAGAAATATAGCTTTTGTATGAACTACTAGAGATTACTGCAGTTCATGCTCTCCCTTAACTAGGAAACAGGTACCTTATCCATTGATTTCTAAATTGACTTTTGATAGAATGGTGAAATGAGTTCAAATTCTTTGTCCTTGTTTTTTTTTTTTTTTTTTTTTTTTTTGAGAACTGAACTTTACAGTAGAGGGAAAAAAAGAAAATCTGGCTTGGACTGGAGGCAAAGTAAAGTGATGTCATTGAGAAACCAAGATGGGAGCTGTTATTGGAAGATAATGTGGGAAGTAAGTGAGAAGTGTAATCCTTGATCACCCTAAACAAACACATGGCATAGTGCTTGCTCATATAGTTATGAAATTCTGGTTTCTAAGTAAAGAATTTTAGTCTTGTCATTACATCTCCTTTTCATAACTTCTCTCCCACTGAATGACAGCTTTTTAATTTCACTGCCTAGTATTTAGTAAGTCTTTCCTAATACACGAACAGTTTATCCTGCAGCCAAAGAAAAGGTTTATTGCATTCATAGGAGCAAAAGTATACTAAGCAGGAGTTAATAAACATTAGCTTGTTTTAAATTTAGACGTAAGCACAGTAAATAATGATAATATCTGTAAACACATTTTTGCACCCTATGGCCCTCCAAAGAAATTGTAATGCCCTTGCTGTGAATAAGCTTCCCACCTTATGTGTCTTAGTAGACTGTGCAAGGCCCCAGTCATGGTCTGTTATGACTGTTGTCAACTTTCTATGAGAACCTGCAATGTAATCTGAAGCTTGGCACCTGGTGTCTCTATTGTTAGAATGTAAAATTTGAAATTCATTGGATATTAAGGTGTTTAAAATATGGATATATGTTGAAACTGGAACTGTAAACAGCCCACTGAAGATCAGTTGCTGTTTACTGAAAATATACAGCCTTTAAGAAAAGAAGTCATGAAGGTACTGCTTACTCACTGAAGGTGTATCATGTGGCTTCTAAGGACTAACTGCTTTGAATGTACGGTGATTACAACCAAAAATGAGTAGGAAACTATTAATGAAGGGTGTTGTTAATAAAAGTTAGTCTAGTTAAATTCAGTTCTGGATTTTAAACTGACCCACCTTATCAATCTTATAATCACAGAGATTTGTAGGATCCTGATACATATTTAGCATATATTCAGTTGCTGCAATACCTATTTATTTATTAAAAATATTATTTTCAGTAGTTTTAGCCCCACATGCTGTACTTACAAAATAGATCTCTGCAAGATTTTGGTCTGTCTCTAACCTCAGTCTTCATATTGCAAAGATAAACAAGCCAAGTCTCATTTCCTTTTCTGTTAGGGCCGCAGGCAGATATTGAAGCATCTGAATAAGCCCTGGCCTGGGGTTAAGCTGACTGTACAGGACATGAGATACTATGACATGAGAAATTGCCAAGCATGACAGATAAACGTGGTAAGAAGCTGGCAAGTTACAGATAGTGCTGTGAGGGCTGCAAGGGATGCCTGGGTCTCACAGATTATTAAGGGGGAGTTAAGTGAAAAAGGGCTGAACATCACAAGCAACTGAAGGGGAGCACTGGGGACCTTCTGGGAGAGAAAAGTCTTGCAAGATAAACAGCACCTAAGTAGCCACATTAGTAGGAACATAAGAGAATATAAGACTGAGATTACTTAGGCAGAACAGTATGAGAAATACCATATTTGTATATGGATGTAGCAAAACTGATCTTAAAGGGAAGAAAAAAAGAAAAAAAAAAATCAGGGAGTTTCTTTATTTGGGTCAGGGCTGCAGTGAAGAAAGATTGGCAAAAAGAAGGGTAAATGAATAGGAAAAAGGATAATTAAATATGCAAATAATGTATTCAGGAATGTCCAGGGATATCTCCTGTGTTCTACTGCAGCTGAAGGAGGACAATAAAGCAAATTTGTTCCAACCATAACACATGCGAAATGTACTTCCATAATCGGGAGGACTTTGGGAAATGGGGTGGGGTGTCTCCTAGCAGGAAAAAACCTGGGATATAATAACAATATAATTGAGCATAATGATATCAGAGTGTCCATACCTGTTCTAGGCTTGAAAACATCAGCATTCTCCTAAGCATTCTTTGACACTTTTGGTCTTCTCTATTATGGTAGATGCCTAATATCACAGTTCTGCTAGCTATTGCTTATGGGACTTCATGTTTCCTGGTATTAATCAGACTCACACATGACATTCTAGACATGTTTTACAATGATAATTTATACTTTTCCTGTTGTATCTATTTGAATTTGTTTTAAACACAGACTTGACTTTTCAACCAATATCTCAACAAACTCTAGAAACTCAAGGGTAAATTAAAATATAACATATGGTGATCTTCTGACATCTATTATAGAGTTAAAATCTAGGATCCTGTTTCTGTCATAACACAAAAGCTCTTTCAGGCATGGAATTATTCAAGAGCTTACCAATTCTAAAATTTCATATGTCAAAAATCAAGAAACATCTAGGCTTCTTTCTCTTTCACAGCAATGGGTGTTAAAATAAGAGTGAAACAGAGAGAAAATAGCTAATTTCTCTTGTATCTATGATTCAATTAAAGATAATAAAGAAGTTTTAAGAGAATAAAACTCCTCTAAAGGACAATAAGTGTGAGTGCATATTTCCCGTGGGAAGTGCTTTGTTTATGATGTGCTCAGGTATATTGATCTTTCAACAACAACAACAACAATAAAACATTTGATTTGATTTGTCCCAGGGCAGTAATTATACTCAAAGAGGAAAAAGTGAACATGTATTTACAGCTAATGAACTGTATGATAGGCTTATTATTCCAATTTCCACAATGTTTTGTAGAAAACTTTATAGTGAACTCAGTATTTGTTTCTTCATACTGTATCACAAGCAAAAAGAATACATTCTACCTTCTCCAAACCATCACTATGTCACTCTTCATTGTGAAAATAGCAGTTGAATTTGAGACTCAGATTCAAAATAGAAAATGTGTTTGCTGTAATTCCAACTTGAAATTTTAACTTTATTCCTTATTTTTATTAACACAGTATAAACACCCACGGACCCCATATTTGCTGAGTAGGTCAGATTCTTTCTGGATAATTTGCCATAGTCCAATAAAATTTACTGATTTTTTTTTTCAGTGTTGGCATGCAAAGCTAAGTTGCTTTTGTAACTATAGATCAGCTTGGTGCAGATTCAATGTTAAAACAAAATAGATTTCTTTGGTAAATGTTATTGGTAAAGGAAATATGTTTTCAGTCAAATAATGCATTTTTTTTTATGTCTTCTCAGCTTAAGAGAAATTGATAGGAGATGAGGTGCATAATGTTTGCAAAAGTCAGTGAAGAAAAAGGCACGGTAAAAGTAAAAGATTTTTATGACTTCATAGAATCATAGAATGGCTTGGATTAGAAGGAACATAAAAGATCATGTAAGTCCAAAACCCTGCCATAGGCCAGGATGCTACCCACAATAACAGGTTGCCCAGGTTGACCCATCCAACCTGGTCTTCACCATCTCCGGGAATGGGACAACCACAGCCTCTCTGGGCAACCTGTTCTAGTGCCTCACCACCCTCTGAGTGAAGAATTTCCTCCTAAATCTAATCTAAATCTCCGTTCTTTTAGTTTAAAGACATTCCCCCTTGTCCTGTCATTGTCTGCCTATGGAAAAAAAAAGTCACGCTTCATCTTTGTGGTGGTTTTACTCGGGTGGGCAGCCAAGCTCCACCACAACTGCTCTCTCACTCCCCCTCCTCAAAGGAAAAGGGCGAGAAAAATACGATGCAAAGGGCTCAAGGGTTGAGATAAGGATGGCGAGATCACTCGACAATTATTGTGACGGGCAAAACAGACTCAGAGTAGGTGGATAGTAAGATTAATTGTCTATTACGAACAAGCTAGAGAAGTGAGAAACAAAGGAAAGAAACCAAAAGCACCTTCCCCCCATCTGCCCTCTTCCACCTCCTCCTGCTGAGCAGCGCAGGGGAACAGGGGTTATGGTCAGTCTGTAGCGCTTCTTCTCCACTGCTCCTTCTCAGTCACTCTCATCCCCTGTGCTGTGGGATCCCTCCCACAGGATGCCGTCCTTCCTGAACTGATCCTGCGGGTGCTGCCCACAGGCAGCAGCTCTTCAAGAACTGCTCCAACATGGCTCCGTACCACAGGGTCCATCTGTCAGGAGCAAACTGCTCCAGCATGGGTCCCCCACGGGTGGCAGCTCCCCCCAGACCCCCTGCTCCTGCATGGGCTCCTCTCCACGGGCTGCAGCTCCGGCCCGGGGCCTGCTCCTGCGGGGGCTCTCCATGGGCTGCAGCCTCCTCCAGGCCACATCCCCCTGCTCCACCGGGGGCTCCTCCACGGGCTGCAGCGTGGAGATCTGCTCCATGTGGGACCCATGGGCTGCAGGGGGACAGCCTGCTCCACCAGGGGCCTCTCCACAGGCTGCTGGAGAACTTCTGCTTCTGCGCCTGGAGTACCTCCTCCCCCTCCTTCTTCACTGACTTTGGTGTCTGCAGGGCTGGTTCTCACTCCTCGCTTTCCCAACTGCTGTTGTGCAGCAGTTTGCTGTTGTTGTTGTTGTTTTCCCTTTCTTGAATCTGCTCTCTCAGAGGTGTAAACAACATCGCTCACTGGCTCATCTCTGGCCAGCAGCACCTCCCTTTGGAGCAGGCTGAAACCGGCCCTTATCTAACATGGGGTAGCTGCTAGATTCTTCTCACAGAGGCCACCTCTGCAGCTCCCCACTACCAAAACTTTGCCACGTAAGGCCAATATGAAAATGGGAGTGATGTTTCCCTTTTTCCAGTCACCCGGGACATCACCTGACTGCCATGACTTTTCAAATACGATGGAGAGAGGCTTGGCAACTACCTCAGCCAGTTCCCTTAGGACCCTGGGATGCACGTCATCAGGTCCCATAGACTCGTACCTGTTCAGTTTTATCAGGTGGTCTTGAACCTGCTCTTTGTTTACAGATGGAGGGACTTTGCTCCCCCAGCCCCTGCCTCAAGGTTCAGGGACTTGAGAGACATGGTAAGCCTGGCTGGCGGTCAAGACTGAGGCAAAGGACTTGTTGAATGCCTCAGCCTTCTCCATTTCTGTCATTACAGTTCTCCCTTCTCATCCATCAGAGGGGGTACACTCTCCTTGACCTTTCTCTTCTGAGCAATGCACCTATAGAATCCCTTCTCGTTATTCTTTGCATCCCTTGCCAAGCTCAGTTCCATCTGTGCTTTGGCTTTCTTGATCCCACCACTGCACATCTGGACAGCAGCCATGTACTCTTCCCAGGCCACATGTCCCCATTTCCACTGCCTGTGCATTTCCTTCTTGCGCTTCAGTGTGACCAACTGGTCCTTGCACAACCATCCTGGTTTTCTCTCCTCACTGCTCACCTTCTTACATAGGGGGATGAAGAGCTCTTGTGCTATAGAAGTGTGTCCTAAAAGATTTGCCAACTCTGATCTCTCCCTTTGTCCATAAGACTTGATCGATAGCAAATATTATTTTTTCTCAGGTATCTAAGAGAGATTTTATTCTTATTTTGTGCTTTGGCCCTTCCAAAATATCAGGATGAGACAGTGTACTGCAGATTTTGTGTAAGGACTTAGATATAAATACTTTCTCTTCTTAATCACATTTCATCATAATTTTGAAATTATCTTTACCAAAATAATCAAAAACAATTACATTTTTAGAGTCTTTGAAAAGCGTACATCAGTTGTTCCATGCTGCAGCAGTACACATGCATGTCTGCCCAGCAGCTCACTCCACACATGCAGATTGAACTTCTGCCGTCTTTCATTGTGGTCTAACCTGGCAGACTAAGCACCACACAGGTATTCCGTCACTCCCCTGCAGTAGGATGGGGGAGAGAATCAGAACAAGGTAACACTCATAGTTTGAGGTAAGAATAGTTTAATAGGAGAGAAAAGGAAGGGGAAATACTAATTATAATAAATAATAATAATAGTATATAAAACAAGTGATGCACAATGCAATTGCTCACCACCTGCCCCAAGCAGCAGCAGCCACCCCCAGCCAATTTCCCCCAGTTTTAATGTTCAGCATAACACCATATGGTATATCATATCCTTTGTGTTGGTTTGGGTCAGCTTTCCTGGTTCTGTGCACACAGCTTCTTGTGCACACCCAGCCTCCCCACTGGCAGGGCAGTATGAGAAGGTGACAAGTCCTTGACTTATTGTAAGTGCTGCTCTGCAACAATGCTGTGTATATTTTCAACACTATTCTCATCCTAAATCCAAAACACAGCACCATACCAGCTACTAGGAAGAAAACGAACTCTATCCAAGATGAAACCAGGACTTATTTTACATCTAACAAAACAGATTTCCCACTTCCTGGTGTCCTTTTTCCAGCTCAGAAACCAAGTAAGGCCTCAAAGTAAGTAGGATAAATCAAAGAGAAAGTAACTAGTAAATCCTGTTTTCCATGACATATCTTATAAGCAGTTGGAAAAAAACAGGAATAAATATAATTATATTTTCTTAAATGTCTGACATCTCTGATTGCTCTTCCATTGAGAAAAAAATTAGTAAGATATCCAATGATCCTATCTCTGCTTGCTGGAAAGCTTGGTCTTTCTTTCCCATATAGTCCTTCTGTCCCAATGTGCAGCTGAATGCTGAGTCCTATTGCAGACACAGGAACAGAGCTCAGGATGGAAAACATTGTCCTGGTTCCTAGAAAGCTTTAAATGTTCCTTTATGGGATAGAATAAAAGAGTCTGAAAATTTCTAATTTTATGGTAGCTATAATGTCTTCTTAAACTAATACACATTTTGAGGTGGTGATTGTTTGTTAGTTTAAATGGCTTTGGCCTCATTAAACTATAATGCCTTTTCAAGGTTAGTACTGTATCATGTAGGTAGTAATAATAAATAATTTCCTTGTCAGCAGGGAGTCAATGAATATTTTGGGACTCCATCTGCAGACTATTTGGCTAGCAGGAATATACTCTACATATAGTCTGGTATTGATGTGCCTGTAAAACTCCTGTTAATTATAATGGGGATTTATAAATGAACATCAAAGGCCAGTTTGTGAGCTCTCTGAAGCCCTGATCCTGCAAAAGCTTATGAATGTGCTTAATTTTGCACACTGTTAGTAGTACTGTTGAAATCAATGTGACTTACCATTAGCTACATGCTGAGCGTTTGTAGGATTGGGGACTGGTGGTGATTTTATATAGATTTTACTTCACTGACTCCAGTAAGTTTACTTGTTGTGATTTGCATTAAAATGACAGTCAGAAAACTATGACCTGAAGGGGAAATGCAATCCTAATTCTAAATAGATTAAAGATCATTACAGAACTTTACACTGAAATAAGACCACCCCTGCACAATCAAACAGAGTTAAAGGAACAGTTAGGCCTTATATGCCATAAATGTAAGTTATGCAAAATTAAAATTATATATAAAATGAATCTGGTTCTATAAAGAGGTCACAAAAACATTAATTGAAAACACATTTAGGTTTGTTCTTCACAAATTTTTGTGCTTTTTTCTTTGCACAAATGCTATTTAAAATTATCTTTTTTATTGAAAATATTCTTTCTAAAATTTAGAAATTCTAAAATTTAGGAAGTCTTATCCTGTGAAATGCATGGCAATACATATTTTTACACAGGACAATTTCAGCATAACTTTTTTAATCAGGAGAGTCAGCAAAAAGATCAGAACTGTTCACATAAAGAATATGGCCACAGTTTGCCACAGCACTGTTATAACAGTTTAACCAGAAAGTATTAAATTAGCACCTTTAGCAGAGAGCACTGAGGGTATCAGTAGGGGAACTAAATTATTTTAGAACCCTGAACAATATGTCTATACAAAAAAGATAAAATGTCAGGTTCCTTCAAAATGGAAAATGAAAAAAAAAAATAATGAAAGGAAAGGTATAGGGTTGAGCAGAAATATTTCTCTGTTTCTCACATCATAAATCAGGGACTTCAAAAAATTAAACCTCTCCTCACATCATATAATGCATACAGGGGGAATCTAAGTGGGCTTCAATTTCTCACACAGTGGAGGCAAAATGTCCCTTTGTCCTTGCTCAGTTAGTGCAGTCCTGTGCTATTTGTCTTTGTCAAACCTGTGCTTTTGAGTACCAGCTCTCCAGAGTCCCTGTTTGGGCAGTGCTCCTTTGCTAAATGGATGCACTGTAGGATATTGACTACTGTGAGTTTGACAAGGCTGCCCTTTTGACAAGGTGAAAGAGGTCATTATATTCACCTCTGGGATGCAGCCAATATAAATCTCATTCTTAAGGAGACACAATGTGTTTAGAGGCCAAGCCACAAGTCTAAAAGTCTCCTGGATACTGCCTCAACAGCAGAGTTGCCCAAACAACACAGATTTTAAAAATTGTTGCATAGTAGTAAGGGTCACCCAAATATGATAGGAAGCAATCAATACCATTTATTGCTCTCTGTGGTCTAATATTTTTATGTGACACAATTACAGGAGACCTATCTTGGGGCTTTCTGTGACAAACAAGAGTTTCTGTTTGAGGGAAAATTAACGAATGCCAACCTGTCCACAGGGGAGATGAAAACATATGAAAATAAGCAAACATCCACAAACTACTGCATTTCTTAATCTTCTTCTTCTATTCCACCCCTTTTTATGGTTAAGTGAGTTATTACAGCCTTAAAGTTGTAGAAACCCTAGCACAGTTGCCACCAGAGAGAAGGGCTGAATCCCAATGAGTGGAAAGCACTGATTAGATGACAGAACAGTCTTTTTCATTCCAGTAACTCCAGTGGTCAGACATTGTGATAGCAAGGACTTTGAATGTCACTGAGCTAAAGGAGCTTTCACACTCATTATCATTCTTTGCATATTCTGCTACAAGGCAGGCCCTAGGCTTCATGGCCTCCTTAATGCTCAGGCTGAACAAAATTAGGGATTCTCACCAAAGAATCCTATATGGCACCATGGAAGCTGGACCACTTTTACAGACCAACAACTGAAATTCTGCTGCAAGGAAGACTTTTTGATGCCCAAAGGAAAAGCCTGACTCAAATGTAACAGAAAATATACTGCCACTGAAGCTTTAAACTGCAAAAAGCTAAGTAAACGCAGAAAAATATTTCTTATACAAGCATGAGTCCTCTGAAAAAAAAATACAAATCAAATGATAAACTGTAAGGGGCTTCTTTACATAGTTGTTATATACTCTTTAGTATTTTTCTGCATAAGGAGAAAATAATCTAAACACCTGAAAATCTGCATAAATTGGTATCTGGATTATGCCTCTCTTATAAATCCTTGCGAAAACTGATCATTTATAAGACAGATTTCAGTTTGATGGCAGAGATGCCTAGAATCTTTAATAAATATTTATTATCAGAGATATCTATATATTTGCCTTTTTCCTTATTTCTGTCAAATTAAGCCATAGAATGTGTCTGTGACATCTCTACATTGAAGTCTAAATAATGGATACATAAAAGCCTTTTGAATTATACTCTGAAATAAACGTAGGTGTGCTGGTGGAATGATACATAAAAGACTTAATATGGTCTACATCACAAAATAGGATGCAGGATCTAATGAAGCAAAAGTTCTTGAGTCTGGCCCTGCTAAAACCAAGTGTTGAACCAGATGACCTCCTGAGATCCCTTCTAACCTTAATTATTCATTAAAGTTTTTCTACTACCAGCTTCTCACATATTTCTCCCCTGTTTTGAGGGCACAGCTGAAGTGGAAGGCTTGTGCTGGCATGCTGAATATCAATGAAATGAAGGTTATGTTTGCAGGAATGCCTAACAGCTGTACATTTGTCAGAGACTGCAGTACATGCTTTCCTTTCAATCAATCCCTAATCATTTCATTTTCCAGATCCGTTCTTTTATATTTGCCTCATATTTCATGTGAACATCTCTCTTAACCTAAATCTCTACATTTTTCTATGCATGGCCATAGGCAGCTAATTGTAAGAATCACATATATTTAAAATGTTTTTTTTATCTTTCTGCCTATTTCACAATTGCCTTTCCTGATGGCTCCATGCAGTCTCCTGTCAGAGCATCTTTTTTCCCCTTGTTTAGTATTCAATTCACTGCTCATTGGCTTAATCCTCTTCACTTTCTTCTATTAAAGGGGGATTAAGCATTTCTAAAAATAAAAATAAATGTTTAAAAGTTTGAAAAGGTGATGCAAGCAACTGTGAGTGACTACCAGTTTAAAGAGTTCAAACATTCTTTAATTAAACACCAGTGTCAAAGAATGCTAAATTATCCTAGGAGATGAGATCTTCAGGGGCTGGAAGATAGTCATTGATACAGCTAGAAAAGCTGCACACTGATGCTGAAAGAACAATTATAGCCCTACATTCTGCCAGAAAGTTTGAAAGTTAGAAACAGACTATTTTTCGAAAAAGTGACTTAATGGAAGATGGGCAGTGAATCAAGTTGAAAGCTCAAGCCCATTTTCTTTATATGCTCTGGAATATGTTGCTCCAAGCTCATTCACTACTGTTCCCAATAGAAAACAAAAAAAAAAACAAAAAAACAACAACAAAAAAAAAAAAAGCAGCTCAGCAGAAAATTCTGCAGAACTTTAAACTTTATCTGCCCATTACAAATTAACTACTTTATAACCATAATCCTTATTTCTGCCTCTGACTTTGAAATGTTTACTACCAATCCCTGGAGAAAATGGAAGCTTAGGTCACCTAGGCTTTAAAGGAGAATTCTGGAGATGTTGGTAGACACTTCTTCTTGGCATATATTGTAGACTAATGCAATTATACAATCAAAATTGTGCTTACCCTGCACTCAATAATTCTCTTGTAACACATAAACTCTTGTTACAGGGAGGGAAAACTGAAGAGGTTTTGGATGGTTAGGGAGGGTGATCACTGAAGATATGTCTTTTTCCAGTTCAGTCTGTCTATGTGCCAGTTATGCATATCCTTTTCTCTGCCATTTACTGATCCCTCACTGGCATTGAGATGACACAAGGCTTTCATAACCTTGGGGAAATGCTGTGTGATTTTGCTTAAAGTACCTGAAAAATTGGGTAACAAATACAGGGTAATTAAACCGAAAATTATAATGGGGAAAAATAATAATAAATAATAATAATAATAAAACAGCTTTCAGCATTAAAAAGAGTGCATTTATTTCTATTCAAAATTTAAGATGTGCATTTTTAAATTTGGGGAATACTCTGCAGTGCATAGATATAATACAGAATAAGGATTACTAGAGATCATGAGAAGGTATGGTGGCAATGAGAAGATGGTGGTTTAGATTTTCATGCTTGTGAAATGTAAATGTCAGTGGAAGATCTATACTGAATTCAAGACCTTCAACTGAGGCTTAAAGACTGTGATAAGACATCCACAAAACTAAATTTGTGACAAGAAATTGATAAAAGCTGAGTGACTTCAGAAAAGCACCATTTAGAGAGAAAGCTATAAAGATCTAATCAGTAACAATGGTTGGTGTTCCTAAGAAAAAGAATATGGAAAAGAAAGAGCATGTACATAAAGCTGATAAAAATGTTACATGAATGTACGTTCCAGTGACTATAAGGTCATTGCAAAAGCCACCATCTGTTCCATGGAGTTTCTAGAGAAGGTTTAGAGAAGTAATCAGGACATAGAAGGTGTTTTTTTTATGTTTTATTTTGTTTTGTTAGTTTTGTCCTGGACAAAATACTTATGATAAGATTTTTCTGGGCTGTGACTGACCGTTTAGAACATTTTTAGTCACCTCTTTTTTGTCATTACAATCAACAAAGTAAAGCAGTAAGTACAAATTATTGCAAAAATCAGAAGATTCAGAGGCAGAAGATAAGAATCATGAGGGAGATGCAATATTTCTTTGAAGAGGAAAGACTGAAAAGATTTTGATTGCTGCACTCACAGATTTGATGAAAAGGTTTGTCCAAAATTTTAATGCTGTGATTAACTCCTTATGCCTCTTTTTTTGTGACTTCAACATATGTAATTTCTAACTTCCTTAAAAAGTATTCAAATGGCATTGGGGAAAACGTAATGATCCATTTCCAGATAATTCTGTGCATTTGTACCTCCACGTGCAGGTACATGCAGATCTTTTTTAACATATATATTTAGATCTAAATTAGTGTTTGATGTGAATGGATAAGTATTGTGCCATATTTCTGAAAGTTGTCTGTTTATACATAAGCTGAAGTGAAACAGTGCATCTTATTAAAGTCTATTGTTCTAATATGCTGTTAAAGTAGGTTGAATGTATGGAAAAATTTACACTGAGAAGTGTAACATGGGAATTGAAATGTTACAGTGAATGTTAAGGAGAAAGGAGGGGGAGGGAAGGGAGGAGGTAACTACAAGCTTTTATTTAAAAATATACTGACTTACAAATATCAAGGAAAACCATACTGCCAGATGCATTTCTAAAAATACAAAGTGTTTTATGCAAACATTGTATTAAAAATGAAAAATAGATGTAAAATAATCAAGCAAAAAAATTCGTAGAAATATAAAATAGTATAAAAATAATAAAAAATATAAAAGATAAAATAGTGTTCATAAATAAAATTTCTATGTTTAAGGAAAAAACTTATGTAAAAAAGAGAAAATAATAAAGGTTGAGTACAGCAAGGACTGAAGATGTACAATAAAGATCAGAAAGCAGGAAAAATGCATAGAATCATAGAATCATTTACATTGGAAAAGACCTTCAGGATCATCAAGTCCAGCCATCAACCTGACCTACTGAATCCCATCACTAAACCATGTCCCTTAGCGCCAAGTCTACATGACTCTTTACCTCCAGAGACAGGGTCTCCACCACTTCCCTGTACAGCTTGCTCCAATGCTTGAACACCTTCTTCATGAAAAAAATTCTTCCTAATATTCAATCTAAACCTCCCTTGGCAAAACTTGAGACCATTTCCTTGCATCTTGTCACTTGTAACCTGAGAAAAGAGACTGATAGTCTCCCTGCTGCAGCCTCATTTCAGGTAGTTGTAGAGAATGATGAGTCCTCTCTCACTTCAGCCTCCATTTCTCCAGACTAAACAACCCCAGTTCCCCCAGTCAGTCTGCATATGTCTTGCTTTCTAGTCCCTTCACTATAAACATGACCTGTGCTGTCCCAAATGGAAACAATAGCTGTTATAAACTTTGAGGTTTTCTTATGATGGGGTTACAGCGGATGTCGTTTATTGAGGACAATGAAAGAATGAAATGAAGGGCTAAGAATAATAACAGTAACTCTGTGAAGTTAATTGTATACAAACTCAACTACATTTGCTATTTTCCTTGAATTAATGAACTGGTATGACTGGCTAGGTTTACAGAGAAATCAGGTAAAAAAAAAATAAAAAATTATTTTAATTGGAAAATGGCAATCTATTTATATCAAAACCTTTCCTTTATGGATGTGAAGTATTTTGAAAGTTCCATCATATAAATTTAATGATTCTTATGTATTTTTTTGTTAAACCAAGTCTGTGTCCTATCTGAGAGCCTTGTGGCTAGGCTAAATATCCCACTAACTTATGTATTCCACATTTCATGAGATTAACAGTCTGATTTTTAAGACAGTATGATAAATTTATGATGAAAATTTAGATCCTGCATTTGAGCAATTGCTGTCAAAGTCAGTACCTTAAGGTTTCTACAAGTCAGAATACTAGATGATGAAAATTGTTTTGTCAGAAAATGCCCTAGTTACTTGATTAACTCCAATACCGTTCTTAACACTAGTATAAGTTTGAATTTCCTAGTTTTTGGGAGAAAACCTATGCTCTTTACCCAAGCTTGTCCCATTACCCTAGTGGAAACAAATTCATCTGTTAAATTGGATCTTTTCCTCTGAAGCTTTCAAAAAGCAGATAACTTACCCAATGTCCTCTTTGATGCCCATATTTAAGCTAAATCATGAGAACATAAATCAGAAACTGAAGTAACAGCCCTTCAGCTGACAGATCAGGTAGGAGGGAATACTTAGTCACAGTGGTTAATAGGTCTTTTCAGGAAGCACTTAGATACCATGGTGATGGGTGTTATAGCAAATTCTCAAATAGTCCTTGATGACTTCATATGGTCTAATTCCTTTTTGACAGTAAAGGGAGGGTAAAAATTAGACTTCAAAATTGCCTGTTTGGTATTCACATGGAAATAGACTGAACAAACTACCATGACTGCAGAGGTCTAGGTTGAGATTGTCATTTTCAAGGACACTTGAAAGGACAGCTCCTAACTTCCTTAGATGATTTTGAAAAACTAACTCAAGGTATCATCTTCTGAGCTGTTATGCAAAACTACACATATACAATCCCTCTGAAGTTTTGGGTAGATTGTTGTGTAAGCACTAAGCTTTTATGGATCGGTGCTTAAAACACTAATTATAATTCCATGAATATAAATCTTGGGCATAGACTCAAATAATTTTACTATTATATTTTTTTTCTCCAATAAATGCTTATGCCTACAGGGAGTTCTGTGTTTTGGCTGAAATCTGATGGAATTGCCACAGTTACCTATTTCACCCATGCCTCAACTTCAGCAAATCAATCTCATTATTCATATTGATAGGGTTATTGATTATTAATCAAAGACTGTGGGAAAGCAGTCATTACCCTGATGGAACAGTTACTGCTGTTATTTGTCCTGTCCCCCAGGAATAGGGAATAATGCTTATTATCAGTGTTGTTTAATATGCTCAAGAGCTTTCATCCCACCTCTTCCTCCTTTCCCATGGAATGAACAACCATTTCTCACCTTCGTTTAAGTCAGAATATTTGAGTTTCATGTACAGCATTCCTAAAACTTAAGCTTTTCTGAATCACTTCTTTGGCTTAAATGATAGCTGCCATTTCCACTTTGAAATAGTCCTGTTGTAGCAGTTTTAGTATGAATTTGCCTAGAAAGAAAGACTATTAAGAAGAGAACTAATTTTTGATAGGATGACTTAAAAAGCCTGTTATATTTAATATGACTATAAATTAGAAAGAGAAATACAAAAATTGTGGGTTTTTTATTATTTTTAAATAAGATTCCTAAGCATATTAGAAAACTCAAAAAAATTGTTGGTGGTTTACCTTTCAATAATAAAAATAGATACATTCCTTGGACATATGACATTTTTGATCCGATACTGAGCTGGAATAAGTTGGCAGATATCCACTGAAGTGAATGTAATTGTGTTGATTAGCAGCAGTGGATCTAGCTTTTATATCTCAGTTGCAACCTAATAATTACTACAGCAACTCTTGTACAGAGAACCAACACAACCTACTAATTTTATCAGAAAAAAAAAAAAAAAGGAGTTTATAGACTTTTCTTGTGTTTGCAGAAGCATTGTGTGAACTGGAGTGAAAATTGTAAGCAACTTATAGTGCACTCTATAATCTTCCTGCCTCCTGACAGCCCCATTTCTGAAGTTATTTTAGTGTTGGTATACAGATGATTTTGAAGTTCATTCTGAAGCATCAAAAAATAAGTGATCAAGTAAGAACTTCTAGAGTTCCTGAACAAGAGAGGTGTTACTGATGGGTCACATCCCCCGTAGTGTTGACTTGCCTTCATTTCTAGCTGGAAATAAGATTCTGTATATTCTGCAAACAGGAACACATAGGCTGAGTGGGATCATCTCTTTTTTAATACGTTCATTCATTTATTCATGTTAAATACATTTCCTTCAACATCCCATATTTCAATCCCTTTGATTTTTCTTTATGCTTGGCAGGAACAGCTTTTCAAAAGAGTATATTACTTGAGCCTAGTGTACCAAGAACACGGTCTTATCCTTAGGGCTCCTCACCTCAGGAAGAGTGGAGCTGCTGATCGCTATTGGCAAGCACAGCTGAATGAGAAAAAAAGATTTTTAATAAGGGTTGAACTTTTTCATTTCTATGAAATGATGTATTCCTTTAGCAAGAGAAACTTAACATTACAGTCTTCCTATGATTCTGTGCCTCTAGTTAGAAGAGATCTCTGGAGGTCATCTGTTCCATCTCTTCACCCCCAGGCTGAAACAATTAAACCTTTAGCAACCCTGACAGTGGTCTGTCAAGCTTGTTCTCAAAGTCCGTAGCTGATGCAGACTTTTACCACTTTCATTATCAGTCTATTTCAGTGATTCGCTGTTCTTAAAGTTAGAAAGTTTTTGTAATGTCTCATAAGGCTCTTATGCTGCAATTTCAGCTCATGGCTTCTTGACCTGTTCTCCACACAGATAGAAAGCAGATTGTTACCTTTCACTTTGCAGGAGCCTTTTACATATTTCAGAAGTGGTATCATGTTTCTTTTCTGTCTACCTGTCTAGACTAAACAACCACAGTTTTTTCAAGCCTTCTCCACAGGTCATATAAGTAGAATCCTACATTATTCTTGATAATTTATTTCACTACCTACATCTTACTTGTATCTTGATGCTCTTAAAAGACCAAGTTGAAGATGTGCTAACATTGGTAGAAAGGAAATATTGTTAATTGTCTTTCAGATTTGGTTTATGTATTTTATTGTGCTGATCTACACACTTACCCTCCCTCCCCCACCCCCTCCCCCCCCAAAAAATAAAAAAATCATTAATACATGCCTAGCTAATTTCCCGTGATCCATTTTTACCATTATGTACTCAATTGGACAAATAACCATTCTACTCACACTTCTGTTTATTGACTTTTTTTTTTCCTTCCCAAATATGAATTCAATTTAACACTATTGTTTTGATTTTGGAATCCATCCTAAAATTTATGTTTACAACTTTCAAAATGATATGCTATGTCAATTTAATAAATGTGATTTCTACTTCTATTTTCTAAATTGTTATATATTGAATAGTATGGGATCTCTGCAGAACAACAGCCTTCCATTCTAACTTTTAATTGTCACTGCTTTCTAGACAAGCTTTCCCATCACCTTCTACAGTAGACCTATTGAATTACCAACATTTAGGCCAAATTCAGCTATGAAAATTCAGCTATTTTCCAAGAAATCACTTGGGTCCTAGGTACATGTAATCATGAGATTGTAACATTTTTCAGGTTTGAAGGGACCTTGGGAGGACATCTAGTACAATCTCTCACTCAAATAAGAATGAATTCAGACTGGCTTGCTTGTTTTCCACTATCAATTTGAATCTAGAAAATTTCCAAGGACTATGATCCCGTAGCCTCTCTGAGTATCCTGTCCCAGTGCTTAATGATACCGCAAGAGCAGATTCTTTTCCAATAAGAATCCTTATTTCTTTATCATCTCCTTATCTCCTTATTTCTTTTTTATTTCCTTCTTTTCCTTGAATGTGTCCTGTTTCACTTTATTACCAGTGTGTCTTGTTCTCTCCCTGTCCACTCTTTAAAAGAAACTGGATCTGCCTTCTTGGTAGCCTCTTCTTTGATATTAGAAAACTGTTACATTCTTTTCTCCAGTCTGAACAAGCCTCATTCTTTCAAGCTCTCCTCACAGAACAAGTGCTCCAACCCCCAACAGTCTTGGTAGCCTTCTGATGGACTTTGGACTCTTCTGCGCTCATTCAACTTTACACTTCTTGTACAGAAGTCCTGAAAAATGATTGCAGTATTTATAATGTAGTCTATTAGCTGCTGAGTAAAAGGCAAGAATCACCTCCTTTGATCTACAGGTGAAGACGTTTAGATTTAGAGCTTAGTGATATGGTTTAGTGGAGGACTTGTTAGTGTTACGTCAGAGGTAGGACTAGATGATCTTGGAGGTCTCTTCCAACCTAGATGATTCTATGATTTTGTGATTTTATTTTACTTTATTTTATTTTATTTTATTTTGTTTTGTTTTATTTTATTTTATTTTATTTTATTTTATTTTATTTTATTTTATTTTATTTTATTATTTCATTTTATTTATTTTATTTCATTTTTCTTTTTTCTTTTTTTCTTTTTCTTTTCTTTTCTTTTCTTTTCTTTTCTTTTCTTTTCTTTTCTTTTCTTTTCTTTTCTTTTCTTTTCTTTTCTTCTCTTCTCTTCTCTTCTCTTCTCTTCTCTTCTCTTCTCTTTTCTTCTCTTTTCTTCTCTTTTCTTTTCTTCTCTTTTCTTCTCTTTTCTTCTCTTTTCTTCTCTTTTCTTCTCTTTTCTTCTCTTTTCTTTTCTTTTCTTTTCTTCTCTTCTCTTTTCTTTTCTTCTCTTTTCTTCTCTTTTCTTCTCTTTTCTTTTCTTTTCTTTTCTTTCTTTTTCTTTTATTTTTATTTTATTTTTCTTTTCTTTTTCTTTTCTTTTTGTTTTCTTTTTTTTTTTTTTATTTTTTACGACTCTATATATGATGAGTTTTTCTACCAGGGCAAAGAGTTGACTCATATTTGGTCTGCCAGTATGTCCTTTTCAGCAGAACCGCTTTCTGGCAGTCATTCCCCAGCCTGTACTGCTTCATGGGGTTAATCTGCCTCAAGCACAGGACTTTGCCATTGTTATTTCATGGATTTCATAGTTCGTTCCTCCAGCTTCTTTATAAACCTCTCAATAGCAGCCCTACCTCGAATATACTGAATCCCCCAGCTGAGTTACTCATAAATTTAATGAAGGTACACTCCGTCTAGTCCTACAGTACATTGACAAAGATATTAAACAAGATAAGTACACAGATTAGTCCCTGCAGAACTCCACTTGAAAACAGTCTCCAGGTAGATTATGGATCATTAACCACTACCTTTTAATTAGATGATGCATCCAATATTTTGCTTGCCTGGTAGTCAATCCATCTAGACCAAAATGTTCCAACAAAAACACAGAGGAAGATGGCATTCAAAGCTTTGGTAAAGTCAATGTAAACACTGTCCACCACATTCAAAGATCTAGTAATTTAATAGTAGAAGTTGAGCAAGTAGAAGCATAATTTACCGCTGGTAAATACATGTTGGTTATTCCCAGTCACCAAAAATAGCTTCTAAGGGAATTTGATCCCCGGGGAGTTCTGGTGCACCAAGGTGAGACTGACTGATTGTAGATCCCATCTTGATTTCTGAAAAGGGGTGTGATGATTCTTATCTTTCTCCAGTTCTAATATATTATTACTGAAAACAGAACACCAAAGCAATCATCAAAAAATCAACGCATTATTTTGGATCTGGGTCCTGGGGGCAAGCTGAATTTACACAGTGGCATAACAATATTCTATTTTGCTGTCTATTCCCTTTCTCACATTCTATTTAGTATTTATTTATATATTTATTTTGACTAAGTTATTTTTTTCTGTCTTGATTTAAAGTGTCCTTGTACATATATGTAATCCCAAGGCCTCATTCAGCTGTCTGGGCATGGTCCTGGGCAACCACCTCTGTGTGGCCCTGATTAAGAAGGTGTTGGACAAAATGACCTCCAGAGGTCCCTTCCAGACTCAATCTTTATGTGATTTTACAGCATTAACAGGCTGTTCAGAGTCCACCTATGAAAATTTGATTGCTTTTTCTACTGTGCTTCACTTTACATTTATCTTCATTGACTTTAGTTTGTTATTGATGTCTCTGGTATTAGATTGTGTGAGAGTCTTCAGTCCTCAAAACTGCTTTTCTACTTTCTTAGGTAACTTTGTTTCATTGCAAACTTCATCAACTCACTGTTAATCTTTCTTTCTGGATCTTTTGTTAAATTTTCAGTGGTTCAAACAAAGATTTCACTGAGATTCCATTCAAAAATGCCCTACACTGCAAAATCTGATCTTTAATGCCTTTTGTCCTTCTTTTGTGCTTTTTAATTGGCTATTAATTTGTGTGAGGATCTTCCCTGGTCTTCTTCTTACATACCAGAAATGATTAAAATATACAGAAAGAGTAATTTTGAACAGAAAGCAGAAAATATTTTGAATATGAGAAACATACAGATAATTTAGTTAAATGATGTATTTACCCTACTTGGAATTGGCTAGGATATAGGATTTATACAAGCCTGTCTATGAAAAATGACAAAACAATTGCAACAATTATATTACCCAAAATACTAAAACCAGAGTTCCAAATATGACTATGAAAGAGTTCTGATTTAGAGGTAAAAGTATTACCTACTGAATCAATAGTAACATCTTTTTCATATAAGTACATGGTGAAGTCAATAGAAGTTTTGTTATTGATTTCAATTGGATTTCACGTTTTAATAGCTCTTAGAAGATTTTTAGCCATGCAGAAAAAGCTATTGCTGACCTTATTCAGAATGTTAGATATAAGATTTATATGAAAGTTGATATAGCTGCAATAAATTCAGTTACTGGATATAGAAAGAAAATGTGTTGCATTGTCAGATTGTGAGTAGGTAAATATAGGTAAACAAAATTATAATA
Source organism: Cygnus olor (assembly GCF_009769625.2). Lineage (NCBI taxonomy): Eukaryota > Metazoa > Chordata > Aves > Anseriformes > Anatidae > Cygnus > Cygnus olor. The sequence continues at coordinate 40,407,350 of NC_049171.1, forward strand.
AACAACATAAGGATGTTTTTATAGTCTCTCCTTGCCATCCATTGTTGAAAGCATACCATCCTTAATTTTGAAATATTTGTTACTGTCATTTAGTAATAAATCATAAAGAATCTATGGTGATAATAAATTTTCTGACAGTTTCTTAATGTTGGTATCTCTTAACTATGCTTATTGTTAAAATTCCATTTCTCGTGCTGGATCTGAAGATTTTAATAGAAGCATCTTCTGCAACTTACAGATACACAAGGATACACGTTGACTTGTTTTTGTAATAAAGATTTTGAGTCAGTGAGTGAGGATGAATCGCTTAAACTGATCATAATTCATTTGTCATCTGTCTGAATCTCAGAGAATGGAGTCATGGTTGATGGCAATCATTCTTGGACTGCTGCTCTGAGTGCCTCTAGGTTGCTTGTGAACATGACAGCTGTTGAGCGTTTTTATGAGAGATACATTGCACACATCAAGATCTGAAGGCTCTTTCCCTATATCTGATAGTGTTGGTAAGCATTTTTAACTGGAATTCTGTCATCTGATTCTAAGGCAGAAAATTGGTGTTGAAGACATTATTATACAGCTTGTTTTCTGTAAGTTTTACCTACTTAGGAAATCTATTCTGTATCACTTAGTAAAAGGGTTTCCGGGTTTTGATTGTTTGTTTTTATTTGTTTGTTTAAAATTGCTGTTAGCAATTTATCAATTAAATTGAGGTGCTTTCTATTACAATTTTCTATTTAATTCAGCACCTTGCAAGACTGTTTTCCATGCTGAACATAATTTAGAAGATACACCAACTTGTGTTTTATCTTCATTCTAATGAGTTTCTATGTTGATTCTACAATGTTCTTATAATTCATGGAATATTACCTTACTCTTTTTTTTTTTTTTTTTTTTTTTTTTTTTTTATGCAGCTTGCATGGAGTGTTTTGATTTAAGTTTTACACAGTGAAATAGGTTAAAATAAAATCAATAGATTTATGTATGATGCACTTAATGGTGAAGAGGGTCTTATCTCTTCTAATTTCTGTGCTTAATGCTTTGTTTATAAATACTACTATTAAGACTTGAACTGTGAATTTCTTTATCTTTTTTTTTTCTTCTGAAGAGTGACCTTAGAATCTGATCCATAGCAAGCAGAGAAGAGTAGACTGATGTATTACCACATGTATTGTCATATGTATAACCACGGTATCACAGAGCTCATATAACGGTCTTCTGAAAGTCGAGGCTTTTTCACTATTTAAAAACTGATACAACGTCGTTTCCCCTTAAACCAATATGCATTTTATTTAACTTCTTCTCATGTTGAAAAGAGAGTTAAAACAACACAGGGATTTCATAGTGTCCTATAATAAAGAAAGTAACAGTGGATGACAGTGGATAACTGAAAGTTTTTGTGGATAACATCTAAATAATCTTTTTATATTGTTTTTATTCTATTTTTATGAATATTTTAACTTGATTAATAAGCTGTTAATTCGTCCGTGAAGTACTCCTGATTTATTGACAGGACAAGGTCCTCTTATACAGGATGATATATTACCAATGTTTGTTTTGTTTTGTAATAAAGCAAAGCCCCCTTTTCATCCATTTTACTCTACTGTAGAGTTAACTGATAGTTCTTGACTGCTGGATAAACCTCTTTTTCTTTATTAGATCAGCCTTTAAAGCTCTGGAAATATTTCCTGGTTTCTCTATAGTGCATCACTCTGGATGTGAGAAGTTGATTGCGTATAAGTGCCTTTAGCTGCCATATACCAGAACCACCACAAACGGTGGTTAGTACTCATATCTGTCCTCTCTCCACCACTGTGAGATAAGCCACACTGGAGACCTGGTGGAGCTGAATAATAACCATTTCCTTCTTCTGTGTGTGTTTTCATCAGGATCACTCTCTTAACATTTTTCACCACTACAAAATTATTCTGGAAAGATCTGACATGGAGACAGGACTGAGTAACTGAGTTACTGAGGACACTATTAGCAGCAGTAGCTGCTTAAAAAAAAAAAAAAAAAAAGTCGAACTGCAGTTGAAGCATCTCCTTTTTACTTAGTAGCTTTCATTCCTCTTTCCGTGCATTTCCTGCTTTGTTTTTCAGGATTACTTATTTATCATACTGCAGTAAAGTCTTCATAGTTGTCCACTGCAAATTACTCTCAGGGTTGTGTATTTGCTTTAAATTAATATTTGGATAAAATGTTAGGGAGTAGAGTGTTTTGCTGGTATCTGAGTAAAATCAAGGACATGTTTCCAGCTCTGACATAGATGGAGGTGAAGGCAGGGGAAAAGATTGGTAGTGGGAGGGGAGGTTGTGCAGCTGTGTAACCACAGCTGCATCACAGGTTGCAGGAGACAGAACTGCTGTTGAGTGCAAATGGTGAACCTGAGTGCCCTTAGCACACCTGCATATAAGTATAATTAGTAGTGCGCTATAACTTTTAGAAAATTACATATTTTTAACTGTCTAAAAGGTAAGAAACACAGGTGGTATAAATCAGACTGTGGAGATGACACTACTTCCCAGAATTTAGACTGGCAACTAACTTCTGATATTTATGTTGCTCAGACACTTACAGACTGAGTGTTTGCTAAAAACTAGTTCACCAGGATCTTGGCATAGGGTAACACTTTTGTAGGGAATAAAATATCTCAAATGAGAGAGCCAGTGGCAGTCCTAAAAGCAAAAGACATCTCCATTGCAAGAGTCTTTGCAGTAGTATCTTCATCTGGACTGCCTGAGACTCCCTGACCTGCTGTTCTGCTCAGTTCTTGTACTGACCCAGTCCCGTGTGACTCCTCCATCATAAGCAAGTTCTACTGTAAGGGATTATTTCAATGTGCAGACAAAACGTCTCCCAATTCTTAACCATCTACAAAAGACTGACACTTTTGACTTATCAATGTACAATTTGATAAATTTTGCTGTAGAAACCTCCTAAGAGTTTCTGAGATAGCAAGTTTCTCCATCCATGATGTTAATCAACATATTAAACATAGAAATTGTTCTAATCATTGACAGGTTGGCTGGGAGATATCTTCAGGAAAGTCTGAAATTTCCACCTGGAGAGCTCTTGCATCAGTTACTTAAAACCTTAATTGAGAGGGTGGCCAGGAATTTGAACAATCACCCTCTTGTCAACAACAGTCGGTCTACTGTTTAAATGGCTCCATTATCTCCTCTACACAGATGTCTACATGAAGAATTTTGGGATTATTCAAGGAATTAATGACCTGAGTGCACTAGGTGTGCACGTAGACACAGGCCTGTTATCCAACTACACCACAGTTATATCTATAGGGCAATTTCAAATTTTTACCTTATTTTTATACTTAAGTTCTATACCTCTTTTTGCAACTAAAAGGTGGGCAAAGGTAAACATCAACACCTCAGTAACTGCAGCACTGACTATGAAGAAAGACTGAAATTTCTGCCATTTTTTTTCATTGAAATGATTTTAAACAAGGCTTTTTGAATCCTGTTTTTTAAGCCTTTAATGTATTTAAGTTGTCTTCATAGAAAATGCAAAGTGATTAAAAACATGAAAGATAATCACTAATAAATTTAAAGCATGACTAATTTTTCTAGTGTAGATAGGGCCTGACTGAGTGAAGTAAAAGACTTGCATCTGTTTCCCACTGCTTAAGAACACTGAATATCACAGAATCACAGAATCACAGAATCGTCTAGGTTGGAAGAGACCTCCAAGATCATCTAGTCCAACCTCTGCCCTAACACTAACAAGTCCTCCACTAAACCATATCACTAAGGGCTACATCTAAACGTCTTTTAAAGACCTCCAGGGATGGCGACTCAACCACCTCCCTGGGCAGCCCATTCCAATGCCTAACAACCCTTTCGGTAAAGAAGTTCTTCCTAATATCCAACCTAAACCTCCCCTGGCACAACTTTAGCCCATTCCCCCTTGTCCTGTCACCAGGCACATGGGAGAATAGACCAACCCCCACCTCTCTACAGCCTCCTTTAAGGTACCTATAGAGAGCGATGAGGTCTCCCCTGAGCCTCCTCTTCTCCAGGCTAAACAACCCCAGCTCCCTCAGCCGCTCCTCGTAAGACTTGTATATTATATATATATTATCTTGTATATTACTTGTATATTATATAAGTATATATATATATATATAAGTATATATAAGTATATATTATATATTATATATATTATATATTATATATATTATATAATATATATATTATATTATATATATTGTATATTATATATAAGACTTGTATATTATATATATATAATATATTATCTACCACCTACCACCTGAAACGTGACTAAATCTCACCTGGATGACTTTTATATAGCTTACATCCTTACATGCTGACCATTTGACCACACCGTTACCTTACAGTAATGTCTAAACAAACTAAGTGTTCACTCAAGGAAGTCAAACTCACAAAATTTTAAAACACAAGTCTAATGAAAAACTGTAGTTCTTTGTTTATTTCCATTTAGCTTTTTATAGTTCATGGTAAATCAAAGTCAAAGAATTTCTTTAACTTGTGGCAAACTCAATTTAGATTTATTCAGAACAACAACAAAAAAATATAGATATTTGTAAAAAAAAAGTTAGAATGACTTATTTATTTATTTTTATGATTTAATAATCTTACTTAAATAGCAAGGCTAGGAATTGGATATATTCTTAATCTATGCATTCAGACAAAGCAATTAGTCTTTATTTCTTGTCTCTTGCACAGACGGTCTGTGCTCTGGCACAGACTGGGACAGTGTGACTGTACACAGCTTGTGCTGAATGCAACTTCAGCACCATTTATACTTCCATTCACCTGTCAGAACAGCTGAGCTCATCCACGGTCACAGCTCTAGCGTGCAACTGAAATAGATCACCAGCTAATCACAGCTAGGTGTATCCAAGAGTGGAAAGGGGGGAATATAACAACACAAATATATGTTCTGAATATAATGTCCCTTGGACATTGTATTCAGAATATATAGTTGTGTTATTATAAAAATTTCTCACTGCCGTTGAAGTTCTTTGCTTACATCTAATTCACTACTAATATGTGATCTGCCACTTGAGTGTTCCTAACCCACTTTAGCAGCTGCTTTTAACAAGCATTTTTAGAACAAAGAAACAGATAAAACGAAACAAAAAATCTTAATTGAGGTGTTGTTAATGCAGTGTTCTTAATCTCAAGACTTTTTTCCTCCCTGCAGAATATTAGTAGTCTCCACAGACTTTAATAGAGGCAGTTTGTGTCCTGCAGGGAAAAAAAAGACCCTGGGAGCTTTAAATGAAGCAGCTTTAATACAGAAAACTGTAACTGAGGTCATCTTAATTCAGATATTTTATACTGTACTGGCCTTAAATGAAATAATTTGAGACCTATGACCTTAACAGACGGATATCAAAATTGACATACTGCTAACTAATGCAACATTTACCTGAGACAGCCTTAGGAGCTCTGTATGACTTTTGGCTTTAGTAGAATCATATTTTCATACAAGAACTCTCTGAGCAATCAGTTTTGAGCTGAGCTTCAACTTGTTTTTTGAGTAGGAGGAACAACATAATAAAGAATTCTGATATCAATGGATTAAATTATGAAATTACAAACTCTTCCTCTGATATAAATAACTATGTGAAAAAAAACCAGCTAGTTTATGTCCAAAAAAAAATTAGAGTAGCTCTGTGTCTAAGAGATTAGGCTTGGAAGTATCTTGAAAAAGCAAATTAAAGCCAGAGGTTTATTTAAGAGTAGTTAAGAATTAAGCAATATGGATATTCAGAACTCATGATCAGGAATCAAGCTTATCTTTATTGCTATTTTCCCTTATTAACTATAAGAGAAACCCAGAGTAGTAGTGTTTTTGTATGCTGAAGGAGAAGCCCATTTCTAAGTATTAAATGATCAGGTTAAAAAGAAAAAAAAAATATATATATATACATATATATATTAAAGGGTAAACTATAATCCTGTTTTAACTAACCAAAGGAATAATGCCTTTATTCAGCATGTCACTCTTCACCCATCTGCTTCACCTATCAGAAACATAAGTCTATATCTGGTCTGGTTACTTGTGGAACTAGTTAGTTTCTTCTATGACAAAGAGAACAGTGGGTTGAGGGGCTCATGTCCTTGTGGTGACAAAAGTTCTATCCAAAAGGCTGAAACCACACTTTCTAACTAGCATCCAAACCATTAAGGAAGGCTTTCAGTCAGACTTCAGACAGCTTGACTTCAATCCTTTGTAGTTGGCCCAAACATTACATCTCCTTCTGGCAGGTGTGGGCAAGATGGTTTTAGATGTCTACTACAGTTTCTCAAACTGATTCTGCTGTCTCAGTGCCTCATGGCTATGTGATATGGTCAACATATGACAGAACAGTTGGTTTGGGGTTGTGCTACCTGAGAGAGGGTGACTGAGCTAGGGGAGTCCCAAGGCTGGATAAGTAAATGCAGAGACTGAGCATCACAGGCAATAGAAAGGAATTCTGTCAGAATTTCTGACTGTCTTGAATGCCTGCCTCCTAAGCATTTTCCCTAGTCTCATTGGCAGCTGAGCTTAAGAACTTAAACTAGACATTCATGATCATGTTTTTAAAAGAGCTACAAGAGAGAAAGACAAGGACAAATGATAATAAACCAAGGGAATAAATTGTATATAACAAATGGTTTAAAGTACCCATGCAAAATACGTTTTCCCAATATACGTGCATGAAATGACAAGCAGAACTACACAGCTCAGAAATCTGTGCACATGTGATTCTGCACATCAGGCATTTGGCATTTAAACACACAGACAATTAAAAACATTTGGACTTTTTATTGCATTATTACAGATGCTAAAACAATTTGATATTTGGCAATATCAATAGAGAACATCAGTCTATATTACTTCTGCAGCTTTTCTAATCTAAAGTCATGCACATAGGTTTGGGACAGAAACAAAGCAGAGCATTATTCTCTACTCTCAAAATTGTATATTAGGTTTTGCACCAGAGTTTACACTTTCATTCTTGTGACCTTTTTCTTTTTTTTTGTGGTTTTAATACAGATAATCAATTTTGGACTGCTCAGTATGACTGCTTATAGCAGACAGGGAGGACTTGGATGTGTCCCCTCAAAGTGCCCTTCACTTACAAAACTCACTTTTGTGAAATGACAGAAATGACACCTCTAGTGTAACAAATTTGATGGTTGTGCTGTGGCTCACACTTTATGCTCTCTCAGAAGGATAAACTTTTTTTTTTTTTTCCCTGCCTGGTTTTCTTCTCCTGTGTTGTATTCATTTCTGGTTTTGGTTAAAAATGATGCTTGTGATGCTTGTATATGAAGGAAAATTTCCTTCATATACAGTTTCATATATCTCAACACACATGAAGACTTGCATTTGTAATAATAAATGTTCTTCAGAAAAAAAAAATGTTGAAACATGTATGTGGATATTACTGGGAACTTCTGATTTAAAGAAATGAGTAGTTAACCTGTGTTTCTCATTTTTTCTCTCAGATCACATTATTTTCCACCTTATGGTCTTAACTGTTTCAGGGTAATTATCAATATTGTACAGAGCTGCTCATGTATCTAATAATTTATCTTCAGAATCCATTTGGAAATATAATGGAAAATGGTATTAGCTTCCTAGATAGTGTATTTATACTACAGAATTATGACATAACAGCCCTGTCAGTTGGGGTAGATGAGGTGTGATTTGAGACTGGTTTAGCTGTAGCAGAAAAAAATATCATGGAGACTCTGGCAGAACTGTGTTTTTGTCAGCTCTCCGTGAGAAAGGTATGTTTTGCCAGATATAATAAAGATATGTGACCACAGTAAAAAAATCCTTGCTGACACCATGCAAAAATGCAACAGTGTAACTGTGCATAGAAAGTACAGTTAGGGTAAACATAACCAGAGTAGTGATTACTTGTGTTGGTTCTGTTTGGTTTGTTGTGTCGTTCTTCCCCCCCCCCCCCCCCCCCCCCCCCCCCCCTTTTTATGCGTGTGTGTTTATTGTTTTTTGTTTGTTTGTTTGAATGGCCACTTCAGGGGAACTTCTCAATGACAGAAAAATCCATGGCAAACTTTTAAATGTTTCTGCATCCCAGCATTCCCCTATGATATTAGGTGAATAAAAGACTTCGTAAAACCTCATAAGATTTATTTAATTTTGCCTTCTAGATTACTTGTCTATTGGATCCAGTTAGTTCACTAGGTTATTGTCAAGAGATTAGCTCTTGCAAGATAAAGAACCCAACAAAAGTTGACTCATAACTTAAGTGTTTTAGCATAGAAAAAAATATGAAAGTCAATAACAATTTGGCCCAACTACTCTGCTTTATGTGTTCTTTCTGAAGTTTATTCTAAAGAGTATGACAAACAGCCCTACAGCATGATGCAATGTGCAACAGCAGTGCAATGTGATTCCAACAGTGATTTTTTCACCAGCATTTAGGATCTCATAGTCATTTCAATCAAGCACAATTTTCTTGAATACGAATCTGTGTTTGAAAAGCCAAGACCAAGCAGTTTGGTGTTCACTTTATCTCAGAAATGTAGTCAATGTGTTTCAGGTGTAAAGACTCCCATTTTAAAAGACTTTTATCAAATTCTAGTTCTGTCACTGTGAAAAATGAAAATGACAATAGAAGGAAGTCTCATGGAAGATAATTCAAAGAATTAGCACTCCATCTCTAAAGCTGTGATGGACAAGGTCTCAGTCTCATGTAAGTCAAACGTCCCTCAAAAACAAAACAAAACAAAACAAAACACATATAAAGGCATTCTTGTCCAATAAGGATAAGATTTTGGTGACAGAAAAAATGTACTCCTTAAGGAGAAAGATACTGAGTTTGGGACAAGTTGTACACAATTAAAACTTGTTTCTCCACTAGACTTTTTAGAAATATTAAAAAAAAAAAAAAAGGAAGGAAGGAAGGGAGGAAGGAAGGGAGGAAGTAAGGGAGGAAGGGAGGAAGGAAGGAAGGAAGGAAGGAAGGAAGGAAGGAAGGAAGGAAGGAAAGAAAGAAGGAAGGAAAGAAGGAAGGAAAGAAGGAAGGAAGCAAGGAAGACTTCTAAAGCCGCCATGTTGACTTGCGAAATTACACTAAATAAAGAAAAACAAGTCAACTCTTAAGAGATGAAGGACAACAAGATTCCTCATAAACCAAGAGAAGGTTCTTTAATGTTTCTTTCTCTATTCACAGGAAAATGTCTGTGTGCTGAAAGGTAATACATTTCTCAATGAATTAACTGGTTTACTTGGTCCTGTAGTACATTGTAATATGGTAAGTGACATATAACATCATTATCTGGGATGCCTTACAGAAAAAAAAATCTGCTGAGGTATTTTCTTTTAGACACTCAGAACTTTCTAAACGCTTTCCATTTTAGGAGAGTATTCACCTTTTAAGCTTTAAAATTGCTATCTTGTCAAAAGAAAAAATGGTTTAAATCTTTGGTATAATTTTCAGATAAACATAATTGTATCTATTGTTTAACAAGTCAATTTGCAAAACAGTGACATGCAAGCTCACTAAAGTACATTTATTTTTAGCAAAAAATCATCCAAGGACCTGTCCTCTTAGGAATTAACATAGTATATTAAAAACATTCTTGTTTTCTTTCCTTTTATATATATATATATTTATATTTATTTATATTTACTGACATTTTATTAGGGAACATTTTAACATGGCATAATATATAATATTTTCAAAGAACAAGTGTGTTTGTACAGATTGAGCAAGATAGTGTAGACAAAGTCTTTCAAGATACTAAAACATTGTTTATTTTTATATTGTCTCCGCAGCTGTTAGAGCTGCAGGAAGAAAAGTTAAACACTGCTAATATTACTTTGCAGAACAGCACCCTACATCATTTAAATTGACAAAACCTTAAAAAGATTCAGATGTTATGGCTTCACCCAACTCCTTGTATTGTCAGAGAACTAGAAGCAAAACAAATTTCAGAAAATTCCTTCTTTGGAAGATTTTCTGATCTTCTTGGCATACTTACTACTCATCATGAGGTTTATTTCATTCTTACTGATTGTCTGAAGTGCTGTTCTTCAAACAGCATGGCCTGAAGTCTATTGTTTTAGCCATTTTTCCTTATATGCATACAATGGAGTTAGCAGATTTTAATTATATAAGTGCTTAAAGTCGTCTAATGTGTTTTGTTTTTTTTTTTTTTTGTTTGTTTGTTTTTTTTACAGCTGCAAAATTCATGATGATACCATGTCAAGGCATGAACTTTCTCTGCAATCACTTTAAAGATAGAGATGAGTTAGTAGAAGATAGATAACAATCACAGAATCATAGAATAATAGGTTTGGGTTGGGAGGGACCTTAAAAATCATCATTCCAGCCCCCCCTGCCATGGGCAGTGACACCTCCCACTAAAGCAGTTGCTCAAAGCCCCATCCAGCCTGGCCTTGAACACTTCCATGGATGGGGTGTCCACAACTTCTCTAAGCAACCTGTTCCAGTGCCTCACCACCCTCAGAGTAAATAATTTACTCCTTATATCTAATCTACCTTCTTTTAGGTTAAAGCCATTACTCCTTGTCCTATCTCTACACTCCCTGACAAAGAGTCCCTCCCCAGATTTTCTGTAGGCCCCCTTTAGGTATTTGAAGGCCACTATAAGGTCTCCCTGGAGTCTCCTCTTCTCCAGGATGAACAACCACAACTCCCTCAGACTGTCTTCATAGGAGAGATGCTCCAGCCCCTTGATCATTTTTGTTCCATGGACTTCCACATCCTTTTTGTGCTGAGGGCCACTGAGCTGAACACAGTACTCCAGATGGGGTCTCATGAGAGCAGAGTAGAGGAGGAGAATCACCTCCCTTGACCTGCTGGCCGTGTTGCTTTTGATGCAGCCCAGGATATGGTTGTGTTTCTGAGCTGCAAGTACATATTGCCAGCTTCTCATCATTGTCAAGCTTCTCATCATCCAACACCCCCAGGTTCTTCTTATCAGGGTGGCTTTCAACCCATTATCCTCTCAGCCTGTGTTTGTGCTTGGGATAGCCCTGGCCCAGATGCAGGACTTTGCACTTGGCCTTGTTGAACCCCATGAGGTTTGCACAGACCAACCTCTCAAGACTGTCAAAGTCCCTCTGGATGGCGTCCCTTCCCTCCAGTGTGTCAACTGCACCACACAGCTTGGTATCATTGGCAAACTTGCTGAGGGTGCACTAAATTTCACTGTCCATGTCACCAACAAAGATGTTAAACATTGCTGGTTCCAATATGTACCCTTGAGGAACACCACTCGTTGTTGATCTCCACCTGGACATTGAGCCATTGACTGCAACTCTTTGAATGCAACCATCCAGCCAATTCTTTACCCACCAAGTGGTTCATCTGTTAAATCCAAGTCTTTCCAATTTAGAGACAAAGATGTCATGGGGGACAGTGTCAAATGCTTTTCACAAATCCAGGTAGATGATGTCAGTTGTTCTTCCCCTATCCACCAATGCTGCAACCCCATCATGGAAGGCCACCAGATTTGTCAGGCATGATCTGCCCTCAGTGAAGCTTCACCAATCACGTTGTTTTTTTCCATGTTCCTTAGCATGGTTTCCAGGAGGATCTGCTCCATGATCTTGCTAAGCACAGAGGTGAGACTGACTGGCCTATAGTTCCCTGGGTTCTTCTTTTTTCCTTTTTCGAAAATGGGCATTATAATTCCCCTCTTCTAGTCTGTGGGAACTTTACCATACTGCCATGACTTCTCAAATATGATGGAGAGAGACTTAGCAAGTACATCTACCAGTTCCCTCAGGACCCGTTGATGTGTCTCATCAGGTCCCATGGAATTGTGCACCTTCAGGCTCCTTAGATGGTCTTAAACCTGACCTTCTCCTACCCTGGGCAGTTCATTATTCTTCTAGTCCCCTCCTTTGCCTTCTGGGGCCTGAGCCATGTGACTGGAGCTCTTGTTGGTGAAGACTGAAGCAACATAGTCATTAAATACCTCAGCCTTCTCCATATCCTGGGTGATCAGGTCTCCTGTTTTCTTTCAGAGAGGGCCAACAATTTCCCTAGTCTTCCTTTTACCATCAGTGTACCTATAGAACCCTTTCTTATTGCCCTTGATGTCCCTGGCCAAATTTAATTCTAAACGGGCTTTGGCTTTCCTCACCTGATCTCTGGTTGCTCAGGCAATGTCACTGTATACCTCTGAAGATACCTGTCCTTGCTTCTACTATTTGTATGCCTTCTTTTTCTGTTTAAGCTTTGTCAGTATCTTCTTGTTCACACATACAGGCCTCCTGGCAATTTTGCCCAACTTCCTCTTTGTTGGGATGCATTGTTCCTGAGTTTGAAAGAGGTGCTCTTTGAATATTAACCAGCTTTGTTGGGCTCCTCTTTTCTCCAGGGCTTTGTCCCATGGTACTTTACCAAGCAGATCCCGGAAGAGGGAAAAGGCTGCTCTCCCAAAGTCCGGGATATTGAGCTTGCTGTGCTCCCTCCTCTGCTGCCCTCTGAATGCAAAACTGCACCATTTCATGGTCACAGGAGCCAAGGCTCCCCTTGAGTTTCACATTCCGCACCAGCCCCTCCTTGTTGTTGAGAATGAGGTCCATTAGGTTGAGCTATGATATTCTGTATATCCAAAGTACTCCAGATATTGAAACAGCATTGCTCAGATTTTAACTGTTGGAGATTCACTCAGAAAAGTTACTGAAGCTAGTGTTATAAAGAATGTTTTCCTTGTATGACATTCAGGGAGGTAAAGATGTGCATGTATTTTTACTTGCAGAAATCAGTGTCAGTGCAGAGGACTCTAGAAGGGAAGATCTTATGGGAAGACTCACTGGACTGCAGCCAGGAGGGTGTACTCACATGTTACTGAAAGGCAACAATTATAGATATTCTTTTATCTGAATGTCTAGAATGTTAGCAGGAATAAATATTGATTTTAGAAATTGTAGCTCAGGAAAAACAAAACAAAACAAACAAAACAATCAAAAAACAAAATAAAACAAAAACAAAACACAGAAAACCACTAGTCCAGGATTAGGATAAGAACAGATCTAATGGAAGAAATAAAATATGCCAAATACAAGGTATCAGTGACCTTTTCCCTTCTTACTAATTTTAAAATTTGTTTTTATATTGTACATTACATGGTTAAATGACCCCCTGTCAGTGTATGGGTTAGATATTTTTGCTTCTGTTAATGTAACATTCTGGAGCTTATAGGTTTTTTTGCACTTGCATTTATAATCACAGTCAGCAAATAAGGTTTAGAATTACATTTTCTACTTCAACATAAATGAACACTAAAAGAATTGTCTGATTAAAAAAAATTATAAAACACAAAACAACAAATGGATAGATACTACGCCTTAATCTCTTAAAGATTAAATTATCTCTGGTTATCACCAGTGATAACCACTGATAACTCTGGTTATCATCATTAGTCATAAAAATAATTTAGCAAAGTTAACATATTGCTATATATTTCAATGCTAGTGTAAATATATACCACTATATAGTGTCTGTCACATGTAAAAATTAAAAAATAAAAATAAAAAAAAATCAGACTTCTACTTTGCTTCCTTACTGTATAAGTATTATACATACTTCAGTTATTTTACTGCATACTATTATTTGGATTGTATTCCCTCACCAGTTTACAGGTACCCACTGAAATGAATCTGCAGTTATACAGTACAAGTTCATTCTTCTCACCTTAAAGTTATTTTGATATGATTTAAAAGTGGGTACAGAGGAGGACCACAAAAATGATTAGAGATCTGGAGCACCTCTCCCATGAAGTCAGGCTAAAAGAGCTGGCGTTGTTTAACACAGAGAAGAGAAGACTCTGGGGAGACTTTATAGCAGCCTTCTAGTACCTAAAGGGGGCCTACAGGAAAGCTGGGGAGAGATTCTTTATCAGGGAGTGTAATGATAGGGGTAATGGCATTAAACTAAAAGAAGGTAGATTTAGATTGGATATAAGGAGTAAATTCTTTACTCTGAGGGTGATGAGGCATTGGAACAGGTTGCCCAGGGAAGTTGTTCCAGGTTGCCCTGGAAGTATTTAAGGCCAGGTTGGATGGGGCTTTGAGCAACCTGATCTAGTGGAAGGTGGGGTTGGAATAGATAATCTTTAAGGTCCCTTCCAATCCAAATCATTTTATGATATCTTCTTCTTAAATTCATTTTCTTTCCTTTCTAAAGATCTGTTTTCAGCAGTGATTGAAGCATTAAGTACCATATAACTGCCTGCAATTTTTCTCTTGTGTGGCATAGGCAATCAAAATGACTGACTCACTGGTTTTGCTTATCTAATTAAACAGTTAACCTAAACCAGTACCTTGAGTTAAACTAATTACAGCTGATCAAAACTGAACATCAGGGACTAAGCTGTTGAAATATTCACCTGAAAACTGCTTGAGTGTTGGAGCCACTTTGACTCTGCATCTTTGACATCTGCACCAGACTAGCAGCAGCTTGGCTTAAACTCATCAAGGTTTTCTAACCTTCATGCCTGCAGCTGGAATCCCTCTGTGAGTGAGTAGGCTGCTTTACAACTAAAACCTTAATTTGAGATAAACAGCATAAAACTAGCATGTTGTTTTGCCTGTTTTGCTACTGGAAGAGAAAATAAATGAACAAGTTATCACATCAGATACTTTACCCACAATCAAGAATTTGAAATTCACCTCACCATTGTAAACACTTGTAAGTCCTTAAAGTCATTATAAGCAATGATTATCACAAGGATTTCAGATCTCCAGAGAATGGTTCATCCTACCTTATTTAAGAAAAAAAAAAAAAAGTAGAATAAGGGTTCACTCTTTACTGTGCTACATATTGAGGCTTTTGACTGTGTTAATGGTTAAAAACCACTTGTGTTGTACTTGAGAAGAAATACCTCAGAAAAGCAACCTGAGCAACAACCACCATAGATTAACTGGTGTGGGATGCTGGTGAGAGAAATATTTGAAATTACTTTTTTTCTCCAGAACTTTATTACTCATGTCTAGTCTAAAGGAAGACATACACATTAGGTAGTTCTGATTTCTACAAATATACTTTCAGAATGAGGGGATAAGGATACTGCAGCTTCTTCTTACTTTCTGTTGTCTGTGCATTTAAAATACTAATTCAGAGAGGGGAACTTTTAGTTCAAACTCTTCTATTTATTTTGTGTGTGTGTGTGTGTTTGTCTCATGAGAATATTCTATCGATATGGCTGGAGAAACTAGCAAGAAAAATACACTCAGCTTCTCTGGACACTGTCTGCTTTAGAGAGGCCTTGGGCAAGTATGAAAGTAAGAATGAACAAAATATTAGAAGTGTTAGAGCTCTTACCTTTGAAAACCCACTTTTTTTTTTTTTTTGGGGGGGGGGGGGAGGGGGGAATCATTCCTGTGTTTTATAAATGACCCTAGAGTACAAACGTTAAAACAATTCCTACATCAGATTTTATTATAAAAGGCGTTTTGGCTAAGATCAAGTGTAGTATCTGTTCTTATCAGTTTAATATTTGTGATTCTGAAACAGAAAAACAAAACAAATTTGTCAATGAACTGTACTACATAAACCATTTCACATTTTTATAGAGCCTTCTAAAATAAGCTTTTTTTCTGCAATCTACTGTTGTCTTTCCTTGAATGTTAGATAAATGTGACACATACTGATAAGTCATTCTATTTCTGCACCTTGGTTGCATGCTGCTGATCAGACCAATAACAGAAGTTAATGGTTGTTAATTGCACAACCGTGTATTTCACAATTTATTTATTTATTGTCTTACAGATTAGACTCTAAACTAACTGAACCATATTGTCATCTCAGCTGAGACTGATCATTTCTGAAATTAAATGTGAATACTTCGTCTTTCTATGCACAAATTCTTTTTGCAATTGCTGTCCATTCTCAGTGGACAGCACAAAAAAAAGTTTTGCTCAGTTTCCCAAGTTTGTTGGAAAGCCAGTTCAAGCACTGTCAAACCTACGAATGGCTTTCAGTATCTGTAAAAAACTTTAAAAACTGATCTGCAAAAAGCAGTTTATTTTCATGGTGATTCATGGGAAATAATGGTCCATTAC
This sequence comes from Cygnus olor, assembly GCF_009769625.2. NCBI lineage: Eukaryota > Metazoa > Chordata > Aves > Anseriformes > Anatidae > Cygnus > Cygnus olor. The sequence continues at coordinate 40,423,418 of NC_049171.1, forward strand.
TGACAACCAAGTAATAATATTAGACTTGTGCTATTATTTCTGTAGCTCCATTAATGTGTAGCGCCCATTATGGAGAAAAAAAAAAAAAAAGAATTAAAGCATGTATTAATATTTCCTATAGACACATAGAAGTAACTAAGCATGTTCATTGTAAGTCATCTTCCTGAATTGAATAGTAGTGAAAGATATCACCCAAGAGTGGAATCTGTCACTCTCTAGAGGTGCCTAGATTTTTCTAATGGCTGCTGATCAAACTAAAGGTTCATTGGGTTTGAAGATGCCTAATCTATGGAAGATGAACCACACCCTTGTGGGAAAATTAAGCATTTAAAAAATCAACCTAGACAGCGTAACAGTCTTGATGAAGGTCAGGAATAAAACAGGCAAGAGAAACATGGGATAGTACTTGGGGAAAAAAAAAAAAAAAAGTAAGACTAAATGAAAGATAACTAGAGAGGAAAAAAAAAATGGCCTGGGTTTATTTTTTGTAGAGTCATTTGAGCATACAAACTGGAAAGCCTGAATTTTTAAAAAGAGAAAATATGGGTGATAAATTCAGGAACTGCTAGTATTCTGTATCACCTGTTCATCCTTCCACTGGGCTAGGCCAAATAAAAGACTTCTACTGTTCAAGGACAAGTAAGAACATGAATAAACTTCCTGTTTCATGATAATAAACCCTCAACTAAGCTATTTCTTTCCATGCCTGCTGCTAAAAATACTGACAAGCAATCCTACATAAGGAAAAGATCTTCTGTTTTAAAATGTAGTCCCTAGTGATCTTTTTACAAGCTAATTATATATTGGTGAAGAATAAGATAACAGAATTGCTGACATAATCTTAAACAAGAGTGCCGTACACTAAAATGCCTAAGTTGGGTAACTTAGGCTTCTTATGAAACTTTGCTCATCTGCATGTGCAGTATTTGCTTTGAAGTACACAAGTGTAGCCAAATATAGTACTACATACAATGATACAACTGTGTTTACTATATCGCACTGAGATCAACACACATTGTACAACCACATAATATAAATAGTCCCCACACCATGAAGATTACGGACTAAGTAACAGAGTAAATGCAAGTGCTATTTTGTACATTGTGGATTGATTAGGGGGATTATTGACCATGCCCAAGAAAGTCTATATGAAAGTTGTGAAGTCTACTAAGATCTTCTTGATGTCTACCTAGTGTCTTGAAATCCTATTATCCTACTACACAGTGGTTTTTTAATTTTTTTTGTTTGTTTGTAAAAATATCACGCTAATGTGTCTCTTTATTTTATTTATTTATTGTCTAAATCACTTAAAGTTTTTCAGATTTAGGTAGATCCCGAGTCTTCAAACTCTATGCAAGATTAGCAGTGTTTACTTACATAGACAAAAGAAAGGAAGCTAAATTTATGAATGGAGCATTTAATATATCTAATTTTGCATACAACACTGTCCTTACTCATCCATTTTGATCATATTTGAATATAATACATACAACTTCTAGACCATCTTGATAGGGAAGTTAAGTTCTGCCTGTACAGCTAGACACAATTTGAGGTTGTCAAAGATGGAGAACCACAGTTTTTGCAGAGACAGAGGTAGGTAAGTAGTAAAATGTAAATGTACTTCTAAATATACCAGCTTGGTATAGGATTACTTCCACCACTATCTAATTTGGCTAAGATATCCATGAACCTGGATATTCTTACCCCTAGTTCTCCAGGTGTATAGCTTTTTTAATGGCTTCTCATTTGGAATAGAGGAACTCACTAGCATGCTAAATCTGGATGTCCTTGTTTGGAAAATTTTTGTTGGTTGGGAAGAGAGCCAGCGATCAGGATGACATGATTATTTTCCACAGCTCTAACACACTGTCACCAGTAGAACAGGAATCTATGTTTCTCTAGAGGAATGATGAAGACCATCCATAATGTGATATCTTTGCAAAGAGCAGAAAGGTAGTTGCATGAATACTCTGTGGGCTTGATATCAGCAAAGGCTTCTCTCACTTGTTTGTATAGACGATAGTAGTTTTTTCATATATTTCAAGAAAAAGAGTTTAGATGAACATGTCAATCACTGCACTAAGAGAGCTTTATCCCTGTAATCTTAGGGGTCACAGAGGGGATGTTTCCATTATTGTTTTTAACATGCAAAGATAAAATCTAGAAGAGTTGATGCCATAAAACCAGCACATGTTGAACTTCCTAGAGTGCATTTTTTCCCTACCTCTTAGTAAATGCATGTGGTCTTAAGATTAGCAATAATCTATGCAAAGTTAAATATTTATGAAAAAAGTTTCACTTTTAGAATATCATCTGCACTTTTATCACGCATGTTTATGGTGGATAAGAGGAAATGTGTTTTCAGTCAAATGGAAAAGCATCAATGTTCTCTTTCCTGTGAAGGGAGTAAATTCTTTCCCCTAAATACAATATGCAGGAAGTTTCCAAGGGCTCCAAGATCACTTAAACAATCACCTTTCTGACACAGCTGCCAACCCTCTTTTGGCCTTAAAAGAAGCAGCTACACTGTTTTCTGGAGTGTCTAATCTCTGTTAGATAGATTCCATGGAGACACATTCCAATACTTTATTCTCTGTTTCATTGTGTTTCTTTAGCCAAAAGAAAAAGAGAGAGGGGGAGAGAGGGCAAGAAAGGGGGGGGGGGGGGGGGGGGGGGGGGCTGGAAAGAGACACTTCCAGACCAACACTGATATTTCAGAATATATGCTTTTTATCTCAAAGTAGGAGAAAGAACACTTGCAGTAATATTTATGTTCAGTAAAGGATATTGTAAGTTTTAGGTATTATTATGTGTTATATGCTGTATTTATCCTTACATTTCAAAAAATTGTAAGCCTAATATTGAAGAATTAATTAATCAAATATTTGTGGCCATTGTTTCAATGAAGACAGTTATAAAGTTGTACGTATACATGTTTGTAGGGTCAAAAATGTTGTTATAAATCCTTTTCAAACTACCTTTCTCATATTAACATCAAGATGCCACTTTTATATCCTATATCTAAACAAAAATTGAAAAGGAAGTCAAACCCACTGTAGTTCTCATGTTGTGAACTATCAGAGCAGAGGGAGCAAAGAAAAGTTTACTCACCTTTTATGAAAAGAAATCGTAACTGAAAATCAAGGTGGAATGAAAAATGGAGTCTGTTTGCACTATAACAATTTTATATGGGGCCTTAGATTAAGTTCTAATTATAAATAATAGTTGCTTCTAAATAATAGTTATGTCTCCCTTTACATAAACACCTGCTGAAAACACATTTGAAACAGAACTTTGGCATTTGTTCTTTTATACTGTGGTGTTTTTTCATCCATTAAGTTAAATCAAAACAAAAGGATAAAATGGAAATGCTTCCAGAAAGTACATTAAGGAGAAAAAAAAAAAATACACTGAAAGCACAAAAGCAAAATCATTTTATAGGTTGTCCCAGTACTCAAGAAAATACGTCTTATGATAAATCTTACTGTCAGACACACTATTTATATGACCTAGATACAGCTAATATTTTAACAGAGAAATATTGAAATGTGAAACTTGTACAAGAAATTACTGCTGACTCACTGAGACAAAAATAATAGTAATTAGTTCTCAATAGGATAGACAATCTTGAAATAATAGCCATGTTTAGACTTGTATTAAGTAAAAGTAGGATAACTGTATACAGAAGAGGACCCAGAGGGGAAATGTACAAAAACCTGTTTGATTTATATAGTTCTGTTGCTTAGTATACCAGCCTGGGATTCTCATTGCAATTCTACAATCAAAATAATAGCAAATGTTCTCCTGCATCAACTGAGCATTTCTAAGTAATAACCATTCAAGCAATGGTATATTAGATTTCCAGTGTCAGTTACCGATGCAAATACAGGAAATTATTATTTTTTTATACATCATCTCTATTACTGATGAAATATCTAACATAGATTTGTAGTTTCCCATAGGAACATTTCTAAATGTATTCATATGAATATCTGGATTTTCTTGATTTTTGTTTGTTTGTCTTTTGTTTTCTTGACAAGGATGGCAGTGATATCTTGTCTTACTAAGATTCTGTGATCATCACCTGCTCACATACAGATGAGGACACTGTTGCAGTCCTTGTGGTAATAAAAACTCTTATTTAAAATCCTCTAAAGATCCATTTAGGAAAGGATATAAGTAATATTTGAAATTCAGTGCATATGACCTTGACAGACAGCCAATACAGAGCACTAGAGAAGAACATACAATGAAATCAGTATGGAAAAATAACCATCCTTTCAAACAGATCCTATCAAGGAGTTTATTTCTCTTCATCACTCATTCACAAAGGAAATGGGTTTCAGTAAAATGAAAGTTTCCATATCCACACATATGGACCAGGGCATTCACCAAACCCCTATTTTATACAGTACCGCATCTTAAAAGGATCAGGATGGATCTACTGGAAAGTCTTCAGTATATATTTGTCCATGAGTATAAGAAGTTAAAGAAATGAACATCTCAAAATGGTACATGCACTTAATTATCCTCTTGAGTGAGGCTCTGATTTTTTCCAGCTAAACAACATATAATAGGTCACTGGAATGCTTCTGGCACCAGATTATAATGTCCAGAGGTCCCTTCTCTAGCTCATAACAATTTTTTCACATAGGTCCTGAATTACTTAACACTCTCTTGAATGGATTCCTCTGTAACTGAATAAAATATACTAAGGGGAACCAAGGAGCAATACGGGTGCAAATTTGATTTTATCTACCACCCACCCTTTAATTGCTTCAGTGACTAAAGTCTCTGACCATTTAATCATTGAGGCACTAGTAATGTGCCCAAATGATCAGTTACAAGTTTTTAAAAACTGCATTGTGTGCTTGTATTAGGAGCTCTTGGTAGACCGCAGTGAGAAAGAGTTGCTATAGAAACACCACTTTAACACACTCCATTCACTGAAGGCTATAAAGAGATACAATGGTCGCTGAATAACTACTGCTAATCCACATAACATTCAAAAATTACTATTTTTTTGCTCTCAAAATTCTCACTTAAGATGCCAGAACAACCCCCCCTACTTCTCTGCACCACAGCCTCCCTACTTTACAATCCTGATTTCCAATTCAAACCTTTTCAAATGGAACTTTGTTTGAGTATCTACTTGCATATGTTATTTAGTTTTGCTTTGCACAGGCAGCTAAATGCTGCAGTGATTAGCACAGTATGAAAGACTCAACAGAGCAAAATAAGTTGCTCCATCTGAAAAAAATTGTGCCAAAAACTGGAAAAATAAGTCGTGATCATCAGTTTGGACTAATGTTTGGGGAAAAAAAATTAAAAAAATAAAAAAAAAATAAAAAAAACACTTCTGTTTCCTTTTCCTGTAGATTTTCCCATGTGATTCAGACTGCCTGAAAACTGGAGACCCAAGTACTGATTAAATTCACCTAGTTTTTAGAATTTTCCTCCTTTCCCCACTGGCTTATAAGATGTGTTCCTTCAGCCACCCCCTACTCAGTTTTAAACTTCCTCAAATCTTTAATCACTTGTGAGTGGATAGAAGCGCATGTATGGTACAACTAATCTCCTTGTTTGGGTACTACTGTGATTCAGTCTGAGATGACAATCACTGAAGAAATTTTGAAAATTAAATCCATAGAGGACTAAAATTAAATCCACACCATCTCATTCCTCAGTCTAACGTTAAACATTTCACTCAGGAGGTAGATCTGCCTCCTAGGATATCTTCAGCATGGGGGGAAGTTTAAACCCAAGAGAACATAATGAACTCTTTTCCTGTTAAGTTTTTCTTGTTCTGTTAAAAATAAAAAGAAAAGAACACATGAAAAAATACTAATGATTGCAAAAATGCATTTTTCCTCCATGAAATTGTGTTAATATCAGGTAAGTTTTTAATGGGAGAGAAACAGAGAACACATTTTGGTTTCTCATTTTAACTGGGAAAACAGTGAAGTTTCTTTAATTTTATTTGCACTCTATCCCAACTTTTCTCATGGTCACCATTATAGAAAGGTCAACTTTATTTCTAAGATTTAACAATTATTGTCTTTCAACAGTTGTTGGGACATCTTATTTTCTAGACATAAAATGTATTTATATAGAAATTGATTAGCTTATATGTTAATAGTAGCATAACATAATGTGCATATTTATCAAAAAATAAATAAATAAATAAACAAGGATATGAAAACAGAGGGGGGAAAAAAAACCTCCTGGTTTAGGGAGCTATTTTCCTTAAATACACCTGTTTTTCTGCTCTTTATAAGCAATGAAAATGAATTGCAAGAAATCAAAGCATTCCATGAAAATTGTTTCATTTATTTATGAACAAGGTTCACCTCACCTGGTACGATAAGCCCAAAAATCACAGACAAGTTGAATGTCAAGTTCTTTACCGTTATGTAATCGCACCATGTTCATATGAAACACAGTCAAGTGAGGTGGTAAAAAATGCCCATAACTATTTTACGGACTTTGTATAGGTGATATATAGAGTATTATTAGCAGTTTGTGGAATTCTTTTTCTCCAACACCTGTATTAGGATAAGAGCTATCTCACTAACCTATACTATACTCAGGATTATACCAGTCTATGATCTGATGTAATGAAAATAACCTCCTAATGTATTATGTCTTCTCTACTTTTGTGCTGTATTTCCCATTTCAAAGATACTTTGATGGTACAAAAACTCACCCTGTAGTGTAAGTGCACAGTCCCTACTTCTCTCTTCTGTTAAACAATTACTTTATTATTCATTCTGAGAAGTAGTTGGAATTTATTTTCTGAAATTCCATTTCTGAAAGTAATCACTCCTGTAAAAGTTCCCCTAATAAAGTTGTTGGCTTTCTTATGTCCTATATCTGCTTGAAGAGAACTTGTGTTTTATTAGCAGATTAGCCATTCCCATGGCAAATATTAATTTCTGTCCTTTCTCTTTTCTTTTAAAGCTTTTTACAATGTAAAGACATGCTGTTAAAAAGAAAGAAGGAAAGAAGGAAAAAAAAAGAGAGAGAAAAGTAAGAAAGAGTGAGAGAACGAGAGAGAGAGAATGAAAGGGAAAAAAAAAAAAACAGACAAAAAACCATTTCTTCAGATTTTGCCTTTAACACTGCTTAGACCTAAGCACATGTACAAATACATTGTTTAGTGGTAAATCATATCAAAAGATGAGTATCCTGAATTTTAAACAAGTTATTTTTTCACCTCTAGCAGGCCATGGGCACAGTGATTTGAAGTAACTCTGAAGTTAAGTGACTATGCAATGGTGGCTGACTGTATAAAATAACGAAATTAATAAATAACCCTGATAGGTTTTGAGCTTAATTAGATATTAGAACTATATTGTTTAATTTTAGACCACTACCTATTCTGAGTTATATACTAAATGAAAGAAAAAAAAATCAGTTATTATGTCTGTAATCATTACATGATTTTGAAGGTTAATTGGTAATAAAATCTGAAATGTCCAAGCTGTTTCAATCACAACTATTATATCATTTTTAGAATAAAGATCACATAACTATTGAACTATAACAGACCTCTTAGTTTTTATGAAATATGTCTCAGGAGGTCTGTTAATCTCGTCTGGGCCATCTGTCCTATTTGAATCAGAGAAGATAAAGACTTTCAGGATCAGGTGAAAGTAGGGCAATGCATTCTGGGACATATCTAACTTAGGTAGAAACATCCAGGAGGGGCTGTTAAATTAGAATCATTGAACAGGGAACATGAATAGCTAAAAGTCTGGCTAGAAGACTTCTAAAACTGCAGTTCTTCACATGGAATTTTACCAAAGGTTGCTTAAGTTAGTAAGAGAAAGAAAAAAGACAGTGGTTGAACTTGGATTCTCCAGACTTTATCAGAAATTACATCCCTCATCTTTCTGCTTTATGTCTCCTGTTCACTGTTGTTCATAGCTTAAAAAAAAAAAAAAAAAATCACTTTACTCAATTATCCTTTTTATGTACATACATACTGAAAAATAGCAAAATATTTTAATGTGACTGTTGATCTCAATTGTTGAGCTTCTGCCAGAGGAAGAACTGGGGCAGACTGATGCACTAACGTTTTTTACTACAGGATGTACTCATGATATAAAACATTTAAACAACCACTAAAGAAAGCAGCAATACTTAACAGACCACAGAATGATGACAATGAAATTTACTAAATCCTGGTAATTGTCTCAGTGTCACGGGCTCTGTTTGGCTGGGTAGAATGAGCTGTTGAAACAGAAGCCATTTCCAGAGCTGGTGCCAGCAAGGGCCCAGTGAGCTCAGTAACCAGCGTTACTCCTTGATGCTCTGCTATGTTCATATGGGAAATCTTCACAGTGCTTGTATATATCTTCAATTCCAGAGTAGTTTGCTGTTGGTTTATCAGCTCAATCCTTGAAAAGGAGAATGTGGACACTTCTCTTTAATTGGAGCCATAGATTTTCGAGCAGCTCGAGAAATTTTAATGGCCTCCTAGTTGTCGATGGGGAGCTGGAGTTTTTTTCGGGTTCAGCAATTCAACAAAGAACAACCTTTTCAAAGCATGTTAGTGACAGTGAGTTTAAAATGCTGTATGTGCATTTGCCTCTCTTTGAATGCTCTATCTCTCTGCAAGCAATATTGTCCAACAAAGGGAAAGTACTTTTTATTATTTTAACTGTCAACATGAAAAGCTGGCTCTCATCTTTCTCCTCTTCAACTTAGTATAAATAACAAACTACTCAAAGAGCAAGAACTGCCTTAAGCCCAATACAAAAGAATCTGAATAGCCAGAGTGAAAAATCCAAGTTTCAGGTGTTATTGCTTCCTGATAATATATAATATTGTTATGTTAAGCCAATGGGTTGACTAGACTGAAACCTCATGATGCACCTTGCTTTCAAGCACATAGTTTTAGAACCTGAATTTCAGACCAGCTTTCCTAATCTCTGAAACCAACATGTACAATGAAATTAAAATATATTTTTACATTCCATTTGTTAATAGCCATACTGTTTTTTTTTTTTTTCCCAATGCATGTTGAAATACTGTGCAAAACCATAAACAATATTTAAATTCATATCTGAAACAAAATTGGTCATATTGGCATCCACCTTCAATACTTCATAAAAATCTTTACTGTACCAGATATACTGATTACAGAGCTCTCAATACCATTTTCCCAAGACAGTGTGCTTTACATCGTCTTAATAGCACACATATGTAAGCAGACATAAAGGACTTTTTAATTGTGATAAGACACAGTGGTTTTTGCAAACATAGGTGTTGTTTTGTTTGTTTTTCCTCTTGGAACTGAACAGTTTGTCTAACTAGTAAGTAAACACAGTGGGAGGATTCCCACTGATAAGACACTTAGAAGAAAATAATTCCAAACACTGAAAAGCCCCTGATATTTCATTAAATTACTGTGGCTCATTGAGGTACCACATATGAGCTAAGACAGTGTAACAGACCTGTTGTGTACTCTCATCTCATAGTGAATACAAAGTAAAAGTTACCAAACTAAACCACTTTCATTGCATGTTTTACTTCTCATTTGCAAGGGGTTAAGTATCCATATGAAGTCAATTATAACAGCTGTCTGACGTGTTAAGTCAATTACGTGGCTGAGTCTGTATACCTTGACCATGGACCTATACTGATATGAAAGAATTATTCACATTCTCCACTTTAAAGTGGCTTTACAGAGGTATGCTTGCCATTGTTAATTTATTCCTATAATATTTATTCAATTTTGCTTTATTTTTTAATCATGGCCATGACCTTGCTTTTCGTATGACCTCACCATCTGGAAAGCTGATATGATTACAACCAGATCACAGACCAGCCATGCCTCTGGCCCTAAGAATGCCATTAAATGGAGAAGGGAAAATACAAGGGAGGTACGTTATTCAATTTAATAATTCAATGTCAGCTAGGAGATGAGAGCCCCTCTGGCATTCAACCAATGTGAGAGTTCCTTCTAGCTCCACCTATATTCTTTCCCTACCTGGAGATAATACCTGTAATCTACAGGTCACTAGGGTCCCAGGTAATCTCCTGAGATATCAATCAAGGAGCTGGTGCCAATGCCTGGTGATTCCATTTTATGTGTTTCCTTGTCCTAAGGGATTTGTTATACAGTTTAGAGATGAAGGGAGGTTATAGTATATTCTAAGGTCAAAAGGGATGGGCTGACAGTATTGAGGGCTAAGCTTTCAGATGAAAGCACTTGAAAACAGTCAGTTCACCTTACTTCACCTAAGGTATATTTAATGACAATCTGGCAGAAATTGAGGGCTAAAATTAATTTTCTGTGGATGTCAGGCTGCTTTGGATGCATACCCATTCCTCAGGGCAGCAGTGGCACTGTTACCAACAGTTGTTTGTTCCCACACTACTGGACCTCATGTTATCAGACAGGAAAGAAAATGTCAACCTTATTTAAGATGACCAGGTTCCTAACATGAGTGTCATGGGATAGCATTTTTTGTACATTACAATTTCATGATCCTGGCATATTCTTGGAATCTTTTGCAGTGACTGGATTTTATTTGTGTGTGTGTGTGTGTGCGCGCGTGTGTGTGTCAGAGACCATTGCACAGAATGGTATTTTGACTTAAGTCTCTAATGACTTCTAGAACACTGCAGATAATAGCCACAGCAGTAGGCATGGGGAAGGTGACCTTAAACACATCTGATAACTACAATGAACGTGCCCACACTGATATACAGAGTGATAGATTTTTTAATATAGCCAGCTTCTGGATGATGCCAACTCACACTGGGATTAGATCTCCTGAAGAAGATGTGCTCCCACATCCTGCCTTGGTCAGCTTGTTATGGAGAGCATGAATGTGGCCTTGCCCAAAGGCAAGCCCACTAACCTCTGCTGTTTGTGCCTTTTCTGAAGGTCTCCATTGTCTCCCACTGTATGTGGACTACACCATTAAAGGGACACAATAGACTCATGTCTGAGTGCCAGCCTTTCAGGGTGTCCCCAGACAATACAGCGAACATATACTGGGTTTGACAAGGTTCTTGACTTTTTATAAGCTTCCTGCAGATGTCTGTAGTCATGAGGTCGTTGTGAAGCCAGTAGGTCTGGTACAGCGAGTGTGTTGAGAGCAGCTGACCATACTGGCCAGGAAGGGGCAGTAAAAATATGACTACTGGTGTGTGAGAAACCTCAGCTGTAAATACCTATTGTATATCCAGTCTAAACGTCTAAAAAAAAAACACTCACAAAAGCTTTTAGATAGTAGTGTAGTCGTAACTATAAAGCCAGACCTTTAAAGGCACTCTGCTGCATATTGTTCCCATAAAACTCAAAATTAGGCACCCAGATACTTTTGAAAATATTCACTTCAATGACTTTATGGAATCTGGTTAAACTATAGCTATTTAAAATTTTGCAGCTAATGATCATACTAAATAGTATTTCATGGATTAGGTAGAAGATGATATTTAATGTGTTAGAAAATAACCTTTGTTTCCGCTCTCCTTTACCTTGAAAGTCTGTCCTAGACTGGAAAAGTGTTTTTTTTTTTTGTTTGTTTGTTTTTGTTGTTGTTGTTTTTTGTTGTATGTTTTTGTTTTTAAATTACTATTCCTATGGAAAACAATCTACAACCCTTGTTTAAGAGAATAAAGTAATGGAACTGAAAAAATGTCCTCATTTCCCTAGTCTGTGAGGAAAAAATGATACATAGAACAAAAAATCCTTGCACTTGTGTAAGAAAATAACAACATGGTAGCAAAGAAAGCAAGATACCCCTCCTTTCTACTGCACAAATAGGTATGGAGAGCATCATAAAGCTCCAAGCTTCCACAGAACTTTCACTTGGCTCTTTTCCTACCCTTCCTATAACTCTGACAATTATAAAATTATTTCAGTGGATCTCTGGATATCTCTGTGATACCTCCTCAGTGCTATTAACTTCCTGAATGATTGAAAGCACCCAGATGAGTTAAAATTGCAGTGAAAGAACTGATTATGGTATAGTTCAAAGTATTTTGAAATGGATGCATAATAGAAAAAATAACTAGCCCATAGGTGCAGCAAAATTGTCCTAAATTGGAAGAATGCAAATTTCAGTTGCGCTTCAAAAGGGGATCTAACCTGTGCACTGCACTAATTCTTATGAAGTCTTTTGAAAATCAGCCAAGGATTATTTTTATTCTCTCCCCAACCCCCAGTCTCACCATTCCCCTTCACCTTTATCTTGCTCCCTTAACACAGTTCCTGGATGCCTTCTTAGATAACAAAAATAATAAGATGTCTGTGTTTCCCTTGTACTTTCTTGTTAAACAATGAAAGATCTAATTTCACTATTTCTGCTGTCTGCGGTGAATTTTTTTCACACAGCTCTAGATGGCAGTGCTGATAAACAGCTAGTACATTCAACCAGGACATATTTTACTTGGTGAACTGCTACAATTGATTTGGAGACCTAACCTTTCCTCCACTTACTCCATTTCCCACTCTACCACCTGCAGCCCTATAAACAGAAAAGACTTGCATGATGGAAGCCATCTGTACAGTAACTCATCTCATCAGAGTGCTGAAGAGCTGTTCTGCTCAAGTGTTATCAATGTCTTCCAACTCACTGTGTATTTTTCTTATTGCTAAAAACAATCCCAAGCATTCCTTTTAGCAGATTAGTACGGAATTCAAGTAGCAGATGTTCAAATCACTTTTTTTTGTTGTTTGTTTTTGTATATTGAATCATATTGAATCTCCATAAGGATACCATGATGCGGATCTGTTTCTAGGTCTCTGTGCTAAGTGTACCAGTTCAACCATCTCTGATCTATAGACAGTAACTATGATGTAAGGAAACAATTGTGAAATTGTGATTATATTATCTGAAAATCTATGTTCAATATTTTTATTATGTTTAGCCTTCCTGAGAAATGCCAGAAAAAAAAACAAAAAAACTCATGCTGATTTTTTTCCCTCTATTTTCCCAACAAATAATGAATGAATGTTGTAGGAAATACCTGAATAATTGTTTACAGTTTACTGCTGAACAAACTTCCTTCAATCAAAAATCTACCTAATGTACTACAAGTAGAAACTTCTACATGGCATTCCTCAGCATATATTCAGCATAGAAAAGTGTCCCCGGAAGATATGACTGAAGTTGTCTGCTGGAATAAAATCTACTGGATTAGTAGAGCTGCTAATCTTTTTGCTATTAAACGTGTCCCCCTTCCTTGCACATATTGAGGCATACACATGGACATCTCATTATATTTTTTTTCCAGAGTAAATAATTTTAAATACATTTATACTAGTGTGGTAATAGTGCCAGGGAAGATTCTCGGGCATTTGAATATGTTCATCTACACTGGTAATTCTTAGGACCTACTTAAGCACAATTTTGGCACGTGTTGACTGGGATTTCCCGGTCATGATTTAGGAGCTAGAACCTTCCAGGAACCACTATCAGTGGACAATTTGCATTTAGAAAATATGTTTTAGAGGCAATGAACTTTACAAGCATACAAGTTTTTCTATCCCAGCTAGCTTCAGTGCTCCAATATATTCTTGGGCAGCTTTAATTTGCTGGTACAGAAATAGCCTAAATGTTCAACATCTTCTTTCTGCAAAGAAGTACATCATTGCTTTCAGACTAGAATTTTCTGAGCAGGCATGGATACTGTAGAATCCAAGGGGAAAAAGAAAAAAAAAAGAAAAAAAAAAAGAAATGAAGGAGGGCAATGGAACATATCTATTTATACCATCTCATTCTAAGGAAGTCTTAGTGAGCCATGAGGAGCATTTTGGATTTTGCAATGAAAGTTTCACATTTAAGAACACCAATATTAATATTGGTTGAGTTTGACACTTCAAAAAAAAAAATTTATACTTGGTCAGAGAAAGTTTTTAAGTTGGACATTCTGGGTATTTACCACCTGATGGTAGGTGAAATACATAATCTTTGTGAATCTCAATTTATCAACAATGAAATGGCCATAAAATTAATGTTTCACATTAATCTATATAAATCATCTTTATTCCTGTTCTTTTTAATCCTTAAGATTCCTTTAAATTAAAGCAATTTTCTAGCATAACTGCTATACTTGTTTTCATCATTATATTTGTTTTCAGTTACCCTGTACAGTTACCCTATAACCGTGATAATGTATCAAGGCATAAACAAAGACAATTTGGTGAACACACTTCAAATTCTACCAGATCGATATGCTTCGAAGCATCTCAGTTGAACACTATTTAGACCAGTTGCTGATCAGGTTTCTGAAAGGGAATTATTCTATGATGTCAGTAGTCAAATAGAAACTTGTCTGATAACCATGTGTAGTGATGGTTATAAATGACAGAAGTGCAGGTACTATTTTAACTTAATCTACTCAAGCAAAAAGCACAGATGTTTACCTCAAAAATAAAGTACACCTTATTACAACATGAAATCCGCATACAAAACTCATAAATAGAGAAACGAAACTACTATATAATACAAAATTGGACCACTGGAAATGTAGATAAATTAGATAAAAGTAATGTATAAAAGTCACTTTTGTCATGTATTTAGCTCATAGGAGAGGTCTGACACCCTTTTATCATTATTGCCTAGAAAGATAATACTTTTTTAGTAACTATTCAAGGCTACTCCTAATTAGAGAATAAACATTTTCTATCTGAAAAAAAAAAAAAGAGGAAAAAAGAAAGAAAAAAAAGAGGATATTGCTTTCTTTTTTTTTTCTTTTTTTTTTCTTTTTTTTTTTTTCTTTTTTTTTTTTTTTCCAGGAAGTTCCTGCAGTCAGTTCCTGCAGCTATTAAACTTGTGATGTTTTGTTAGACCTGAAACATTGTAGGAATGTATCACTTTTGATAATGATTCTGATAGGAAGGCTTCTGAGAGCCGATGGGGACTCCATAACGAGAAAGCAGAAACTAAAAGGAAGACATTTTAGTTTTAGAAATATGATGACTAAAATAATGTTTTATAATAAAGGAAGTATTATATATATTGTGCACCTTCTGTAAATTTGTATGCTTGTACTGTAAGATTATTCATTTGGTTTTCTTTCTGTAATAGTATAACTAACTGAGGAAAAAAAAAAAAAGTTGAAAGGAAACTGTGTAAGAGCAGTCTCGAAAAGCATTGCCCTCTTCCCTGACTACAGAGTACTGCAAATGGAAGCCTTGACAAGATTTTTAAGTTTTGTTTCAATCTGTACTTACATTATTTTTCTTGTTTAGTGTCTGGTCATTGGAAACTACAACAAGTAGTTGTTTTGGTTCACCAAAGTAAGATCAGTATCAAACTAGCTTTCATTAGTAAGGCACACAGCTCCTCAAGGAAATATAATACTAGACAAAAAAGTGATTTTAGGTGATTAGGTGATTTTTCCTATATTGTGTGTTTGCTTGTCTGAAATAGGCACACCAGGAGGCCACATTAAATATCTTAAATGATGAAATTTTTATCGATTCCTGTGGCAGTTTTTATAATTTCTTAATCTTGTTTTATCAGCTCAAGATTTTCTTAAATCAAGCTAAAATTTTCTGGTTAAAGATAATGCTCATTCCTTCATATTCTGCCCTTGTTGGCTAATGAGAATAATTGGTCTCTGTCCTCTTAAAATATTCCTTTATGTATTGTAGACAGTTATTATGATTCCCCAGTGATCATTATGTTTAGGTATTGAACATCTGCTCAAGAGTTTATTGATGCAGCAGACAGTACCAATATCTACTGGGAGTAAGAGCACATTGCAGTGTGTAGCCATTCTGGGAATCCTACTTGCAGGAAGGTCACTGTAGTAAATCCGAGACACCTACAAAATGCAAAGTTCTCATCATGAATGCTAAGAAGGAATATATTTCTTAATGTGTGAATTAAGTTTTTGCAAAGCAAGAGGAATGATTTATTAAAAGAATGTAAAACTGTGATAGTTTAAAAAATATATATCTGTATCTATATTTAATCATCATGTTCTTCTCATGGTGTCTTAAAGCATCACATAAAGTGTTGTTTATTCCCGGAAATTTTGTTCTGAATTCCCATGAGTTTTAGACATTTCTATGATACCTTCCATGCTTGAGAAGAAAATATTACAAGCCTGACAGGTATTTACAAGCAAATCACTCATTAGTGAAGTATGGTATTAATTATAAAGTTTGTCTCTTTTTTTTTTTTTTTTTTTTTTTTGATCCCTACTTTGTCTCAGAGTAATTTTCAGGTAAGAATCACTTCCTTTTAAAGTCTACAGGAAAAAACAAAACAAAACAAAACAAAAAAAACAGAAGATGACTTCAGGCTAAAAGAAAATCCTGATCTACAGATCATTTCTCTTTCATTAAATAATTAATGCCAGCTACACCAGCATGCTTATATCCTCCACAGATAAGAAGTAATTAAGTTAACACCAGTAAAAATGATATGTAATATCTCAGTCAGTGAGAATTTTTAAATGGGAACAGGGGGAATGAAACCAAAAGAAAATAGGCCTTTGGGCTTCCTGAAGTTTAAGTGAAAGGCACATTCACATAGATGCAAATCCAATTTCACTTTAAGAGCTTTGTATCATGTTATAATAATCACTGTATCTACCAGCAAAGTAATGATGTTTCAATGGCATGTACACTTATGTTTTTTCCCCTTTTTCCTCAGTTCCCAACAATATTTTGTGAGCACAACAACTAGACAATTTTGTTAAGATACAATAATAGTAAAAAACAGTAAAAAATTGAAATAAATAAAATAAAAAATAGTAAAAAAAATAAAATACATAAAAATAAAAATAAAATAAAATAAAATAATAAAATAAAATAAAATAAAATAATGAAATAATAATTAAAAAATGATATCTGCTATTGTCAGTCAGCATGATATATGTAAGCGGAAGTTATTATCTCTTTTACTTTCTCATGCAGCCCCCAAAATTCATTGCCATGTGCTGTGATAAAGATGTGACTGAATGCTAAATATTGCTGTAGTATGTTTATATACTGATGGAGCAGTGTGGTGGCGTCTTATTCTTTGTAAAAGCTACTGGCAGATTAGCAACCAGAATACTGAAAGCCTTCCAATTTGAAAGCATGGGGTGGGCCAACTGGCACGATACTTATGAAAGGGGTATTCATACTATGCATATTGCTAAGCTGCCTACTGTGAATGAGAGAAAGAGAGACCAGCAAAGTGTTATTGAAGCAAAGCCTAGAAAAAGAGCATCGAAGAGATGGGAACAATGAAAGGCAGAAATGAAATGTCAGAATAGGATCACAAAAGCCTGCAGCCCTGTAGCAAGCTTGGCAGGTGGACACATGCTGCTGCAGATTGCAGCAGCAGGACAAACCATGAGGATACTATACATACTTGGCAAGGTTGTTAGAATCCAGTTGGGGTAGATTAGGAGCCCTGCAGAGAAAGGATTAGTAGCTATGAGCATAGTTTAAATAGCAGGAAGTCGGACTGAAAATCTGCAGTCCACTAACATCTATACTTTGTCTTTCTTCCCTGTTGTCTATGGAAAAGACCCTTATGAAATTAAATGTTTTAAAGTTTTGTTTGGATATGCCTGTCCAGAATAAATTTCTTTTCTCTTCAACTCTGGAGACTGAGAATTGCCTCTGTAGAGGAAAAGGAGAGAAAGGTCCAGGTGTTTTCACTTTCACCATCTCTAGTATCTCTGCTACATTCAAGAAACATCATGGAATCATCAAGTCCATTCAAATTTCTGTGGAAATACTATAACCAGGAAACACTCTGCTGCTTTTCATCTGAGTGCTTCGTGTTCTGATTTTGACCACTTTCTTATAGATGTTCTAGAAATCTAACATGTAAGCCTAGAGATATCCTGAGATATGATGAGGATTCACAATTGAAGTCTCATGCCCATTTTTTAGCATGGACTCTGTAACACTTATGTTTAGTTCTTCTTGATGATTGAAGCTTCAAAAATTTCCAGCTTTCTGCAAATTGGTTAACCTCCTGTTGAGGTTTCAGATTTGAGAGATAGGTAGATCCTCTGCACTACTTCCTCACCAAGGAGTCTGTCCTTTGCACTGAAGCTGGGGGTCGCAACATAATCCTTCTCTATTTCTATTTTGGTCCTTATTGTCCCTACCTGGAAATGGTACGAGAAAACAACTGCAACTACATACCTCCAATGAAAAAGCTGCCCTTCAGTTCTGTGGGACAGAAAGGGGGAATGTCAGAAAGCAGGGGTTCTCATTTTGTACTCAGTGATCCTGTTTAAACTCTCATTGCAGAAAGCCCTCACTGCAGTGTATATATCAAATCAAAATCAAACTGGTAGAAATAAATGTATTTATGTATCTATTTATTTATCCGTTTAGTTATTTATTTTGCTAAGAGGACTCACCCAGACAAACTATCACAGCTAGTTAATATGATCTGTAGTAGAAAGATAAAAACAGTAGTGTTTATATTGATTTCATCAGGCACATGGACTGTATTATCTGGCTTTGGATTATTACTTAGCTCTTATAATAAGAGATCAGCTCAAAAGTAAATAAATAGAAACCAGTGTGTGTTCAGAGAAGTACTAATTTTACCACCTGCTTTTCCATTTGTTCTGAATTATGATTGAAAAATAAATATATAAACTTCGCTTGTATGGACTTTTAGCGTGGATCTTTTCATTACCATTGAGCTATACTGGTGAACTCTTATATCTGACAAACCTATAATTACCTAGGTATATTTTTCCACATTTTACTACTTGAAAATAAATTTTAAGTTATTCTAAAGAATAATTTCCACAAACACCACTGTCTATGTACTGTGATTTTTTTACTCTTTCTGTGGCTGAATCTCACCTTTCTTTCCATAATATTATTGAATACATAGATATGAGTGGGGATGGTGTTGAAATAACAGAGAAAATGGCAAAATGTTCTGCAACATCTATTTTTTTCCCTTCACTCTCTGACACTGTGAGACACCATTCTTTCCTCATGCTCTTATGACCTTACTTTTCTTTTTTCTTTTTCTTTTTTTTTTTTTTTTTTTTCTCCAGTTTATAGTTACTTCTTGGTCTCATTGCTCTTTTAATGACATAGCTCAGTCTCTTCAAAACAGAACTTGTTCAAGTCTTCCTTCCTGTGTAACTATTGACAACATTCGTTTCCTTAGAATCTAAAAGTCACCTTCGACATAGATGCCTTGAAGTCCTTGTGCTCATACTATCTTGGTCTTAGGGATTTTTTCAATATGTTTTTGTATGTGAAAGGACATGCAGTTTTTTTGTTTGTTTGTTTTTGTTTTGTTTTGTTTTTTTCCCAAGTAACTAATGTTCCTGAAGCTCACTGGTTTCAGTTTGGATGATTATCGCTAATTTTTTTTCTAGCAATGCATTTTCCTTATTCACATATATTCAGAGCGATGCTGCAAGTAGCATTTTAGATGCTGTGTTTTCTTTTTCTTTCTTTCTTTCTTTCTTTCTTTCTTTCTTTCTTTCTTTCTTTCTTTCTTTCTTTCTTTCTTTTCTTTCTTTCTTTTTCTTTCTTCTTTCTTTCTCTTTTTCTTTTCTTTCTTTTTCTCTCTTTCTCTCTCTTTCTCTCTTTCTTTCTCTCTTTCTTATTTCTGTATAACCACCTTTCTTTCTGCAACACACACTAGAACAACTTGGTCTTCTTTGCTTTTAAGAATGTTCTAGCTCTATGTTTCATCTTTTATTTGCCATTGAGAAATTGAAATTTACCTTGAATCCACAATGCCATGTGCAGTCTCAGGTGTTACATTTTCAGTTACTTCCTGTTCATTCTTTTTCTCTCTTTCTCTCTTTCTCTCTTTCCTTCTTTCTTTCTTTCTTTCTTTTTCTTTCTTTCTTTCTTTCTTTCTTTCTTTCTTTCTTTCTTTCTTTCTTTCTTTCTTTCTTTTTCTTTCTTTCTTTCTTTTTTTCTTTCCTTCTTTCTTTCTTTCCTTCCTTCCTTCCTTCCTCTCTCTCTCTCTCTCTCTCTCTCTTTCTTTCTTTCTTTCTTTCCTTCCTTTTCCTCTCCCATTTGGGAAGAGATCATCAGGAAACCTCTGTTATATTACATCATTACCATTTTTTTTTCTTCTACCCTTCAAATAGTTTTTGTTTGATGTGATACCAACCAGAGACTTAACAGAGGTAATCCTCCAGTGAGAGTAGCATTGGTCAGAGTTCTCCCATTGTTTTGTTTTAAACCTCCTCCCCTCCCCCCCCCGTTTGAAACTGTTCACTTTTGTTCTGTGCTTAAATAATAAATTGTTAAGCTATTTTGAGACTTCCTTCCTTTTTGTTCTATTAGTGCACAGCACCTGACACCACAGGGCCTGGGAAATGATTAAGATTCCTAAGTGTTAACTGTAATCATCATAATCAATAATGATTTGCATGAATGTGACGCTATCTTCTTTCTTTTTTCAAGCTGGAATGACATTTGATGAGGTTATGCACAAGTTTAGCAGCTTTACCATATTTCGCTTTCTTACACTAAAGAAAAAACGAGCTAAAAATGGGGAGCTGTATGATTAACTCAGTTTAGATTTAATTAGATATGGAAGTTAATAACAAAAGCCAGGCAGAAGCAAGCTGCTAGTAAAGGTTGAGGCTGTTATAAACCTGATAAGGAAGAAAGTGTGGGGTTTTAATCTGAGATCGCTGGTAGGGTAGCTGTGGGTTTCTGTAGTGACAAACTACACTTACAGATCCAAGGAACCCCTGATGAAAAGTTGTTCTCATTCCCTAATACTTTATGGGAAAACTGCAGCCTCTTGGAATATTTTTCAGGCAGAAAGCCATCATCGTGACAACACTGTAGAAAGAAGGGGAAAAAAATATCTTTCTGGTAGGGAAATAAAGATCTTAAACTTGACTTCAAAAGCTCTCTACAACAAACGGTAGCTGTGGAGATACCGTTTCATCTTTGCCTCTGGGATATTATTAAGCCTTTCTAGTAGCTCTAACTGCAAGAGAAGGGATTACAGAAGTCGCTGCTGTGTAGCTGCCTGACATACAAATATCTGGAAAAGCACAGATCATGTTTTGGTACAAGGGCCACTTATTAGACAGTACCATAAGCTTAACCTAGAATGAATAGCATGGCACACAGTGCTTGCTACGCACAAATAAAAACCTCGAAAGATCCTCACAATTCACGCCGGCCTTTTAAGTGCTTTGGGAGAATATTCATGCTCCTGGCTCCCCTTTTGTCATGGCCGTGTATACAGAGATTGGTGCCAATTGAGGCTGCATTTCTTTGGTACAGAGAACCATGCCATGCCATTCACCCTGCTTCAGTTAAGGCTGTGTCAGCATTTCCATGACAAATCCTCACTTTCAAGGGGCTACAGCTTAATCAAAACAAAATCCGCAATTGGCTGAAATGACACACACTGTTCCAGTGTTAAAAAGCTTTGTGTGTGAGTACCAGAAACATAGAGAAATAAACGGTTTCAGGTGCTTCTACTTACTTCAAGCTACCACTTTGGCCCGGTAATGGCTTTGTATTTTAAAATGGGTAATGCAGGGTCAATGTTCTTGTTGTGATTTAATTGTTATATTTGAAAGGGAAAAATAAAGACAAAAAAAAAAAAAAAGCACATTTTTTTCAGCGTTTTTCTACAGGTCTGCTAAGATACTTGAAAATCCACTAACAAATTGCAAGTGGTAGAAATTGGTTTAGAAGCAGTTGCTCTTGGAACAAGTCCACAGTTTTGCTTTTTTAATCCCATGCAACTGTATTAGACTGTATTAAACTGAACACAGACCAAACTATGCTTTCTAGTCCTCCACACAAGTAAATCTCAGGCAGCGGATAGTACGTAAAGTCCTTAGCTACGTCCTGTCAAGTCTCGACCACTTGCACTGAAAGGCAGATTAAGTTTTTAAAATATTAGCATGAAAAAAGGAAAGTCACCTCTTGTAAGTACTGATAAGACACTATGTGAAGTTATAGAACTGGAGAGCTGTCATGATCCGAGGCAGGTCACTGCAATAAATAGTCTTTAGGGCAGCAGTTGCAACCTGTTCCTGGTTAAAGGTGAAGTAGAGCTGGGTGCTTCAGTGTGACAGCATGTCTGTGTAAAATCAGGCACATGAGTAAGTGTTTGTAGGTTTGGATATAAGCTCGATATTTTTCCACATCTATAAATCAAGGGCTTTTGCTGTCATTTTGATTCTCAGCGAGCTGCTCTCTGTTACTTATAATGCTCAAAACCAAAACTATTACTATGAATTTGAGCAGAATCCACCAAATCTTCTTTCATCCCAGATACAGTTTATGTAGAGGGCTTATTTGGCCATCTATACTCAGCTATTTAATACTATGATTAAAGTAAGGACATTATTCTCCCTGAATTTAAATCTTCTGTTAATCTTGCAGGATTCACACAATACCTTTCTCACTTTTAATTTGCAAAAATAGTGTGAGGCCAGACAGCATCTGTGCATTATACTTTACATTAAAAAAACTGTAATACATGTAAATATATACTTTCAGAGAAAGCATTTAAATTATAATTCATGTTATTTTTCTTATTTTAAATAATTATATATAATAATGAATACTGGAATCCATTTCTTCTAGGTAACTAGGAAAATCTACTTAATAAATACTTGGATTTTTTGGTTCATATGTGAATAATAATTATTAGTTTTAGAAAAGATAATAGATGAAAATATCATTAATATGTAGGGTATTGAAAAACAAATCAGATTAAGTGGGGAATATTGTCACCTATTTTTTAATGGAACAAAGAATAAGTAACCTGGAAATTTGAACTCTGAATGACCTAGTGACTAGAAGTGAGAAAGCTTATTTAAATAACTATTTGCAAAACAGGTCCAAAGTTCCACTTTGAAGAATTTATTATTAGCTTCACTATGCTCCCTTAAATAGAATATTAAATATCAGAGCATTGTGATGAATAATACATACAAAACATAAATGAATAAACAATCTTACATAAAATGAAGAAACAGAAAAGATAACCTGGGCATTACACTGGACCTTTCATGAAATAAATGTGAAATCACAGAAAACAATGTATGAAGAAGAGAACACTGCTTCTGTGGAAAAAAAAAAAAAAAAAAAAAAAAAAAAAAAAGTGGCCCATGTATCATGCTTTAGCTTGCCATAAATTAATTGTACTGTATAAAAATGACACGATGTCATCAGACCCAGTGGAGGTCTGAGCCAAGGATGTCTCTTATGAATGCAGGTTTAAAGGAAGGGAGCTCAGGAGATCATTGAGTTCAACCTCCTCTTTCATTTGGAGTTTTCTGTTTCTTTTGGTGAGATCCTACTTGGGTAGTCTACATGACTTGTTTTAACTTTTACATTACTAAATTTAGGGTAATGAACCCTGTCATTTGTTGCAGTTTTAGCTCTCTCCTGGTGCAAGAGGCTGTATGTAATGATGTTACGATTATTACTACTACTAACCCATTAAAAAGTAAAAGTAGTGAAGCAAAATTATTTAAGCTGTTAAGACTGGTTGAAATGCAGACATCTGATAATACTCACATAGTACTAGATTCATTAGAAATAAAAATATAAATGTTGCCATGCAAAAGTGAGAAAATTGCCAGCAAGATTTGCTTATTATTTTAAACTATTTCAAATCAAACTACAGCACTTTTGAGAAGTACAAGTGGTAGCACAGCTCTGTGGCACAACACCTCTTCTCCATCAGCTCTTGAGAGGCAATACAATGTCCATGTAAGTACATTGTTCTTAGGCAACACTGCACTTGCATCTGCTAGTTTCAGGAATCTAACATAAAAGGTCTTTCTGAGGCCAGTACCTGACTGTTCCACATTTTAGAGAACCAACAAGGGTCATACTGACTATCTATGGTCCAAAGGTCAGGCAAACTGAAACCTGGAATTTATCTTGTGTAACTTTGATTTCAACATCCAGATTTTTTCCTTTCTCTTCCATTCTCCCTCCTTCTCTATATTCATCCATACACTGCATACTGTAAGTGTGGAATAATATATATATATATATTATTTTATTTTCCACATAGGAATGGCTTCAATGTTTTGAAGCCATTTTAGCCAACATTTTAGGTATTGACTTCATATCAGAGCTAACTGAGTAGTCTAATGGTTCCCTCTGAATTTACAGTCCATGAATCTGTATATAATTGTAGCAGTAACTTGAAGATCTCATAACACTTTAAATATAAATCGGGTACCCTAAATACAAAATATATGTGAGGACAAGGAAAAGTCCTTTCGGCATATTGCCAAACTAACACATTGTAGAAAATTAATTTTCATGCTTGTGCTTTCAGCAAGAAATATGTCACTATGTAGAAATTGTATGAAAAGGATAAACATGTCTGTTATAACAACATGTGCTGAAAAAGAAAACTTGTATAAACACTTTAGGTACAAATATAGTCTTTATTTCTCCTCTTTGAAAAAGCAAAATACATTTTAAATTACCTAGTGTAAATGATGTATCGTGATATGATTGAAAAGCCTGTATTTTTAAACCAATGTGGTATCAAATCATGCAATGAGGTCAAAATACTGATTAAATGAGTTTAAGTTGCTGAATTGCATCTAATAAATTTCAGAGAAAATTTAGAATGCTATCAAATCCATCTTGTAGGTTAAGTATAAAAAAACAAACACTCCTATTTGAAAAAAACAGTTTTCATTTTTCTTTTTCAAGCTGGGTAAGTAAATGGAAAATATAATACAATATAATAATAATCTTAAATGTTTGAAATCCTGTGTACATATATTGCTTTACAAAATCCTAATTTATTTAGATTTTATTTTATTTAAGATTAATGAAACTGCATAATTAAAAAAAATATATCTGTAACTAAGCTGACAGTAGTATATTTCAATAACTATTAAAACAGATAATATTATTAAATATTCTAAATAAGTAAATATTCTGATAATTTGTGGTAGTGTTTATGAATCATATTAATAATGTTTTTTCAATAACTTTAAATGTAAAATGTTTATTTATTTCAAGCAGATGTTTGCTTTGATAGTAAAGTCTAATTATTTTATGTAATTGGACTTCTTATGCCATGGAAATGGTAATGGTATTTGTAACTCCTGACTTTTTTTTTTTTTTTTTAATTCTTGGCTGTTTGAAAACAAATTTTATTTTTTATTTTTTATTTATTGTTATAGTTTTATTTTTCAGTTAAGATGTCTAATTTCTGTAAGTTTTATTGCAAACTATACTGTAAAACTATCTAATTAGTTAATTAATTTAAACTTAATTTGTGCATATCAACTCTTTTAATTGTCTTTGATGAGGAATCTTATATGTATGAGTTAAATGTTCTCTTTTAAATTTATGCAAATAAGCAATAAAGATCATAAAACAATAAAACAATGATTATATCGATTTATTCAGTGTAAAATATTTTTTGTTTCGTAAGTTTTAACAGAATTAAAGCTTGACATATTCTTTATATTTGATACATAAATGAAACACATGTAGACAATACTTCTTTAGTATTTTGCACTTCAGTCTTACAGAAATGCATCGCCTATATACTTTAAAGAATAGTTAGAACTTAATACCCTAAGAGGAAAAATCAGAAAAACTAAATCTTCCTGAAAAGTTCTACAAAAACTATTTATCTGTAGAACAGAAAAAAAAATGGGAATAATGTCAGAAAAACTCGTAATGTACCGATGAATTGCTCAAAATCAATTTTAATTTTAGGAACAAATGCTGTGAAAAAAAGAAAAAGATTAAATGAAAGCATAGATTATTCAGTGGAATGATCTATGCAGCTAAGAGAGTAAGAGGAAACATTTTATAAAAGTCACTCTCATAAATTTTAATGTACAGCTTTCAGTTTGTTTATGCTCTGTAATTAAAAGTTTTTTTTTTTATACTGTGTATTTAAAATTATGGCTGTCTGTGTCAGTGATGTACTGGAATGATAGCAGGTGATGTGCCAACAGTGCTGGAAATGTTATGTCAGGACAGAGGAACAGATCTAATATCTTTGTGGCACTGGTGGAAGCATGACTGTAAGAAACATTTTCTATATATCTTTTAAAAAAGTGCAGCATGCATTCTTCCATCACAGCTCTGCAGCAATGGCCTTTTGAGAAAAGCAAGTGATACCATGTTATGATAATCAGAGCCCTTGAACAGGAGGTAAGAGCAGTGGAAAGGAAACCAAAGCTTTCATCTTCCCCCAGTGCTCACATTGTACCCTCAGGTATCTTTTGTAGCTTCTATCAGAAGTTAAGAATTTTATAAATGTTGTCAACCTTGATGAATGTATCAGTGGTGGGCAGGAAATACTTTAAACATTTAAGTTGGTTGGAAAATAAAAATGTAGTAGAAGTATAAAATGTTAGGGTACATGAATTAGTGGTAGATATAAAATCGCCATTTCTCGAAGACAAGAGGAATCTTGTCCACAATCTACACATATTTTGAGAAAGTAGCTAGGACATAATAGGGGATAAGACGAGAGAAAGAGAGAGGCAGACAGGGGATGGGTGAGAGTGAGAGGAAGTTACTGCCTAGAACTGAGCAACTGCCTCTGGCACAATTGCTCTGAGAAAAAGAAAAGTCTCACATCTCCAAGCTGGTGTGCACAACTCAGAGATCATATGAAGGATGAAACCAGAGGCAGAATTGGCCCAGACCAGGATAGCCCCATGGGCATTATTTGATCATCAGCTCTACTGGAAGTTTCCTCCTGTACTGAGGAAATTAGCTGGCAGGCCTGGTGCTTGTAAATGGTGTTTTCCAACAGGGACATTGAAACATCTGTGAAAGAACATGTTGCTGTATATAATCTAGAATTATGAGTTATATTATTTTGTTTTGTTTTGTTTTTCATAATTCTTTCCATACTTCTATCCAGCCTGCTACTCAAAATGGTTCTATTAACCTAACTACCTATCTCAGAAGGTGGAAAAAAAAACAAACATGCACTTTCCCAGAGGGTTATGTCTTTCATTGTAGAGCACAACTGAGTATGATTCCCCATTTGCAGGCTGCAATAGTGACTATTGGGTATCTTAGTTATCTGGCTCTGTAGTATTGTTACATGAGAGTAATTTTTATGCCACAGAAAACCCATGAGGAATTCCCTGCACTGGAGGTTTCCGCAGCCTTGTGTAGGAGTATCATATAAGGGAACTCTGGGAGTTCAGAGATTGAGTGATTTATCATATGACTATATATATTTAAAGCCTGATAAGGCAGTGATTTATTTAGAAAAAAGGGTAGTGAGAAGGATTCTGACAAGGTTCCTGTGAAGGAAGATTTTGAGATTATAAACTCATCTTGACCCAACATACAATATTGGAAGTATCAAAATCAGAAAACGTTCCCTAAAATCTGCCAGATAAGAAGTAATGCAAAAATGACATATATATATATATACAATCTGGGGGAAAAGAGTTTTCCTTTACTTTGTTATTTTGTATATTGTATTTTGGGGAGGTTTTGTTATAATAAATTGACTGGCTAACTTTTCTAATAATTGATATTTCTGAATTACCTTTTTATGAGAAAATTTCATTAAATTTTCTTAGAAAATTGTAATGAATTGTAATTCAGTCCCCACAGACTGTTAAGAAAAGTGCTAGAATTCAGTTAAAATCATGAATTTTTTCACCTTATTAAAACTGTCAGTAACATTTACCCATCATCATTAAATAAAAAATGTTAACCTGTAAAAAGAGATATTATTTTAAACAAAGAGATTTCTAAAGATGTTTTTGTACTTGCTGTAGTTACATTTCAAATGTTTTTTATCTGCACCTTAGAAATAAGCAGTGTTTATATATTTTCCATTTGTCTATTTTTCTTTGTAAGTTTATTTCCATCCAAAATTTGATATTGTTCATTTCTTCTCCTCTTTCCTCCCCTTTTTCCTCCTTGCTTAAGTGCATACAGCTTTTCAGTCCTTAAGAGTCATTTTGAAACCTGTGAGAGATGGCTGCATGCGAGATCTTCCCTGATCATAACAATTTGATGTAGACTCATTCCCCGTGTAGAAATTTTATTTGACCGGAGGGGGAGAGAGAGAAGACATCAAGTGGCTTAACTGAGAGATGACGGTAACAGTCTTCAAATATACTGAGTGAAACAGCAGTAAAGGAGTACACTGCTCACCATGTCCAGTGTGGCTAAGATGAGGAAAGTTTTTGAATTAGAACATGGAAAAAAAACAGTTCATTATTAAGGTAAAAATACAAGCGTCTAGATAAACATTCAAGTAGATTGGCCAAGGGGGGTATGGGCTCCATCAATGGAAGCTATTAAGAAGATGTTTAGGCAAACAGTTTTCAGGAATGTAGTTACAATTAACTGATTTGGATACTCTCAGATGACATCTTGGTGTTGTTGTCAGCTTTAATTTGTATACTTCTATGCAGGCTGGCGAGGGAGGTTGTGAAGGGCACCTAAAACTTCCATGAGATGTTAGAAACTTGTCCAGCTAAAAAAAATATGGAGTTTACCTACAAATTTACCCCCAAATCATTTCTTATCTGCTTTTCTTCAATGAAAATGAAAAGTTATGTTTGAAAAATCCAACATATGTTATGAGCTGTTATGTTTAGAAATTATTTTTTCTTCATATATTCATACCATGTATCATTACACTAAAGAAGTGTGTTCCTAAATTTTATTCTGATGTATTTTAAATAGTACTTATTATTATTAATTTCATTTCAAGATCCATAATTACTTTGTTTTTACTTCTTGTGTCCAGAGCATTTTTTTTATTTCAGTTTCTTTAAATTTTCTTGAAAAATAATGTTTTCTCAGTACTAAGGCATATAAAAGCTGATATCCAACTATAACTTCTTTGATAACTGGATATATTCAACAAGCAGCAGATAACTTCTGATTATTACTTAAAAAACCTGAGTGCTGTTATTTGCTGCCTACACATCTATAAAGTACTACAGTATTGGAAAACTGTAATATGAGGTGTGCTCTGTTTCCTGATGTGCTTTTTGCTCAATCCTTTTAGGATTAGATTTAAAGGATGTTTTTATACATTGTACTAAGAGACATAAAGTTAATCTCCAAAATGATTTACTGTTCTTTATACCTGAAAAATATATCTATCGCAATAAATCAAATATTAACCACTTTCCCCATGAATAAACTTCCTTCATAGAAAGACTAATAAATGTTATTCCACATGCACAGCATCATTACAAATACAGCTTGTTCATTTCCTTCTGTTGTGCCTTTTATTTCTTCAGATTTCAGGCACCAAATGGATGACTATGACTTATGGATTTTTAACTGCACTCAGAGAAAAAAAAAAGAAAAAAAAAAGACAATTCATTTTTACATTAGGGTTTTTCAATATAAGAAATGTCAAAGGATTTGGAATAATGTGAAGCTCTATTACTGAAATATTTTCACTTATTTCATTGCTTGTGAATCATATGTGCACATGCAAACAAATTGCTATTTTCACAAATTTCTTCATTCTTTGAAGTCATTGAACAATTTCAGTATCCTCATATATTCAAGCAAAAAAAAAAAAGTCACGAGCTGCTATGGATACTGCTTCAAATACTCAATCTGTGCAATTTTGAATAGCAGCTATCTGATAGGCTACAAAAGCACATGACATTTGTCTATCTCTTGTCTGGATTAATCTTTCTTTCACTTTACAGTTCCTAGTTTTCACAATTATCAGCTTCAATCTGCTGCAAAGACTGCAAAATCTGCTGCTTTGGCAACCATTCCAGTCAGAAAGCCTGCTCACTACAGTGCTCTTATGAAACAAATAGAAAGGTTTGTGAGCACAGATCAAATGAATATATGTGAAATGGGGAATAAATGAGAGTATATGTCTGGGATAACACTGAGGTGCCATAGTAAATCTAGGAGTGTTGGCTGAATTTAAGCACAGGAGTGGAGTTCCTGAGTCCCTTCCCCACTCATGACATTGATGAATCATTGAATCATAGAATGGCTTGGGTTGAAAGTGACTTTAAAGATCAACTAGTTCCAACTCCCCTGCCATAGGCAGGGATGCCACTCACTAGATCAGGTTGGCCAAGAACCTATCTAGCCTGGCCTTGAACACCTCCAGGGATGGGGCATCAACGACTTCACTTGGCAACATTTCCCAGTGCCTCACTACCCTTACAGTGAAGAATTTCCTCCTAATGTCTAGACTAAATCTATCCTCTTTTAGTTTAAGACCTTTCCTCCCTTGTCCTATCATTATCTACCCGAGTAAAGAGTCCTTCTCCATCTTTTTTAAAAGACCCCTTTAAGTACTGAAAGGCTGCAATGAGGTCTCCCTGGGGCCTGCTCTTCTCCTGGCTGAACGTCCCCAGCTCTCTCTACCTTTCTTCACAGGAGAGGTGCTTCAGCCCTCTGATCATCTCTGTGGCCCTCCTCTGGACCCGCTCTTACAGGTCCACATCTTCCTTGTGTTGGGGGCCCCAAACCTGGATGCAGTACTCCAGGTGGGGCCAGTGTGAATGTCCTCAGTCTTTCAGTGATCCTGACCTCCTTTGTAAAGTGCTTTTTAAATCTATACTAAATCAAGACTGGGTGCTATTATAAGTATAATGGCTATGTAAGCAAAAGTGACTGACTTTGTCACTCATCTCTATCCGTTAACATAGAGTTGGCACTACCAGAACCTGTTTTACTAATAGAAGACATACAGACACCATTGACCCGTATTTAATATAAACGTCTTAAGTCCAAAACATCCTAAGTCATTTGGATTCTTAATATCTGATTAGGCAGCCACAATAAAAGCAAACAAACAAACAAACAGAACCCACTAAACTCAGGCTAGTGACTTCACAAAAGATAACAATAAAATCACAGACTTTTCTAACACAAGACCATATATTTCAATGAGAAAAAAAAAATCCTACAAAACTTGGAGAAGCAGTTCTTTCTTATAAATTCTTGCAACAAAGACAGAGATAAAGACAAAAGATTTTGAGTTAGCCAAAAGATTTTGAGTTAGCATCAATCAAACATTAAAGAAGTCAATATTAAACATATAACATATCAGGTTTTCATTGCTTCTTTAAAGTGAAACCATATCTTTAAACCGGCATTCAGTTGATCTTCCCCTTACAGACCACACAGATGTAGAAATCAGGTTGAAAATATTTACAGACCTTTGTACTATTCTATTATTATACCTGATGCCTTTTAAGATTGCAAAAAAATAAACATTTAAACGCAGAAAAGAAAAACTTAATGATGCTATTAACATACACTCAAAGAAAGCACGAGATTGTGTGTATTAAAGCAAAGCTGATGGGCAGACATTATAGAACTTGTGACATCAAGATATATGAGGATTTTCATTTTTTCTAATTACTTTCAAATACTTATATGTAACTGCTCAAGTGTCCAAGAAGCATTCTTGGTATTTCCAACTATTTGTATTAATCACAGGTGTTGCAGGCCAGGCTGATCAGACTCGAGTAGGTGTTGGTTCTGTAAAATAAATTGTTTACTGAAGTGGCTTCTTTGTAATGAATACTGATAATTTGTAAAAAAAAATAAAAAATAAAAAGATTTTAACTAAAGATTAGTAGAAAAGGAAACAAAAATCTCAATTACTAAAATACACTTTGCATTTTCCTTAGTAAGTGTAGCATGAAGTAATACAGAACAGAGATATTCCAAGTTCAGCAGTGCTTAGGACTCATGCTAATAAAGCACATACATTAGTTTTTAAAGATTCAGCCTTAACACAGAGTGACAACACAAAGTACTCTCTGTTGTACACATCTTGGGCTTATGATCTGGTACAATTTTAAAGGATTTTTCATGTGACCTTTCTCAATATAACAGATTTACATCCAGAAATCTATAAAGAAGTAAAATAAGGTATGAATAATGAACCATTCTCTGCTTAGCTGCAACTTGTTCCTTCATACTTGGTAATTGGACTCAAAGATATTAAAATATTAACAGAATGGAAACCTAGAGCACACTTCAAATATTAAACATTGCACATTTTAGTAGTTCCCTCTTTTTTTTTTTTTTTTTTCTTCATCTTGTCTCTTTGGAACTTTTGGAAACACCTGTGTGCAGGAGGAACACAAATGAAATGTCTGCTGTAGCACCTTGCTGAGTCCTATCTGCCTCTTGAGAAGAATATTAGCTCACTCCGAAACATTAAGCCAGAAATAATCATTTAAATTCTGTGCTTCAGCTCTATAAGCAGAATGTAGGAGATAAATGCTTTCAGCTTCATTAAAACTAAAGAAAACTATTGGAAAAAATATGTCTTTTTTGAAAATAATTATAATTTTTAAGGAATAAAAACAGTAGCAGTAAATGTATTTATTTAGAGATACCAAAATTTTCAGCAGCATACTAAACATCGATGGCTGATCATTTAAAGTACAAAAATCCACTCAGATAACAATTCTTAGTGCCTTTCCCCATAGTGCCCTCATGAAGGTTGCGATTTTTTGACAGACTTAATGCATTTTATTTGTAGGTGTCAGTAGTTAGGCTATAATGAGAGCAATATGCTGCTTCATGGGATAACTTTTCAGCTGCAGATATTCTGTGGCAAGAAGAGCAGGATAGGAATGAGTAAAAGAGTGTGCATTGATTTCATCGTATGTCTTTTGCTATTTAAATAATTGAAAACAAATAAATGGTTCTTGAGAAAGGGATGCAGAAGAATGGGATCAGGAACAAAGGTGAGGAATTAGGTTGAATGCTTAATATAAATTTAAAAAAAAAAAAAAAAAAAAGGCAAAGGCAAAAGACCAATGCTGATTCGCTCTCAACAATAGAAAGAGAGGTCTTTATTTCAATGATGTCTTTTCAA
Organism: Cygnus olor; assembly: GCF_009769625.2. Lineage (NCBI taxonomy): Eukaryota > Metazoa > Chordata > Aves > Anseriformes > Anatidae > Cygnus > Cygnus olor. The sequence goes on from NC_049171.1 coordinate 40,456,189, forward strand.
ATTTTATCCATGCCAATGTATACCAAGGACCAAGGATTAAATGCCGGAAAATGCTATGAGGTCAGGCCACTGACAAATTTTGCCCTAACTATTGCTAACAACTACTGACTAGCTCACAAATTTGTGCAGACTGAATGAGACATTCAAAACTCCCCAAATGTTTGTATATATCCACAGGATAAAACCGTCTTTTACACCAAATGGTATCCTTGTAAGAAGATAGCCAAGAATGGAATATTTGTTATTTTTATCAGTAATTGTTTCCAGTAGAATCTGTGGTGTATGGTTCCTGTTAATGTTAACTGTTTTTTTTGTTTGTTTTTCTTTTTTTTTTTCTTTTTGTTTGTTTGTTTTTGTTTTTGTTTTGTTTTTCTCCTCACTTCTACATTCCTCCAATTCAGTCTGCAGCCTGTTTTTGGCTCTATTGCCCAGAAAGAGGTTATTCTCTCTTTTCATCCCTCCTCTCCACCCCTCACTCCTCCATTGACCCCCAGCCTTCCTCCACCTGCTATTTCTTCTTTCCTTTACTAAAGTTCCCATTGACCTCTTAATTTGCTCTGACATTTTCTTCTTCAAACTACAGGTATGCTTTAAATCTCTACCTCAGTAAAGCCAAAACAAACCCACCAAACAGCAGGAGATCTGCCTTGGTTCTGTTCGATTCTCTGATTGTTACACAATCCAAAACTCACGTTCTTTTAGCCCACTTCAGCTTGTTTAAAGAATAGGTTATATTTTTTCACCAAAAAAAGCAACTTTAGGGCACAATGAAAAAATGATTAAACATTTGAATATAGGTCAACTCACAGTTTTCCCAGAAAAAAAAAAAAATTAAAAAGTGCTCTGATATTTAGTGAAAATCCCTTTTTAAAACATACAGTTTAAACTACTCAATTTATTTACCTGAAAAAATGTTGCATTGATGGTTAAAATATAAATTAGAGAATTTCTAGGCTTTAAAGTTCATTATAAATGCTTTATAACTCTGTTAGAATCATTCTGATTGACAGTCCGCTATGAACTGACTTAAATGAGAAAATACTACTTTACATCCAGGAGATGATATGCAAAAAAATGCACAAAACCAAACTAAAACTCGGTTTAGTAGAAACTTCTGTATACCATAAGGATATCCAGGATATTCTTTTTAATTTAATTAACTTCAGGAACAATGATATTTTGTAGGGTGAATGTTCTCTTTGCTTTAGTCTTCTGTCAGCTATTCACTTGATTGTAACAACCAGCAGAAAGTGTACTTGGGAGTGGCAGTGGTCTCATTTTAGAGAAATATGAAACAGGTTGGAAAAACATTAATAAAACTGGGGAGGAAAACAGCCTATGATGTCAACACAACCTTCATGTCCGTGGCCTGCATTTATTAAAAAAAATAAATATGCACTTATGTCACACTCTTGTCATTAACATTTAATGTGCAAAGAGAGGGCACATTCTGTATTTAATTAAAACACAAAATTATGACTTCCATCTGCACATGCAGACCTGGGAAGGGGCTTAAGGTGCACACGAATTTACATCTGGTATTCAAATACTGGTGTGTGTGTGTATATTTTTTGACCATATCAGATATCACATCATTCCTCTAGAGTAGAATAAATATGATACTTTATTTATTAATGTTTGAAGACATTTTCAATATTTGAGATTTTTCAGGCACTTTTACAAGGTTTAAATTATTCCATATAGATCAGTTTCTTAGGCTGAAGAGTTCTCTTCAGTCATTTACTTTTCTTCTTATTTTTTTTTTTTTGGTTCCTTTGGAAACATACAGAGAATACTCTTCTTCAGCACTGCTGTTTCTCTAATTCTTGTGTTCTACATTTGGTACCAAGCAGTACAGACCATGTTAAATCCATACAAAAGTCTGCAAGCTCCTTAACCATATGCTATTTTTAAAGCAGGTCGCCTGTACAAATGCTTTTTATCAACCAAATCCTCCTCCTCTTGGCTTGTCATTCTGCTTGTTCACACTGGGTCTAATCCTGGTGCAGTCACTCTGCAGCCACCAAAGACACCATCTGCTCTTTGCCCTACTCAGGTTTTGATCAAGCAGTAAGTAAATCCTTCAGGATAGGGAAGGATTTCCTGGACACTAGCCAAATGGCAACATACTTGGTCATTGCATGGAGCTCTATGTAACACTGGGAAATGATGTGCCTCTTCAATATCTTCACTTGGAGGTAAAAATATTTCTCAATGAAAAAAATCAGTCATTGCCCACCACAGAAGTGGTAAAGGAATCTGCACAAAGTTTTGAAAAAAGGTAATATCGAGTTGATATCAGAGTGGCAAGATTAACCCCATCCATGAAAACAGAAAGAATGTTTTTTTATTATGCTGACCACCCTGCAGTCCCACCTGAAATATATCTGCTGATAAGGGAAACCCAGAAATACATTAATTCATAATTGTTTTCTTGACTACATGTGAACAGTCCTGAAAGACTGAGTGGTTGCAAGAAGAAATCCAAAATGCCAAAGGGATCCAGATTTTGTGATAGATGAAGGGAGCCATAGCCACTAAACAAACACAGCCTAGTAAGCCTTCACAGAGCTTGCTTCGGCTGGGAAGGGGATTGCTGAACAGTGATGGGCCCCAGTATATCACCAACCCCTCTAATGGGGGTGTGGTAGATGCACTTTATGGTACATTTTGTGCTAAACCCTGCAAAACTTCATTTGACATTGCTTGGGGTAAGACAGAGGCTAACACAGTCGCTGAGTAAGCATAACTGCTGGGCCTTAAAATATGTGTAGACCATGACAGAATTGCTGAACTAACAAACTGCTGAGCCAGCATAATGAGTAGAACATAGCAAAAATAATGCAATAACTGTGTGGTTAGGACAGCTGTAAATGAAAGAAAGGGGAAAGGATGTCTCTCAGCCAAAGAGCTGGCTCCGTGATCTCTGGTCTTTGGACTGAAACAGATTCAGCAGAGGAGCAGAAGGACAGTCTGGACAGCTGAGAAAGGAAGTGTCCTGTGGGTCACAAAGTCACAAGGGGGTAAAAGACAACACAGAAATCATTGAGTGGGATCAGCAGAAGAGAATCAGCATTGCACATGCCAGGGGTTGAGAACCATCTGTTGTAAAGGTGAGCATTTTCTCCATATCACCTTGACACACTGGGCAGAATGTGCCTGGATCCCCTGTGATGTGCATGTGACGTCTAACTGACAATAGAGGAATCTTGCAGAGTTTATTATGTTGGGAGAACTTAGGGATTCGGGCAGAAGAGGGCCTGTCATAATCAGAATGAATGCTAATGAATGCATGCTATTGAATTTACCATAAATATCCACTGCCATTTATATCATCTCATTAATTATCCTATATGTTTTCTGCAAAGTTAGATAGGTAGAAAGATAGGTAGATATATATGTATACATATATTCACTGTAATGTTTAGATTATCATTATCTCATTGTTCTGTTGCTATAATTGCCCATAGTAGTTAGTTGATTTTGGTTGTTCCACAGTTAAATACTGCTATCTCTAGTTATATTTGCTGTTGCTGTACTTGCACTTAGTGGAATTTCTATAAGCTACCAGTCAGCATAAGCTATAAAATCATCATATATGCCTCCTGAGCAGCTAGTCTTCTTCCTCGTTGGAAAACACACATTCCTGTGGTTGTACTCATCTTTGGGAAATTACAAGGAGGTAATGTACTGATATTGCTAAACTATTAGCATGGATTCTTATACATCTGCTCCAGGACAACTAGCAAAACTACTAAACCAACAAGCCAACTATCAGAAATGCTTGATTATGTTTCAGTGGATGGCATAGGTTGGAAACCATTCCCAATTGGCAGTTTGGAAGTCATCACCATGCTTTGGCATGAAGGGAGTTTAATTATATGGTCACAGAGTTCACTGTGTCTGTTGGCTTCAGAAACAAAGAAAAAAGTCTAGCTCACTTTATATAACACACCCAGCCTTATGAATCTTTATTACTCATGTCCATTAAACTTTTGAACACAGTTCTACACTTTGTAGCAGGACTACTTTTCCATTAGAACAGCAGCTGCTTGTGAAATGAAACTTTTGGAAAAAATCCTTTCATCAAAACAGGGATGAAATCAATTGAATTTTCTGCAAATATATGTTCAGATACTACAGAACTTAACAGAGAATGATAGCTTCTCATAAGGCTATGAAACATCTTATAGATTAATTTAATTCTGTATCATATTCAGCATATTCTAAGAGTCATAAACAGAATATATATATTTGGCTTTATTATTAAATTGTTACATTTTCATCTATGAGATTTAATATTGTCCATTACAGAGAACACATACTCATTTTTTTCACAGATTTTCCTTGAGATTTTTTCATTTCTTTCTTATTCAGCTTTTTAATAAAAAGTAGAAAAAAAATGCAAAACAGAGCACATTGAGCCATCCTTTCACGCATAAGCAGAATATTTACTCTTGAATTAAAAGAAAAAACAAGCAAACAAACAAGCAAACAAGAACATCAGCATCTTTAATTTTGAGTTTATATGAATTTGAGTCATTAAGCTTAAGTCTAGACTCTGAATGACTTTTTTTTCCTTGTCATCTGGTTTTAATTGGATCATATTTTTATGTCTTTACAAAATGACTCTCACACGTTACTAGCTATTTTAACAAATATATATATACATATATGAGACATGATTTTTCGCTATCACTTCTTACTTCCTTTTCTCAAAGACTTAAAGAACTATTTAGCACTTTAAGGACTATTCCTCTCCTCTTCTGTGTCACAGACAAATTTCAAAAAGGGGGGAGGAAGTCCCCCCTACATCTATTACAAAGTTAATTGTTCCCTTGTGGGATAAGTCACTGAAATGGGAAATGTGAAAAGAGAGTCTGAGTTAAAGCTCCAACGGCTCCCATGGATGCTCATTTCAATCAGCAAAGGTTTAAAAATGCTTTGAGGTTTGGATATGTTAATTGTGGAAAAATGTTGCCTAAATCAAAATATACTAGGGTGAAAGTACAGAAAGCTCCCCCTTCCAAGAAGAGGCATTTCAGTTAGCAGCCATGTTGACACCAGCTGTTCCTGCTGTGTCTGAGTCCTCCTCACGCCCCTTAAGGAGTGCAATATTAATGTCTGTATTTAGCCAGTGCTCAGATATCTGTATTTGCATAAGCATCTATTCCTCATTTCTTCATTTCCAACACAACAACAGTCAATACATAACCAAGGCACTCTGATTTTATGGTGCCTGTTATACAGCAATATGCTAAATAGGGAAAAGTACAGTACTGTCACCAAAAGCATTAATAACTCCTGTCAGACAAATAGACACGCATAGTGATATATCTAAAGAACAGAAAAAAATATAGACATAAATAAATTATAAAAAATAATAATTAATGAATAAATAAGAGTTTAAGAGTTATTTTTCCTTGTATTTTTTTTTTTTCTAAAATCAAGAGGTAAATTCAGCCACATTTTCAACAAAAACTCTGCAAGTTTAAGAAGCTGGTACTTCATTACTGTTTAATAAAAACCATGATTCCAAGTTAGAAATAAAATGTACTTCCTAGAGCTGAAGTTTCAAGCAAACTGAAATGGTTCAAGTAAACTGAAAGGGTTTGAAAGGGTAGTTAGGCATTGGAATGGGCTGCCCAGGGAAGTGGTAGAGTCACCATCCCTGGAGGTCTTTAAGAGACGTTTAGATGTTGAACTTAGTGATATGGTGTAGTGGAGGACTTGTTAGTGTTAGGTCAGAGGTTGGACTAGGTGATCTTGGAGGTCTCTTCCAACCTAGACGATTCTGTGATTCTGTAAAAAGAAAAAAATAATATACATATATATTGCATGATTCATGACAAAATCATAAAAATAAGAATACTGCAGGGATGTTGCTTCTTGTTTAGCCAAAATTAGGATAAATATTTCACTTTGCTCTCACAAAAATAAAAATCAGGCTGTGTTCTGAGTCAATTTTGTAATTCTCAATTTTTCTTCAACAGTAATTTGCCTAACTATATAGGAAAATAATTGCTCTTAAAATATGACCGCAGAATTTACTCTTTATCTCTTCTTTCATTTCTTTCTATTTAGTTAGCAATTTCTTCTGAAACTACCTCTGCTTTCCATCTTCTTTCCAAAGGCTCAGTGAAAACCTGTCTTTGCCATTTTCTACCACATCTGATATTTTATTTTCTCAGCTCTATCCAAACTTATGCGTTGACCTTAAAACATGAGTTTGTTCATGAGGCAACTCTTTGCTTACAAATTCATACAAAATGGCCAGTGGTGACATTTGGTTAACACAGGATTTATTCTTCAACCACTGCATATGATTAAATTTACAATTATGTTAACTGAAGTTCTGTGTATATATTTAAGGGAGACTGAAGGCCTAACTGAATTCCTTTCTGGTATATTCAAAGTCGCCATAGGTTTTATTTATGACACTTCTGTTCTTAGTGTCTTTGCCAAAAAACAAAAATCAGTCCAACACAGTTGTCATCTAAAAATAAACACCAATGAGATCTTCTTCCTGCAGGCTTTAAGGTCATTCTGTTACTCGGTATGGTTCATTGATCTCTTCTACCCCCTGCGCCTTTCCAGATTTATTGGAAATCTGTTCAAAATAGAATATATCTCACTGCCCACTACTGTAGAAACTGCTGCTAAATGCTGAGTAAAAGATTCTCTTCTGCTCTCTTTATTCCTTGTCGGCCAGAACCAAAGAAAATCTTCCCAAGTCTCTCAGCCATCAGCTTAAAACAGATGAGCTGGGAATACAGGCTGAATACTTTCTGCTGCTCTTCCTTCGGACAAGTTCAGTAGTTCACAAAACACCTCGGGAACAATTCATGTCAGTGTGTGTCTGTGCTGCTTCTTTCATTAGCCTGAAGAGCCTCAAAGTAATTTAAGTCAATGATCTGATTATTAATAAAGAACAGCACCAGACACAGGTCAGACATGCCTGCTTTGTATTTTTCTTCCTTTTAATATATCACGGTATTAAACAGCAATGTGAAGAGAGAAACCACATTGCAACTGGCAAGAGAGATATCCATCTACCTATTTACTTCCTGATGACCTAATCATATCATGGCACAGGATAGCTAAAGTACTCGTGTACACATATGTAACTTATTAGAAAAAATGGAGTTTCATTCACATTTACTCAGGTTATGTCCCCTTTTCACACTAAATTCAGATATACACACAAAAACACAAACGTGCTGGGAATTTTACTGGAAGCTTAGTGACTGGAATTTTATCACTGAAGTTTAATTTATTTTTTCTTCCTTTCCTTTTTTGTTTCTTTAAACTCGAGGTTTCTTGCAAGACTTAACGTATGTGCACTGAAGCCAGCAGTGTGTGTTGGATTAATATAGTGGCTCACACACAGTAGGATCCTGAGGTCTGCAGAACTCCACCGAAACAAAGGGCACGCCTTCAGGCTGCCACTGGAAAGCAGCGTGAGAAAAGGGACAGGGGCTCAGTACTTTGAAAATAGCAAAATGAAGCACTTGAATTCCTTTGTTTTCTACTGCAGAGACACATCTGACAAAACAAATGTGTGTCAGGCTTTTTATAAAGTGTTATCCTCTTCTTTCCCCTGCTGCTGAGTGAGTCAGCTGAGTGCCCTTTCCTCATCTATACCTTGTTCCTCTCTTCCCTCCCTTCTCCATTCATTTTCAATGTGAACATTCACCTGTTTTTGTCCTCACGTTTTTACTGTCCAATGTATAACTGGTGTAGAAGGCAACAAGCATGAGCCCTAATAACGGAAGACTCTTCCTCACCCAGTAAATCTGATAGGATATTCTCTTTAAACCATTATCTGATGAATAACAGATAACATTACCAGTATGTGTGTGTGTATATATATATATACATTTATTTTTTTTCTCTACCTCATCTTCCTCCTTCATCCCTAAGGAGAAGATATACTGAAGAGGCAGCAGAATTCAGAATTGGAGTATTTCTCTTTGACTAGACATTTAAACACTTCTGTATCTAGCAGCCCCTCTCATATTCTCCAAAGACATCCCTGCCTTCATGACCTCTCTAGTCTTGACCCAATCAATTCCTTTGCTCTCTCCACACAAACTACCATGCTGTCTATATTGTGAAGCTTAACAAAATAAATAAAATGGTGTTTGTAAACAGCTAAGTATATGTATGAAAGGTATTTCTGCCCAGTAGAGTGGTGTGCAAGAATCTTTACTGACATACTCATGCTCTGAGATTAGGTAAAAGTTCATTACGAATTTCTCTAATAAGAAAGTCTTAAGGCCTTTTTCCTGCTATCACCACTCTGTATTTAATATTTCAGTTAGGGTGAATTTTGTCTAGCAGTAATTAGTGAATTAGGTGGGTAGAAGAAGAATTGCTCAAGTAACAACTTTATTCCACCATGTGTAAACTGAATGCAAAGCCATTTCAAACGAGGAATGATCTAAACTTTGATAGATACACACAAGCAGCTGTCCTATTCCTGCATACATCCTACAAGCACAGTGGCAGCCTGGATTGCCTGGTGGGTTACACTTGCAACAGAAACACATAAAAGTGCTCTGTGTGATTTATTTTCTTAAACTAAGTAAACATCATCATAAACCCAGGCCAAAATATTCTCAGTTCCTACATACAGCTGGGTTTTCTTCTCAGCATGCAGTAATTCCAGCTCAAATTTGTAACCCAGTCCATCAAATAAACAGAGATATGCCCATCAAATTCAATTAAAATCATGACCAATGTCCTACCATTTAAATAAGCTCTATTAACATTTTGTCTTCCATTAGTGCAGCTTTCACTTTATGATGCTGGCCAGAAAGTGTCCATTGGTTTTGTAAAATAGATGGTACTTTTTGGTTTAGTAGTTTTCCTAGGAAATCTAAGATATCTACACACATTTTACAGGTAAGTGTTTATCATTACAGAGTCAATTCAGATTAGATGTTAGGAAAAGATTCTTCACTGGGAAGTTGCAATGGAACAGATTCCCCAGAGCAATGGTTACAGCACCAAGCCAGCTGGAGTTCAAGAAGCATTTGGGCAATGCTGTCAGACCTATGGTTTGATTTTGGGGTGGTCCTGTGTGGAGCCAGGAGTTGGACTTAATGATCTTTGTGGGTCCCTTCCAACTCAAGATATTCTGTGATTCTGTGATTACCTGGAAGGGGTTTTTGCCATCTCTTCAGTCCAGAGTGATAATATCTTTTATTGAAAGAGCACTGATAATCTGTAGCCTCCCATACCAGATGCATTTAAGTCTCATGCCATTCTTAGATTTTCCTGATAGTTCCATAACAAGATTTTGAATTACTTCTTTTGGAGAAGCTATTACAGGATCTTCTACCTTAAATTTACAGTCAAACTCGAGTGAACTAGTGCTTTCATAAGTATTGAAAAGAAGTAAAAGAAAACTTCTTCCTTTCCCATTATTTTGCATGGTGATTGTTATATATATATATATATATATATATATACACATACATATGTATATATGTTAAATGGGGCAAAGAGTAAAGAGTATGGCCAGCTCCTCCACACACTGGTCCAGCACAGCTCCTGCCCAGCCGGGTTCCTGCTTGGGACCTGGAGTCTCTGCCCAGGCTGGGGGTCATGGCTGAAGCTTTCCCTTTTGAAGGTTCAACTGGTAGCAAAGCTGAGCACACATCCCAAAGACACAGACAAACACACAGAGACAGAACACTGACTCGGCCATTCACACAGGCTGCCCAGTCAAGGCTGCGTTCAACATCGCTTACACACAGGACTCACACAAAGACAAACACAGACACAGAGAGCTAAGACCCCTTCCTTCTCTCTGGCTGGTAGAGACAGAAATTCACTCGTGCAGACAGACACACAGCACTCTCTAGGTTCACAAGCACATTCACATTCATAGATCCCACCAGTCCTGTCATGGCCCCTCTGTCAGTCCAGCACTGCTGCCCAGATCCCAGCATCCCTGCCTTGCAGTGCACACACATATGGGAGAGAGAGTGAAAATACACAGGAAGAGAGTGAAGAAAAAAATTAATGGGGAAAAAAAGAAGAAGATAGGACAGGCTGCAGTGATCAAAAACAGGGCTCAGACAGACAAGTGTACTGACCAGCCCTGTTTTTCACACAACCTACCTTTTCTACCTACACTTCTCTTTGTTCCTCCTACTCCCCCTGCACACTCCTGTGGGTTTGCAGAGCTCTGCAGTTTTGCACCCTCAACAGTCTGGTCAGCCCTCCTCTCCTCCTGGTTCACAATCTGCAAGGTTCTTACTTCCTGGAAATGGCAACTATGCTTCATTTATTTATTTATTTTTTTCCACGATCTGTTGATGTTCAGGGCCTTTGAGCTTGAACTGAACTGGAACCCAGAAATTCCCGTTGCCATCTGTAAAACGAATATTTTAACAATGAAGTTAGTGAATCATGTCTCTTTCACCTCCGTTCTTATTCTTCTTCTTGCTGTACTACAATGTCTGTTTCAGTAGCCTACTTTTAAAGCGAAATTGCTTTAAAATAAGTTCAAATAGTCTTTTAAGATGGGGTTTAAAGTAGGATTTACCATAGACTTGGACTATCCCAGGCCACACATACCAAATTTCTTCCTAGTTAAGGTAAATTGTAGGAAATGCAGCTTTGAAGCCTCTCAGACAGAGAGGTCAGCTGAAACCCAGGTCTTCTGAAATGAATGTTCTAACCACTGACCTTACATATAAAAGGAGAGTGTTGAGACACATCACATCTTACAAAAAGTGTAAATGTGCTCAGAGCATACCTACTTGATTGAGCTCTTCCAGGGTTCCTGGTAAAGTTGCATCTAATTTATAGATCCAAGACAGCCTATGACAGTACAAAGATGGCCAGCCTTTTTTAAAATGGTGGCACTCTTGGACAGCCATAGAATGACATTTTACTTTATTTTTATTTTTTGAGGAACCCATTTGCTGAAAACTGAGTCATTGTCAGAGTTCAAGTGCTAGCAGAATAAAAATAAAAAATAATAAACAAAAAAACAAAACCAACCAAACAAACAACCAAACAAAAAATCCAAGCTGAAGTTCTAAGGATGACAAAGAGGAGTTAGAGTGCACAAATTCCACCTGAATTCCACTTGAGGAACTACAACCTTTTCTGGAATTTCACATGAATTCACAACTGCAGGGGAAAAAAAAATTGTATCCCCATAATATTGTTTTTCCCACAGGTGTATTACTTTAACTCCCCTTACATATGTAAATAAATTATAGACCCAGATTTCTACTTCCTTACATTTCAAAATCAGATGTGAAAGAAAAAAGACCACCTACAAAATGTGCTGAGGATCTGTAACAGTTTTGCATCTAATGCTTTTATCCAGGCATGACTGAACTTCATGCCCTCCCCAAGCTCTTCCCATCTGCTCAGCGAAGCACAGGGTAAGAAAACATGTCACTGCTGTAAATTGATCTTGAACTTGCCTGTCTCATATCCAGCCCTTGCAAAAATACTTAAAGCCTTAACTACAACTGTAATGTACTCAGGTAAGAAAGGATATTGATTGAGACAGCCAAAAAATCTGGTCATTTTCTTCCTAGTGTAAATCTGGAATAATTTCACTCAAGTTAAAGGTGTAAGTTCTGATTTACATTAGTGGAAATAAAAGCAATATTTAGCCAAGATAATTTCTAACTTTATGACCATAGTAGACTGGCTCAGGCTGTCTTTGGGCTTTAGTCATAAAATAACATACAACGTCGTTCAAACCAATGCAATTGGGGCAGCTTTAAGCACTGCACTTCACTTCTGAGTACAGAAAATACAAGTTATTGTGCATGGGGGGATCTTTTATTTCAAGATTGCTAAAAATATAAAGGGAACTAAATATACTCACACTAAAATTACCTCCAAAAGCACATCTAAACAAGACTTATACAATATAGCTAGAGGGAAACAGCAAGTACAGAAAATGTCTACTCTGATTTACTGTAAATCCCTCCCTGGGTGATTTTGATGACTCAAGACTTGAAAAGCTTAGAAAAATATATATGACAGAGTCAGCTGTTGTTAACTCTATAAATACAAACAATAAATATTTTATCCCCCCACTAGAAAGAAAATTATACTGCCCTGAGCACTAAAAGAGTAATACTACCACCAAAAGAATATTACGCCATAAGAACTCATTATTAACTATCAAAATAAGGAAAAAAAAAAAAAAAACAACTCAAATGTTTTTTCATAATAAGTTTTATATTTGTGAACAATAAATTAGTAGGCATATCTCAGTTCAAATACTCCTTTAAATATTTTTTACTTATCTGGAAAGGGACTGAAGCATTTTAACATAGCAAAAATTTCAACAGTGCAATTTGAATATTAGAGGTAGGAAGGGACATCTTGATGTCATCTGATCCAACACCCTGCTCTAACAGAGCCTATTAAAACAGGCTGCCCAGGATCTCATCCAGACAGCTTTTGAAGATCTCCAAGGAGGGAGACTCCACAAACTCTCTGGGAAACCTGTGCCAGGGCTCTGTCACCCACACAGCAAAGAAGTGCTTCCTGATGTGCAGATGGAACTTTTTGTGTTCCAGTTTGTGCCCATTGCCTCTTGTCCTGCCACTGGGCACCAGTGAAAAGAGCCTGACTCCATTTTTGCACTTTTCCTCCACGTATTTATAGATATTGATAAGATCCTCCCTTCTGTAAGCCTGGAGCCTTCTCTTCTCCACGCTGAACAGTCCCAGCTCTCTCAGCATTGTCTCACAGAAGAGATGTTCCAGTCCCTTCACCATCTTGGTGACCTTCTGTTGGACTTTTTCCAGTACAACCATGTCTCTCTTGTACTGGGGAGCCCAGAACTTGACACAGTAGTCCAGGTGTGGCCTCAAAAGTGCTGAGCAGAGGGGAAGCTATTACTCTTTCAACCTGCTGGCAATACTTTGCCTAAGGTAAGGATGCAATTAGCCTTCTTTGCAGTAATAACATAGATTGCTTATATTCAAAATCTGCTCAGTGTAATTAAATAGATCTACACACATATGAAAAATAAAAGCAAAAACAAACAAAACATTAAACAGCAACAATAACCAATCCAACCAAAATAACAAAAAGACAAGGAATTAATCTTATTTCTGTATTCTGTTCACAATTCATAATTTAAACCAGTCCACATCTAGATCCAGATTTTAGAGCTTATTTATGTGATAAACATAAATATTGGACAAAATAACTCTGCCAGAATTTATCAGTGATTGAACGAACCAGATCCAAATTCTATCGATACATTTCTTCACTCCATTGATACATTTCAAATCACTCTAACAAACTTTTATTCTACTTTTAATCTATTTGGGGTCTTTATTTTCTTTTGGACTGATTTTACTTGTTCTGTTTAAGCCTTAGCTTTCAAGAGTATCAAACAGTTCTCTTCTACAGATAAAAAGTGAACATCTTTTAAATACCACAAAAGCACAATTTAATTATACAAGAATATAGTTTAAAAAGCATCACATTAGTGTTCTTTATGTAACATATGAAATTGAATACTTAAAGCTTTTAGGAAAAAGATAGTCATGTTCACATGGAAATTGCATTAGGCTGGGATTCAGAAAACCTTTGCTTGAATATCTTTCTTTGCTTTGATAATACTTGCGATAATGTTGAGAACATCACTTTCGCTACATGTTCAGTAGTAATTTAAACCTGCTTAAGATCATTGACTGAAAAGGAAACCAACTACAATTGACCATATCTTTTATTTTTTGCTCTTTTACTTCATAGAATCACAGAATCACTTGAAAAAATGTGCAAAATACCCGGAGTAATGGTCAACAGTCTGTGTTGATTCTTGAACTGTGACTGAGACAAATTTGGAACTTGCTTGTCCTTCACTGTAGAAGATGATTGAATTTTAGTATCTGGTTGGGGCTTTATTTAGTTTATCTGTGTAGATGTAGCTCTTATTTTTCTCTTCTACATTTTCCCCCATCTGTGAGTAGGGCAACTTGATACTTACTTTCCCTACACTATGCTTTGTAATCTATAAAGGAAAACAATAGCTATTATCCTTAATAAATAACATGAAAACAAACTGCTAGAAGATACAACACATTCTTTCTCTCCTTATAATCACTGTAACTCTTCCAGCCTGACATCCACAGCAACGCCTTTGTGTCATTACCTCATCTATAACGAAAATATTCTCTTGGAAAGGTAACATAAACTTTTTTAAAATGTCTACTAAATGTGTAGTAAAGATTATGTTAGGGATATAATCTCAAGAAATATAAAATCAGAGTACTATAATTTTCTCATAACGCTGATGAAATAGATTTTATTATTATAATTTGAATTGGAATTACTACATATTTAATGCTACCTAATATAGTGATTATTGAAGATGGGATATATATATATATATATTTTTAATGGGATATTTTTCACTAATTTTAGGAGTCAAAGTTGAGAACAAATGATTGGCTTGAGTCAAGTGTGGGCAGAGGGAATAATAAAAAATTTGGAAGCTGAGAACATTTTGGTTCTCTATTTAATTTCTTGGTGCTTCAAGTAATTTCATTTGATAAAGCAGTTATATGGTATGTATATCTGGTATTTTTTCCCACCCAAAACCTTTGGTTTGTATCTATTTATTTATTTATTTTAAATAAACAGCATCTGTTCATGTTCTGTGAGTGTTTATATTGAGTGTTTATATTGTAAGGTCCTGATCCTACAAGTTCTTACATGTGTGAATAATTTCAAGTGGATGAGTAGAATTAAAATGTTTTCAGAAATATTTATAGGAATAAGGCCTAAATCCAACTGGTAGTAACTGCCTGTGGAAAAGGAACTCTTTCCTGACAGAGCACTTGTTTGTGATGCTACAGCTTTGCTAGCTCACTCCCAAGAAACTCTTCTTACGTCTGTTCATGATTTCAGTTTTGTTATGAAGTGAAAGTTTAATTCCTTAGAAAAGACAAGAGCGATGATATGTACCATCAAGGGCATTTTCTTCCTTTATTATATGGAAAAGATAGAAAATATTAAGCAAAACAGAATTAAACAAAATTCTTTCCATACCTACACAGACAGACTGAAGAAGAGGAGTTAATAATTGGATACCAAAGAACAAACTCTGTTGTTGTGATGGGAAAAAAACTCTTAACGTAAGTATTTAAGATATAGCTTTTGGTCTCCTAATCACTTAGAAATACTCTGAAAACAGGTATCTTACAGGTAAACTTGACCCTGAGATGTAAATGGTAAAAAAAGACAGGCAAGGTCAAGGGGATCCTCAACCACCACTCTGGGTTTGCATTTGAAACATCAGTTTCCTGCTTTTGTGTCAGCCTGGACATGGCAGCCCACACTGCAGGAGACAGGGGCAGTATGAGAGCCCTGAGACAGGGCAGACTGGGGATGTCCCTAAGAGTGGGCATCCCTAACAGTCCTTAACATCTGTGAGCTCTCTTTTCTACCTCGTTAAGAAGGGTGGAAGAGTGGAGGGAAGAGGCTGGAGAATAGTGTGGGAATAGGGAGAGAGTGAGAACAAATTGGCTGCCTGCAAAGTTGATAGACACCCATGGGGCCTTGTGTTTGTCTTTTAATTCCCTAGGCACCAGATGCATGTGGTCATACGCTAATCTTGAGCATCTCTGGGCCTTTCTTGCCACGCAAGCAGCTGGGAGGCAGACATCTGCACTGTGAACTCAAATTCTCTCACCTCCCTTCCCCCCTCTCCTGATCAGCTCTGTCTCTGATGAAGCCATGTGTGTGTATTTTCAGGGATGCCTGCAGAGCTTCCTCTTCCACAGGAAAGTCAGAACTAATCTGAGGAGCCTGGTTCATAGGCAGCTTTGCAGATATTCCCACAGAGGGAAGTGAACATATGACTAAGAATGAATGGCCTGGTTAATAACATTGTTTTGGCAGGATTCTTCATGAGAAAATTGGTAGCAACAGTTGTTACTCTGACTTTTGCCAGGAAACAACAATTAAGGGCAAAACATGATATACTTAAGGCATTGCCAGGTTATTTTCCAAACCACTGTCTTCATTTAGCTTCTTCAAATGCATACAGAGGTCACATGTGGTTCCAAAGAACCTGCCCCAAAAGTAAAAAAAAAAAATAAAGACAAGCTCATCTATCTTTCCTGGGATTTGAATTGGCTAAAGGGACATTCCTTACTATATAGTGACAAGTTCCACAATAAAAGATTGGGATATTTTTTTCTTTCAAGGTGGTTGTTGCAGACTAGCAAAGCATTGGCCATCTTGCGGGACCTGGTGAGTGACTGCCTTTGCATCTCTTTTTTTTTTTTTTTTTCCCCTTCATTTTTCATTAATTCGTTAAACTATCTTTACTTCTACCAATGAGTTTTCTTGCTTTTTCTCTTCTTATTCTCTCCCTATCTCACTGGGAGAGGAGGGAAAGTGAGCAAATGGCTGTGCGGATGCTTTGCTTCTGGCCAAGGTCAACGTGTCATGGCTTGTATGACACTTGCTCACAGTAGTGGTGCTTCTTGCCCAAGTATTTGGTCTGCTTGCATAGTACTACTCTTACAGCCTTGTATGGCATGTCAAAACTGTGACTCAGAAGTGGGGAAAGAGGGAAAAATCATTCCTTCAAGATGACTGGGAGAATGTGGCTAGGTACAGCCTCAAGAATGTTTTGTTAGTTCATGCAGATAAACACCTATTTGGCTTTTCTCTACCTGGGTGCTTGCATGGCCTTACACATTGACTGTGCGTACCACTTCTGGCCTCTTCAGGTCAGTGAGGGATCTGTAGTTTTATATGATACCTCCCTGTAAGGCAAAGGAGGGCTGCTTTGTATTACTGCTGCATTTGACTTCCATTTCACTGGAATAACTTGGATCAGTGGCCTTTCTCAGACCACAGTCTACATGCAATTTTTACTCTCTGGTTTATTCCACTTGTCTGTACTCTTCTACTGTCAATGCATGCTGCTCAGCCTAGCACTTCCTAGGCTGCTAAAAGCCTGGAGTCAGCAGCCATCACTTTACACCATTAATTTTTCCTTTTACTCCTTCTGACTGGTGCTGTGAAAGCAAATACTGCAGCTTCCTCCCCCTTGCTTCCCAGGCAGCTGTAGTTCTTAGATCCGAAAGGACGAATCTGCCAACAATATTTACTGGTCCGCAGCTATCTGATCTTCTTATTACACATACTCTCATGAGCACAGTAGAATATCACTGAGAGACAGTATTCCTTACAGCACTATCACAATGTTGAGCTAGTGTCAAGGGAACATGAGTGTGTATCACATTAACACATTCAAGCACTGCTTAAGCCCTGCAACACTCACCTGAGAAAGTAGGGTTGTGCTTTTGTGGATTTTTTTTTTTTTAAATTGTGTTAATCTCCAATAAACTGTTGCCTTTTCACTATCTGGAAAATACTATAATCATATCTTTTAAAAACAAACAAACAAAACCACAGTCTGCTTCACATAACTATCACAGCATTTGATACCTCACATTTTACTGTAGGTCACTGCAGCTGCTAATTTACAGCAGTCGACTGGCACAGAAGAGAATCAAAAAGCAAACAGCTTATAATGCAGCTTTGCAACTCATCACGAAGTGTAGCACTGCCAGTGGATGGCAGGGCTGGGTCCAAAGAGATGGATGTGAGAGTTAATTACACATAACTTCCATTCCAAGCCAGCGGATTTCTCATAGATGCAACTATGCCTCTTTGTTTTTGAAATGCTACCTAAAGTCAGAAAACTTCTGATTCAGAGGGTAAGGACATAGTAAAATGTACCTTGAAATGTCATGAAGAACCATTATTTAAAAGATAGTAATTATCATTGTAATTTCATTGTAGTCAATTGCATTATAAATGAAAAGTGGAAAGAGTGTTTTTATTTGTTCTTATTCTCTATTAATCCTTAAGACTTTATTCTCTCCTCTTAAAGAAATTATTTGTCACTGTAAATGTTAAATCAATGTTACAAGTGCATTGTTATTTGTTTTCCCTTTAAGAGTGTATATAGCACTACAAACAGATGCTATATTTTAATAATAGGTATTTTGCACTGAACTTCAAAGTAATAGACATGGACATTCTGTAGCACACATTCAACTGTAATAAAATAGATTCATTATAGTACAAAAAAGATTGTGAGTCTGAAAATATGTTTTCTTCAGAATATTTAATAGAAAATAACATATAATTCCTGTACATAAATTGATAGAAACAGGATGCAATCACAGTAAGTATGCGTGCCCATTAATAGGAACAGAAAAGGAAAGGACGTGATGAATATGCTTGCAATTTTCACGTCTCATAGATAAATTCTATCATTCAGAAATGAAAAATGTTATTTTTCCCCCTTAAAAAAAAATACAGGTTTATGTGAACTATACAGGTTTATGTGAACTGTATGGTAGGTCCTTGCTATAGGATACCTCATAAAGTAATTGGAGTAATAAATACTCTACTGCTTATAACTAACTCTAATACAAATGACAGTAAGATGTGACTAAATTAAGTAAAATAGGACAGACACTGAAGAAAGGGATTGTTGTCTCATAGCAAAAACATAGTCTGAGCTTTTGTAAGGCTGAGTTCTGTTCGTGATTTGTCTCCAGAGAGTCTGTGCACTCTTAGTTAAAACATATGGAGTCATTTTTAAGCAAAAGATGTGTACTTGCTTAGCTGGCTCTGTTGTTCTTATCTGAAAATTGTTGTGGGATCATATATTTCAAGTCAATGAAACTTAGGCAACCATATGCTTTCAAAGGCAGTCTGAAATGTGATTACAGAGAGGTGCAAAGCCCAAATCATTTGTAAACCACTTTATTGACTGCTTCCACTTAGTTTTTAAGTTATTTTAATTTTGCACAATTTTCCACACTTCACAATAAGGTTTATGAGAGACAGGACAGGGTATGTATTGTCCAATCATGATATAAAACTGAAACCATGGAATTCATTGACAACAGATTTTGTGGATGTCAAATATTTGTATAGATTCAGAAAGCAACTGAATGCATTCATAGAAGAAAAATCCATCAGGAACTATTGAAAGATTATACAATCAGGTGGCAATTCCTTGCACACTGCTAAAAACTGGGTTTGCATAAAGAATTATTATCTGTATTTATCCTTCCTATGCTTCCTATCCTTCCAATGTTATGGAAAAAGTAGATGCACTGTGGATTCAGCTTGATATGCCTATTTTAATGTTTTTCATTACTGAATGACTAATTCATGCATTCAAAACATTCCCATCACAACAAAATAATGAACTACATGTATTTTTGAATAGAGATAAAAAGAAATCAGGTTAAGAATACTGTAACCAAGTCAATGAAGTTCATAAACTTGTTTCTGTTTTCACTCAAAACAGGTTAAGAAAAGGCTGTTACTTCAAATTGTTGTAGCCTCCAGAGAAACAGTGATAATCCAGTAGTCATATGAGCCTCATTGTATAGTATACAATGCAAGAAATGAACAAAATCTCTCATAAAAATACAGCTAGTGCAGACTGCTGATTCTTTTATTATTCTGAAAGAAGATATAAAAATGATTTTTTTTTATTACTTACTATTTTCTAGAAAGAACTGCAGTAGCATATTGCTCCAAATCCTAATTATAGTGGGTGTGATATAAAAAATAAATAAATAAAAATAATAAACGTAAGATGTATAGACAGAGAAATAAATAATTTTTATTTAAGAAAGACCTGGGGATACAGCTTGCTGTAATTTCAAATGGCAAATAGATGTCTTTATTTTCTTTAGCTTTATACTAAAAATCCTCTCTTTGAACAATTTTGCTTTCCATGTGGTAGTTTTCCCCCTTTGATTTAAAACCTCAAACTTCCATGAGTCAATGACTCACTTACTGCTTACACAAATATTTCACACTTATGATCAGCATAGCAAAGATTGAAGTGTCTGTCCACAGCTTTATCCAATACCAAAAGTTATTTCAATGAAAATGGACTACAACATTCATTCCCACACTTCTCAACTAGGTCTTGCAGAGATTGCAGCTTTTGAACAAACGTATTATAAAACACAGAAGGAACCCTTTGAATTTTGCTGTTTAAGGAAATTGTCTATAGTATAAGAGAAATTCTCATCTGAACCAACAGATTGAAATCGCCCCTTACCTTTCTCTGTAAGTTTATAACTGTTTATAACATTCAGTTTAATAATACATAGATACCAAATACATAGAAAATTCTCTGCAATATGTTTCAGGTTGCCAAACCCAGTAGTCTGACAGAGGTGAGGCTGCCACAGTGCTGTGTTCCTAGGTCCAGCCAGCAAGGAGGCTGAGGACGTATCCTTGGTAAGCACACACACACACACTTCCACAATATGCATATACATACTCACAAATCTGTCCACACAAATTAACAGAGGCTGAAACATATGGACATAGACAACAAAAACAACCTAATCCTGTCCCCATCTCTGACAGCTCAGAATGAAGGTCTTTTAGTGGGCAATTTATACATACATACAATATGGATGCCTCCAGTGTTAGGCCTTAGACACTCAAGTCTGTCCAGTAGCTAGACCTGAAGCCCATTGTCTTCCAGTTACCTCACACACCTATGTGTACATCAGCTCCACACATATGCAGTATGGATCACTTCAGTAGCTAGCCTTAGTGTACCTAGTAGCTGGCCCCTGGATCCCCAGGTTTCTGAGTTGCCTCATGTACAAAGACACACACACACACAGATGGGCCTCTCGCCTGATCCCCAGCCCTCACAATCTCCTCAGTTGCTGGCTTGGGCCTCCAGGTCTTTCCATTAGCCAACTCTTCTCTCCACAGCTGCTCCAATACTTGGCTCCGAAGACTCTGTCATACTCACCAGCTAGTCCAGCTTGATGTTTGCTAGCGCTCACATGCTGACATGTGCACCAACACATTATGCACTCCCTCCAGTCTCTCAAATTTCTGGCACCTGAAGCACATGGCTCCCATGACCTGCAGTCCCTCTTCTGGCTGATGGCATGCAGGCCTCCATGTAGCCAGATATAGACTGAAAAAAAGGCCCCTCACCCAGGAAAATAGTCACAAATTGATTTTAATGAGAAAACGGGACAAAATGAGGCTTATCAGGCACGGGGCAGAAAAGTGTATTGATCAGCAGCCTGAAAACAGCATCTGGTCCCTCCTATCTTTTTATCCTTTTATTTCTTAATTCCTGTTCCTCCTAAAACCACCTAGATCTCTCCTGTTGCCTGCCTTTTATTCCTCTTCTAAATCTTCAACAATAAGCCTTGTACAATCCAAAAATGCTCCTCCCTACATATCACAGTGAGTTCCATATGACTGCAGTATCCACCCTCAGACTGCAAGGTGTTTCAGAAAGCTACCTGTTCACTGATGATGATGGGTCTCACTCCTGTTCCATGGGGCAGATGCCCTCCTGGGATGTCCTGGGAGGGACCATCAGGGGGCTTATTCCTCTGACTGGGTTAATGGGGATTCCCTGCCTACTCTTGTGCCTCTGGGCTTCTTCATGTGTGAGGAGATGAACATTTAATCACAAAACCTGACACTATAAATCTGTCTGAAGTTGGTTTAGCCTGTTTTGCAGCCAGCTCAGGACAATGCTATGCGTATTGCAAGTCTGGCTGAACAGGGTCAAAGGCACATTTTTAAGCTCTGTGTTCTCATATTTCAATCATCTGATGCTTTGGGGCAATCTCAATTTAGATAGAACTAGAATAAAATTTTGCAGTTTACTTAACTGAAACACATCACTTGCACCTCAACTTTGTAATTTATGTTCCTGAAATAAGTGGGGATCTTCACCAGGTGGAAGGAAACCAGATCCACTGAGAGCCTCACGAGATCACCTCTGCCCAATTAAGTTGCTTAATCATTTTTTCTGCAAGCCTAACCTTTAGATGAAAATTGAAAGAAAGATGGAGGATACAGTCACCTATGGCACTTCAGCACTGAGGCTCTGCTTCTTCTCACCTACAAACACATATAAAGAAATGGGGAAAAAAAATGCAGCACCTTAAATCAGATATCTAAACAAGGCCAGAGTTATTACAGACTGAAACAGCCAGTCTCTCTCCACTGATAGAGGCAATCCAGGGTGATAAATTCAGATGTAAACACTGTACAGATCAACATATAATCTGATGAATCTCACCTTAAACTTATTAGTTAGATGTGCAATATAAGAGAACTGGATGTTGCTGTAAAAACCTTCAAAGTCACCTACCTCTGAGTACATATAATATATATTACTTGCCATAAGAACTGATGCACTAGTAACTTAAATTCAAGTGTTGGTCAAGTATCTAAGTAAGGTATAATGCATCTATTTTGATAGATACGTTATGAAATTCAGAATCCTGTAAACTCAGCAACTGTTGAATGTTTTTGACTTAGTTTCAGAACAGGATAAATCTAAGTCAGAAAACTCCAATCTAGATTATTCAAGGGGAAAAAACTTTTTTTGTGTGTGTGTGTGTGTGTAAATTTTTTTAGGCTTCTTTTGTCATTTTTAAATGATTTATTAATTAAAATATATTGAGACATTGAGACATGATCAGAAAAAAAAAAAACCAACATAAGAAATCATCACATCACATGGAAAGAATGTTTTTTTTTTTTTTTTTTTTTTTTTCCAGAGATAATTTTTATAAGCACTTGGCTACCAACTCATGTGCTATGTTTTTCATTTGATGAGCCAGGCCTGACCTAAAAGTAATGTAGGACTGAAACAAGGATAATATAAATTAGGATTTGTGCTCATAAATTCCTGTTCATCACTACTCAAATGTCTTCTTTATTTGATATGGTCTGCAGCTTCCTTTAAGACCCATTTTTCAACTTGTGTTAGCAGTTCATCTTACTGCTTATTCCTTTTTATCCTCCTCCCCACCCCCCAAAAACAAACAAACAAAAAAAACACAACAACAAACAAACAAACAAACACAAATATTTTTGGTGTGGTTTGGTTTGCTTTGGTTTCCATCCTTGGTATGCCTTATACATTTTGCTAAATGCTACAGTTCTTGTTGCAGTTCCTGTAAGACTGATTTGACAGATGTCAAGATGCAGTCAGAGGTGCGTGCCATGATAGGAACATACTTCACAGGTGATAGGCTGCATGGCTGCATGGCAGCATCATGACAGTTTATCTGGACATTGTATTTGATACACACAGGGTAAGTGTGGCAATGCACAAATAAGTGCTTTGAAAGAGAATGACAGGCAAAATCTGATTTCTATTAACAAATAGGGGAAAAAATAAATGTAATGGAAACCAAAATAATAGATTCTATACCTTGAGGTCAATTTCATTCTACATTAAATAAGCTGTATGTATACTATACACACAACATTTAAAAATACTTAAAAATATAGATTATACCTGTCAGCTGCAAGGTTTAATTCCAAGGAGTCACAGCCTTTGAAAAACCTTGAGTCTTCCTGTCTGATATACTTTCAATGTAAACTTGTTCTATGAGCAGTTCTACTGACATAAGTAAAAGTGGCAGTGTCTAGATTGCTAGTTGACAGGAACAAAATCAGGTATCAATCATTCATTTTGGTCTAGGTTTCCTTTAAGACTTATTTATTTTATTTGTTGTTCATAATTCTCAGCAGGGGAAAAAAAAAAAAAAAAAAAAAAGGAATACTGATCTACCCCAAGATTCTTCTAACTCTAGTTAGAAGTCATGTATTCAAAATAAAGCATTAGTATATTTCATTCTTACAGTGCATGGAATTTTGCTTTAAAAGACTCCAGAAGGAGGAGAATGAAGGATACAACAGCTCATTGAGACTCACCATTGGCTATCTGTAGTGATGTTGATCTTTTTACAGATCAACACTGATGTTGTCACTGAGCTGTTAAAACCACGGAAGAGCCGGCAGTAGTGGCATGTAGACTTTCTGAAGCACCATTATCCCCACAGCTGGTAGGATTTTAGACAAAAGTATTCCTGGCATTCTGGAATGCACATAGAGAGAAAGTGAAGAAATATATCTGCTAATAGGTTTTTATTTTTCTTAAGAGTATCTTGGATTCATGACATTTAATCAAACTATGGTTCTTATATCTGCTAAAGATATATATAGAAAAAAAGT
This sequence comes from Cygnus olor, assembly GCF_009769625.2. NCBI lineage: Eukaryota > Metazoa > Chordata > Aves > Anseriformes > Anatidae > Cygnus > Cygnus olor. The sequence goes on from NC_049171.1 coordinate 40,480,276, forward strand.
AGAACTTTTATTTTTGGCATATATTCATCCTGTATTTGTGTACTGCAAGTCCTTGAATTTAATTATATACTGGGCCTATTAAGGACATACTGTATCTAAACATAAATCAATAAAATTTAAATTTAATTAAGTAAAATCATACCACCTAAATCTTTTACATCTTTTAAAATTTGGACCTTGTGATATAGCAAGAAACATTTCTTTTTATGACCAAGAAGTAAAGACAAATCTGACTGCAAGCTACATTTGCGTACTACATTTGTCTTTTGCACTAATTTCTCATCTAGTGTTTACATATATTTAATTCTTTTCAGCCTTGGAATGAGTAGGCAGTCAGCTCTGATTCTCTATTTTCCTGCTGTGTCACACAGTCCCTCAGGAGATGATCTCCAGAGCCCTCCTGCCCTACTAGGGTGGTACCTCCCCCATGCCATGTTCTCCACATATGGAGGTGGGGTGTACATCATAGCCTGTCATATATGAAGTGATAAAGAGAACTCATCAAAGGAAGGAGTTGCGAACAGAACCAGCAAAAGATGAATAGCAGCACTGTGTGCTTCCAGGACACTACAGCCTACAAATTCTCACCACCGTGGATGACAAATATATTGTCAGGTCCAACATAAAAAAAAAAAAAAAAAAGAGATAATGAGACAACAATTTTCTGTAGAACACAGACTTAGATAATGATTTTTATCTATATCCTCTGGCTCTCAAAAGATATTCCATTATAGTAAAATTTACTGTGAGTTTTCAGTTAACTGCCCTGGCAGACAGAGTTAATTATAGCAAATATGCCTAAGGCACAGGATGTTAAAAAGGCTGAAGTTTCTTTAACTGCTCCAGAAGTCTTAGCATTCTCAGGAATTTTTTACTATTGGTAACGCCAAATCTTTGGCAGGGAAAACTTGCTTGTTGTTTATTTCCTCAAGTTGTTTGAAGTTGTATTGCCTCAAGAAAATGTTTGCTTGCAGGTTCGGTGGGATAAGGAGAGTACCAGTCAAAATGGGGGGTAAGAAAGTGAGAAAGACAAAATTTAATACTGTAGTAGGAAGAGCAAATCAAACCTGAAACCAGCACATCTAAGGTAGTGAAACCAGGTTAAAAATATATATATATATATATATCAGGAATGTTCTAATTAAGAAACAAAAGAACAAAGGAAAAAAAAAAAAAAAGTAAGTAATGTGACACCTAAAACTTGTAGAACACTGTTGAGAGACACAAAAGAAAGAAAAAATGACAGAACCTGGGATACTCTGAATTATAGAAAATCTGGGTATAAGTATAGCAGGGAAAAGCTGAATCACACAATATTTCATCTGAAGTGGAAATGTCAGAATTTGTCAGCAATAATGCGAAAAGAACTGTTTAATAAATATTTCTTTTCACTAACTATTATTGTAATAATATAGTAATATAGAAATCATTTTGATTCCAACAATAACATTCAAAAACAGCTACTAACCTCAGATATTTCAAAGAAACACATTTAATAATTTAAATATTTTTAGTAATGATTAACACTGAATAGATATTTGGAGAAAGTAAAAGAAAAAAGAAAAATAAAAGAATTATAAGACATCAAAAACAAGTAGAAGTAATCAAGCTGTTTATTTCTGACTATAAATTATCATCAGATGATATATATGCTATTCACATTTCTTTGTTTTGACTTGAGTTTCCTGAAAATGAAACAAATTAATAAACTTCCGATCTCAGTGGTAAGATGAATCCCAAAATCTCAAATACATTGTTTCAAGGTAATTCTTATCATAAAAACTTACAAACTAGGATTAAGCCAATCTATCTGTCTGTTGAAACAAATCTAATCAGGCTGGCTCTTCTTTTTGTAAAGATAGGAATGATTTCATATCCAGATAATATGCTTAAATTTTATTGCAGTCATACCATTTAGTAAAAAGTATACACTGGAATAAGAATGACCTAAAGCAATTTTCCTAACATTGAAATAATTTCATAGCTAGTTTGAATGAAGTTGAAAGTACTATTATTACCATATCCTAAGAAACAAAATTTCTGAGTGAAGGTCCCATTACTGGAATATGGAGAAAAAAGCAAACATAAGTCTCTACATACTTATTTTGGAGAGGCCATCTTTTGACCCATATCTCTATCTGACTTACTGCTCAGATCTAGCTATACCTAGTTATATATAAAGATGTATTAAATACTAAAAGTCCGTATTTGAAGAAGACAGGTGCTTATGACTGGAAGTGAAGAGTAATAAAAAGAAATAACATATGCACCTGTTCTAGAGAGGACTCATTCAGAGAGGTACATAATGTAGCTCAAGCACACAGTGCAGCTGGGTGCTCTATAGCAAGAACTATGTTTATACCACCTAGTAGATTACAACTCTTAACAATGAATAGATATATATATGCAAATACCAACTTCATCTGGCAATTAGGAAAATAGCCTTTTCAGATTTATATCTGAATCTGGCAAAGTAAGGAGGGACATATAAAGGCATACAATTTGTATCCTTGACTACTGGCTAATAATTTGCCATTAGTAATGTCAAATGATGAAAAATTGAAATTGCAATAAATACTACTGTGATAATATGCAAAGGAAAGTGAAAGGCTAAGTATTTCATGACTATTTCATGGCTGTTTACTATCTTTAATTTTTGTGGTTTTGTTTTGTTTTGTTTCCTATAGTTGTTGTTTGTTATTATTTATGTCACTATCAGGTGGTTAAGCACATCTTTCTGAGATAAATTAGATGGTTTAGGACTTAGAGATAGATTGCCTAATCTGCTAGTGTCTGTTAAAGGTACGTGTGAGTAGGGAGCAGACACCCCATAAAAGCAAGGTAGCCTAACACAGACCAAAATAATATGACTGACTGAGAAGCTTCTTAATTTTTTATATGCTCTGGAAAAGACAATAGCCTGATCACGTCAGTAAGGTGCAGAGTACAGCTTCATCCTTGCCATTTTTGTTGTGCCTTTTGCTACTCGCAACCCTCAGGATTCCAGTAATTTCTCCACATCCTAAGCATTACTGATAGTAAGTGAAAGGTAGGTCCTGCACTGGATACTATGAATATCACACTGAATACCACATCTTATTAAACAAAAATGTAGTGATTCTTAAGACATGAGTGCACAATCTCATTTTTGTACTGAATTTGAGATTACAAGAAAGAAGATGACACTGCTGACAATTTATTTATTTATTTACCATTTGTAGTGTAGAATTCTATTAAACAACAACCCTGTGGTGAAAAGGACAATATAAATGCAAAATAAAAATCGTCATTGCTCAGTACTGCAGCTGTTCAGGGTTTGTATACTGAGGAAAATTGATTGCCTTCCAAAACTAGTCCTTCGCTAATAATGAAATAGTGTGCAAACACATTCCTTTTTTAGTCCTGTTAAAAGCACTTGCTCTACCCTGTCAAATGTTTTAAAGACTAAAATTTATTTAGACCATTTTGGTCTAAAACTTTTGACCTATTGGAAAGACCCTTTTTTTTTTTTTTTTTTTTTTTTTTTTTTTTTTTTTTTTGTGTGTGTGTGTGGGTAAAGACAGTTCTGGCTTATGAAGGGTTTCTTAGCTCAGATTTTTTCAGTCTAAATGAAGTATAGCAAGACAGACAGACTCCAAAATAGCTATCACCTAAAATATGGGACACATACAATCACAACATTGGCAGACATTGGACTTGAATTTAAGGCCTAGACTTGCAAGCTGATTACTTGCCCATGAAAGTAATGTTTTTTCACCATTTCTCAGACAATCAGTTACACTTTATTTAAATAATTGTTCTCATTGTGCTTGAGTGTAAGATATTTTTATTCTGCATTTCGGTGATTAAGGTGCTCAAATGGACAGCAGAAAATTGATACAAAAGGAATTTATGAACACAGCAGTAAAAGAAAACTGGATAATCACTGAATTTTTTTTTATATATTAATAGAAAGGATTTTTTTTCTGTTTATTTCCTACCATAGCTCTCTAATAGCTTGAACACAATTTTGTCCTTGTTTATTTTACACATCTGATGCATTTTAAAAAAGATTAGTTGTACTCTCCCTCAGCTTCTAATATCTTAGGCTAAGAACTGTACACATTTTTCAGACGAAGTCTCGCCACTGCTTTATATAATGACATTAATGTTTCCATTTTTTTTTTTCCTGCTGGATATAATTCTTACTGTCATCATTGCCATATTGCTTCCCATTTTATAGCAGAAATTTGTGCTAGTCCTGTTCATCCTATTTCTGAGTACATGTGATGATATCCTGGTTCTCCTCTGTACTGAAGTCTCCCAACTCTGCATCACTATCTTTCATTAGCACAATAGCAGAGCTGTTAATGTAGAAGTTGGAAGTTTTTTAAGACCAGTATGAGATGCTCTAAGAATAGCTTCCTTCCAGCCTCATTATTTAACTTTCAGCCCAACCTCTTTTTTCTTCAGCAGCTCCTTACCACCTACAATTCTAGAAATAATGTCCGTTTTGTCCAGTTAAACTAAGAGTTCAGAAGTGGAACAATTTTTTTTTTCTCTTTTTTTTTTTTTTAAAATAATTGCATCACACAGATTAAATCTGCATTTTACTTGTCTAAAAAAAAAAAGTATTTATTGTAAAAGATATCATCTAGTTACCTACAATTTACCTTTGGTATTGTCATGTGATATAGCATCACATTTGCCATTTACCTCCATATTCCTACATATTGTTTCAAATTTTGTTCAGTTTTGCATGCTATTAAAAGCCTGACCTCAACATGCACAAATATCCCTATTAAGTTACTCTGCAAATATACTGTACCATTACAAACTTAATAGACCAACTTAAATCATCAAAAGGCTTATATTAGATTTTCAGTTTTGGTGATCAGATTTCTTTTTATTTATTTGCTTTGAGATTTTTGAAATTAAAATTGAAATTGTGGGTGTGTGAGGTAGTTCATGTTTTGATTTTACCATTGTGACCAAGTTCTTTTCCTTGTACCCTTCCTTGGCACTTTTCCTTTCTATTTTTATTCAATATGTTTTAATCTCATTGAAAAAATATGTAGCTATATATAAACCTTTCTGATATTTTCTTTGTTTGTTTAATCTGACTGTCTCACCACTGCAGAGTGGTCTCTTTTCTTATTTTCTTATCCACCACATCCACTCCCATCCAAATGCCTTTGCAATTAATTTTTTCTTTCCGCATTAGAATTGCAAAACTTTCTTTCAGCTTGACAGAGCAGAAACATTTTTAAGTCTGTTAGAATAGGCTAAGTTACTTACAAAATCAAGATCTAAGTTTCCCTCGATATAAAAGGCTGCCTTTTTTTCTCCTTCCCCATAGTTTGCATCTTTAGACTGCAAGCATTACATAGAATGTTTTCTAAATTCTTATAAAGGGTCTAGCTAACTGTAGTTTCTGTACTTGATAGAAGTAATCATTAGTATATGATGTTAAAAACTTTTTTATAGTAGAGTGGGGCTGCAATGTGTTCTCTGTATAAAAAAATATAAATAAATAATCTGCAATATATTTATTTATTTATTAGTGGAAATCCACTGACCTAGGGAGTTTGTATGCAAAGAAGAACTTCCCTATTAGTCTCAATCAGTACATAAGTTATTTGTTCACCTAACTGTAAGGAATTAGATAGCATCCACGTTACAACCCTATCAAAAGGTAGGTACTAACAAAGATGTATTTTATATGACTGCATAGCAGAATGGATGCTCTGTGCTAAATGACAGAAATCTGTCTTCTCTGAGGCAGGGGAGTTGATCATTCAGAAGTCATATATAGGGAAAGAATGTTACAAAGAGATAACCACGGGTCACCATTTTCAAATGAATTTTATAACTTGAGTAACTTTATGATTTATTAGTTTTATAAAATACAGTATTCTTTAAGTTGTGAGACTTCCTCAGTGCTTACTCACTCTTCTCTAGATAGATCCTCTGGCATTCAAAGTGTCCGCTGTCTTTATTAAGCTCCTGCTGCTTATGTATTTCTTCAGTTACAGGCCAGTCCTCATCTGATATGGGTATATGTGGTAACACTGAAGTCACTGAGTCAGTTTAAGGAAGGAACTGTTCCTAATGCTCCTTATATGATCAACTTACTATGCTTTTGAGATCTCTGCTGACTAATGAGTTCAGTTGTGCTATATGTACATATGACAGCTACATACATACATAAAATCTTGAAAATGTCCATTTCTGCAGTATTGCTACTCTCCATGTGAACAATCTGAGGTTCAGTTTACACCTGGCAAAGCTATGAATCCCACTAAATTTGGTTTAATCATCAAACTATCTGTGACATACTGTCATATATGTCATCAAAGATGACATGCATAACAAAATGGGACTGAACACCTGGCCTCAACCTTTAGGCAAAAACATGTTTTAATATATATTAGATGTAAATAACATTCCAGTGCCTAGATTGTCTAGTGCAAAGATACAGGCTTGCAGTTATGCAGTCAGGTCCAGGAGTAGGAGAACTCATTGACTGGTGCTATGAATAAAGAAGAAAAATCTCTTCTAGCATGTGGCACTTCTGAGTTCAGAAAGAATGGCTAAATTCAGCTATGAGAAGGTACACAAAACTGCAAGTTGACTGCAATAAACCATTCGTGAGAGATGGCAGAAGTGACTTTTTTATCACTTGGCAGTGCCAGTAAGGTCATACCCTATTATATACTCGGTAATTTATGTTATTTAATAACTGTATAACTGACCACTTTTTTTTTTTTTTTTTGGACTTATCCATGCTAATTCAATATTTTGTTTTGTTTTATTTTGTTTTTGTAGCAATAGAGTGAAAACCAAAATCTATTTAGTATTTTGTTAGATAATAGTAGAATTTACCTACTGGCAATCCTGAGCCTTTTATTTCTAAAAATGGAAAAGCAAGAACTGAAAGTAGTCAAACCTAAAACAATATGAGGGGGACCTATTTTGGATAACTATGGACAACTTCTACTATGTCTTTTTAAAATAACACAGCTCATGTTTCCGAACCTGATTGTTTCTTCTGCAACTTTCAGTGCACAGTGTTCTCGATGGTATAAATCATGTAAACAAGATGCTGAGTTAAAAAAATAATTTTGCTCCTGTTACATAGGGAGAGACAAGGATCCGATTAAAAAGATAGAATTAACTAAAGCAGTTACAGGAGTCTTTTTGTTTTCTGAAAACATCTCCTTACTGTCTAGTTTAAAAATAGCAGTTAACTGTTCAGCCAGGTACCTTGAGTCTTCCCTTGATATATTAAAAGCTAACGATAGAGCAAAGGGTCACAAATCATTGCTCTCACTCAGCTGGCTGTGGGCAGGTAAAGGAAATGCTAAGTACTAGACGAAATAGTTTTGAGGAGCAGGTATGGAAAACTTGGATAAGATTTGTTATGTTGTCTAGAGCCTTGCTTCAGGAACATTCACACAGGGCAGGTTTTTATAATCACTTCTAGATGTCAGAAACAGGATTCAACAAAAAATGTGACCTCATTGCACGTACACTAAGTCATTCAAGTGAAAGCGCTGTATATGAAAATGCCTTGAAACGAAAACTGCAGCTTTCCTTAAATAGTTTGAATCAGTGAAAGTAACTATAAAAGAAGAAAGTAATTCAGATTAAAGGCCAGTCTGTTTTTTTTTTTTTTTTTTTTCTCTGTAGTAGCGTGGAACATTATGTTTAGTATGCATTACATTCTGTTTTCTTTCATGTTCACTGGCAATTACACTTTACAATCTGTTTACTGTGTACAAAGAGTTTGATTAATCTTCTCATAGTTCTCTGTATGTTTCTATTCCACTGATGGAATCTCTTCTGTGGTTCATTTATGATCGGTAAGTCCTCCTGGATATTAATCAAAGACAATATAACCTAATGGGGAAAGTTCCTTGCCACTGTGTCTTCAAAACATCAGTACAATAAATCCTATATCCATTAAATTTCATTAACCTACTATGATATACATATAGCTATATTTTGCCAGTAATCAAAAGTAGTAAGGCAAACATAAAAATGCATGATTTTAGACTTCCTAATATAGATTTCTCTTAAACCTACCCATTAAAAATATGTTACATTTTGTATGTATACAGACAAAAAAAAAACAACAACAACAAAACACATTAATAAATCAAAGTAGTCCATTTGGAACATCTCCTGTTTGCCCACCTTTTTACACATTATATATATAAATATATATATATATATATTTTTTTTTTTTTCCAGGATACATATTTACTCAATACATCAGAGACTGATATTTAGGTAAACAATGCTCTATAGGTTTTGAAAACTAAGTTATCTATGGCAGTGGAATAATTTTCCAAGGTCTTGTAGCTCTAACTTGGAGGATGCTCATTATCAAATCACACAACAATGAATTTAAAAGAAACATGTATTTATATGCATACATATTTATGTAATACACGTCAAATGAATGGTTAAATATCAGAAAACTTGTTTACTTGCAATTAAAATTTGGAATAAAAGTTATAAAAAGTTAAGTGTACCTAAATACAGTAAGAAGCAGGCTTAGAAATCTGAAGTCAAGACTTTCTATTTTGATATCATTAAGTCATTTTGGGACTAACATTTGGGACTAATCAGCAATGAGTTACTCTTCATTAACACTGATATCAGTAAGATCACTCTCATACCCTTTGTCTTTAGTTTCTGACTGTGTTCCCTTCATGAAGTAGTAATGGAAGGGATAAACAGCTTCAGAGCCAGGTTTGAGTAAACATGTTTTGTCTTTGAAATCTTCATTTAGTTTAATGTATGTTTGTACACATACACACATATATGTATAATCTCTTTCAGAATATATAAATATTTAATATAACTTATTTTTTACTTTCACATTTGAATTGAGCAATGGAAATTTTCTTTTGAATTGAAATTTTATTGATAACAGCATGTGCTTATCAGTTCAGGAGAGAAAAGTTGTCTCTGCTCTTACAACTTGCAAAGAGGTTGTTGTTTCAAATGTTATTTTTTCTAGTAGACAGCTCATTAGATCTCATTACTAGTCAGCAGCTGTCACAGAGAATGGATTTCAAACTTATGGCAATGCATCTCCTCACAAAAGCTTTCTCCGAAAACAGGGAAACAATTTATTTTGTCATTAACCTTGAATGACATTATACATGGCTTCATTTACACCTTTTGATCTGCTGAAGAGCATTTCAGAATTCAGTAGTTTAAACATATTTTATGGCATTTGTTCTTTTTGAAGTGCTGATTTCTGCTATTGGAAAACTGTAAACCAATAAATGAAGTAAAAAAAAAACAAACTCCAAATTCCGTTATAAAAATAGGAGGGAAATATTTTACTTGATTCACCTCGCAGGCTGTTTGCAAGGAAGGAGGAATGTCAAGGATTCATTGCTCCAATCAAAACAAGACATGAACTTGACCTAGAGAAGCTGGACCAGGCAACTCCCATTAGTAACAGCACAAACTGTAGGGTTAGTATGTTATATTAAAGAAAAAAAGAAAAAAAAGAAAAAAGTCCAGGAAATTTTGGTAATGTAACTTCAGAATTACTACTGTTAATTAATTTATTTATTTTTTTCTGAACAAGTATATTCCAAAGGTCTTACTTGTGAAAATCTAGAAAGAAATAGAAAGAAAGCAGAAATATTTCTAGAAAACATTAGAAAGAAAATAGGGATTGTTATTTGCAAAGCTAGAAACAATATACAATAATCTTTTTACTTGATTTTTTTTTCTTTTTCATTTTTTAGAAAATATAAAATGAAGAATTTCACACAGTATTTCAGGTCCAAATGTTCTCTAACCTCTGTCTTATCAAATATTTTGCATCCTTAAGTATAAACACAAGTTAGCATTAAAAAACATCTTCTGAATAATGGAAAATTTGAAGGCCTGAGGGTGCTTACAGAAGACAATAGCTTCAATGAGAAAAAAATTCCAGCAGCTTTTCAGGCAGTTTGTTAGATATTTTCTAAGAAAATGAAATAGTAAAGATCTGATTTACAACATAGTTTGTGACTCTGAAAACACTTTTTTTGTTGTTGTTGTTTTCTCTTTGATTCTTAGTATCACAGTCTTTTTTTTTTTTTTAATTTTTAATAAAGCACTTCATAGGGCTTTTGTTGTTTTTGTTTCCTCTTGATATGAGGCATATATGCACGCCAAATTATTGTCTTCCACAGGAGAAAGGTGTTCTGTTCTATTGTCAACTGTTTTTATTGTTAAACAAATGGTTTCTAGTTTTACCATCTGCCACTTTTGGAATATTTACAGCATGTAACTACAAAATTCTATTAAATATTTTATACAAAGTACAAATCCTGATACTTATTATGTGCAAATGCCAAAACATAACATAAGAGAAAATAATATGGAACATTAACACAAGAAAGGATACAAAAGCTACATTTTAGATTCTGAACACGCACATTTGTATATTTTATATACAAAAAAGTGTTACCTATCTTGACAATTGAGACTTGTCTTAGGGTTGAAAAGAGAAAGTAAAAAAAAAAAAATATATAAATAAAAATAAATACTCAAACAAAACATATATGAAAGCAATCACAATGAGTTCTTAAAAAGCAATGACAATGCACACATTACTTTAGCCTAACAATGACAACAACCAGGACAATGAATCCTTACACAGGTATACTTATGTTTCATCTACTTTGTCCTTGTTTTGGGGGCATGTGATAGTTAGATCCTGCACCACCCTTGCAAATCTGGGGCCTGTGGTCTCTTGCCTTTATATCAGGTTTCCTTCCAGTTGGCTGCCAGTGACAGGCCTTGCAACTAGAATGAATTGATGTCACCTGAGGAGGTGTGCCAGCTTTCTGAGCTGTGCTTTGAAGGCACCGCAGAGTGGAATCCAAAATGCTGATGTGTTGTTCGAGTCACTAGAGAGGAATTCTTCACACCCAGTTTTATGCACCTAGAAATGGCTTTGTAAATTTGAGCTAATCACTGTGAATTCTGTAATCAATGGAAAGAAACAGAGATCTCCAAAATATGATTCAGCTACCTCTCAGGTGACTCATGATACTTCTGGCTCTGTATGCCAGCATATTTATAGTGAAGCTACTAGATGGCTGTCTTATTTTTGATATTTTAAAAGAAATTAATGAGTTGGGTTAGTTTATCTGAGGATACTGTTCCTATGGTAGGTATTAGGAATGTTCTTAGAACATCAATCAGATAGAGGATTTAGGGAGAGAGACATACAGTTTCTAAATTCCTGACAAGCTAGATAAGACAGCTTGCAACCGTGAATGTAGCAGGTCTAAGTAATAAACTGAACTGCACAGAACATATGGATTCCTGTCAATATGCAGTTACGGCACTTTTAGGAACTCTAAAGGAAAGTGTAATGACATCTGCAGAGTACAAGTGCTTCCACAATGAAGCAGACTTGAGATCACAACTTTGAATTCAGGCATGTAAGTCCTTTTCTGATATCTAGATTTATATGATATGCCAAATATCACGAAGGCAATCCAAGGCAGGGAAAGGATTTGACCCAAGACCTCAACTTCTGAGCTAATATTTAAAATAGTCTGTAAATCAGTCTTTCTTTTTGACAGTTCACTATGTGAGAATGTAATTTGTTTCTAAGCAAAACATGTTCCAGATGGTTTGCATTTGTAACCGTACTTGAGGAAGAATTATGAATGTACTTGTTTGGCTTCCATGTTAGAATTACATGATGAAATATTTCTCATTTATGAGTGTCTGGACCTAATATTTTCACACAGCTTTTACTTTCAAAAGTCAGATTCATATCCCTTATTTATTTATTTTATTTATTTATTTATTTACCCTTAGTTGTCCTTGATAGAAATTGTGTTGCATAGACACAAACAAAAAAGTCTGAAACTGAATGTCACCACATTTCAGGATTTTGTGACTGCTAAAGAAGCTGATGCTGAAACTTTCAAAATTTTAGTATTTGTGGGAATAAGCTCAAAAGATTGAACTGAAAATATGATGAAACAAAATAAGGGAAAATGAATATATTTTTGATCTTTTTTTTTTTTTTTCTTTTCTGCAAAATATATGGCATATCCCTAACTAAAACAGTTCAACTAGCCTTACTAAGTGAGAGATCAATCTGTAAAAAGAACTCCAAAAGCTTTGAAGCATCACATTTCTATAACTAACTCCTCCAAGAATATCTCATGATTCAGAACAATATAGCACCCTAAAATGCTCTGAATCCTATGATTCTTCACCTTCTCTTATGGTTATCTGTTGTCTTTTGTTTGAATGTGGATATTTTTTGGGTCATATTCATGGATCATGGAACTAGATTGGAACAAGCTTGACTGATAAACATTTTCCTTTGAAAACCAATCCAGAGCTCCATTTAAAATGAAAATAGTACATTTAATTAAATAAGCTAATTTATGGAGTTTAGGTGTCTTTGTTTTTAATATTAATATATTATCATCTGAAGATATGATAAGAATTATGGTTTGGTGTGCTTGTTCAGTTTGTTTTTGAAGTGCTATTTAATTGTTTTACATTGTGTAAACAAAGGATGTCTTTATTTTCTTTGTCACAATTTAAGATTTCTTTGTAGAGATTGCATTGTTTCTGAAGCCTTTTTCAAAATGTTAATCAAAAATCTCTGATAGGATTAAAACAGGCATATTTACATTGAAGGAGACAACTGAGAAGTACCATAAAAGCACGAGAGGTAGAGGAATAAGAATACCATTTTTGCAATAACCAAGTCTATTTAGCCATAGTGCAAAACAGCAAATTTCAGATTGATGAGGAAAAATAATGTTTTTTATTTTACAAATTAACTGGAAATTCATTGCAAAAAGACAAAAAGATGTCTACTGAAATTGGAGAAGAAAAAAAAGTGAAACTTAGTGTTGGCTCACTCAAAATATTGGCTGACGCAGAATATTGGCTCAGGGGAAAAAAAAAAAAAAAAAGGACAAAATCTCCACGTGAATAAACAAACAAACAAACAAACAATAAATAAATAAATAAAAAACCTTTCATAAGGCAAGTTTCATAAGCAGAAGGCAACTTCGTAAGCTGAAGTTAAAATAGCCAAAAGCACTGATTCTGTCTTGCTATTTACCAGCTTTCTTTAAAACATCATTTTATAGAATCATAGTATCATAGAATATCCAGAGTTAGAAGGGACCCACAAGGATCATCGAGTCTAACTCCTGGCATCACACAGATCTACCCAAAATTTAGACCATACAACTAAGAGCACAATCCAAATGCTTCTTAAACTCTGACAGGCTTGGTGCTGTGACTACGTCCCTGGGGAGCCTGTTCCAGTGCGCGACAACCCTCTTGGTGAAGAACCTCTTCCTGATACCCAGCCTGAACCTCCCCTGTTGCAGCTTGACCCCATTCCCTCAGGTCCTGTCACCGGTCACGAAAGAGAATAGATCGGCGCCTGCCCCTCTGCTCCCTCTCGTGAGGAAGCTGTAGACTGCAATGAGGTCTCCCCTCAGCCTCTTTTCCAGGCTGAACAGGCCAAGTGACCTCAGCCGCTCCTCATATGTCTTCCCCTCTAGTCCCTTCACCATCTTTGTAGCCCTCCTCTGGACACTCTCCAACTTTTTCACGTCCTTTTTGTACTGTGGTGCCCAGAACTTCACACAGTACTCAAGGTGAGGCCGCACCAGCGCAGAGTAGAGCGGAACAATCACTTCACTTGACCGACTAGCAATGCCATGCTTGATGCATTTGTGCTCCTACTTCTCTTCACACAGTGGATAAATAACTTCACACACACACAATCCTGCTTATTCATTTTATTGTTTAATTAGACTTTAGTCATCCTAGGACAAGGTGACCATTATTACAATGACTAAATAGCCCTGGTTATGATTGAAATCTGTGGCTGTTATGGCATACACCTCTGTGCTATTATTGATGACTGAAACTGTTAAAGAAGAGCTTATACACTGCAAAGTTCTTCCAGTGGCTGTCTTTGAAAGTAATTTTTACTCTTTTAATATGGAATAGTTGAAAGCTGTATAACTAAACAAAGGTCTGTGTGCAGCATTTGATGCAGTAAATTAGCAACATATGAGATGGAAAAATATCCAAAACTTAGACAACAGTAGATGAGCTCCTTAAAATAAATTGCTTTCTATGTCAGCACTAAAGATGTAGCAATTATGATTTTTATTAAATATATAGCAAATAACATGCAATGTTTGATTTATTTCTCAGACTATTTCAAAAGAAGAACGCGCCGTCATGTTCCTGCCACAAACTTTCTCTCCTTTGGACAGATTCTCAACTTGCTCTGACAGGTATGTATTTCCATATTCTGTCTAATATGTTTACCATTAATTTTGTTAATCTACTCTTGTGTATTCTGATAATTGTTCAGGCTTTGGCTAGATACTAACTTAGTTGTGGAATTGACTATATTTGACTGTAGAAAGTAGCAATATATTTGCAATTTCCACATTAGTGTTCTTGTCTTTGTATGCAGTTCCAGATGTCTCAATGGGGAAGAGCTGGAAGGGGAAAAGCCATTAGATAGTTCTAATTGTTGATGTGTGTGCTAAGCAACATTAGGGTCTTCTGATGAATATCATTTTCTCTTCCCAAAAACTTCATACAAACTTCATACATGAGCAGGTCCTCAGCTGGTTTTCTGACAAATAGTCCAGGATCCATTGGATCCTTGGAAATAAGTCTAAGGCATATCCTTCAGGTAGGAAGATTTTTAATTGCTTTCAGGCTTGTAAGTTTTTTTCTCTGAAATTAGTCAGAGTAATTTTTTGCTTTTGTTGTTGTTTTCTTTTTGTTTGTTTGTTTCTTCTAGGTTAGTCTTCTCATGGCCCCAGAAGCTAGCACAGAGAGTAAAAAAAAAAAAAAAAAAAAAAAAAAAAAAAAAAAAAAGTTAAAAAACAAGTTTAAAAACTGCATTGGGTTGAGGTGTGCAAAGGGGAAGTTGCCCCATGTCAGATAAAGAGCCAGTTCCAGATGGATCCAAAAGAGACCCACTGCTGGCCAGAGCTGAACCAATGAACTATTCTGGTTGTGCCTCTGTGAGAACAGATTTAAGAAAATAAAAAAACCTGCTGTGCAACAGAGAGAGGAGTGAGAAACAGCCCTGCAGACCCCAAGGTCAGTGAAGAAGGAGGGCAGGAGGTGCTCCAGGCAAGGAGCAGAAGTCCCCCTGCGGCCTGTGGAGAGGCCCCTGGTGGAGCAGGCTGTCCCCCTGCAGCCCATGGTTCCCACATGCAGCAGATCTCCACACTGCAGCCCATGGAGGAGCCCCTGCTGGAGCAGGTGGATGTGGCCTGGAGGAGGCTGTGGCCCATGCAGAACCCCTGCAGGAGCAGGCCCCGGCCCGGAGCTGCAGCCCGTGGAGAGGAGCCCATGCAGGAGCAGGGGGTCTGGGGGGAGCTGCCACCCGTGGGGGACCCATGCTGGAGCAGTTTGCTCCTGGAGGATGGACCCCCTGGTACAGAGCCATGTTGGAGCAGTTCTTGAAGAGCTGCTGCCTGTGGGAAGTGCATGCAGGATCAGTTTGGGAAGGACAGCATCCCGTGGGAGGGACCCCACGTGGAGCAGGGGCAGAGAGTGACCGTGAAGGAGTGGCAGAGATGAAGCATTAGGGACAGACCACAGCTCCCATTCCCCGTTCCCCTGTGCCGCTTGTAGGGAGGACATAGAACAGGGTGGACGGGAGGAAGGTTTTTTTAGTTTGGTTTTAGTTTCTCACTACTCTAGTCTGTTAGAAATAGGCAATAAATTATATTAATCTCCCTACACTGAGTCTGTTTTGCCCATAGTGGTAATTGGTGAGTGATTTCCCTGTCATTATCTCAACCCTTGAGCCCTTTTTTCATCATATTTTCTCCCCCTCTTTCTTTGAGGAGGGGGAGTGAGAGAGTGGTTGTGGTGCAGTATAGTTTTCCATTTAGTGTGAAACCTCCACAATGATAATAAACATATGGCACAGGTTTAAAAGATAGACCAAGAATGAAACTAACTCCTGTCACCCTAGCCATCAACACCTCTCCCCCCACCTCCCAGTGAAAATCCAGAAGAGAAAGCTGGGTGAGGTTTGGGTAAGATTTTTGGGAAACACTATTTTGGTGGACAAGTTTTCTGTACTGTTTATTATCAGTAAATCTCAGCCTTCCTTGGAGATCTCTATTTTACAAAAGAGGAACTGAGGCACCATAGTATGACCTTATTTGTCTAAGGTCAAAACTGCTGCTGAGTAGGAAATAGAAGCTTAAATCCTTTTCCAAACCAGCTCATTGACTATGAGCTGAAGAATCCAGGATTAACCTGTGCTATCTGTTTGTTTGTGGGGTTGAAGAAGGTGTTAGGGGCTACAGTCAAGCATCAGTTTAAGCTTCCCTAGCATTCAGTAAGAAAAAGAATAGTTCTTAACAAAGTGTTTTAAGAGTCCAGATGGTTAAGTGCACTCTTGTGTTGCAAAATAGTTCATTCTGCCAACCTGGACAGTCAACTGTAAAATACCCCTCCTGTAGGGACATAAAACAAACAAACAAACAAACAAACAAACAAAAAAACCCCTATCAACAAAAAAATCAACAAATTGAGCATATTCTTGTACCCTAACAGGGTATGATATTCAAGTCCAAAATGTTTACCTAGTTTAGAAAACTTAAAAACAAGCTTCTGGATTCCTGAAAGTCTATTTCTGGTGAAAAATATTTTGTATGTCTTATTTATTATCTCTTGCTTAAGTTGTGCCCCTATGTATAAACAAGGTGACTTGAAATGGAGTAGGGAGCAATTCAAATATGTGTCTTCCACTTCCTAAACAAGTCTTGTACTTGATTTTCTTCTCCATTCTGTCTTGGTTACCTTTTGTCAGTGTATACCCACCAATTTAGAGACAACTGTATGCATAAGGGGCGGACTGCGTGGTTAGCTGGGGCTTATTCGTGGGGTTTAAAGATGTGGGCACAATTATAAGACACAAACAGATCTCAGATGCTCATCAGAATAAAATATGTAACCACTGGACCTATTCATAGAAACTTAGGCTCCATGTGATTCTAAGCATGAGCAGGGCTAGGATGCACATTAGCGAAAGCTGTGTGTTGATAAGGATTGTTTGTGTTAGGTGCTATAAGACTCACGTGCGTCCAGTATTTCTTTTTGAAACCCCTCATAAGTTTTTGTTTTGTTGTGTTTTTAGATGAAACTGAATTATAGTTCTATTTCTGAAGGAAAAGTAGAGAATTAAGAACTGAGTCACAGCCTCATAATATAGGGTGTTGTGTCTCTGGTTAATTGAGGTTTTATCACAAACGTAATTAAACTGCCTGGTCAGTACAGGGAATGAATAAACCTCTGTGCTTTAAAAATGTTTTAGTTTGGATCACGCAACTTTATATACATTCTCAAACCACATTTTTGCCACCTTCTACTCCAGAAAATTATTAGGGGAAGCCCAGTTTTAGCAAAAAAGGAATAATCGATATTTTATTAGGATTAATAAATATAACTAATATTATATCGTTGTGTAATGAAACTGGAGACTTGTATAATCACTGTACAAAATACTGCCTAGATTAAGTTTATGAGTTCAATGGGGAGAGTTGCATGTTATAACTCGAGACCAAAGGTGTTCATGTAAAAATAGAGGAATCTTGACAAGGTCATACAGAATTCAGGAACCTACATGCCCAGCTGTTACCAATAAAATGTCTAGGTCTTCATTTTCCAGCCAAAATGATGGAATTAAGATTTAGATTTAAATCATTATAGGTCTGTTGCTTTCAGTGGAATTATGATGATTGCTACCAGTGCAGAACTCCACATGCTTAAAGACTCTGTGTATTCCTATTTCCTGCACTTGTTCTTCTTCTAATTAATGGATCTTTAACTTATGAAGTCCTCTGTTGCAAGATAAATATGTGATATTAATCAATGGGATTTGCATCAGAGAGGTGTGTTATGTGATTTGTTTATGTAAATAACACAAGAAGTGAACATTCCAAGGGCAAACAGTAAGTGATATTTGATTGGAGCTATTAAGAACAACGTGAAATGCTGCTTAATAAAATAACACCATGTGACTTCTAGTGCTAGATTAAACTAAAAGGTTAACGTGTCATTTAAACAGAAAGATGGAACAAATAGCATTTTTATTTACTGTTTATAGATAGGAATGACATTTCTGCTGTAATAGTTAAAACAAAAGTACTAATAATTGTCCATTATCATTTGAGAATGGCCTGGTATCTAATGAATGTATGTGCTCAGAGATTCATTTCCTTGATAATAAATTGTTATTATTAATGTGTAGAGAAAATAAATGTATTTTTACATGAAGAATGAATTTGTTCTGTGATTTCTTATAGAAATGTGGTTAAGAAGGTAACAATTTATGAATCCACTAATAAAGGCAGTCTTGAGGAAAAACACAGATTTTCTGGAAATGAACCAAACTTTTCCTGTCATCTTCTTTAGCAAGGGCAGCAGGGAAGATTTACTATTCCAATCTCCTTCTCATTTCCTTTCAGGTCATGTCTTCTTCTTGACCTCTGAATAGATATTTCTTACACACATTCTATATGCATCATTTTAATCAGTCATCTGAAATTTAAAGAACCACAATAATTTAAATCCTATTTAAATATTATCATAAATAAGAATTTACATAATGCACAAGGCTTTCGCTTGAGGCTTTGATGCAAGAACAAACTCCTTTTTTGTTCTATGTACTTATTATGTAGTCAGAGAGAAGAAACACTATTTTCCAGTTTAAGTGACCAAACAAACTTAAGTGACCAGTCACACAACAGGGTAATTACAAGTAAAAATATGGTATTTTCAATAGCATAAATAGACCCACAGACATATGTTGTCCCAGGAGCTCAGAAAATCACTGAATTCCAGCTCTTCACTGATTCTACAGCTTCTGCAGCCATTCATCTAGCCAGGCTCATTCATCCCTCTGCATCAGTTCAGAGCAATGATCAACAAGGTTAGTGACTGTGCATATAGTTTTATCAATATGTTACAACTCCACATGTAACATTTTTGATTCCCAAGGAAAAGCCTTGGGTTTCTTTCTCGTAGGGTCACACAAACACATGCATACAGCCATCCCTCTCTTGTCCTCTAGGTTCTTCACAATCATTGCATTGTGCTAATTGCTATTTGTAGGACTACTGCCCTTCTACTGCAGAATATTAGCAATAGAGTCTATGATGGGAAGTACCTCTTCACTCTTGGAAGTTATTTGACCAAGATAAACACTTTGAAGAAACAGAGGTCTTAACAAATTATTTTTTTAACATGGCAGTGTTTCTTTCCTCAGTTTCACTGAAACAATCTTACTGCTTACTTCATGATGCAGATCAGTTGTAGCTTTAAATTGAACCAGATGGAGTAACAGCCATTTTGCCTGAAGGTAGCACTACAACACAGAGACTGTTCAGAGAAACCTTATCCACTGTTTGTGATAAGGAAACACAGGCATTTAGGAACATAAGAATTGCAGTCTTGGATTAGATCCAGGTTTTGTCTAATTACATGTCCTATGGCCAACAGCAGACTGTTCACAAGTGTGACAATTTAAAGAGTTATTCTACGCTACCTTGAATAGGTAAGAACTTCCCATTCTTCTGATGAACTTCTCTGATATTATTGTTCCCAGCTAGATTTCAGGCCCCACAAATCAAGAGTTATCACCTCCAGAGCAGAGGCAGCATAGGGTTGAAAAGATGTTTGCACTGTGGATGCTCTGAACTAGAACAACTAAGGCAGGTACTGACACATACTCTTCCGGAATATGATGCCAAAAAGCAAAACTGAAGATAGTGCTATATGATGGCTTCAGATATTCAAGTATCATGTCCCTGTCACTTGTATTGGAGGGGGAACATGCACTCTCAGATGGCTGAAAAGGCCAACATCTACCCTGTAGTTTGTAGTGCACTGCTGCAAGGCACTGAAGTTAGTGTTTGTTATGATCCCAGTAAAAAGGGTAATTGGCTTCAGAAAGCTATTGCTTAAAATACTGTTTATTGGAGCTAACACTACAGGGAAAAAGAGGATATACTGCATCCCTGACTGGAGGGTGCAGTACATAGTGCAAATCTCATCCATGGAGAAGTTCAATAGCATTTTGGTCTTCAGAGTTCTTAAACAATATTCTTATAAGAGAATAATTCTATTAAACATTTCTACTGTCAAACAAAATGAAAATCACATGAAAACATGCTGTTTCATTCTAAGATAAATACAAGGACATACAGGTGGTCTAATTGCTGATTCAGCTGCCTACAAGCTCCTTTGTTACTATTAGCCAGCTAAATATACCCTGGAGCCAAAAGATATACAAAGCACATCACAGCCCTGTGGGTCAAGCTATACATGAAGTATAACACAACATAGCACAAAACAGGCTTGTACCTTCTTGGGTGAATCACCAGTTCCTCAATGTATCAATGTTTCCATGTTTCCATGTCTCAATGTCAACATCTCATCGGTCTTTCAGTTAGGATCATTACCAACTTATCTAAAATATTTCTACGATCTGCTGCTTTGCTTATTGTTCTGGAAGCAAATGTTTCAAATGCTCAAATAGCAAACAATATTCTGTGTCTGCATCTCTGTGACCTTGACTAACTGTTCAGCATATTACAGCTGTTCTCCACCACAGAGGTAGCATACTCCACCAATGAGAGTACACAATAAAAAAATGAGCTGAAAACAGAAACCTGGGCATACTTTACTGTTCCTTGATGCATACTGTTGCAGACTTCATTTAGGCATATGTTAGTCCTGTCTGCAGTATATACATGGAGGAAACCTGCCACTTTCCCTGTCCCTATTAGCCTCACCTTGGCCTGTAATAACTGCCTAAAGTCTCATACCTACTCCAAATAGTAATTAATTATAATTCCAAAGCATCTGGATATGTCTATATCATCTATATCTACATTTCTATATCTATAAGTGTATATAATTCTCCTTGTTCTGACAGTCTTTTAGTTTATCCCTCTGAAGTAAGGTACCAGTACGATATATGGTCATATATTATGTTTCTATAGAAGTTGTAGATGTCCCCTCCCTGGAATTATTCAAGGCCAGGTTGGATGGGGCTCTACACAACCTGATCTAGTGGGTGGCATCTCTGTCCAGGGAAGGGGGGAGGAACTAGATGATCTTTAAGGTCTCTTTCAACACAAGCCATTCTATGATGATTCTTTGATTCCTACACATGACACTACAAGATTTGCTGCAGAATTATCCAGTCTCATTGCTGTTGTAACCTTCTATCTTTACTATTTAGAACCTACCTATGCAGTGTGATTTTCCACTGAGGTCTCTGAACAGCCACTACACTTAAACAAACAAACAACAACAACAAAAACCCCACCTCCGCCTAAGGTTCATAAAGGATCTTGGTCTTGACAGTTTCTGTTCAATAAAGTCCTGAAGCTGCAATTTCAGATATTTTAATTTGCATTCCATGGCATCTTATTAGAAATCTAAACATTTCAGGTACATATTGCTAATCTTTTTTTTTTGTTTTTGTTTTTTATTGTTTTTGTTTTTTCATCATGCTCTAGGTTTTGTGAAGCCTTCCGTATTATGCATTTATTTTTTCATCTTTCTTTAGTGTAGTTTTAATTATATTTGTTATTCCTGTCATTCCCTAGAATACCATATATACAGCTCTTGAAGGCCCATTGAATAGCTATATGCTTTCCCCTGCAAGATTATTGGCATATGTCCAAGCTGCAGTGCAAATAAGAAAAGTTCAGAAGCTTACCTTTGTCCCCTTGTTAATTTATATCATAATGGATTCCCTTATTTTATCATTATTTGGCACTGTTACAAACCTCCTGTTAATGAGATGCTCAATGATTTCTCTACTAAGTTTGATGAAAATGCCAATGTAGGTTCTAAAAGCAGTCCAAGTTTTGTTCCAGTAAACAACCATTTGAAAAATTAATTACTTCATATGTGTGAAGATAAGATGCTCATTCTCATAAGAATCATTTTTACAGTTTCAGATTTAAAATAAACATACACCCCAAAATAATAATAGATTCATGATCTCTTAAGTGTACTGATTATTCTCTGTTTAGTAAAATGTTGCCAGAAGGTGACTCTAGCAAAATTGCAAAGGCAGCTTACCCCAAACCATACAGGTCCTAGTAATTTGCAAGGTATGTCTTATTTCTGGCATGTATTTTACTTACAGAGGTATGAGTTAGTAGGTATTCATCTGACTATGACAGATGAAGAACAATCAACAATTTTATATTTTTTCTTTCAGAAACAGAAAAGAAATAGCCTTGCATGTAGGGAAACAACCTTACCAGCTTGACAGAATTTGAGACTTGTCTCAGGAAAATGAACATCGAAATTAGCCCTTGTAGTTTCTCAGCTGACGACCAAAAAGTTGACACATTTATATAGACAACAGTTGATCATGAAAAGCTTCCCCATTTTTCCACGTGCAGCTCATGTGTGATGCAGTCTTGCATATTCCATATTTTCAGGTATTTTACTGAAATGTAAGTCAGAACTAGGTATAAAAGAATATAAAAAGAAAGCCTCCAAAGGAGGCAAAGATGGCAAAGGGTCTAAAGGGGAAGATATATGAGGAGCAGATGAGGTCCCTTGATTTGTTCATCCAAAGAAGAGACTGAGGGGAGGCGTTGTGACAGCCTGCAGCTTCGTCATGAGGGGAACGGAGGGGCAGGCACTGAGCTCTGCTCTCTGGGGACAGTGACAGGACCCGAGGGAATGGCATGGAGCTGGGACAGGCTGGGTATTAGGAAAAGGTTCTTCACTGTGGTTGGGTGATTGGAATAGGCTCTCCAGGGAAGTGGTCAGAACACCACACCTGCTGGAGTTCAAAGAGGTATTTAGGCAATGCTCTCAGAAACATGGTGTGATTTTTGGGTGGTCCTATGTGGAGCCAAGAGTTGGACTCAATGATCCCCATGGGTCCTTTGTAACTCAGGATATTCAATGATTCTATGATTTTTTCTCAGCCTTTATATTTATATCAACTGAAACAAAAACCAAAAGATAGTGAAAATGCTGCAATTACATATTTAGACATTATTTGTTGATTTATTCATAAAAGAATATGGTCCCTGTTTTCTTTTTTTAGTGATAGAGTGTACCCTTCTGCTTTTTCTTGATATTTGGGAGGGAGGAATGCAATTTCTTAGCTTTTCTAAAAAAAAAAAAAAATGTTTAATAGAACAAGCATGTATTTATATTTTGTTTGGCTAAGAATTTTTCTGCATCCCAAAAAAGTAAAATGTATGTTATTTTCATGAGAACTGTAACTCAAATCAAGGACATCTTAATTTTATTAGCAGCAATTTGTCTAGCTACAATAAATCTTGACTGATCTGGGTGTACCTATCTAACTAATACACTTTTCTGTACATTTGCCAAAACTGCAGAAAGATAGAATATCTTATTTTATTTGAATAATATAGGTTATTTTAATTATGTATGCAGGGAATGAAAATTATTCTTCTTTTCCAGTGTAAGGACATGCAGGTTTTGTTTGTTTGGTTGCTTGGTTTTGGTTTTTGTTTGTTTGTTTGTTTGTTTTGTGTGTGTATGTGATCACTTTAAATAAGGGTATTGATATAGGAAATAAAACACATTGTAAAATTACCACCAATTCAGATCTTTCTGTCTTCAAGACAATACCCGCTGACACATTTATCATGCAGTTTGTGAGGGATTATCTGTCTTTCATTTCTAACTAAAAAGAAGTAGCGCCTTATGATCAACTAAAACATTCTCCAGAAAGGATTATCTGAGATACGTGAAACTTTAAATATTTTTTCAAAACAGCTGATACTAATACTAAGAAGATCATTTGTCATCCTCATTAGTGGGATTACAATAGTGTCCGTTTTTTGTAGGTTTCCTACCAACAGATTCTTCACACTTTTCTATTTTTAGTACTGTTGCTACTTCAAATTTACATTTTTTAAATTACAAATTTATTGTGCTTTGGTAACTTAAAGGAAATTAATTTTAAAATTACCCTATACAGCATTTTAGCAAAGTTTTTGATTCTCTTTTAGATGCTTTTAGACATGATGCTTTTTCTCTTTTAGATCTCTTTTAGATGCTTTTCTTCACTGGTTTTAAGTATTGGAGCATTAATAGTACAGTTTCTCTTGCTTTCCTAATAATTTTTACTTCTCTAGATAGCTGTTAACTATTTAAAATAATTAAAATATTAACTATTTTTTTAAACCAGGATGTATTTTAACTTTTGTTGTAGTTATTAATTATTATAGTTAAAATATATTTTACTCTACTTTACTATACAGTATACATTATATATATTTACTATATATTTGCTATAATTAATAGTTGAAATATATCCTGGGCTGAATTTAAACCTTTGAAATCTTCCATTCCTAGAATTATTTAAAAAAGCTAACCAAACAGAAGAAGAAGAACAAGAAGAACAAGAACAAGTAATTATCAAGGTCTTATATGATTTCATTGCTGTTAATTTTCTTTTACATCTGACAGAATATCTGTCTTCATATACTATTATGATTTTAAATCTTTCTCTCTTTATGATATGTATGCATATACATACAGAAAAGCTGTATGTAACTAATAAAATTGCTACCTTTACCTATTCTGACCTATTTATTGAATTGTTATTATTTTTCATGTCCTTTTTTTTTTTTTTTTAAGATGAATGGTTGAACTGAAAAATCAATTATTCATAGAGCCTGAATCCAGATAGATTAAATGTACTTCATTTCACTTGTCTAAAAATTCACATATCAGAAAAGATATCAGATTAATCAGGAATGAACTACCTTTGCTAAATGTGTGTTTTATTTCATCTCATTTTCCATGTTCTTCCATTTCTTTGATTATATTTTCCTTCAAAAGTTTGTCCAGAGTTTTCAATACTGTTGATTCATGTGACAATGAATCTACACTTATTCAGATTGCTATTTTCTTTCCTCTTAAAAGTGTGCATTGTGTTTTCCCATCTCCATTTCACATACAGTACTTTCCAGTATACTACGATAAAGAGCATTAGTTCCTTTGAGATCTTTTATGTGTTTTGCCAACTTAAATTCTTTTTTTTTTAAATTATTTTAATTTATTTTTATTTCTTTATAACCACACTGTCTAAAACCTTTGCTCTCGTCCTTAGTATGGAAAAAAATAATAAGTGGATTATTCGTTTAATTTTGAAACTGTTCATGCCAGTCCTTTCTTGTTATATCATTAAACAAACTTGTCAGGCTTGTCAGAAAGAGTTTACATAACATCTGAATTAATAACTCTGGTTCAAAAAGTAAGGCTATGAAAAAGGTAGGCTAATGAAACCTATTGATACAATAAAAACTGGAGATATGATCAATATTAAATAAATAAATAAATAAACATTGAAAATATACTGTGAGAAATTGAATGAGATAAAACGGTTGAATTGCGAGTAAAAATATGCAGTGCCAGGCCTACTACCTAAAGACAACCTGCAACCGTAACCTCATCAGATAGGAACAACTGAGCAAAAGGACATGGATTTGCAAAAGAACTGAGGTTGAAAAGGAGAAACTACTACTGCTAAGGCTACAGAAAGGCCTGTGTGACTCAAGGTTATAGAGATAGAAATAGAGATATTTCAAACTAGATGTTATGTCTGTATGTGAGTATAGCATGGGCATTTTCTAGAAGATGGAAGGGAGAAGAAGCAAGTAATCCAGAACATGTGAACATGTGATGGAAGAAGGACAAAGGGAGTAGACTTTGCATGATTTTTTATTTTTTATTTTTTTTCCCTGAAGAAAATAAGAATGTTGTAACTTTCAGAGTGGTATGCTGAAACAATTTCCAGTAAGAAATGTGAAGGCAAGTATCTGACCAAAATGGAGTTAAATAGCTGATGAAATGTACATTGATATCTAAGTATGAGCAAATCATCCTACACTAATTCTACTGAAGGAGGTACACTTCTTAAAGTACAATATAACTCATCCAAAAGTAGATCAGCTAGGTCAGATGAAAGTGTTTGTTTTCGCCCATCAGCTATAGTAGGAGTCTAAAGTCACTGGTACATCCTATCTTAAGTATAATGAACTACACACTATGTGACTGCATTTGTCTCTTTATTTGCAAAACTCTGACACACACTAAGCAGTTTAGGGTTTTGATTATTCAAGAAAATTCTACTATAAGTTACTCTGGAGTGTGTGGAAGATAGCTTCCTGACTCAGCTGGTTAGTGAGCTCACCGGGGGGCGAGTGCCCCACTAGACTTGCTGTTCACTAACAGAGGACTGGTGGGAGATGTGGTGGTAGGGAGTTGACCAGAGTGACCATGACATGGTAGAGTTCTCTATTCTTCGTGAAGTCAGGAGGGGTTCAGTAAAACTGCTACTTTGGACTTCTGGAGGGCAGACTTTGAATTGTTCAGGACACTGGTAGGGAGGGTCCCTTGGGAGTCAGTCCTGAAGGGCAGAGGGGTCCAGGAAGGCTGGACGCTCCTCAAGAAGGAAGTCTTAAAGGCACAGGAGCAGGGTGTCCCCACCTGCTGTAAGATGAGCCAGCGAGGAAGACTGGCATGGCTGAACAGGGAACTTTTGCTGAGTATCTGGGAGAAAAAGTGAGTCTATGTCCAGTGGAAGAAGGTATGGGCAACTCGGGGAGAGTACAAGGAAATTGCCAGTATATGCAGAGGAAAAATCAGGAAGGCCAAAGCCCAGCATGAGCTCAACCTGGCCACTATGGTCAAGGATAACAAAAAATGTTTTTACATATTAACAGCAAGAGAAGGGCGAAGGAGAATCTCCATCCTTTACTGGATGCAGGGGGGAACATGACTACTGAGGATAAGGAATAGGCTGAGGTTCTTAAAGCCTTCTTTACAACTGTCTTTACTAGACAGACCACTTATCCTCAGGGTACTCAGTCTCCCCACCTGGAAGTCTAGGATGGCGAGCAGAAGAACGCCCCCTTCAGTTCAGGTGGAAACAGTTAGAGACCTGCTGCTCCACCTGGACTCTCACAAGTCCATGGGACCAGATGAGATCTGCATGAGGATGCTGAGGGAGTTGGTGGATGTGTTTGCAGGGCTGCTTTCCATCATCTATCATTGTTCATGGTCATCCAGAGAGGTCCTAGATGACAGGGGACTTGCTAATGTGACTTCCATCTCTAAGAAGGGTTGTAAGGAGGACCCAGGGAAGTACAGGCCTGTCAGCCTTATCTTGGTGTCAGGAAAGGTGATGGAACAGGTCATCTTGAATGCAATCACACAGCATATGCGGGATAACTAGAGGATCGGGGAATCAGGCCCAGTCAGCATGGGTTCATGAAAGGCAGGTCTTGCCTGACCAACCGCATCTCCTTCTATGACCAGGTGACCCGCCTAGTACAGTCATTAAAATTCTGTGAAAATTTTGTTCATCTCATTGCCCAGAGTTTTTGCCTGTTATATCCACAAGAAGTTTAAATTTTTTTTTTTTTTTTTTCTTGGTGCTCAATACTGTGCACAAGCTCTTCTTCTTAAAAATAAAAAATAAAAAATAAAGTTTTGTCTTTCAGTTATTGATACTGTTTGTGACTGACCCTCTCCTATTAGTCCTTTCCCAGTAGAACTGTACTGATTTACAGTCTTTTTACATATTTGGCCCAGCTTTAGCTGGAACTTACATGATGATAGTATTTGTTGCTCTGTAGCAACAAAGTTTTTCAAAAATACGTGTGCAGCTACACTAGAGCTGCTCATACAACATCTGTCTTAAAATAGAAGAAAGATTAAAAATGTTTTTAAAAAAAGTATAATTTCAGGATTTTTTTTTTTTTAAATTTTTGGTAGCTTTCATATAATTATGCCAGCATCCAGAAATAGTATAGAAAT
Source organism: Cygnus olor (assembly GCF_009769625.2). NCBI lineage: Eukaryota > Metazoa > Chordata > Aves > Anseriformes > Anatidae > Cygnus > Cygnus olor. The sequence continues at coordinate 40,508,170 of NC_049171.1, forward strand.
ATTTGGCTACTTGTATATGATTTTACTTTAAATGGATTTCTCGCACATTCAAATTTGCATCATAACCTTTTCTGTTTCCTAATACCCATTCTCTTTTATACAAATGTTTACTTACTCCATCTTGGGCATATACAAGAGTTCTGAAGTGTCTGCCTACTGCTATTCTGAAATTGCCCATTAATATTCTAAAAGTGATAGATGAAAAGGTGTCAGGATCTTAGTGGTCATTGGAGGTAAACAGGGAGCTGCCAAGATAATTTCCAAAATCTGGATCTCATTACCCAGTGAATGTCTCTGTTGCTATTGGTCATTTGCAAACAGTTACAGTATAGATAAAAGCCTTATAGAATAAATAAATTTTTAACCTTCAACTATTTTCAAAGGACTTAGTTATAACTTGAAGAAATGTAAAACCAATTCATCATACTCATTTATTCTTTATCCATTTGAAATTATACTTCCCATAATGGCACTTGTGCAACTCAGATTCATTTGTTGTGAGTGAGGTAAATTAATGGATATCATTTGAAAATATCACTATGTAATTGTTTAAAAAGGACATGCATTCAGTTTATCTATATTTTGTCCTCCAGGCCTACAATTCTGAAGGAGGGAGAAAAGTTAATTGACAATCTACATTTTTAGCAGTGTTTTTGAGATACCTCTATCTGTCTAATTTTATCTGAGGAAATGCTACATATTTTTAAATAGAAAAGGCTTACGAAGTTCAAGGTACAAATTATCATGTCCTTACTTCAACAAACAAGAAAACTAGTAAGAGTACCAGAAGAAACCATGAAAATATTCAGCAAGTCAGAGTAACTGATGGAAGGCAAGCCTGGTACATGCTGTGGAATATGGTCTCCATTAATCCTAGGAACCTCCAAAGAGAGGTGAAACAGAAAGTAAAAAAATTCCTTGCTTGATACTACTTCAGTCTTGAATGTGAATATCAAAAGGAGCCCAATTAGTACATAGCAGAAATTTGTAGTGATTGAAATATAGGTCTAAATGAATCAAAGAACATAAGCAAAAGACAAATAAGAAAGGCAAAACAGACAGAGGCAACCGAAAAGAGAACAGGATACAGAAACCACAGATACTGAGGAAAATATTTTGGTGCATATACTTTAGGCTTTATTTGCTGTAAAACAACAACAACAAAAGTTGTATTTATTTTCAGAAGTTGAACCAAAAAAGAATGTAGAAAATGTATTAAGAATTAGATACATTTAATTTAAAGATATAAAACTGGAATTGGGAGCTAAGGGAACAATGTAAGCATTTCATAAAATATAATAATTCTGTGGTTAATTAGTATTTTCTAGTATACAAAGAAATAGTGCTCTCTTCATTTTAGTAGTTCGTTGAGATAATATATATTAACAGATTGCTAAACAGTTATGTGAAAACAAATCAATAGTCACAGTTTTTGGCAATGTTCTTTATTTTTCAGGATATTAGAGTAACCTTTCCTATTGCCTTTCTTCTGTACACTCCACAAAGTGGAAACAGAGACATCTATTTGCTATCTATGAAAAGTGAAAGAACTAGCCAAGGAATACTAGTGTAATACTAGCCAAGAAAAGTAGAGAGGAGTGTTGTACAACTCGTTGAACACAGAGTGTAGGTAGATGCACTAAAAACTTACTTGACAACTGGCTCCATTTTCAAGTTAGATAAATTCTGGACAACATATTTACTGACAACAGAAATGTGCTCCCTTTGTCTATTTTTAGCGTGTTCCCCACTCAGTGGAAGAAATTCTCCTTCAGTCTTATATATTTTAACGATAATTATTAATTATCATTATTTAATATTATAATAATATTAGTTAATGTATTACAAATAATTAATATAATTATTTAATATAATAAGTTCTGCAATGAAAAGCAGAAGAAAAAGACAAACAGGCAAAGACAGAGAAAATAAGTCACTTCTATAGATTTATTGAAGTATTAGATTTCCTTATTATAAGAGTCTCCACCACAGTTGTGACTACTTCATGAAGTGAACCGTATGGTTTATAATCAGAAGCTGCTGTGAATCATTCTCCAACAGAAGAGAAAAGAAATTAAGTGTGGTAAACAGCAGAAGAAATCAGAAATAACTGCTGGAAGGCCAACCAACAGGCTAAATGCCTCTGTGAAGTGGTCAATGTTTGATATGTCTTTTGCTGCCTGGCAAAGGATTGTACCATATAAAAATACTTTGATGTGCTGTGTTTGAGCTTATTTGCTCTTATTCTTCCATTCTCAACAAGCATTAAAGCATATAATTAAGCAAGAGTTCCCTTCCTTCAATTCAAGATAAAGAAAGAACTTGTTTGTAAACAGCAAATCCAATTAGGTCAACAACAGAGGGGGAACTGAAGATTTAGTTGCTGAAACCTGCCAAAAATATTTACTTTAAGAATGTTTCCTCACGAGCTAGCCTACTACATAATGACCACAAATATACTCCTTGTTCACTTGTAATGAAAAGACTCTGATGCTACTGACACAACTTCATGGGCTTGTTTGTTCTCTCTTATTTTAGTCATCTCATGATTCATGCAAACATTCATGTTAAACATGAAAAAATGTTTTCATTTCTAGGTCTCTTCTAAATCCTTTAGAAGTGAACAAAAACATTCTTTTGACTTAAGTAATTTCAGGATCAAACTTTTTGCTCTAATCTTAAAGCAATTTCTGGACAGATGTATATGAGGCAGATTAGCCAGAAAAACAGTACATTCATGAATGATGTGACAGGAAGGAATTATAGGCATTACGTATTCTCAAGTTCTGTAGGTACTAGAGAAAAGATGAATTCAAGTGATTTAGTGTGAAGTGCTTAAAATAACTAGATGTGCCTAACACTATACACTACTTGGTTGTGAAGTAGTATGGCTATGAATGGATGTTGTTCAGACCAGATTTACAAGGAGCACATAAAAGTCTCTGCTAAAATTTCCTTTAAGATGTTAATGGCATTCCCCAAAGACCTATCTTCAGTCTGTGAGCCTCTGAACTGCCTAAGTCTACACTTCCAGACTTTGCCACATGCCTAAATACATATTAACGGGAGTATGCACAACTGTTTCTGACAGTGCTGAGAAGATGAGGCAGCTCTGTACTGCCCTTCCTATTTCCAGCATGATAATATTACGATAGCATATTTTTTTTCAGTGTTTAATTAATTAATTGTGCTGAAGGAGGTTATTGGCCTACAGATGGCCCAAACACTCTTGAGATTGCAATTTAATAAACATTAGTATGGCTAAAGATATACAGTATAGCTATATGGAAGAATAATATAATGTTACATTAAGACCATTAAGCACAAGAAGCCAAATACCTGAGGGATGAATTCAGCAACGATAAAGGGAAAGGAGATGCAGCTAAGCCTATAACCATGACCTACCTCATTATATTCATATCATTGGTATTTCATTTTATAATTGTTATTTTAGAATTGTGTAGAAGGCAAAACTTTATTTCTAGCACACATTGTAAAATCTGTTATGTTAATTGCAGACTATAATGGCTTTCTTGCCATGATTTTTGTTTGATTTCATGTTATTAACAGAGTTATATCCTACATAGACATCAGGTTAAATTCTGCAGTCATAAATTTACTAACTATACAGAAACACTATTAGATGTGAGTCAGCACAAAGTTTATACCACTTTGTAAAAATAATTTGAACTTCATAGGCACTTATTAAGGTAATTTTAAAACATATATGTAAGAGGAATAACATGGGAATTCATGAGTAGTTTCAGAAGGTGTTAGAATCAAAATTAAAAGTAACATTTGGACTTCTGAGTGAATCCAAATAATAATAATAATAATAATAATAATAATAATAATAATAATAATAATTAACAAGAGCAAGTGTAGAGTCCTGCACCCAGGAAGGAACAACCGCATGTATCAGTACAGGCTGGGGGACAACCTGCTGGAGAAGAGCTCTGTGGAGAAGGACCTGGGGGTCCTGGTGGACGACAGGTTGACCATGAATGAGCCAGCAGTGTGCCCTGGTGGCCAAGAAGGCCAATGGGATCCTGGCATGCATTAAAAGGAGCGTGGCCAGCAGGTCAAGGGAGGTGATCCTCCCCCTCCGCTCTACCCTGGTCCTCACCTGGAATACTGTGTCCAGTTCTGGGCTCCCCAGTCCAAAAAACAACAACAACAACAACAACAAAAAACCAGGAATCTCCTGAAAAGAGCCCAGCGGAGGGCAACAAAAATGATATGGAGCCTGGAGCCTGGAGCATCTTCCCTATGAGGAAAGGCTGAGAGACCTGGGTCTGTTCAGCCTGGAGAAAAGACTGAAAGGGGATCTTATCAATGTTTACAAATATCTTAAGTGTGGGAGACAGAGGGATTTGGCCAACCTCCTTTCAGTGGTTTGTGGGGACAGGACAAGGGGTAATGGCCATGGATCACAGGAAGTTCCATACCAACATGTGAAAGAACTTCTTCAAGGTAAGGGTGTAGGAGCACTGGAACAGGCTGCCCAGGGAGGTTGTTGAGTCTCCTTCTCTGGAGATATTCAAGGCCCGTCTGGACGCCTACCTGGGCAGCCTGCTCTAGGGAACCCACTTTGGCAGGGGGGTTGGACCCAATGATCTCTTGAGGTCCCTTCCAACCCCTACAATTCTGTGATTCTGTGATATCACAACTCTGGCTTATTAAAATGTTTTCTGACATTTGCAGCACATTTGATTATCTCATAGCTTCTATCTTTGATGAACCAAAATAGTTAGACAATATGTGTCAGTTCTGCAATGTGACTAGTACCTGTACTAAAAGACTGGTGGACTCAGGGTTTGGGTCTCTACCATTCTATATCAAAGTCCTCCAATTTAGGTATTTGTTCAGTTCAGCTGATGCTTCTGAAGACGTCTCCAAATGAAGTTCTAACAGGAAGCATAAAATAATGAAATACTCATTATTTTAACACATTCCATTCAAGTTACATAATTGCCCTAAATATACATGACTGAATGAGGATTTTGGTAAGGATCTCAATATTAATCTCATTTTGCTTTTAGTGTGTTGAGCATTTTCAATGAGCCACCTTGTTAAATTCCTTATATTTAACACACTTTAGTCCTATTCCTTCTATTTTTGTATTGGGTTTTTTAAATTCAATGTTTAAGGCTTGATTCTGTTGCGTAAACATAGGGGGCTTGAGGATATCCTATGTAGTTTCCTTTGCTATTCTGGAATCAGCCCCTTTGTGGACTTCTCAGATGTCCTTAGCATCTCAAATGGCTTATTTTTAAGCAACCTGATTGAGCTGTTGGAGTGAGATTTAAAGTTTGTATTTTTGTCCAAGTCTAAAGAAACAGTTTAGTTAATTTCATAGTCAGTACAAAAAGATAGGGACTTATATTAGGATGCCAAAGCACATGGAATAGATTGTATTCTCAACATATTTCTCTCTCTTTATTGGCTATTCAATGTGCCGTAATGTTTATCTCAGAGTATGCATGAAATCAATTTGACCAAACAGCCACATGTATCTGTATAGAAAGAAATTTATAGTCCCTTTACTACTGATGAAATAGCATGGGATCTTTGAAGATGCAGGTGGTCACATCCTAATTTAGACAGCAACAGCTTACTGTATTAAATATAAAGAGAATAAATAGCAATTTTTATATGTCAATTTTGTGTTGCAGAAGAATAACTTTAGTTGAGTTCTGAAGCGTCTAAATTTTAGATTCCTTCAGTAAGTTGTAGCAGTTCCCACTCTAAACCAGTGTTTTATTTTTGGCAGTACTGACCTCATTAAGCTATTAAGAGAGAATGTTGATAAAGTTAATATTATATTCAGCAGCAATCTGAAGATTTGGACATTCTTGTCCCAGTTTGCTCAAGATTAAGTTTAATGAATTTTCAACATGTGTAGAAGTACATGGAAAATCAAATTTTCTTTTATAACCATCATAATAATTGCATAATGTTCGGACCTAAGCAGGTTTTTAAAAAGAAGCAGAGACTGGAGACCAGCCACATATTGTAATGATGCCTAAAGAGGAAAAAAAAAATAATCCTAACTGTAGATGCTATTTGACTAGCATCTGCCAACAAACAAAACAAACAAACAAAAACAACAGTAAAACCTATATGGTTTTCTTTAGTAACATTGCAACTGGTAAAAATAGAGGAAAGCATAAAATATTGAAACTCCTGTTCTGCAGCTCTGAACTTTTAAAGACATTATTAAATTGTCCTATTATTATTCATAAATACTTGATTTTGTAATGTTTGCTTTTGAAATTTCTGTCTTTCATATTTCCATTAATTTTAAGGGAACTGTAAAGATATTATCTCAGAGGCAGCAGTTTAAAGGAAGAAGAAAGAGAAGTAAAAAGAAGAATCAATCTAAAACCTTCCCTCCCAGCGCCCTTTTATTTATTTATTTTTACTTATTTTGGAAAGTGGATATGTGCTACATGGCTCTTCCAGATTCCAAATCATTTAGCCTAGTTCTCATTATTTACTATCCCTAAGATTACTGACTGATTAGCCCATGGGTATAAATAATAAATAAATGAAGGTGACCTTAGAATCATGTCAGATATACCTGGGATAGCTAATAATTGTCAAAATACAGTTTTGTAAAGTTTAACCGAGCTCATACTTGAACATATTTAAGCTAACATGCAATATTGATAATTTTACAATTTTATCTTTCTAGTGCACAAAATTGGAATAATAATTTTAAAAGGTGTTTAATTTTGACTCATCTTTCATTGTGACACATCATACAGTATTACAGAAGTGAAGTGAATTTTTCTTATATCAAAGAAAATGATAAAATTCCACAGATATTTTCAAATTGAATTTGTCTGTATTAAAAAAATAAATAAATAAAATGTAAATATCAGCATTTCCTTTCACTATCCACAGTATGTGAATCAGCAGTGAAACTTCCTTGTTCCACTGCCGTGGCAGGTTTTCTGATCTGGAAAATTATTTTGAGCCAATAACTATGAACCATTACTATGATTTACATCACAACTAGAAATGATCAATAAAGTATTGTACTGCCATGACTCATTTCTTAATTAAGTCCTGTCAGACACTTCTCAAAAATAATCTTACCTCATACTTTGATAAAAGTTGACATGGGGGAAACAGGAACAACTATGTAAATAATTCAAATAAGTATTCATTTTATAAAAACAAAACAGATTTTTAAGGAAGAAAATAATTTATTTGAGCTAATTTCTTTGTGGCATTGACTTTTGAGAATGGTAATCAAAAATGAGTAATGGTAAACAATGTATGTGAATATTAATCCCAGTTAAAGTCACAAATTGTATCTAAAGTGTGTTTTGTTTGAAAGAGTGATTTAATGTAAATATCTTTATTTTAAAGTTATAAATGTTTCAGGAAGAGGAATATCAACTGGAACTTCAGCCTTCAAGAACAATAAAGGCTGCACAATGAATTGATACAGAGACATAACAGGAGATGATTTTGTTGATTCTGATTGACAACTAAGGATAGAAGCTAACCTAATAGATCATTACTAAAGGGTGTACAGTGGATCTTAGGAAAAATGGGGGAAAATGTTTTTATTTAATGTACATTAACATTTTACTAAGTGGTCAAACCTTTCAAAGAGTAATTAATACATAAAGAAGACTGTTTCTAAATATATTAAATGAAATAAGGAAGCGTTTCTTTTACCAGTTTCTCTATTAATGCTATTATTATTTACTTCTAACAGTTACCTGATTTGTTTGGAAATAATTGTATTTGAATTTTATTTTTAGTACCATAGCATATGTTAATATCTGAAAGCACTTGAACTATATATGTGGTATCACCAATAGGTAGACCTCTCTAGATGTGATGTGGGTATGTAACAGGACATAGAAATAAACTTTACACAGTGTTTTGAAGGGAAAAAACAAAACAGAACAAAACAAAACACAAATTTAAACAATGGCACATGGAACACATAACCTTTGTACTTTATTTTTCCTTATTAGGTATCCTATGTAAGCTAGTTCTCAGTTTAACAGCTAGCTAAACATCTAGCCTTAACTAAATACCTAATTTTATAGGATAAAGATAAGATCAATCCCATCCTTAAAATATGTAAAGGATGGACAACAAGAATTCAGTCCATAACATCTCAGCTAGCACACACACAAAATGAACTTAGGACCTGTTCCCAGAATCAGACTTCTGATAATCTGAACCTCAGATTTTTAGAAATCTTTCTTACAGATATGCAATCCTAATCAAAAGGGTCCACAACTGATTTCTCCATAAGCAAATAAAACAGCCAGGGAAGGGTTGAAAGAAACTGTGGATGGACATCAGTAACAGTGTACAGATTCTCCTCAAAGACATAGAAAACACCATGAACCACTATTCTGGAAGTGTTTCTGAAAGCAGAAGTGCACGTGTGGTAAATGCAGAAATGTCTTCTCAGATGCTGGGCAGTGGAGCCAGCTTGCTTCAGAGCTGAGTGCATACAAAATACATTTTTCAGAGTTAAAATTTATTTAATTTTTTTTCCTGAACACTAGTCATCAATGGTCAATTAATGGTCAAATTCTGTCTCATATCATATACAAATGTCCTTCAATCGGTGATACTGGCAAATTTTGGAGTTCTTTCCAGACCACTATTAAATAAACCTATTGCCTGTTTGGGACTATGGCCAAAATATATTAATAAAATAAATGAATAAGCTCTGTATAAATCAGAAATCAATTAGAAATTGTAGTTTCCATGGAGAGATTTTGTGGTCACAGACCTCTAGCACAGACAGTCAAGTGTCAGCAAACGAGTATTGTTTATGTCCACAGCATGAGAACATCTGAAGCTCATAAATAGCTTTACAAAAGCTACTACAGATTTTCATGTTAGTGCCATAATTAAAGTGATTCACATTTAATTTTTATCTCATTGTTTATTTTATTCCGTTTGGGCTAGATTCTGTCATTCTTATTTGGAATGAACAGTAAATTACATTGTGAATCATCTCTGTTAAGTCACTAATACTAGTCAATGAATAAAGCATTACTTGGAGAGAACATGATCCATAGACAAAGGAACATTAGTATACTCAATATGTTATTGATATTTTTATATATTTGATATTCCTGCTACCTATAATATTTCTTTTGGTGAAGGATATGGGAAGACCAGTTTGAAGTTTTGGACCACTTTTATTTTTGTGTGTCAACTGGTCTTAATGACAAAGCCCTGGAGCAACCCACAATTCTCCAAGCAGTGGAGCTTTCCATTCTCATTTGAAGACAGTTGGCCTCATGATGTGAACAGTTGCTCTGCAGAGTAAACTGTGGCAACACACTCTAGGCTGCTGCTGTATCACAAAAATATTTGAAAGGAAATTAACATTTTTAAAAGACCCTTGCAAGTAAGAAATATCAGAACACCAGACTCTTACATTGATGAACATACAGTCTTTACACATATCAAGTAGTAGTAAAGATATAAAGTTTCAATTTATATATTTTATTCCATTTTCTCCCTGCAATGGCAAACACTATCTCTGTAGTACTGTCATGTTGCCTGACCTCACCTCCAATGGCCATACACTTTCTTTTTTCACTGAAGTTCTAGAGAATCCCTGCTCAGCCAATCAGGCCTTCTTCCCCTCCTGCTTGACTTCTGATATTTTGGAATTACCTGCTCCTGTGTTCTTAAGAGGTGGTACTTAAAAAGTGACCAACACTGATGAACCCTAATGTCTTCAAAAGCAGTTTCTCAGGTGACCTTACTAACTAGCTCCAGCTCCCTGAGCAGCCTAAGATCTGTTCTCCCCATATCCAGCGTTGATGTTTTTCTGGCAGTTTTTCTTCTGCCACCAAACATTTGAAACTTGACTCTTTCATGGTCATTATGGCCACCAATTAGCACTTAACCCATGAGATCCTATCTGTTTACAAGCAACAAATCTGTCTGGGAGGGCACCTTTATTGGTCAGCTCCCTTAGCACCTGCACCAGAAGTTATGTTCAATGTGTTTTAAGAATTTCTTGAACTTGTTTGTATCAGCTGTGTGGTAATAGTTAACATCTGGCAAGTTCAAGTTGCTGGTAAGGTCAAGGTATCTAGAGACATCTTTTAGCTCCTTAAAGAGTAATTTATCCATGTTATTATCCTGGCTGGGTGACCTATCGTAGACTCCCACAACAACCACATTACTTGCTTTTCCCTTAACTCTTACCCAGAGGCTCTCAACTATGTCATCACCATCTGCAAGCTCTGTACAGTCCAGTCCCTCCATTATATACAGCATCCCCCACCTTGCCTGCCCTGCCTATCCCTTCTGAAGAGCCTATAACTGTCCATCATAACTTACATTTATATAATGTATAACCACTACAAAACCATTACAAGCTTTTTTGCCTGATATGTACCTCATTTATTAGGAATTAAATCTCCTTAATCATGAGGAAAAACCTTTTTACAAATAAGTAATCATCTTCTTGTATCTATATATGACATATATAGACTTGCCAAAGACTTGCAGAGGTGATTGGCTCTGGGGCAGATGCATTATGCAGCAGAGCAGGGGATCATGGTGTGCACAGTGTTTCCTGCATGGAGGCAACTCGAGGCAGCCAAGGGAGCCACCAACATCCAGCAGCCCTTGCAAGAGCAGCTGATGAGGCTTGGGCAGAGCCAGGAGTCCCCTTCCCCCAGCACGTTCAAAGGCAGCCCCTAGGGAGCACAAGCGACCAGGAGCACAACGAACAGAGCAGGCACACAAGGTGTGTCATGGCAGTTTGCACAGCAGTTAGCACAGGGAAGGTGTGCAGAAAGGACAGGAGGCAGACCTTTCTCTACTCTCTATTCTGGGAGCAACATGGAGCTTCTTTCTAGTGAGGCAAAAATGGTGCCCACCCCCTGCACCTGCCAGGCTGAGACTGAAACCCAGATAGAGGGGCCATCACCCCCACAGCAGACACCTCTACCCAGACAGACCTCCCAGGGACTGAAAGAGCTGCCCAGACTTTCAGTTGCAGAGAACTCCAGAATCTGGAGGTCCACTCAGGGCCTGAAGGCAGAATTGGGTGTTGTGGGTGCAAGTGTGACCAGATAGACTGTCCTGGTTTCAGTTAGGACAGAGTTAATTTTCCTCCTAGTAGCTGGCAGGGTGCTATGTTTTGGATTAGAATGAGAAGAGCGCTGATAACATGCTGATGTTTTAATTGTTGTAGAGCAGTGCTTACACCAAGCCAAGGACTTTTCAGCTTCTCGCTCTGTCCTGCTAGCGAGCAGGCTAGGGATGCAGCAGGAGCTGGGAGGGGACAGACCCAGGACAGCTGACCCAAACTGGCCAAAGGGGTATTCCATACCATTTGACGTCATGCTGAACAATATATAGGGGTGGCTAGCCGGGGTGGAGGGGGGGCCGGCTGCTTGGGGATAGGCTGGGCATCGGTCAACGGGTGGTGAGCAATTGCATTGTGCATCACTTATTTCGTACACATTATTACTATTAATACTATTATTATTATTATTATTGTTGTTATTCTTTCCCCTGTCTTAATAAACTGTCTTTATCTCAACTCACAGGCTTCACTTTCCCGCTTCACTTTCCCATTTCTCTCCCCCATCCTGGAGAGGGAGGGGGGAGGGTGAGTGAACGGCTGTGTGGTGTTTGACTGCCAGCCGGGCTAAACCACAACATAGACACATGCTTTGAAGAAGTTGCTGTGTTGTGAGAGGAGCTCATCAGGCTGTGATGCATTCAGGAATCTGAGTGAGAGATTGATGTGTGGTATCATGCACTGGTGCAGGCTGAGCAACAGCCTTGCCTTAAGTCCTGGCAAGGGGGTGGTAGGGTGGCTTCCAACCCAAAACCCGTAGAATTGATGGACTCACAAGACAAGGGAGGCTAAACCCTCATTTCTGCTTGGAGCGGGGTGAGGAATCTCCCCCTTGTCCCTGAAGTGGTCCTACACAACAGATATGATGCTCTGGGGCTCAAAAACGGAGAGGGTGTCAATAGCAACAATGGTAATGGTCAAGACCTAGAAAATGCAACTGTATAAAGGTGGACCTGTATAAGAACCAGTGCCAAAAAAAAAAAAAAAAAAAAAAAAAAAGTATGGAGGGTGTTGGTAATAGGAAATTCTTCTCTGAGGGACACAGAGGCATTCGTTTGCTGCCCAGACAATCTCTCAAGAGAGGTTTGCTGCCTGCCCGGGGACCGTATTCGTGACATCACAAAGAGGCTACTGAACTTGGTCAAGCTGGAGGACTATCACGCATAGCCCAGCTGAAGAGCCTCTCTAGGCTCTCTACACCAATGCATGCAATGGGAAACAAGCAGGAGGAGTTGGAAGCCATGTTGCAATTAGAAAACTACGATCTAATTGCTATCATGGAAACATGGTGGGATAAATCACACAACTGGAACATTGGAATGGAGGGCTACAAGATTTACAGGAGAAACAGGCAGGGAAGGAAGGGTGGGGTTGCCCTCCATGTTAAGAAATGAATATATTGTGAAGAATTCCCTCTAAGAAACAGCCAAGAGAAGGCTGAGAGCCTGTGGGTAAAACTTAAGGACCAGACAACCAAAGGACATCTTGTGGCTGAGGTCCACTACAGGCTGCCCAATCAAGGCCGAGCCTGTTGATGAGGCCTTCTTGCTCCAATTACAAGAAGCATCACTCTCACAGGCTCTCATTCTCCTAGAGGATTTCAACCACCCGGATGTCTGCTGGGAAAGCTACGCAGCAGGAAGTAAGCAATGCAGAAGAATCCTGGAGTCCATTGAGAACTTCCTCGTCTAGGTATTAGACAAACCAACCAGAGGAGAAGCGTTACTGGACTTGATGCTCACCAATGAAGAAGAGCTCATTAAAAAAGCTAAGATTGGAGGAAACCTGGGTTGCAGTGACCACACCCTGGCTGAATTTGTGATCTCAAAGAATATGGGCCTGAGAAAAGTCAGGACCCTGAACTTTAGAAGAGCAAACTGCCAGCTGTTTTTTCTTAGACAGGATATTTTCTTCTTTTTTCTTTCCAGGATATTTTTCTTAGAGCACAAGAGTTCTCTATTCCCATATGTAATTGTTGTGGTTTAGCCCGGCTGGCAGCTAAACACCACACAGCCGTTCGCTCACCCTCCCCCCTCCCTCTCTGGGATGGGGGAGAGAAACGGGAAAGTGAAGCCTGTGAGTTGAGATAAAGACAGTTTATTAAGACAGGAAAAAAATAATAACAATAATAATAATAATAGTATTATTAATAATAATGTGTATGAAATAAGTGATGCACAATGCAATTGCTCACCACCCGTTGACCGATGCCCAGCCTATCCCCGAGCAGCCGCCCCACCCCCCACCCCGGCTAGCCACCCCTATATATTGTTCAGCATGACATCAAATGGTATGGAATATCCCTTTGGCCAGTTTGGGTCAGCTGTCCTGGGTCTGTCCCCTCCCAGCTCCTGCTGCATCCCTAGCCTGCTCGCTAGCAGGACAGAGCGAGAAGCTGAAAAGTCCTTGGCTTGGTGTAAGCACTGCTCTACAACAATTAAAACATCAGCATGTTATCAGCGCTCTTCTCATCCTAATCCAAAACATAGCACCCTGCCAGCTACTAGGAGGAAAATTAACTCTGTCCTAACTGAAACCAGGACAGTAATAAATCAAGCAGGGAAGGTAGGAAACCTGCATGACCCAGAGAGTAGTGGTCAATGGTTCTATGTCTAGGTGAAGGCTGGTGATGAGCAGTGTCCCTCAAGGGTCTATCTTGGAACATGTGCTTATCAATATCATTATAAATGACATAGACAATGGGATTGAATGCACCCTCAGCAAGTTTGCAGATGCTAACAAGCTGAGTGCTGCAGCTGATACAACAGAAAGAAGGGATGCCATCCAAAGGGACCTGGACAAGCTAGATAAGTGGGCCCACATGAACTGCATGAGATTCAACAAGTCCAAGTGCAAGGTGCTGTACCTGGGTTGGGACAATCCCAGACATGAGTACAGACTGGGAGAAGAACACATTGAGAGCAGCCCTGTGGAGAGAGACTTGGGCGTTCTGGGGGACAAAAGGCTCGACATGAACCAGCAGTGCGTGCTTGCAGCGCTTGCAGCCCAGAAGGCCAGCTGCATCCTGGGCTTCATCAACAGAGGAGTGGCCAGCAGGTCAAGGGAAGTGATTGTCCCCTTCTACTCTGCCCTCATGAGACCCCATCTGGAGTACTGCAATCAGGTTTGGGGCCCCCAGCAAAAGAAAGATGTGGACCTGTTAGAGAAAGTCCAGAGGAGGGCCACAAAGATGACCAGATTTTTTTCTCCTGTGAAGAAAGGCTGAGAGAACTGGGGAAGTTCATCCTGGAGAAGAGCAGGCCCTGGGGAGACCTCGTTGCAGCCTTTCAATACTTAAACGTAAACTAAAAGGAACTAAATTAAATAATATGATGCCAGGCTTAAAAAGAAATGAAAAAGAACAATACAAGCATTGCCACAAGACATGATTACTCATATGTTTTCCTGAGTTCAAAAATCAATTAGACAAATGAATAGAAGAAAAAAAAATAAAAAATCACTGGTTTTAAAGGATGTTCATGAGATGCAGGTTGCTTGAAGCTAGGGAGCTTCTCCATGTGCCTAATCTGTGCTCTTTCCCAAGACATTTACTTAGCAACTGGCGGATACTACAGACAGGCTGCTGAGCTAACGGGGTTTTCTGACTAATCAAGGATAGTCATTTTTATATTCTCATAAAAATAATACATGAGGTTGAAGCAGAGGTTAAATGTTTTTAAGCTTCAACAAACTTATGGTACATCTGTGTTTTCTACTTAAGAAAAATCATAAAACCTACCAAGCAAAAGAAATATATATCTAAGTTTGAGAAACCCTCATACAGAAGACTAAAATAATAGGTAGCCGCATATTTATGAATGGTTTAATGACATCTAAAAGTTTGTGACTATGTTTTTTGATTTTTCTTGAGTAGTTAAACACTTGTGAGCATATTATGCATTTATTATATAAGTTACTCTTACTCAACTTCAGCATTCATAATAGCAGCAAACAGCTGAGCATAACTAAAATTAATTCAAGATTAAAACAAAAACAAAAACAAAAACAACCTTGGCCTTTAATAAAAATGGAAAAATATAATAATTTTTAAAATAAAAACAAAACAAAATAAAACAACATGTTGGGATGGAGAAAGTGAAAAAATTGAAATAAACATTTGAAAAATGATGGCATAGTTAGTACTTGAAATAATTGTTTGAAAATATGGAAAACAAAAAGGAATTAATTGTGCTATTTCTTGATTTATTTTTTCTGTTGCCCTCTCTCCGCCCCCCGCCCCCCGCCCCTCCCGAAAAGATTTTTTTATGGCTTTTCTTTCCCTTGAGAAAACTCAGAAATCTAGAAGACATTCCATACCTACAGAAGATATGAGAATGAACAAGATGTCTAATAGTATTGAGTAAAAACAGTTTCTAGCATGAAAGAATATGACTCTTGAGGGAAACCAGAAGGAAAAAAAAAAAGCTGAAAGAATTAAAAAGGCTCTTCCACTCATGCCACTCATGAAACAGGAACATTTTAATGAAATGTTGACTGTATCTTCATATCTCAAGTATTGAAAAAGAAAAATCACAAAACACTGAAAATAAATAATGCTGTCAGGAAGGAGATAAAATAATTGCAATTGAGTGGCCAGAAACTTCAAAGTAACCAATGTAGGGGCCTCAGCTGAACTATTTTACATTAGCTCAAAACAAAACAAAACAGATAAATGTCTGAGTCAAACAATTATGTCAAAAATTGACAAGTGAAAGGTAGATGATATGCATTACATATCTTCAAATTAGTTTAAGTCACACTCTTTTGTCCAAGATAATTGGATGCATCATCATCATTCATGCTTGTAATAAGATACATACAAATTAGAAATAATGTGACGAATCATCTGCTGGTGAATATCAACATAACTCCATTTACTGAAATGGAGATGTATTGAATTCAGTTAATTGCATGTCCTGGTTTATACCAGCTGAAATCACTATATATTAGTGATTTCACTAATATATCTTAACTATTATTACTGCATTAGTAGTATTATCTGAGAATCCACCAGTTGGGATAAAATGATAGACAACATTAAATATTCTACATTTGAACACTGTACTTATTAAAGGAAACAGATGTTTTACTACAAAATTTTCATGGAATGTAATCATTCAATAATTCATTACAATTGTTTCTTCCTCATGGCATATTTCATATTCTATTGGAATTCTCATGGAGTATAATACACAGGCAGAAAAATCACATCATTTTAAATATATAAAAAAAATTAAGACAAGATAAAATATTTGATCACAATTTTAACAGACAAATAATAAGGATCTAACAATATATAAAGTGGGAATATTTTTACAACAAAATATCAAGAATTAAGTGATTTTAAATAATCTTTTTTTGTGTGTTCTGATTTTACTAGAAATTGTGTCAGTATCATTTACTTCAAGTACTTAAAGTGGTTGTTAAATTTAGATGTTGACAAAGATTTAGAAGATCTAAGTTAAAGAGTAATCAGGTTTTTAATCTGGGTATGCTGAATTGCCTTCTGGAAGATTCCCACAATGTTAAAAAAGAGCCTCAAAATTATATAACCTGTAGTGGATTTACGTGGCGAGGTTTTGGTAACTGGGGGGGGGGGGGGGGGCATTGGTGTGGGTTCTGCGAGAAGAATCCAGAAGCTGACCCATGTTAGATAAGGGTCCTGATGCTGGCCAGAGCCGAGCCAATAAGTGGTGTTGTTTTGTGCCTCTGTGAGCGCATATTTAAGAAAGGAAAAAAACGTTCTGTGAAACAGCAGCTGGGAGAGAGAAAGAAGTGAGAACCAGCCCTGAAGACCAAGGTCAGTGAAGAAGGAGGGGGAGAGGTGCTCCAGGCACAGGGGAAAGGTCCCCTGCGGCCTGTGGAGAGGCCCCTGGTGGAGCAGGTGGATGTGGCCTGGAGGAGGCTGTGGCCCATGCAGAACCCCCACAGGAGCAGGCTCCAGGCCAGAGCTGCAGCCCGTGGAGAGGAGCCCACGCAGGAGCAGGGGGTCTGGGAGGAGCTGCCACCCGTGGGGGACCCATGCTGGAGCAGTTTTTTCCTGGGGGATGGACCCCGTGGTACGGAGCTGTGTGGGAGCAGTTCTTGAAGAGCTGCTGCCTGTAGGCAGCCCCCACAGGCTCAGTTCGGGAAGGACGGCATCCCATGGGAGGGACCCCACGTGGAGCAGGGGCAGAGAGTGACCGTGAAGGAGGGGCGGGAATGAAGTGCTATAGACTGACTGCAACCCCTTTTCCCTGTTCACCTGCGCCGCTCAGGGGGGAGCATATGGAAGAGGGTGGATGGGGGAAGACATTTTTCATTTCTTTCCTTTGTTTCTCACTTCTTTAACTTGTTAGTAATAGCCAATAAATCTTGTTGTCTCCCTACTCTTAGTCTATTTTCCCTGTTGCGATTTCCCCGTCCTTATCTCAACCCTTGAGCCCTTTGCATTGTATTTTCTCCCCCTTCCTCTTTGAGGAGGGGAGTGAGAGAGCAGCCATGGTGGAAATCGGCTGCCCACCTGAGTAAAACTACCACATAACCTTACCCAAAGTATTCTACTTAGTGCTAGGCACCTCACCTCACCAAGGAGGCTAGGAGCTTCAGACTTACTTATTTCTTACTTATTTTATATGTCTCTATATCTGTGCAGAAAAAAATAATATATAGATATAATAATAATAATAATAATAATAATAATAATAATAATAATAATAATAATAATAAAATCAAACAAAACCAACCAACCAACAAACCAAAAAAAGCATGTTCAGAAACTGATTAGGACAAGCCTGAATTATGTATTATGAAGTTATCAAGTCTGAAAGTGCTTCCCAATTGCTATGTGAGGGCATATCCCATTTACATTCAAATTTCATAACATGAGTTCCCAGATATACAGGAGTTTACCAGTTGTTTCTTTGCATGCCATCATTTTGTAGGCTTCTATCCATGATGTAAACCTATAGTACACTTCAGCTGGCAATTCTGGAAGTAACCTGAATCTGTGGGAGTATAAACAGACTAATTGGATGTGGAGTTTAAATGGGCTAGTTTGTCTCTTGTAATAGGTTGCAACCTATTTTAATTACATACATAAAAATCTGAGCTTTATTGTGCATTTACCAAAAAAAAAAAAAAGGAAAAAAAAAAAAGGAAAAAAGGAAAAAAGGAAAAAAAATTCCCAGATTTCACTTGAGTGAATTGAGTCCCACTGTGTTCAGGATTAATTTTTACTCCCTTATGTAGAGTAAGTCTCAGGTTTTTGTGCAGCCTTAGTGCCACAGGCCATCTCAGGGTGTGAAAGGTGCATACGTTTTTTTTTTTTTTTTTTTTTTTTTTTTCTGGAACTTCAGTTCAAGGGAAACTACAGCTTCCAGATAATTCTGGCTTAGTGTTCAAAACACTGCAATTCACTTTCCTGGTTGTTTTGCATGCAGTATTTGAGACAGCAAGATCTATCATTTTAAATAAATTAACAACTAACATAAACAAGGAAAAGGAATGGAAGAAAAGCTACATTGTCCACAACAGAATTTTATATCTTAAAAACAACAGTGACAACAAAAACAACCCTTAACACAAAGTGTTTGAGGATTTAGGGATCCTAACAGGATCAACAGGATCCTAACAGGAATCAAGACAGGAATTTACCAAGATCTTTCTAATACTTTGACAAAACACTGTGTGAGCAGTGTGTACATTTGAAAGGTGTGTGGAGGAGAGAAAAGAGTGAAAAGAGAAGAATGTGAACACAGGAACACAAGAGTTCTCATGCTGCTCAAACTGAGAAAATAACATCAATGAGAACTTGTGCCACTGAAAGCGGCAATGGCAGCTAGTAGCAGTATCAGATAACTCTACTTCTTGTTAAGCAATACAACAGTGGAGAGTTTGTAGATTTCTGAAATCTTTATTAGCAATGATCCTTCACAAGCAAACCACTTGCTGATAACTTTGTAGAACCTTAAATAACTTGTAAGACCAAGAATAGACTGCAGATTCAGTCAGAAGCTCTTAAAGAAAACAGTTTAGATCAAAAGCAGAGGAATTTTGCTATTTCATTGTCACTGTATTTCTTTTGCTTCTGCTGCTTTCAACAAAAGTTTATGAAGTGTTTTTATTTAGGTGAGAAATGTTCAATTGTAATCTATCTTAAGCATTCTATTCTATTCATTTCATTTCATTTCATTTCATTTGCACTTGCAGCCTAGGAAGTCAACCATATTTTGGGCTGCATCAGAAGAATAGTGGCCAGCAAGTCAAGGAAGATAACTTTATTTATGGAAAATATTGAGAAGATAATTTTATTTTGGAAAATTAATTAGGAAAAAGATATCTGAACATTTGACAGCTTAACCTGGGATGTTTTCATTTTAGTTCAGATAGTGAAATGTTATTTCATCACATAGCATCAATGTTATAGATGTTGATGAAGGTCCTTAAGGAAGTACAAGAGTACAAGTTGATGAAGTTTCAAGATCATTAAATTGTGTACTAATATAGTACAGCTGACTATAAGAGCTCTAGGAGAAAATATGCTTAATTTGAAGCCAGGAAGGAAATCAGAAGTCATATCAACATCTTGGTAACAAGGAAAACATCCAGTGATCTCACCTGGAGTCATTGCATATTTCTACAGAAATGAAAAGAAATATTGGAAAACAAAAGTACCTTTTGTTGTTTTTTTGTTTGTACCAGAAGTACTCTATCAGTATATACATATATACTTGTATTATAGTTCACAGTGTTCATATAGTTCATGAGTTCTGATCTTTTCCCTTCTTTAATGTGTCTGCAGCACTGTTTCAGAAGGGACAGGTTCAGAAAATGTCATAGTGCCCTTCTCACATTATTTAGTTTCATATTTGTAGAAAGATTTTATCGTATTTGTGAGCTGAGATGCATATGATCCATTCAAATAACAGGAAATACCTTCCCATGTTTTTGAGAGTATTGTTGAGTTGGGGGCACTTCTTAATGATTACATTAGGAGCAATAGTTGTGTTTAGTCCAGAAAACATGGTTATGATTAGAAAATGGAAGTTGATACTGAAATTGATTCCTTCCACTTTGACTCATCCAGCTGTGATAACATCACTAGTGAAAGAAGGGGAATTGCACTCCCACTGCTCAGTAATTCTAGTCATGTCTCCGCTATTTGTTCTCTTGGGGCTCTTTTCACCATTTCATTATGATTTGGGGAACAGAAAATTTGTTCCTTAGCTGTTGCTTCTGCAATTGTTGCTAATCCTTCTGACTGTAAACTTCAGCTGACAGGTGAAATATAATTTTCCTGTTTCAGAAAAATTTCAAAATATAAAATTGGTATGAAAAAATCAAAATCTCTTTCATGCATTCAAAAGAGAAAAAAAAAAAAAAGCTCAGCTCAGCTGAGTGAATACATTTTGTTTACAGTAGATTCATGATGTTTCCCACTTATTTTGACTGTTTTAAATGATCCATACAGAGCTTAACATTCAAAATGAAAAGTCGTGGTGAAGAGAAAAAACATATTTTTGTATATTTATTGACATCATTCATATTCATTTTTTAATTGAATGTTTGTTTTAAGGCATGAAATCTTCTAAAATACATCCTTCAGGAAAAAAAGTATAAACTAGACTTTTTACAAAATAATGTTATCGTTTTAAAGCTTGAAAAGAGATTTACCAATTTAGTTTTAATCTTGCCTTCATTTTTTCTACTAATCTTTTTATGATGAACTGTAATTTGTATTCCTGTACTTTCTGTTACTTTTTTTCTTACTCAATCTGAGTGTAACTTCTGAAAGAAGTCAGAAAGTCAAGGAGAGAGAGAAATGTTAGGAGAAACTAGGTAAACTAATTTTAAAACAGAATGGAAGGAGATTAGGGTTGCAAACAACAAAGCTTTATGTCCTTCCTTGCAGACTCCATCAGTCATTAATGCTTCTGAGGGAGTTCAATTCAGAGTCCTACAGCTAAACAAATGGATACAGAGTGCACTTCAAAAGTTTCATTAGAAACAATTACAGCATCTAGTTAGTCTCACCAATCGACATTTTAATGATTTGTAAAAAAGCTGTACTTAATTCAACAGCAACAACAACAACAACAAGATAGAAATGGGACAAAACTAAAATTCCTGGAAGAAAGCAGAAGTGAAACTTTTGAAAGACTATCTTGACTGTAGAATTAGCTTTTGATCAACTGAACTATTTTGAAGCTATTCAGAATTACTCATAACTGCTGTGTGATTTCACCCTTTTTTTGTGTGTAATTTTCCACCCTAAATGAGGTGGAACTATATATAGTCAATAAAGAAGTGTAAAGGAGATGCAAGATTTTGGAGATGGCAATGTAGGTGCAGGAAACAGCTAGGTATGGGAAATGTAGCTGAACATAATGTTGGAAAGCAATTTTGATACATTCTGAGTGGTATGCCAAAACTAGTTGATATTAATGACAGGTAGCTACAAAAATACAGTGTATTTATGTATATATGGGTATACACCCATCTTCTAACTGAGCTTTTTTTTTTTTTTAGAGGGAACTAGAAATGATTCTAGAACAGGGTTGTATGTGTGATTATGTTGTACTAATAAAGAATTAGATAGGCAACTTGAAGGCTGTCTAAGTCAAACAATGAACTAGGCATCCCCAAATATGCAAGAACAGGATGATGTCGTAGGCCTTGAAAGTGCAAGGACAGGGTGATACCAGATATCCCAGACCTATAAACACTGTTAAAAAATGGCCAATTACTGTTTAATAAAGGAATGCAGCTTTGAGAATAGAGCAGAACCAACTTTATGAATAACATAGACAGCAATGAAATGTATCCAGCCTATGTAATACTTAGATGTAATGTAAAATTTTAAGATAAAGAATGGAAAAAAAAATATGAAAGAAGAAAGCTAACCGTTAGCAAATTTAAGAACTAAACTCAAGGACACCTAAGAACAAAGAACAAGACCCCATCACCAAAACGTTGGGATGCTTATGACTTGCCATAACAACACAGTAAAAATATTAGGCATAACCTCAGGAAAGATAGTAGATACTATAACTTTATATGTGTCAGTTGTAACTGTAACTTAATTTGGAAGGGCTGTAATTGGATACTTCGGACTGTAAGTGTCAGTACAATTGTAAGGAGACTAATGTTAACTCTGATTAGACTGTTAAGATTTTAATTAGAAGTCTTAGTTTGAAATATAAGATGTGCATCCCTTGCCCACATAAATGCATAAGGTGTTTCGTCTAATTGCTCACTGTTTAATTGTAAATTGAATGGAAGAATAACTTAGGAAAAAAAAGAAAGGAAGAAAAAGAAAGAAAGAGAGATATCACATTGTTAAGATTCTGATCTTTTTGCTTTGTTTTTATCTTTGCACACTTTTTAGAAATATTAAATAAAAGTGTGATTTATATATGCCACATCATGTATATGTTTCATGCTTTAAAATTTTGAATTTATTTAAGATATTACTATAGAGACAATTGTGTTTTAATTTGCACAGTAGTAATGCTTAGTTTTTTCAACTGTACATCTTTTCCTCTGACACCTGATTTTGGCTAAGTGTCCTTGTTTTTAGCATGAATAGTTTGTCAGACTTTACACTAAAAACCTGAAAAAAAAAAAAAAGAAAAAAAAAAGTTGGATGAAAATTCGTATGACTTTTATAAAGACTGACTGTACAAGTAGTTGCAGGTATTTACCTTTGAGGAATTAGTTCATTATATATAATATTGGTTATAAAAATATTGTTTAGAAGGAAGTGCTCAAAGCATTCCAAGTCTTGACAGAAAAATATTAATACTAATTTGTTAATTTGTTAACATTTGTTAACTAAATGTTAATAGTAATAACTAATAAGATCTAAGTTGAAATACATCCAGTTCTGAGCATGAACATTTCCAGAAACATAAACTCAGACTGGAGTCTTAGAATTCATATCACCAGTATAAAGTACATTCTATAATTTATATAATATTTATATATATGAGAGAAAGAAAAGAGATCAGTGAAGATATGATTTGTCTCTATGAACACACTGAGGAAATAAAACTCAGAGATGATCCGATCCACTGAAACATTAATCTATCTATCTATCTATCTATCTATCTAATTAGAATTCCATCAAAAGAGAAGGAAAGGTCCTAAACAGCTTTTTGGAAGAGTTGTTTAATGACAGTAGTCAGAAATACACAGATAATTTAAAGATATAAGTTGATATATTTTTGAGTTAAATTATGTGACAAAAGTTAAATAAACAAAAGTTTGAAATCAGAGGGTTTCACCAGACCATCCATGCTAGCACCTACTCAGTTAATTTCCACTTGTAAGTCAGAGAATCACACAGAAAATTTCCCATCCGTAAGAAAAAGTAAAATTATCAATGCATTATCATATTAAACATCCATTTTGACTCTAACAGAAGAATTGAATACCATCTTTTTCTGCTCCCATTGTACTGAAGCTCATAAGACCAGATCTGCTGACTCTGTTCTAGACGAAAAAGTAGGCCAGTACAGAAGTAAGGAAAAATAAAAGGGAGTTATAAAATGGTAAGGTCAAGCAGGGAGTAGAGACGGACAAATGCAGAGCCTTCTTAATAAGAGGAAAGACCAGAAGAAACTAAAATGGTATGGAAATGGTCTGGAGGATGAGCAATATATTATCGATCTATTATTATGATTTTTTATCAGCTAAGTTGTTTGTTTTTTTTTTTGTGTGTGTTTTATTTATTTATTTATTTATTTATTTATTTGTTGTTGTTGTTCTTCTTCTTCTCCTGATTCAGAAGGTTAGGAAGCTGAGCAGCAGCATGATGCCATCTTCTTAGAGATATTCAGTTATCTTAATAATGAATATTCCAAAAGAAGTATTTTGGAATAGATTTTTCTAATCTGGCTATGAAGAGTTAACATCTTTCTTGAATGTTTACTACTTTTTATTTATGTTAAATATAAGAGGTCTCTTTAGCTTTGTCTGAGATAAGTCTTCTGTGACCAAGTTTTACTTTTATTAGGAAACTAAATCCTTTTTGTTTGTTTGTTTGTTTGTTTGTTTTTCAATCAAACATATTTGAAACAAATATATTTTGATTTTTTGATTACAATAGTCAGAAATGCATTTTCCAAATTAAATAAATAAAAAAAAATAAAGCAAGTAAGTAATTCTGTGAAAAAATATTGAGTTGAAAATTCCATTCTCTTTGGAAACTTTACCACGCAACTGTGATCGACTTTATCTTGAATTGCCCGGGATTTAAGCTTCAGCCTTTAAAAATTTTTCTTAAAAGTACAAAAGTTCTTTTAGCATTCGTGAGAAAATTAAGTTAATTTTGTTAAAATGAAAAAAGTATTTCATCACTTTCTCCTACTAAGTGCATAAACACAAATTAAAATAATAGAAAAATAGATAAAAAAAAAAACATAATAAAAAGAGAAAAATACAGATTTTAAAATTAAGCTTGAATGACAACAGCAGCAGCTCTTGAGTAAGGAATGTATACTGTCTTTTATCCTTGAACTGGACTTTACTTTGGAATTAAGGAAGTATATGTCCATTAAGTAATTAAGAAAATATATGGCTATTAAGTAATTAAGGTAGTATATGGCTATTACAAAAAGAGATATGAAGGGATTTTTTAGACACTCTCGGTCAGGATGAGCTTTCAATATATAAACAATGTAAAAAATGAAACTGAAAACTAGATACTAGATACTTTCCCCTAACTAAAATACTGTTATAAATTGCTATAATTGTGTAAGATCTTGAACTTGAATTGAAGATTATCTGTTATTTTTAGTTTCTGTGTTGCAAACATACTCTGTCCATAGCAATCTCCATTTACTACCCAGTACCTCCTCAGTATTATTTAGTTTTTAACACAATAGTTGCTTATTTGAGGTCTGACTGTCTGCCATCAGAGCACTAAATATAGGTTTGTTGTTGTTGTTGTTTTATTTATTAAATGATGAGTGATATTTGTTACTATGTCAAACGGTGCATTCTTACTTCTGTCTTGAAGGATATTTATACCAATACTGAATATTTCAGTTAATTAGAAGTCATGCGAATCCATAAAATTTGAATATAATTTTACTGTAGTCCTGTTATAACCACTAATAAACGGTTTAGCTAACTATTCTGTCTGAATTTGTTTAGACTGTGTAAAGATTCACTAGAACTGTGGAAGCACTATTGAATGTCTTTTAGAAAATCCACACCAAATATTGGCTGGATGAAAGTGATATGGTGATATCAGTTGGTACTGTCCATGATCCCTTGCCAGCTTTCTTGTGTGGCCCCATAGAATGCATCAGTAGCGTGCAGTACCCAGGCAATGTTATGTTGAACAGTTCCATCTGATGGAAATGCAGGAAGCCACAGAACTTTGAATGCAATAGGAAAAAAATGTTATTTAAGTACTAATAAATTTCCTTAAAAGAAAGAAAGAAGGAAAGAAGGAAAGAAGGAAGGAAGGAGGGAAGGAAGGAAGGAAGGAAAGAAAGAAAGAAAGAAAAGGAAGAAAGAAAGAAAAAAAATACTGATGGTTTTATGACAGTTGCTTTTTATTCATGATTAAAAAATATGATCTAGACAGCAATACTGACATGTTGATTTCAAAATTCCATCTTGTGTTGACATAAACTGAGGAAGTGAATTTGTATGACCACTGTCCAACAGAAGTAAGGAAATAATTTCCTGGAAACATTTGAAAGAAGAACATTGGCAACTGCATGTTTGGAAATGTGGCAATAATGATTCAGCACAAGTAACTGAATATCGATGTTGCTAAGCACCCACCTGCAGGTGCAGGAATAGGTTGGCCAACATGGAGTTATTTGAATCATTTCTGAATACAATTTGGCAAGAGAAAAGGTGGTATGAGGAAATCAGGATTTCTAAAGATATATATACATGGAAATGTGAAGAAAGTTCATACCATGGGAAAAAAGCAAACAAATAAAACAAAAAAAGAAAGAAAAAAAATAAACAAAAAATAAAAAACAACAGCAGGATACTAAGTGCCACATTATAAACTGATTTCTGTTCAAATGATAGACAGATTTTGAAAATGTTAGCATAAAGATATCTTTAACTATTAAACTGTGCTAAGATATGTATATATATATATATTTAAGTTTTCCAAAAAAGTTCTAAACAAAACATGAGGTTTGTAATGAGAAAGTAATTTTTTTTCTTTTTTTCTTCATAAAACACTAATTTGAAAGAAAATATTACTATACCATAAGAACAAAGTTATTATTAATAAATTTATTCTACTTTTAAATAAATATGTATTCAAAAATATACACTGCAAACATGAAAAACGGAGGAATTATACTGAGTCCATGAAATGTCAATAATTGAAAACATTTACAAAACAACTTCTATACTAGAAACAATATTTAAAAATAAATCATGAAGTTGATGTCCTAGAAGTCAGCAAACACTAGTAAGAAGCAAGTTGGTTTAAGAACTATGAGACATAACAATAGAGCAATAACATCCTGTCAGATAATATTTCAAGTCGTGACTATACTGCTCTTCTCCAGGTCTTCCTTTCCACAGTATATTTTCCATTTCTTAGCTATGTTTTGGTATGGTACTCTCAGTCACAGATTTTCCCTTCTGCTTCTCCTATCTCTTCTCTAGTCTGGCCTTTGGCTCCACTATTGTTCTCCTGGACATGATTTTGGTCCCTTGGTCTCCCTGATCCACTTTCTTAGCCTCTTCATATCTTTCTACATTTTTTTTTCTTTTGTAATGTTGCACAGTTTCCCACATGGCTTTGATTAATGCACTCTTCCTTGTGTTTGCATAAGTAGGAGTAAGCTAAAGAATTCCACAAAATGTTTTTAGAAACAACTTAAAAAGAAATGTTTTATCCCCTCAAGAACTCTTTAATTTCTGATGGATTTGGTTTAAAAATGTTGGTCCAGATTCACAGTGAAGAAGACAGAATGTTCTCCCTGCCTCCAATCCCCAAGAGCCTGTGCTGTGCTGCACTTAAAGAATTTAACACAATGAAACACAATTGAGTTGGTTATTTATCTTGCCCTACAGAATCTCCTCTTCCAATGCCATGATGCAATCTGCTTTAACCTGTGGCTGGGCACTAATAGATTTCTACTATATGAAGACTACTGTCAGCCTGACTCCAGTAACTGACCTCTGAAAGGGTGGGAGCTAGTCTTCTTTTCTCACTATGCTGCTTATTTTTTGGACTGTAGAAATTGTATCTAAGTCACAACAAAGAGGATCATTTGTCTCTAGTGTGTGTATACAATGTTCTCCACTTCCCATATTTCTTTTCACCTTTATGGCTCAATCTTCTAGTGTAGATTAGGTGAAATGATAATTAGCAATGAGAAAAGTTAGTACCTCTGAGTGAATATATTTTCATGGAGGAAAGAGGTAGAAGAGCTAAAATAAAGTCTTCCAAATGTGTGTGTTCTTATTTATGAAATTAGCAATTGCATTATCTAATTGTAGTACATTTTTTTCTTTTTCAGGATCACAGTCAGTTGAAAAAGAGTAAAAAGATCCATCCCAGCATGAACATGGCATCTCCTCAGAGCTGAACTTTCAGAACTTCATGAGAGGAGGCACAAAAGGGTCAGTAAGAGACATGAAAAGAAGTGCATCCTTGTGGAAGGAAACAGACAGTAACTTGCTAATTCGTCCCATCTGATTTGAGGCATCTAACTGATATACTTAAGAGTATAGTCAATCTTGTAAGGTTAAAAGATGGAGATACTTGATGGAGACACCTAGATACTCTGAGAGGAAAGTTCAGATCTTAGACTAAAATGCTTTCTAGAGGGCTGTATGTCTCCCTTTGATCAAGGAAAACAGAAATGTTAGAACCTTACCTTGGGTACCTTCCTCATTTTAAAGTTCAGTGGACTGAATATTGTTCGAAAAGTCCATGCAATCAATTGGCACACATGCAGAGGATATACTTTTGCATGCTCTTGAGCAATTCGTTCAGAAATTTGGTAAATCATTTTATCATTAAAATAAATAAACATTTTTTTTTAAATCACTATTAAAAGCAGTATGCCTACATCCAAAATCATTAGAAGAGGCAGGTTGATTCAGTATTGGGTGAAAAAGGAAAGGAGTGAGGGTCTTACACATAAGAAAATGCTTATACATATTGAGAAAGACACAGAAGTAAGTGTGGAATGTGAATCTGGGTTTTTAGGTGCAAGAGGAGAGCATTATAAATGATTTAATGTTTGCCATTTGTTTCTAGTATTGAAAGATAAATCAAAATGTTTATACTGAAGAAAGGCTAAATAGAGATTCAGTAGTTCTAATCTGAGAGATAAGTATGTTGTGGACTAAATCTTCCATATCATCTTAAGAACTATCATGGGACACAGTTTAAAAACTTGTCCAAGGTCTTTCAAAACCTGGCTGCTGCCCAGACTTTTGAGGTGTTTTACGGACAGTGATGAATATTGTCAGCTTCTTTATATCGCTGTCTGGAAGTGATTGCTGTGCTCAGAATAGATAAGGTAATTGGCACCATGCTAAAGTAAGATTAGAAAAGGCAGACCCATAGTGCTCTGCGTGATGTTGTGAGGGCAATAATTCTGAAAGAATACAAACAAACAAACAAAATAACAACAACAACAACAAGCTCACATAAATGCAGGCTGTTTATCATTTAAGGCAGTGAGAGTAAAAAACCTCCAAGTAAGCAAACACAGAATCATAGAATCATTAAGGTTGGAAAAGACCTCCAAGATCATCTGGTCCAACCTTTAACATAGTACTGACAAGTCCACCACTAAACCATGCTACTAAGTTCAACATGTCACAAAGGCATTTCAAGTGTAGAGGCAGTTCTCCAGAAAGAAAAAGAGAGAGACATTGTTTTCCCACCATCGAACGACTGCTCCTGAGAAACAGTAAAACAGTTTGTTTATAAGCAAGTTTTCACTTGACATTATGTCTTTCCTCACAAGGTTCTACGATCACTTTATAGTTCCCTCATTTTGGTTTCTCAACTCTGTTCTATGCAAATCTGCTGACAAATATCTAGAATTAACCTGTATTTTTACACAGATAGGACTGCAGACATTAGACAAACTTTCCCGATGAGAGGAGAAAGTTTGTGATCTACTGGGAGAATCAGCCATGCTTATAGTACCAGTCATCCTGTTCAGATTTGGGTTGAAACATGAAGCCTGTTTCCTCAAAGGAGCTTTCTTACGCTGTTCAGACTTAATCTTTGAAGTCAGTTTCCAGTCATTGAGTGTAGAGGAGGACTGGAGCACTCCAGGCAGTGTGAAAACTTCCATAATACTACTGCTCATAAACCTGAGATGAATCTTGAAAAACACATTGAGATAGATATAATATTCTTTAATAATGATTGCATTTCAGGAATGATTGTTCAGCAAAAGTGTGGAGTATGAAAGCATGTCACCAGCTTAGGTCCCAAATTAGGATGGATGTGTTCATTTAAGTTTGTGCCTGTACTGAGAACAGTAGTCCTGAGCTTGCTTTTGTGAATCCAGTTTTGGTATCAAGGTATCACAGGATTTTAAAACTATACAAATTATCCATGCACAACAGAGCTGACTGTCCAAAGTTGTCAGGCAAATGAACTTAACAGGCAATCAGTAAATTAAAGATGGAATTTAAATCTGTAAAGTAGATAGAAATTAGAAGAAATACATATAAAAATCTACCAAGAGATTCTATCTTATGTTTAGCAATTAATGCTCAGGGAGAGAATAAATTCAGTTGTTTTTTGTTTGTTTGTTTTTGTTTTGTTTTGTTTTTTTTTTCTTTCAGACATTACAAGTTATATATATATATATATATGTGTATATATTGGAGTTTAATGTTTAATTAGAAAAGCAAGAAACTCCTCAAATAAATTCCTCACCAGCAGGTCCAGAGAATTGATCCTTCCCCTCTGCTGGACATTGGTGAGGCTGTACTTTTGGAGTATTGTGTCCAGTTCTGTGCTCCCCAGTACAAGAGAGAAAGACAGACATGGACATACTGGAAAAAGTTAATGTAAGGACACCAAGATGGTGAAGGGACTGGAGCCTTTCTCCTATGAGGAGAGGCTGAGAACAGAGCTGGGATTGTTCAGTCTGGAGAAGAGAAGGCTCAGGGGAATCTTATGTCTATAAATACCTGAAGGGAAGATATAATGAAGACAGAGCCATGCTCTTTTCAGCAGTGCCCAGTGGCAGGACAAGAGGCAATGGGCACAAACTAGAACACAAAAGGTTCAGTCTAAACTTCCAAAAGCACTTCCAAAAAGTGTGGGTTATGGAGCACTGGAAAAGGTAGTGCAGAGAGGTTATGGAGTTTACTTCCTTGGAGATCTTCCAAAGCCATCCAGTTGCCCGTGGTACGGGGCAACCCGCTCTAGGTGTCCCTGCTTGATTAGAAGGTTGGACCAGATGACCTCTAAAGTTTCCTTCCAGTCATAAACCTTCAGTGACTGTGAAAGCTTTAACATTTTTTCTTTTTCTATATAAAGCATGTTTGGAGGAGTAGCTCAGATATAAGTGTACACTGTCAACATGCCGCTGGGCAGATGAATTCTATCTGAAATAACTGTTATAGAGGTCATGATAGAATGAGAAAAGATTATTAGTCAGATGTGCCAGTGGTGAGTTGTTGATAATCTAGGAAGAACTTTCTTTTTAGTGACACTGTCAGTGTGAGGAAACTGAGATTGTGTTAAGCAAAAGGAGGTGTAGCTGACTAAATGCTTTTATGGACATGTGTGTGTCTTGGTTTCAGTTAGGACAGAGTTAATTTTCCTCCTAGTAGCTGGTAGGATGCTATGTTTTGGATCAGGATGAGAAGAGCGCTGATAACATGCTGATGTTTTAATTGTTGTAGAGCAGTGCTTACACCAAGCCAAGGACTTTTCAGCTTCTCGCTCTGTCCTGCTAGCGAGCAGGCTAGGGATGCAGCAGGAGCTGGGAGGGGACAGACCCAGGACAGCTGACCCAAACTGGCCAAAGGGGTATTCCATACCATTTGATGTCATGCTGAACAATATATAGGGGTGGCTAGCCGGGGTGGGGGGGGGGCAGCTGCTCGGGGATAGGCTGGGCATCGGTCAATGGGTGGTGAGCAATTGCATTGTGCATCACTTATTTCGTACACATTATTATTAATAATACTATTATTATTATTATTATTATTATTATTATTTTTCCTGTCTTAATAAACTGTCTTTATCTCAACTCACAGACTTCACTTTCCTGTTTCTCTCCCCCATCCCGGAGAGGGAGGGGGGAGGGTGAGCGAACGGCTGTGTGGTGTTTAGCTGCCAGCCGGGCTAAACCACAACAGTCCATTATTGGTATGGATGGTATGGAATACCCCTTTGGCCAGTTTGGGTCAGCTGTCCTGGGTCTGTCCCCTCCCAGCTCCTGCTGCATCCCTAGCCTGCTCGCTAGCAGGACAGAGCGAGAAGCTGAAAAGTCCTTGGCTTGGTGTAAGCACTGCTCTACAACAATTAAAACATCAGCATGTTATCAGCGCTCTTCTCATCCTAATCCAAAACATAGCACCCTGCCAGCTACTAGGAGGAAAATTAACTCTGTCCTAACTGAAACCAGGACAGTGTGTCATGTTGAAGTCTTTGGATTTTTTTGACGGTGGTGAAGGGGATGATGAGGACGACGCCTTTGCTTGGATATTTTTATTTAACTAACTGTGTGTGTTAACTAATATCAACTGTGGTTGATATTTATTACCAATTTCAAAAATACCTCTCTTTACCCTCACTATCCAATCTGTGGTAATAAGTCAGTACATATTAAAGGTGCTTCAGAAAGTTAAAAAATGCTACCAAAATATGTTCAACAAGACATAGTATGCAGAGGGGTGAGAGAAATCATCTGTCCCTCTTCAGAGCAGGAATCAATATGTAAATCCCATCTTCGGGGATCCAGATCCTGGAATTCTTTAGAAGAATCCCAAGAAGGTGGGACTCATTCTTCTGAAGTGGAAGCTGTAGCTGATGACAGACAAATAGGTTATAAAGAAAAGATGAAGAAGAGTAACAGCACTTATATTTTGACCCATGCTGCATTTTATGAGAAGACTGATGCCACAACTATAAGGTCCTTGTGGGCTTTAAAAAGGAGAATGTTTTTCTTTTGTTGTGGATATAAATAGGTTTAGAAACAGTTTAATACATAGAAACAGTTTAATCCCATCAAAAGAGAAGGACTTTGTACTTATGTCAGACTAAGGAAATGTTTTTATAAAAACTGAAAGCCCTCCAGAGATCAGATGCCTCAATATTTAGAAAGCAACTAAGTGGAAATTTTCAGGATTACAGGTTTGGATCTGAGCTTCTGAATTACATTAAAGTCACACTTTTTGTTTTATTATTTTTATTTTATTTATTTTATTTTATTTTGTTTTGTTTTGTTTTGTTTTATTTTATTTTACTTTATTTTTTTCCTTTTTCTTTGATTCAGTACTTGCTAATTTGCAATAATGAAATAAATTATTCTGTCTAAAAACATCATAAATATTAAAGCATCAGCAATCACTTAAAAAAAAAAAGTTCCTCTTACAGAATGAGAAGTAATGAATGTATCATGAACCTATCAACTGACAAGGTGTGTTGTCTTGGAATATGTCTTTGACACAAACATGACTAGAAAAGGCTTTTTCCTAACTGAAAGGTTTTTATATCCTTTTTATAACTGAGACATCTGTGTTGCTAACATGAAGAGATTCCAGAAAATACCTTTTTAATGACAATAGAATGAAAGTATTAAACAGTGTTTAATTCTGTTGTCTCAGAAATCATAACCCTAAAGACATATGAATCAACTGTACCTCCAACAGCCTTTAACAGAGAAACGGAGAAGAATGAGTAGAAGCTTCTTAGCTTTTGTTGTTGTTTGTTTGTTTTTCCTTTTCTGAAACATGGATATAGAATTACTTGATGTGGATTATTAAAAAAAAAAAAAAAAAGATGTTCATATCACAATATTCATTTAGGCTTGATAATACAAACCTTGCAGGCAGCCTAAAGCAGTAGCTTAAATGTTAACTAAGGAAACTGAGATGAAAGCTTAAACATACAGTTTGATGGCAGAAAATGTTAGAAATGTTGCCATTGTTGAAATTTTTAGGTTGAAAGGATAAAATCATCAGAGGACCTTAAAATCCCTGAACTCCTGAGACAAAAAGGGTACTAAATTGTTTGTTATTCTTAACACCAACTAATATTCTGGAAGGAAAGTAAAGAAGAAAAATATATCATTAAGAAGCAAGTAAAAAGGAAAGGACTCAACTGGACTGTAGAGCAACATAAGCAGAAAAGTGGTAATAGGTCAAGCTGATCTACCAACAGGACAAAATTATTCTCAATCATGTCTTCACGTTTTTGGTTTACAAAATTTATCTTTAAAAATTAATATTTTTTCATAATAAAATAAAATAAATTAGAAAAAAATAGAAAAAATAGAATAAAATAGAATAAATAAAATAAAATAAAATAAAATAAAATAAAATAAATCTTCTACTTTGTCAAGTTCAGTAATAAAAATAAGCAACATGATGATCTTATAATGCAGGGAATAAGATTTTACAGGGGTTGCAGGCTCCCTGATTTGATAAAACAATAACAAAGAATAAAATAATTTCTTGATCACATCCATTATGAGCCTATTAGCATTTTCATTTTAAATAGTAATCTGAACTATTAAAAAACTTTACACTAGTTTTAAAAATTATTTTCCAAAAACACTAGGAAATTAAACCTTTTAAGAAATGAGCAGTGAATACTAATTAATACTAGAGAAACTAGGCCATGAAGCAGTTTTGCTAATGACAGACAGGAAATTATTATTATAGAAGTGGCTAGAGTCTATTTTTCTGATATTAAGTCCCTATTTTAAACTCTTAAAAAAAGCTAAATGCATTCTATAGGTAAAAATTACCAGCAGCTGCAGAAGATCATTGAGAAAACTGAATTTGTAGAAGACAAAAGAATTTAAAGATTGTAAACATTTTTAAATGCTAATGAATTAGCTTTTAAAATGCTAATGAATTAATAACTGGTAAGAAAATGTGATTAAAACACAGCAAATGTAAGAAAAGCTTTGGAAAATCTTAGGCCTTATCTATGTGATTTAGAGGATTTTAGAATTTTATAAACACTTTAATGATTAAAGAGGTTGTCATTTTAAGGTTAGACTCTTTGAGGGATTTAATTGCGACCTTTGGATTTGGATTTAAAACCTCAATCCATGGCATTTTCAGTCAGCTGGTACTCAAACTACTTGGATATGCAAGTTCCCAGTAACATTCCTACTGCTTGTCAAAAATGTCGTTTACCAGCTGAACTGCTAGGAAGCATCTGCATCTTTAAGCTCTTTCCAACTAATACTAGTTGGAAACACTACTCGTTGGAAATACTACTAATAATACTAATACTAGTTGATAGTAGCAACTGTTCTCAAGAATGATCACCAAACTGGTCCTTGTGTATAACCCATTAACTATAACCTAAATCTTTCTTGTAGGCCCCCTTCAGACACCAGAAGGCTATAGTGTATCCCCACAGCCTTCTCTTCTCCAGGCAGAACAATCCCAACTCCGTCCCCAACTCCCCAGTCCCAAATCTTATTACAAGACAATAATTTTTCCTCAGTGTTGTTAAGGCTATGTCTATCAATTAGCAACGTAGATTTCCCAGGGTGGCAGAATACATAAGAAAAGGATGTTGCATTCCTGAGGCTCAGACACCTTTGTGGATTTAGCTCTTAAAACTTTAGGGTTGTTATAATTCACTGAAATGTAGCAAACATGGCCTTTATATATACCCTAAGTGAATATAGCAGTGGTATGGAGGTGCTCTTGTGAATACAGTGACTGTATCTATACCCAGAATAAAAGAATAAAGAAATAATTGATGGTCATAAACCACTCAGACAACAGTGTATAAAGAATTCAAAAATAAAAAGGATGACACTTAGTGAAGTGAGTATCTTAAATGCATTTTATCCAGAGTTGCTTAATAAAGAGGCAGGTCAAAATATTGAACAGACTACCAAAAGGGGCAATATGGAAAGAGCTATAAATCGCTCTTGAGATGCAGAAAGGAAGAACTCTGGAAAAACTTTCAGAAAGGGATAAAATGCAGGACTGCATAGATTAGGGGGATCAAAATGACAAGATAAAATTTGATAGATATTTGTTTGGTGTTATTATAAGCTGTTCTCAAGAGTCAATTAGTTTTCCTCTGGTCATTAACCATTTTAATGTGTTTGTGTGCCATATTGGACTTTGAGATTCCCATGGAAGATAGACTGTTATTTCTATAGAAAAAAAAAAAAAATATATATATATATATACACATCACTGGAACATTGCTTAGCAACATTTTCAAGTCAGAGTATCTGCATATCAACAGGGAGTTGGACAACACAGAAAGAAAGTTTGAAATTATTTTTCTTTGTCTTTTTTTTTTTTTTTTTTTAATATATATATAAAGAAATGATAAAGAAAAGTCAGGCTTCTTGAATTCATTGTCCCTTAAAAAATAGAAACCTTGTCTTCTAACAATTATATGTATACCGACAGGAACTGAGGGAATAAGAATTTTTATCTAACATCAGTAAAAAATCTCTGCAATTCAGGAAGGAAAGGGGTATTCCAATATGCAGATGTCTTTGATTACACTCTCATTTGCTTTTATGCCAATCAGGTTATATTTTCTTCCCCCGGGAAGATTATTTTAAACCAATTCTTCTTATTGACCATTACTGATGCTTTCAAAGACACCTGCTCCTTTTCCTTCAGATCTCCAGAGAATTGCTCTTCCTTGTGGTAACCCTGGTCTTTCTAGAGTGAAATGGAGTAGCAGACTATAGCTTGCAGGATCAATTCCCTTTGTTGGATTTTCTGCGGTGTTTTACTATTTGGAAATAGAAGATGGGGGTCTTTCTTCCCTATAAATAACATCTATTTCTTAAATGTTCAAAAGAATAAAAAGAATGGTGATAACATATTTTTTATCTTTTCAATGACCTCATGTTGCTCTAAGGTAATCAAAGACTGATTCTAGTAGCAATAAATGACAATCAAATTTTACATTCCTTCATCAGCAACCCTCTCACTTCTTCTCCAAGCATTTGTTATTTTTCACCTGTTTATTCAAAACAGTCAACAGCCTATGTACTGTTTCAGAAAAGAATGTCCCTTTCCTAATGAGGGCTGCATTTCTAGCACTTGGTATTTTTATTAAAAGTCACACATATATATACACACCCATTTGAAATTCCTATTTCTAGAAAGAGTCTGGGCTGAGCAATCAAAAGTGATCTGTAATAGTTGTTTCACTGTGGGACTGAAGGATACCTGTGTCTTTGTTGTACTAAGTTGTCCTCATTGTCCTATACCACACAATGGAAATTTGAAAATGTTAGCGTTTTCTCCTTCAGCAGCATAAGTGTCTTGAAATTGTCTTGACATATTCAAGAACACAGTCAAACAGTGATTTTCTGAAGGATGTCTCTCCTTGTCCTATTTTGAGTTCTTTCTTTCTGATTTTTAATTTCAATGCCTTTTACTGAGGCCTCCATAATATACATGGACTCTTGGTCATAGAAACATTCATTAGTTTCTTAGAAATAGGTCTAGATTGATCTGGAATGTAACCTGGAAGTGTAAATTCCTTAAGAGTAATAATGTCTTCACAAAACAGATGAGCTTGTAAGTGACCTCTGGAGATCATCTAGTCCCTGCTCAGAGCAGGATCGGCTACTAAAGGTTGCTTTCAAAAGTCTTGTCTTTTGAGTATCTCCAAGGATGAGGGTCCACAACCTGTCAGGGCAACCTGTTCTAGTGGTTGACATTCCAAACAGGAAAAAAGCTTCTTATGTTCACATGGAATTTCTTGTATTTTATTCATGCTTATTGCTTCTGGTCTTTCACTGAATATCACTGAGATGAGTCTGACTCTACCTTCTTTACAGTTTCCCATCAGGTATATATATTGATAGGATCACCCTTAAGCCTTCTCTTCTCCAGGCTGAACAGTCCCAACGCTCAGCCTTTCCTCATGTGGCAGTTACTCCAGTCCCTAAAGCATATTTGTGGCCCATTCTGGATTCACTCCACTAACTCCTTGCCTCTCTTGCAATGGAGAGACCAGAACTGGACACAGCATTCTACGTGTTTCAAAACATTCTACATGTTTCTCAACATATTTCTTCCTTCTTGAAAGCAAGGATCACACTACTTGATCTGCTGGCAATAGTCTTCCTAAAGCAGACCAGGATGCTGTTGTTTTACAAGGGCACATCACTGTAATAAGTTCAATTTTATTGTCCACCAGGACTCTCAAGTCATTTTCTGCCAAGCAGTTTTTCACCCAACCAGACCCCAGCCTGTACTGGTGCACATGGTTATTCTTTCCCAAGTGTGGGACTTTGCATTTCTGTTTACTGAACTTATGAGATTCTGGTTGCTTCATTTCTTCAGCCTTTCAAGATTCTTCTGGATAGCAACACAGACATTATATCATCTGTAATCCTTTGGGAGATATAGTCTGTGCACATTATCCTGCACATTTAGCTTGCTAGCCTAGTCTGTCATTTCCTCATTGGATTTTTGGTTGTCATCTCCCTTCTTGTTTATTCCTAGTTTAAAGCTCCTTCACTGGTGGGTCATCTTACTGGCAAAGACTAATGCTTCTGATTTGTCCTATGTCTGTTGTCCATTGATTTATATCTAAAATGTGATACAGAAGTCTGATAGTATATAAGGTAGTAAAAAGGGAACATTTCTCCAGACTTACTTTTTAATTAGGAGTTCCATATTTCTGATCTCTCAAAGCTATCTTACGGTTCCCCCCCCAAAAAAAGAAAAAAAGAAACCCTTAACCCACTGCTCACTGTCCCTAGTCCAATATAATACACGTTCTCTGACTCAGCCACGTTTTGTGGTGATTGCTCCTACTGTCTTTCAAGAGTGTGGTGGTTTTACTCAGGTGGGCGGCTGAGCTCCACCACAACCGCTCTCTCGCTCCCCCTCCTCAAAGAGGAACGGGGAGAAAATACAATGAAAAGGGCTCAAGGGTTGAGATAAGGACAAGGAGATCACACAGTAATTATCGTTACGGGCAAAACAGACTCAGCGTAGGGAGATAGTAAGATTTATTACCTATTACTAAGAAGCTAGAGAAGTGAGAAACAAAGGAAAGAAACGAAAAGCACCTTCCCCCCCATCCACCCTCTTCCACCTCCGCCCCCTGAGTGGCCCAGGGGAACAGGGGAATGGGAGTTATGGTCAGTCTATAGTGCTTCTTCTCCGCCACTCCTTCTCAGTCACTCTCATCCCCTGTGCTGTGGGGTCCCTCCCACGGGATGCAGTCCTTGCTGAACTGATCTGGCATGGGCTGCCCACAGGCAGCAGCTCTTCAAGAACTGCTCCAGATATGGGTCCGTACCACAGGGTCCATCCCTCAGGAGCAAACTGCTCCAACCTGGATCCCCCATGGGCAGCAGCTCCTGCCAGGTCACCTGCTCCTGCGTGGTCTCCTCTCCATGGGCTACAGGTCTGGCCTGGAATCTGCTCCAGCAGGGGTCTTCCACAGGCCGCAGTCTCCGTCAGTGCAGGTCCACCTGCTCCGCCGTGGTCTCCTCCACGGGCTGCAGTGTGGAACCCTGCTCCACCGTGGTACTCCATGGACTGCAGGGGAACTGCCTGCTTCACCATGGTCCTCACCACAGGCCGCATGGGACTTCTGCTCCGGCACCTGGAGCACCTCTCCCCCTCCTTCTTCACTGACCTTGGCGCCTGCAAGGCTGTTTCTCACTCCTCTCACTCTCCCAGCTGCTGTGTGGCACAGCATTTTTTTTTTCCCTGTCTTAAATATGTTCTCACAGAGGCACAAAACAGCATCACTTATTGGCTCAGCTCTGGTCAGCAGTGGGGCCCTTACCAAACATGGGGCAGCTTCTAGATCCTTCTCACAGAAGCCACCCCTATGGCCCCCTGCTACCAAAACCTTGCCACGTAAACCCACTACAAAGAGTTCCTTCCTAAAATCACAGTATGAATCTATCTCTGTTCTTTCACTAGATAATAAAAAGGAATTACTTGTATGTGTTTATTGCATGCATACATAATAGATATAACACAATATGAATTATAATATAATAAATTATTAATATATAGCAATATGTGTATATTATGATATGTATGTATGAAATTATAATATGAATATATACGTACATAGATCTTGATACAAACATGTAAGGCATTGGCGTCCATCAGTGCTGGTCAATCTTTAAGCACTGCCTCCTAAAAGCACAAGATCAGGCGATTCCAAAATATCGGAAGTCAGGCAAGCGGGGCAGAAGGCTGGCCTGGCTGACCAGGGAACTTCTACTGGAGCTTAGGTGAAAAAAGAAAGTGTACAGCCGCTGGAAGGAGGGTCAGGCAATGAGGAAGGAATACAGGGATGCTGTTCGTGTTTGTAGGGAGAAAATTCGTGTAGCCAAAGCCCAACTAGAGTTGAAGCTGTCCATGTCTGTGGGAGACATTAAAAAAGTTTTTTTTAGATATGTGAACAGAAAAAGGAGAACCAAAGAAAACATAGGTCCGCTACTAGATGGGAAGGGTCTCCTCATAGACAATGACATAGGCAAAGCAGAGACGTTTAATGCCTTCTTCGCCTCTGTCTTCGACACTGATGATGGGCTTCGGGACCCAGGGTACCCTGAGCTGGAGGACCATGACGGTGGGAATGACAAACTCCCAACCGACCCTGAACGTGTGCGGGATTTGATGGATCCATACAAGTCCATGGGTCCGGATGGGATTCATCCCAGGGTGCTTAAAGAGCTGGCTGATGTCCTCGTGGGACCTCTCTCAATTATTTTTCAACGGTCTTGGGAATCTGGAGAGGTCCCAGTAGACTGGAAGCTGGCAAATGTTGTGCCAGTTTTCAAGAAGGATAAGAAAGAAGACCCTAGCAATTACAGGCCTGTCAGTCTCACGTCAGTGCCTGGTAAAATTATGGAGAGGATGATCCTTGAAGTTATCGAAGCGCACCTGGGGGACAATGCAGTCATTGATCCCAGCCAACATGGGTTCACAAGGGGTAGGTCCTGCCTGACAGATTTGATTTCCTTTTATGATAAGATCACCCATCTAGTCGATCAAGGGAAACTAGCTGATGTGATCTTTTTGGACTTCAGCAAAGCTTTTGACACGGTTTCCCATAGGATCCTACTGGACATAATGTCCAGCATACAACTAAACAAAAACATCATACGATGGGTGAGCAATTGGCTGACGGGCAGGGCTCAAAGGGTTGTGGTAAATGGGGCCACATTTGGCTGGCGGATGGTCACTAGTGGGGTCCCTCAAGGCTCCATTTTAGGGTCAGTCCTCTTCAATGTTTTCATAAACGATTTGGTGTAGGACTAGAAGGTGTTTTGAGCAAAGTTGCCGACGACACCAAACTTGGAGGAGTTGTGGACTCGGATGAGGGTGGAAAGGCTTTGCAGAGAGATCGGGACAGATTGGAGAGCTGGGCAATCAGCAACCACATGAAGTTTAACAAGAGCAATTGCCGGGTCCTGCACCTGGGACGGGGCTACCCTGGCTATACGTACAGACTGGGCGACAAGATGCTGGAGAGCAGCCCCACAGAGAGGGATCTGGGGGTTGTGGCTGACAGCAAGTTGAATATGAGCCAGCAGTGTGCCCTGGCAGCCAGGAGAGCCAGCCATATCCTGGGGTGCATCAAGCACAGCATCGCTAGTCGGTCGAGGGAAGTGATTGTCCCGCTCTACTCTGCGCTGGTGCGGCCTCACCTCGAGTACTGTGCGCGGTTCTGGGCACCACAATACAAAAAGGACATGAAACTGTTGGAGAGTATCCAGAGGAAGGCTACGAAGATGGTGAAGGGCCTAGAGGGGAAGACATATGAGGAGCGGCTGAGGTCACTGAGCCTGTTCAGCCTGGAGAAGAGGAGGCTGAAGGGGGACCTCATCGCAGTCTACAACTTCGTCGCGAGGGGGAGTGGAGAGGCAGGTGACCTATTCTCCGTTATCACCAGTGATAGGACCCGCGGGAACAGTGTTAAGCTGAGGCAGGGGAGGTTTAGGCTGGACATCAGGAAGAGGTTCTTCACCGAGAGGGTGGTTGCACACTGGAACAGGCTCCCCAGGGAAGTAGTCACTGCACCAAGCCTGTCTGAATTTAAGAAGAGATTGGACAGTGCACTTAGTCACGTGGTCTAAACTTTTGGACAGACCTGTG
Source organism: Cygnus olor (assembly GCF_009769625.2). Classification (NCBI taxonomy): domain Eukaryota; kingdom Metazoa; phylum Chordata; class Aves; order Anseriformes; family Anatidae; genus Cygnus; species Cygnus olor. Next base: position 40,549,550 of record NC_049171.1, read on the forward strand.
TGGTGCCAGGAGTTGGACTCGATGATCGTTATGGGTCCCTTCCAACTCGGGATATTCTATGATTCTATGATTCTATGTACAAATGTAACCAACTAACTCTTGGAAAGCCAAATTTGTAAGATAAGTTTTGAATTTATCTTTAAATACTGTTAGATTCAATAATTATTTTTCTGTGTTGAGAATGTACTGTTACTGTAACTAAGCCTAACATTCTATTAATGAGAAAGCTATGACTTAATTGATGATTAACATACTTTTTATTTATTTATCATTACAGAGTGCAGCTGTTCCTCGGATAGGAATTTCTGAAGTGTCTGAGGTTAATCCCACTGAAAAAAATATTCTTTATATTTAATAGTAAACTGGAATGGAGAGAAAAACATACAGGTGATTTGTTTGCATCAACCTGTGAAGCTTAAGAAGATTATCTGCTTCATCCAAGAACAATATTTTCAGGATGCCTTTGTATTTCCAACCTGGATGTCATTGATGCAAGAATTACGGTGACATGCAAGATCCATCCCTGATAAAATGAGGTATCACTCTGTTAGTTGCCTAGGAAGGTATATTTTTCCCACAGTGCCATTTGCCTTTCAGTAACACTGGAGTCAAGGGTAATGATATAGTTTAAAATGATTTGGTTAAGGGTTTCCTCAGTAAATGGGAAATATGAAAGAGATTTTTCAGTGACTTACATATTTCAGCCAGCAGCCTGATAATAGTCTTGCTTGTGTTTGACTTACCTCACATGATAATGTCAACAACTAAATAGACTAGAGCTGCCTCATCCACTTTGTGCTATAGGGCTATAAAGACAGACCCTATTTGCCATCTGTCATTGTGTTCATCTCAGACTGCTCCAAGTTTAGGGTTGCACCAGCTCTGATTTAGTTTCCAGGCAAACTGTAACATAAACAGGGTAGTTTCCCATTCCCGTTTTAAAGGTACCTTAGTTTCAACATTGTCAGCATTTCAAAAGCAGTTTCTACTGTCTCTAGTAGACAGGGATTTCCGAAAATGTTCAGTCAGTGTACACGATGAATTAAGTGTCTCTAATTCTGAATAAACAGTATTTCCTGTGTAGGAAAGTATGTACTAGAATCTAAAGGCACCGAAGTATGTCCTTATAAGCAAATCACGTGTGGCCTAACTTCTTAAGTCAAAAGGGAAGCAAGAGATGAAATGATGATAGGGCATGACAGCTCTTGAAAAAGAAAGCAATTAGCTTGACAAAGACAACAATTAGTTTGTATCCCCTGTAATGGAAGACAAGCTTGAAAAGCTGGTTTTAACAGAACAATGATAACCTGAAAAGTCAAAGAGACAGCAGAAATTAATGAAAAAAATCACTAGTATGACAACATAACATACAACAAATAAGATTTCTGATCAGAAAGTCATTAAATATAATAGTTACAATGAGGTACATTGGTATGAGTCAGAGACTTCAAATTATTTTTTATAAGGGGTTATTACTTACATATATTGCTAATAGTAAAGAAATTATGACTACATGATTACTTGGGTGGGGGAGTGAGGGGTGCTTTTTCACCAGCAAACATTGTTTGTCCACAGGAGAATTGCTAGTAGATTGCTTAGTGACTGATCTGATCACATGCTGCAGGCATCCTTCCTTCTTTCAAACTGATAAAAGTAAAATGACTAAGCTACTTTATCAATGGGAGAAAGAGAGAGACCCTGATTAAGAAAATAAAGGGAAAAGAAAAGAAAACATGAACATAAATGTGGAAAGGTGGAAGTGAGAAGTAACAGAAATGACCTAGTAGTATTAATATAAATGGTTATGACTAATTCTGTTCATTACCCTGACTCAAATGTACCTGTGCTCTCATGGAAATCTGACTACCTACACAGCCATACCAACACTTAGGAAAGCAAAAATCTAAGTATCATAACATGTATTTATTTAAAAATGTTTGATAACTCTGAGATACAGGATTTGCCAGGGAATCTCTACTTTCTGTATCTGACCATACTTTATCATGCATAATTATGACTTTTTTGTGTTAAAAAATCTTTTTTAATTACCTCTTATTTATACGCAGAGCCATTTATACACATATTCATTTGTACATATAAATAAAGTACTTCTGTTTCTACTTTCCAATACGGGATCAGTTATAATTTGTATTAAATAAATAATAAGGACTGTTATTTGCATAATGTGCATCTTAGCTACTAAGTAGGTGTTTAGCATATTGAATACTGTACAAATAGCGGTTTTTAATTTTTATATAGAAAGATTGAGTATCAGATCAGTTATTGAATTGAAAGAAGAGAGTGATATGTAATGGAAGGCAGTAAGGATAGCTTTTCATTGACTGACTGAATCTGTTTCTATATTAAAGATAAAATTTTCTGTTTACTACTCTGAAACTTAAGAGTTATAACTATAGTTCTCCAGTCTGGCCTATGATTAATGAGTTCTATCCTCAGCTGTTTTAAAGAATGGAATGAAAACTTAATGGCCAAAGAACACATATATCTTCAAATATAACAAATAAAACTAAGAGATAAAAGGTGTCCAAGTTGTTCACAATTCCCTTGATGCTGATATTTTTAGAAAATTAAGTACACGCACACATACACAATCAATAGTTATACATCTTGTAAGACATTCAACCAGCTCTCATTCTAATAGCTCAGATAGTTAAGTAAAGGTTGGAATACAGATACTCTGTGTGTCACTGAGTTAAAACAACACAATGAACTAAGGAGAAATAGAACATAAGCTGAAATCCCAAAGAGGAAGGTGAAAAAGGGAGAAGCAAAATGAGCATTTGTTCAGGATGGATCTATAGTTGAAATTGTAAGAGAAAAATCATATTGCTAACTTGAGATATTTATCTTAGAAGTAAGCTTCTCTATTCTCCTTTGTTGTTATGGAACATTATATATACGTATATACACACACTAGACTATTTCAGGTTGCTGTGATGGGAGTGTTTAGAAGACAGACACATCAAGCTGGGCATTAACTTTGAAACAAAATTTTGCTAAATTCATCTATTAAGAGCATACATTGTGCTCACATTGAACCGTTACACATGATCTTCTGCAAATAAAAAAACTCCTGGTCTTTACATTTATGTCCCAAATTAGTTCTTGGTATACAATATCATGGATCTGCTGCGATGTAGTCAGTGAAGATAGGAACAGCCCTTGATAGTTTTTAGTCACTGAGGTTGAGGCTCTTCTGTCAGAACTGAAGAGGGCTGTCTTCTTTCTTATTTTCCTTGGTTATACTTGATGGTTGCATGCTATTGCCCCCCTCCCCAGAAGGGAATGTACCACTTTCTCCTGAAAGTTCTTATTTGTATGTTTGTTTTTGCTTTGTTTTGCCTGTTTCTGTGGGCCAAACTTTTACATATTGAAAGGAAGAAATGTAGCTTTCTCTGAGTGAATGACATTCTTTTATGACATTTAGAGTCCATTAAAATAGCAATAAAATCGAATGCTGAATGTTTGAAGTAAAAGAAAAGAACACATCACCCTGGAAGAAATAAAACCAAGAGTGAAATGGACAAAGGTATTCTTCATATTAGTCTTCTGGGTTGGCTGGGATTATTTATCTGTTTGTTTTTCCACATTTGCTCTTTGCTCAAAACATTGCTCAGTGATACAGATTGGTTACCATGGGCCATGATGCTAACGATGGAAAAGGCCAGGCAACCCCCATGCTCATGTTAGCCTTTGCAGTCTTTCTAGCCTAAAGGTAGAACTTTTAAAATTGTATAGCCCCCTTTTAACTCTTACATATAACAAAAAAAATGTTCAAGAAACAGTAACATTATTACAATTAAGATATCTTCAATCATAAATATAGTTTGTTTTTCAGTCATAAATATAGTTTGGAGATGTTTTGTGTTTATAAAACAAAAAACATAAACAGTGTTTTACAAACCTCCAAAAATAATAAATGTTTTTCAGAGGGAGAAAACCAAGCACACAAAGCTTAACTAAGTAACCCAAAGTCACTTACAGAGCTAGAATCTGAAATAAGAACTCCTAGACACAGGTCAACGAACAACAGTGGTGCAACCTGCCTCTATTTTAGTATGGTAATCAAGATGATATGACTCCTTTCAGAGTTCCATTTTAATTTGCCCTGCATGGATAAAAAGCAATTTAAACTGAGAAATAACAAATGTCTTATTTCATATAAATAAAAAATGGAATAGAAAGAAGGTCAGAGAAATGACTCAAGCAAAAAAAAAAAAAAAATTTCACTGCGAGAGGTGAGCTTTCAATCCAGAAAATGTTCCTATTGTCTTATTGACTCCACAAAAGGGGGGAGGGGTTGGATTTCCAGAAAAGTTAAAAAAAGAAAAAAGAAAGTCTTTATTCTTCCAGTCTTAAAATAGATGCATCATTTAATAAATAGCTATCTTGTCATTTAAATAGCAACCTCTTGAGTATATTTTAGCTCCAAATTACTCTCCTAAAATACGCTAGATGATTAACTTTGTTCCATATATTCCAAAGAACAATTAGTTAAGCTGAAAATATACTTACATGCATGAAATGTGAATAGATTTCCAATCTATGATTTTACTATGTGGAGAAACAAAAATAATTATAATAAAAAAAAAATCTGTAGGAGAAAAGAAAATGTAAAAGGAAAGGGAAAAAAGAAGAAAGAAAAAAAATAGAAAAAAGGAAAAAGGGAAAAAAAAAAAAAGTAAGATGGAGAATCAGAACCACTCAGTCATGAACAGTGAATTAACCATGCTATTCAGAAAAGCAGAGAGGCTAAACTATGGATGATATGGACTGGAATGATTAACAGGGAGCTGGGAACAAAAATGGAGAAAAGTAAGATGTGAATGGGAGGTAAGCTGGAAAAGTAAGTTTTTACACATTATGAACACACACAAAAAATTATGCTTTCTAGAGTATTTAAAACATCACAGGTGTGTAAGCACTAAGATTTCTCAGCCTTGCTTTAGCTCTATGAAACTAAAATATGGCAAAAGGAATCATAATTTTATATATTTTCCTCTAGAAAAACCTCCTAAGTACAGTGGAAAAATAAAGCTATTTCAAAAAATTTCTAGACATGTTAAGGGTGAAATAACTGGCATATTGTTTGAAAATAAACATGGAAACAATCAAATAAACAGGTATTTTGTTTTGCTTTGTTTTCACATTATTACCAGATAATTTTATGAGAGAAATTAGTGAGAAAATGCAATAGCATTCCTTCCCTAGTAGCTATCCATCACCTAGTGAATATGTGAGGCCATAGTGATTCACAGGACACCAAATATAAATTAAAGTCTTCATGCTGAATACCTGGGAGCTGCACATATTCAGCAATTTAGGAGATCAGAATGCCAAAATACAGAATGTGGGTGCTTAGTTTCACACACAAAGATTAAGTATTTGTTCAAGATCATACCAATTAAGAATCATTTCTTAAAGAGATGATCATAAATTAAGCAAGAAAGCTAGACCATGAGCAAAGAAGCCAGCAAGCAATCTACTAGGGTCTGGCTTGTGCCTGAGAAGCACATATTAAGACTGAAATCATGAATGAGTTTACCTTGTGGGTAGGAAAAAAAAATGCAGCAGGTTTTAAAATTACTCAAATACAGTAAAGTCAGTATTTAAAATAGCTCATTATCTAATCCATAAAATCTCTCTCAGTCTTTCAAATAAGCTGGTTATGTCCTTTTGTCTAGCAGAATCAAACTACTTTCAGTATTGCAGGGATTTAAGTGCACTTGGCATTCAGCAGAATCAGACAGAGGATATTAGGGTACAAGAAGAAATATTTTTATGACAGTCTCTTACATAAGGCTTTGCAAATTTGACTTTCTGGATTACCATATTCAACTGTCTTGAATGAGGGGAATTATCTCCTCTTTAAGTTAACACATCATGAGCACTAGGAATAATATATTTGTTATGGTAGCAGTATATTGAAATGGCTTATGCTACGTTTATCTTACAGCAGTAAATTAATGTCTATAGTTGTTTAACTGGAAAATTAAGTGTGCTAATTTCCTGAAGAAGGACTTAAGGTGACATTTTTGATTCTAGTATGGATAGTGGAGAAAGAATATAGCTTATGTAACATTATTCTCAGATGCCTTGATTTTCAGGAATGGAACAGTTTGAAATCCTTCCATGACTTATCATCTTTCAGGGAAAGATAACTGTTATTCCAAGACAGTCTTTAGATTTACCTCTGTGCAGACTCGAAGGCTCACAGTAAAAATAATACCTTCTTCTTCTATTTTCACAGAATCACAGAATCATCTAGGTTGGAAGAGACCTCCAAGATCACCTAGTCCAACCTCTGACCTAACACTAACAAGTTCTCTACTAAACCATATCACTAAGCTCTACATCTAAACGTCTTTTAAAGACCTCCAGGGATGGTGACTCAACCACTTCCCCGGGCAGCCCATTCCAATGCGTAACAATCCTTTCAGTAAAGAAGTTTTTCCTAATATCCAACCTAAACTTCCCCTGGCACAACTTTAGCCCATTCGCCCTCATCCTATCACTGGGCACATGGGAGAATAGACCAACCCCTACCTTGCTACAGTCTCCTTTAAGGTACCTATAGAGAGTGATAAGGTCTCCCCTGAGCATCCTCTTCTCTAGGCTAAACAACCCCAGCTCCCTCAGCCGCTCCTCATAAGACTTGTTCTCCAGACCTCTCAGCAGCTTCGTCGCCCTGCTCTGGACTCTCTCGAGCACCTCGATGTCCTTCCTGTAGTGAGGGTCCCACACAGAGTAGTTTTGGTGCACAGAGACATACCATAGAATCATAGAATCATTTAGGTTGGAAAAGACCTCTAAGATCATCTAGTCCAACCTGTAACCTAGCACTGCCAAGTCCATCATTAAACCACATCACTATGCTCTATATCTACATGTCTTCTGAAGACCTTCGGGGATGGTGACTCAACTGCTTCCTTGGGCATCATGTTCCAATATTTCACAACCCTTTCAGTGAAGAAATTTTTTACTAATATCCAGCCTAAACCTCCCCTTGCACAACTTAAGGCCATTTCCTCTTTTCTTATCACTTGGTGTTTGGGAGAAGAGAGCAGTCCCCATCTCTCTACAGCCTCCTAATATCAGTCATATGGCAAGAGAAGAGAAAGCTAATATTACAATAATCAAGCTGAAAGAAAAAAAAAATCTTGCAAAACATCTTCTTAGCAACATTCAAATAATTCAATTGTTTTAAAACTTCCCTTATAATAAATAAAAATCACTGAGAAAAAATGCTGATTGATTCATTTAAGGCAATTCTACCCTTTTAATCCAATTTAATATGTATTACACAATGACAATCTATAGAAGCTATAAAACTCAGTAGAAGAAAAAAATCCAATACTTATAAAATATTATATAAAAAGCACTTAAGTTAACTAATGTTCTGTGTAAGAGAAGTCACGTAAATACCCAAGTTATAAAAGTTTCTGTTATTGAAACAGATTCTACTGCAGGAGGTTTAAAGTATAAAATAACATGAAAATCTCATGGAGACTTTATTTAGATGTGTGATGACTGTGATGCTTCTCTTGCACTTAGGCAAATGAAGAACAACCTTACCAATAAATGCAGCATCAGAATCAAGGCCAGTAATACTTTTCAGAAATGATTGACTTGTTCATTTGGAATATTGCATATTGGAATACTTCCACTCTACTTTGCTACCACATTTTTTTTTCACTTCATGCACACTTGACAGTCTCCTACACCCACCATCTTTCCACTCATCATTCACTGTCTTAAGAAACAGATAAATTTTAAAAGAATTAGCAACGTCCTACACATAGGTTTCTCTAATATGACGTCTCACTTCATTTTGCTCTTATTCCTACATGTTCTTGTATCTATTTGATGTTAAAATTATCCCCAGAATCCTTAGATTAAGGAAATCTTTTTTGTTTCAACTAGAACAGGTTGTACTGCCAGTAACACTGAAATGAAAGCAAGAACCATTCTTCCAGCGGCTTTACAAGAACATTCATCTTCTAAATGGCCTGGGGAATCTGAAAAGGCAAGTAGCGTATACTACTATTGTAGTGTAGCCCTTCAAGTAAGAGGTCAGTGGTCTTAGTCCAGCTAAACAACTCCTGAAGACAAGAAAATTAGACTGAGAAAGGAACAGATGAGATTACTACCTTATGTCTGTACTGCCAGTCCTCCTTTTCTGCCAGCATTTATGAGTCTTATTCCTTACTATTCACACATATTAACATTCCAAGAAAAGACATTATTCTAAGGTCCCTAAAAGCCCTAGGAGCATGCTAAATTCAACTGACTCAGTGAGGATGAATAACATGAATATGCATGTAAGTGTGTGTCTGTGCATACATGTGCATGTATACATATAAATGTAAGAAATTAGGTGTATGCTAGTGGTAGATAATCATAAGGGTTTGGGTTCTACAGCCATTCTCCTCATGCCTAAGGAAGTCAGGAACATGCAAAAGGCTGAAGGTATTATATCCCAGCCAACATGGGTTCACAAGGGGTAGGTCCTGCCTGACAGATTTGATTTCCTTTTATGATAAGATCACCCATCTAGTCGATCAAGGGAAACTAGCTGATGTGATCTTTTTGGACTTCAGCAAAGCTTTTGACACGGTTTCCCATAGGATCCTACTGGACATAATGTCCAGCATACAACTAAACAAAAACATCATACGATGGGTGAGCAATTGGCTGACGGGCAGGGCTCAAAGGGTTGTGGTAAATGGGGCCACATTTGGCTGGCGGATGGTCACTAGTGGGGTCCCTCAAGGCTCCATTTTAGGGTCAGTCCTCTTCAATGTTTTCATAAACGATTTGGTGTAGGACTAGAAGGTGTTTTGAGCAAAGTTGCCGACGACACCAAACTTGGAGGAGTTGTGGACTCGGATGAGGGTGGAAAGGCTTTGCAGAGAGATCGGGACAGATTGGAGAGCTGGGCAATCAGCAACCACATGAAGTTTAACAAGAGCAATTGCCGGGTCCTGCACCTGGGACGGGGCTACCCTGGCTATACGTACAGACTGGGCGACAAGATGCTGGAGAGCAGCCCCACAGAGAGGGATCTGGGGGTTGTGGCTGACAGCAAGTTGAATATGAGCCAGCAGTGTGCCCTGGCAGCCAGGAGAGCCAGCCATATCCTGGGGTGCATCAAGCACAGCATCGCTAGTCGGTCGAGGGAAGTGATTGTCCCGCTCTACTCTGCGCTGGTGCGGCCTCACCTCGAGTACTGTGCGCGGTTCTGGGCACCACAATACAAAAAGGACATGGAACTGTTGGAGAGTATCCAGAGGAAGGCTACGAAGATGGTGAAGGGCCTAGAGGGGAAGACATATGAGGAGCGGCTGAGGTCACTGAGCCTGTTCAGCCTGGAGAAGAGGAGGCTGAAGGGGGACCTCATCGCAGTCTACAACTTCGTCGCGAGGGGGAGTGGAGAGGCAGGTGACCTATTCTCCGTTATCACCAGTGATAGGACCCGCGGGAACAGTGTTAAGCTGAGGCAGGGGAGGTTTAGGCTGGACATCAGGAAGAGGTTCTTCACCGAGAGGGTGGTTGCACACTGGAACAGGCTCCCCAGGGAAGTAGTCACTGCACCAAGCCTGTCTGAATTTAAGAAGAGATTGGACAGTGCACTTAGTCACGTGGTCTAAACTTTTGGACAGACCTGTGTGGTGCCAGGAGTTGGACTCGATGATCGTTATGGGTCCCTTCCAACTCGGGATATTCTATGATTCTATGAACTTCACATTATCTTCCCAGCTGAGAGGAAAGCAGAGTGAGTACAAAACAATTCATCAACTACTTCTTTGACACTCTGTTTTGCCAGTCATCTCCATGTCACTGTCTCTTTTGCATTTGTCAAATATCTAGACAGTCTAAAAATTACATGGCAACATATCATGATAAATTAATATTAAATACCATATTTGTATGAGAAAATAATTTGTAGAAGGAGAAGGCAGTTCAACTTCAAAGAAACCTAGGATTCCTGCTTTTCAAAGACTGTCTGCATTGAACAATACTAACTGGTTTCAAACAATGCAAGACAGAAAATAAGCTAATAAAAATGCAATTCAATTTATTCATCTTAAGTCAAGGTGGATTTGTCCAGTAGTTTCCAATTCTTCTCCAAAAACTGGAGTATATAGGAAAACTAAATAAGTTTATAAGCTATAGCATATCACATTTATTTCACTAGGAAGATTCAAAAGGGGAAAAAAAAGTCAGAAATAAAATTTCAGATTAAAATCAGTGTAGATAAATGTAAAATGATTCATGTAAATTCATGTGTGCACACATACACAGACACAAGAAACAAATATGCACAAGAAATCAAAATTTGAGAAAATTGAATTGACTGAATTTGAATTGATTGAAGTTGTTTTAGAACAGTTCTGAGTTGACTGTTCTAAACCAGAGCAGGATCTTGGGTTATGAAAAATAGTTCTATGAAAACATAAGCTGTAAGCACATCAGGAAGCAGAAAAGCTAACCAGATGTAGGAATTGCACAGGAAAATTATTGTTTCATTGGGAAGAAAAATGTATGGCTCATCCACATCTTGAATATTGATTTCACTTATGGACCTCTTATCTCAAAAGATTATATAGAACTAAGAAAATTTTCAGAGATGGCAACCAGGAGGATTGGCAGAATGGAAAAGCATCCATATGAATATAAATACAAATAGTTCAAGACTCTTGAGTGTGGAAAAGTTCTAACTAGAGGAAAGGATAATTAGAGGAAGATATAATAAAGCCCCACAAATGTATGAGCAGCATCAAGACTGTGTATGGTGACTAATCATTCACTGCATTGTATGCCACAGGTACTAGAAAGCTCTGACTAGAAAGCTATTTAGATCCTGGTTCAAAAAAAGTAATAGGAAGCAGTTCTTCAAGAGTCGAAGAAGACCTGTGCAATTTATTGACAAGCCTGGAGAAATTTACACTGATTCAGGAAAAAGGAAGATAAGTTCATGTTAAAGGAAAGACAGAATCAGATATTTCCTTCGAAGAAAACAGTTGGAGACAGAGAGAGCATTAAGAAGAAGAATATAGCTACCCAGGTTTTACTCCTCTATAGACAAAATTAATTTAAGAACATTGACCCAGACAAAGTAGTGGATCAGGGGTTCTTCTTACCCCTTGTGTTCTAACTTTTCTCTGAAAAGGACAGTTCAGTCGGAAACAAAATCAAAAAGGATTTTTGTAAATTTTTGTAGCATTAATAACTGTTAATGTTGATAAGGCCACAAAGGATAAGGGCTACTTTTATGCTCAGAGACTTTCAAGAAAGAAAATATCAGAGGTTAAGATCTTCAAGGTAGTTCCGGTGTGACTAGCTGAGGTGAAGAACTAGATTACCATGAAGACTGGAGTTATACTCACTCTGTAAGACATTTCTAATGTTTCAAGCCAATAAAGGGCCTGTGTAGAGAAACTAAAAGCAACAGCTGCATTTCCTTTAAAAAGTTGTCAGATCCAATGGCATCATTTTGTATTCCAAGTGTATTGTTTAGTTAATTAAAGTTTGTTAAATCCTTTTTTCCCTTTAAACATTTACAGCTTCAGATGAGTCCTTACAATAAGGATCATAATATATTTATGCCTCAGTAGGATTAAAAAAAAAAAAAAAAAAGAAAAAAAAGACACAAAAGACAACATTAATTATTTTTAGTAATGAGGTGGAAGAAAAAATAAATAGTGCATTAATTACATTTTTAGATAATAAATTAGGAGGCATTACCAAAAAAAAAAAAAAAAAAAAAAGTGAGAAATCAGAAATATAAAAAGACCTGAAAAACTAAGAATTGTAGTATGGGCTGGAAATAACTAAATAAGCTTCAGCCTGCAAACCGGCACACGAGTATCTCGGAATTAACAATCCAGATCTTCTTAGATGTGAGATAACACATCAGTAACATTGATACAGTAACTCTGAGTAGGACTTTGGGCTTTAAATGGACAGTATGTTGGAAAAAAAAAAATTGAGTTGTTTATATACAAATGTAATGTGATGGAGGAAAAGACTAAAAAACAGGCTTTTTAACCTTCTGTAATATACAAACCAACCAAATCAGAAGCCAAATGAACATCTCTTTCCATATGATGTGTGACCATATATATATAGAATACTTATGCACTTCTGGGCACTTTGTTATCCAGATCACATGAGGAACTGGAGGGAATTCAGGGAAGGACAATCACTTTGATTAGGCATCTGAAGGGAATAATTTATGGGGAAAGTTAAAAACTATTATAGGCATTTATTGGCTAAACAATAAATTAAAATGCTAGGTATTCAGTTGATGTAAATATAGCCGTTTGTAAATTAAACTGTGAATAAAATTTCCTTATGTACTTTGCAGGTTGCATTTCTTTTCACTCTTTTATAGATATTAAGGTGGGAGGGTTTGTTTTGGTTTGCTTTGTTTGTTTTGATTTCTCAAGAATATGTGAGAAAGGATAACTTTAAAAATATTTATGCAAAAAAAAAGTGAGAATTTTTTCACTGGTAGTGATCTTGTACTTATTTGGGAAGTAACTTTTTAAGTATTTCAAAAAGGGTTATTTGAAAAATTAAAAATTACAAAATTACAAATTACAAACCCCAAACCCTTGAGTTCTATCTCTAGTCACCAGAGAGCAGAGCTCAACACCCGCCCCTCAGCTTCCCTCATGAGGAAACTGTAGACCGCCATAAGGCCTCCCTTCAGTCTCCTCTTCTCTAAGCTGGACAGTCCAAGGGACTTCAGCCACATGAGAATACATTCCCCTCTAGAGCGTTCACCATCTTTGTTGCTTTCCTTTGAACACTCTCTAATAGTTTTATGTTCGTCTTACATTGCATCACCCAAAACTGCACACTCAAGGTGAGGCTGCACCAGCATACAGTAGAGCTAGACAATCACTTCCCTCGGCTTGCTAGCTATGCTGTGCTAGATGTACTCCATGAATATTGGTGCGATTGAAGTGAATCTTTATGTTTATAAGTTTGTGGAGACTAAAGAGAGAAAGAAGAAATATCGGGATATCTTTCAAATGATAAATTGCACTGCGCAACTAGCAACGAATAGAAAGCAAAAGGTAATGTACTAAAATGATCATCTGGGAAAAAAATAAAAAAAAAAGGAAAAGGTGGCAAGCTATCTATTAAAGTATTATCACTAGCAATGACGGAACATTTTGCAAATGTTTTAAGCAGATATTGAATTACAAGAGCTATGATCTAAGACTATGAAATTTGCAGTACATACTCACTTGCTCCAGTCCCAAAGGTCACGTCATGCAATCACTAAACTTACAAACAGATCTGACGTTCCCCTCATGAGTCTTCTGGAGGTTTTAGTAGTCACATTTTCCTAGTCAACTCTGTATTTCAGTATTTATCCTGAATACCCTAAAATTCAGACTGCAATCAGTGTTCTGTATTAGACAGACTGAACTCCTAAGCTGGCGCCTATATTTTTCAATATCAAAGTTGTACTTCTCTGGTCACATGCATCTTTGTAATTGTCAAATTTCTACCCATTTCTGTCCTCTAGCTTTTTTTTTTTTTTTTTTTTTTTTTTTTTGATATGATCACTGACCTTATTTTCTGTTTTAAAATTTTATTTCTTTAATTAATTTTGTTTACTGATGTGAATCAGAATATTATCTTAATTTAAACGATGTTTTCCCATCTCTATTCAAAATATAATTTGCCAAAAAAAATGAGTTGATTCAGATTCATGTTTTCTGACTATTCAAGGTATTTTGTTTAAACGAAGTTTAATTCTTCCTAGCACCCTCTTTACTTCTTAATATCATGAGGAAGTTGCAATATTGTATGTTTCCATATCATATTTATATCAACAAAAGATGATGGCATAGTGACTCTTTCAAATGCACACACATATATTGGCAAAGTAACAATGTCTCAGCAAGATCAAGAAGATGGGGAATTGTGATATGAGGGAATAATAAAAATAAGCTCCTACTCAAATCCAAATGTGTGAAATAATAGCGAAAGGATTACTGAAAATTACTTCCCCCCCCTTATTTTTTTTTTTAATTTGGCATACCCCACAACTGCCTTTCTTAGATCTAAATATAAGACATATTGGTTTTCAGCGGAGTAGTTATTATCTGTGCAAGTATACAGAAATGATAGAAGTTGCACACATGTTGAATTTGGACCTTTGGATTTTATCTCATTTTATCTGAACAGTAAATCTGCAAAAAGGATTAGCCTTCAATTTTAATGTAATACTGTAAAGTATCATAAGATGGCTCAGCGTGATAAGGTACTGTATAAATTTAAGTGGCTGTTCTCAGGATAACTCTGTGGTAAGTGACCACCAGTTACAGGCCAGTATCTGTTTTGTTATAGTTTTTTCTTCTAGCAACTGGTTTATAGCTTCAGCTAGTATAAACACTGGTGAATACAAAGAGAGAAGCTTTATACTTTTCAGATGTTTTAGGTATCTACTGCATTCATAAACATTTTTTTCTCATCTTTCATCACAGATAACTGTGAATGCTCTCTTTTTCCATTAGCAATTGGTGTTTACTTAGGCTGAAATAAAGAAGAGTGTCTTTTTTGTACTGAATTACCAAGGTAAAATAAAAGTCAAACATCACAGACTTCTCCCATGTTTCTTGATGTATCACCAATCCAAGTGGAAGGTAGATAGTATGACAATTCCACATTATTTCATTTGACTTTCCTTTTCAAACTTGTTTTCTGGAGTGTTAGAATAAATAGCAAGATGATGAAATACTGTGTTATATTGAAGCCTAAGTATCAGCTGAAAAGGGAAGGGAAGGGAAGGGAAGGGAAGGGAAGGGAAGGGAAGGGAAGGGAAGGGAAGGGAAGGGAAGGGAAGGGAAGGGAAGGGAAGGGAAGGGAAGGGAAGGGAAGGGAAGGGAAGGGAAGGGGAAGACACCAAACAGTACATTTTGTGGTTACCACTTGAGCTATGATTTCTTGTTCTAAAAATACTCAGAAGCAGTGTGCATTTATTAATAATATTTTATATCACCTTCTAGTAACATGACTCTGTATTAGTTAAAGGCCATAATGTGTCTAATTACTAACGTGCATGTAATAAACAGCAGTTGGTCCTACAAAATTAATTTCTTCTCTAAATACACATTTGCTTCACTATTAAGTAAGTGAAAGCCTGTTAATGAAATTATTTTTAATTTTTGAGCTTAATTTTCATCATCAATAATTTCCTTACAGCATTATGGTTTCTGTACAATCCCATGAGAATGATGTTATAGTTTTAATATTATCCAAGAGCTTAGTAAGAAGTGTTATAAAAGACTTGGACTGTCAAAATGAGTTTAGTATGGAGTTTGGGTTCCTTGAATGTCATTTCTACATAACCTTGAAAATGACAAATGAGGATTTGAAGAACATTAATAATGTATGGGAAATGCAATCTGTTTTCTGGCTCCACAGTCATAATTAGGTTCTGATAGAGCCGTCTGTACCAATTTACCAAGACACTTTTATTAAAAATAAAAAAATAAAAAACAAAAACAAAAACAAAAAACACTTCTGAGAGTATTTATCAGTAGTAGTGAGGAGACATCAAGGCCAAGTTTAGAAGTAAAATGATTTGGAAGGAGACGTAAGTTAGGCGCCTTTATATTCAGCTATTGTCATTAGACATTTGAGCCTAAACTACTTTGAACTAAAGCAAGTTGTATTATAATTTGTGCAGAAAGAAACAGATTCTACAACACATCTGAGACCCCCATGAACTTAGGTCTATATAACCTAAATAATTAGAAACAGAAAACAAGTAGCAATAATTTCTGTGCTAACATTTTGTATTTAGTTGGTAAACAAGAAAACACTAGTACTGAAGATGTTTTATTGTGAAGCGCTCCAGAGCTGTGCCTTTGCATTTTATATTACAATTACTGAAGTCAAACTCATTTGTTTTTATGTTATGAAAACATTTTCTAGAAAGAATAATTACATATTGAGATTTTTTCCCTACATTCCTTACATAATTCTTTATGCTTAAGAGAAATACTGTATTACAGCACTAAAGACTGAGTAGGATGTTATTTGGAAACAAGAAAGGACAAAACCTGAAAATTTGAATATAACATCTGCAGTTATGATTGACTATTATAAGCCTTAATAATTATTGTTTTAATATTTTCTTTAAAAAAATGATTCCTATAGATTGTTACATATTTGCATACTGTAATTTTGGGTGGATAACAAAAGCAGCTAATATTAAATCTTGTTTTCCTGATTTGCTATGACTTTAACTCAGAAATGATAAAGCAAGCCACTAACCAATGGAGTGTATTGAGCTGTACTCTTGCAGCAAATGCTTACGCAGGAGAAGCCACGAATCATTGGAATTCTTCGAACTCCAAGGCTTAAAAATCATGAGCCATCTACTTCCCTTTTCCTCACTCAGTTGTATCATTGGATAACAGTATAGAAAAGTGTTTTGGGCCTTTGGGGGGTTGGGGAGAGCTTTATATTCTGGCATCAGAAACACTGGGATGCACATTTTAATGACTTTGTCCTTAAGGGTTTGAAAAAAAATCTTATGGCAATAAAAGTTGAGATCTCAAGCAGTCACTGGTTGCATTTGCTAAAGCTGTAAGTATTTGATGATTAAGTACTAAATTCATTGTGTTTGTATTTATATCCACAGTTAATATGCTCACAGGCAGGAATAGGTAAGCACATACACATGCATGAAACATTAGATATTTGTGCGTGCACAAGTCAGGCCCTCAGGAGACAAAATGTCTATTTCCTTCATAGATGAAAACCCTCTTTCAAGAAGTTAACGAATTGTAATGGAAACTTCTATGCCATCTAAAAAGTACCTTACTCTCCCTTTTGTGCAAGGCAACACTTTTCAGATTTGCTTGTCTCCCCTGGATATACGTTCAGATCATTTCACAGCAAAAGTAAATTAATAGCGTAGGCGGGGATCTGAAATGACACAATGGTTTTATTCAGTGTAAAGACTGAGAGATTACAAAGCATTGCAGGATAGGGAATAATTGCTAAACACATGTGCAACCAGTGTCTTGGACTACCCAATGTATACAATAGCATGAAGGATACAGTCTGTACCAGTCCTGAACAAAGACGTTTCAGATAATAGTCATAACAGTGGGGCTCTGAGCTCTCAAGATCAATGTTGCATTGTTATCAGACTCTTGAAGAAAAGAAGTCGAAGTCTGCTCCAATTCTTCCAGAATATTTTTATGTATTTTAGTCAATACCCACATTAAAAGCAAAATGTATCTGAAGTGCAGGTGATTCAGTTTGTGTAAGTATGGTTACACCAGTGAAATCCATTTCTTGTGGTAACAGGACAAGGGGTGACAGCTTTAAACTAAAAGAGTGTAAATTTAGATTAGATATTCAGAAGAAATTATTTACTATGAGGATGGCGAGGCACTGGAACAGGTTGCCCAGAGAAGCTACAGATACCCCATCCCTGAAAGTGTTCAAGGACAGGTTAGATGGGGCTTTGAGTAACCTGGACTGGTGGAAGGTGGCACTGCCAATGGCAGAGGGGCTGGAAATAGATGATCTTTAAGGTCCCTTCCAACCCAAACCATTCTATGATTCTATGATTATGTGATCAGTTGACAAAACGACAATATTCAGCTGCATAAATAGAGAGTCTTGTGCTGGGGGGAAGCAGGTTTTACCCTAGTGGGCAGCTAATCTCCACCACAACTGCTCACTCACTCCCCCTCCTCAAAGAACATGGGGGAAAAATATGATGGAAAGGGCTCAAGGGTTGCCTCAGTCTTTAGCGGCAAAACCAGTTGTTCTCTGGATACCCAGTACCCTGAGCTGGTGGGAGGGGATGGGGAGCAGGATGTGGCCCTCACTATCCACAAGGAAATGGTTGGCGACCTGCTACAGCACTTGGATGTATGCAAGTCGATGGGGCCAGATGGGATCCACCCAAGGGTACTGAGAGAACTGGCGGAGGAGCTGGCCAAGCCGCTTTCCATCATTTATCGGCAGTCCTGGCTATCAGGAGAGGTCCCAGTCGAGTGGCGGCTAGCAAACGTGACGCCCATCTACAAGAAGGGTCAGAGAGTAGACCCGGGGAACTATAGGCCTGTTAGTTTGACCTCAGTGCCAGGGAAGCTCATGGAGCAGATTATCTTGAGTGTCGTCACGCATCACTTACAGGGCAACCAGGCGATCAGGCCCAGTCAGCATGGGCTTATGAAAGGCATGTCCTGCTTGACGAACCTGATCTCCTTCTATGACAAAGTGACACACTTAGTGGATGAGGGAAAGGCTGTGGATGTGATCTACCTTGACTTCAGTAAGGCTTTTGATACCGTTTCCCACAACATTCTCCTCAAAAAACTGGCTGCTCGTGGCTTGGACTGGCATACGCTTTGTTGGGTTAAAAACTGGCTGGATAGCCGGGCCCAAAGAGTTGTGGTGAATGGAGTCAAATCCAGTTGGAGGCCGGTCACTAGTGGAGTCCCCCAGGGCTCAGTACTGGGGCCAGTCCTCTTTAATATCTTTATTGATGATCTGGATGAAGGGATCAAGTGCACCCTCAGTAAGTTTGCAGATGACACCAAGTTAGGTGCGTGTGTCGATCTGCTCAAGGGAAGGAAGGCTCTGCAGGAGGATCTGGATAGGCTGGACCGATGGGCTGAGGTCAACTGTATGAAGTTCAACAAGGCCAAGTGCCGGGTCCTGCGCCTGGGGCGCAACAACCCCAAGCAGAGCTACAGACTGGGAGATGAGTGGTTGGAAAGCTGCCTGGCAGAGAAGGACCTGGGAGTACTGGTTGATAGTCGGCTGAATATGAGCCAGCAGTGTGCTCAGGTGTCCAAGAAGGCCAACAGCATCCTGGCTTGTATAAGAAGCAGTGTGGCCAGCAGGTCTAGGGAAGTGATAGTCCCCCTGTACTCGACTCTGGTGAGGCCGCACCTCGAGTACTGTGTTCAGTTTTGGGCCCCTCACTACAAGAAGGACATGGAGGTGCTCGAGAGAGTCCAGAGAAGGGCGACGAAGCTGGTGAGGGGTCTGGAGAACAAGTCTTAAGAGGAGCAGCTGAGGGAGCTGGGATTGTTCAGCCTGGAGAAGAGGAGGCTCAGGGGAGACCTCATCGCTCTCTGCAGGTACCTTAAAGGAGGCTGTAGCGAGGTAGGGGTTGGTCTATTCTCCCACGTGCCTGGTGACAGGACGAGGGGGAATGGGCTCAAGTTGCGCCAGGGGAGGTTTAGGTTGGATATTAGGAAAAACTTCTTTACCGAAAGGGTTGTTAGGCATTGGAATGGGCTGCCCGGGGAAGTGGTTGAGTCACCATCCCTGGAGGTCTTTAAGAGACGTTTAGATGTTGAACTTAGTGATATGGTTTAGTGGAGGACTTGTTAGTGTTAGGGCAGAGGTTGGACTAGATGATCTTGGAGGTCTCTTCCAGCCTAGACGATTCTGTGATTCTGTGATTCTGTTGAGATACAGATAGGGAGATCACTCACCAATTATCATCATGGGCAAACCAGACTCAACATAAGGAGATTAGGGAGATTAATATAATTTACTGCCTATCCCTAACAGACTAGAGCAGCGAGAAACTAAAACCAAACCATAAACCTCTGCCTTTCCCCCTCCCCTCCATCTACCCTCTTCTATGTCCTCCCTACAAGCGGCACAGGGAAATGGGGAATGGGGGCTGTGGTGAGTCCCTAATGCTTTCTCTCTGCCGCTCCTTCATGGTCACTCGCTGCCCCTGCTCCACATGGGGTCCCTCCCACGGGATGCCATCCTTCCCGAACTGAGCCTGTGGGGGCTGCCCACAGGCAGCAGCTCTTCAACAACTACTCCAGCATGGCTCTGTACCGTGGGGCACATCCATCTGTTAGGAGCAGACTGCTCTAGCACAGGTCCCCCATGGGCGGCAGCTCCCCGCAGACCGCCTGCTCCTGCGTGAGCTCCTCTTCGGCCCGGGGCCTGCTCCTGCGGGGGCTCTCCATGGGCCGCAGCCTCCTCCAGGCCGCATCCACCTGCTCCACCGGGGGCTCCTCCATGGGCTGCAATGTGGAGATCTGCTCCATGTGGGACCCATGGGCTGCAGGGGGACAGCCTGCTCCACCAGGGGCCTCTCCACAGGCCGCAGGGGGACTTCTGCTCCTTGCCTGGAGCACCTCCTGCCCTCCTTCTGCACTGACCTTGGGGTCTGCAGGGCTGGTTCTCACTCCTCAGTCTCCTAGCTTTTGTTGTGCAGCAGTTTTTACCCTTCCTTAAATCTGGTCCTCCGCAGGCCCAACCCTCATTGCTCACTGGCTGGGCTCTGGATAGTGGCAGGTCCTTTTTGGAGCCAGCTGAAACTGGCTTTTATCTAACAGGGCAGCTTCTGGACTCTTCTCATAGACACCACCCTTCCAGCCTTCCTGCTATCAAACCCTTGCCATTATAAACCCAATACAAGAGGGAATCAACAAATAAGCAACTGAATGAAAGAATGATATTCTTTGGTAATTGAAGTTGGTTTTGTTTTTGTTTTCCCTTGACAAAGAACAGTGTAGAAAGATAAATTCTTTAAATGGAATGATATATTCTATTATGGAATTACTTTATAATTGGGAATTTTTTAACCTTTAGCAGTTAGAAGAAAATCACAAGTATTTCAAACATTTTTATGAAAGGATTCAGAAGCAAAGGTTTCAATAATTTCTCAGCAAAATGCAGCTCAAAATGAAATCATGGATAACTTTATTCTTGGACTTGCATATTATAATCAATAAATTAATGGAAAAAAATCTACTGGGATTTTCTGATGGGACTATATTAAGATTTAGAAAAAGATTAATGTTTAAATACTAGAAAAGAAGTAGAAAAAGTGTGGTGAGATTAAGTCAGTAAGTCTTCGAAAATAATTTCAAGCAGATGAAGGAAAAAAAAAAAAAGAGGTGGAGGGAGTTAAAAGAAGAAAAGCAGAAGGAAACAGTACCTCCTATTAGAAACTTTGATTAGGTACCAGCAGTGGAAGCTGGAAAAGCATGTTTTTAGGGAAGATTTACCACCTTTTTTCAGTTCAGAAAATAAAGAGGACAACTGCAGCAGAGATTGAGAATAGCTCCTGGAATTGAAATTCAGACATCCCCAATCTCTACATTTTGTCTGTGGACAGTTAGGAGCTTCTGACTGGGTTTCACTCAGCAGGCTGAACAACTACTTTAGAATGAAAAACTGTCTTCCACAGAGCAAACAGCTTTGCAGTCAGGGTACCCCTGTTAGCAGGACTCTCAAATAAGACTCATTTCTTAATTCTGAGGCCTGTGTCACCCCAACTCACTGCTGCAGTGAACCTAGGCCTCTTCAAAGGGGTGACAAGTTTTTATGTATGGGGACATTAGGAGCATTGATATGGGATAGACAGGAAAAAAGGGAGAAGAGAAAGCTGCAGCAGGAATCATTGAGAGTGCTTCTTTGTGTGGGTTCTCATGTTGTACCAATTTATTATAGAGGTTTCTTCTGACATTCAGGTCAATTTGATTTTGACATTACCAGGTGAGGAGGAATTAAAATGGGTGACATCAAAGGTCATCATATCAGTTGTCTCCTTTGTTACAGGGACCATTTAGCATCCATTGAAAAAAATAAAAAATCCAGTGAATTGAAAACAACTGAGAACATGGCATATTATTATAATGTTAAAAAACAAAGCCTAAAAACTACAATGCCTAACAAACACTCTAATCCATTGCTTTTTAAACTGTTCTGTGTCTTTAAGAAACAGAAAAGGAAGATCTTCAGGAACATAGTTGCCATTAAATGAGCTAGTCAATATATTCCATAACTTCTGCTCTATGCATTGCTACTTGTAATCATAAAGAACTATTCCTGTGTGAACCTTTCATTCATCTCTAGCTAGGCTGTCAAAGGTATGATATCTTTTTCTTTATATTTTATTTTATTTTATTTTATTTTATTTTATTTTATTTTATTTTATTTTATTTTAATTTAATTTTTAATTTATTTTACCAGGTACTCAGGCAACAATGTGATCCAGCACACGTTATACTAATCAGTAAGTTTATAATTATTGAGAAATCAACTGAAGTGCAACCTTCATTCAGAACTATTTATGATGAGTTTGCTCCCCAGCTACTCTCTTATAATAAATCTGTTTTCCTATCAAACAGATTCAAACTAGATTTCTTCTCTGCATTAAAAATGATGATTATAGTAAGAATGTAACTGGTAGAATAATCTTAAACTTGTGCTGCCAGTTCAATATAGGTGCTGTAAAGAGACTCCAGTCAGTCCTTGGCGACTTGCTTATGCATTATACATCTAAAATCTTGATTTCTCTTGTTAGGTGGACTTATATGTCACTAACAAACTTTGATATGATTGACAGCTTGCACTAGAACATTGAGGTTATTTATATATATATATGATTGATTTTTCACATGAAATAAATGTAATCTGAGCATACTAGAGGTTCGTGTGGGTATTGTGTACAAAAAATTAATGGTAATTGAATTTGTACCAATATCTCTCATAGGCTCATTTGAACATTAGTTCTTTTTCTTAGTGCTTAGAAGCCAACTTTTAAATTTCAAAAATAAATGTATGTATGCCAGTTGTGCTAAATATAGCTTCCATTGCAGCACCTCAAATTTACAAATGTGGCTCCTGTAAAGCAAGAAGTTACTAAAACCATCACCTTACTGGTGTAAGACTGAGGTGTCTGGAGCCTGTCCAGTCACAGTTTTAGGAGTGCTATGGTTGCCTGTTCAGTGCACAAGTAGAGTTAGGGGCATAAGGCAGCTGGACTCCATGTAACATGGCCATGGCCCTTTTCATCTGAAAAGATGTCTAGTACTTCTCAGGCAACATAAATGATTTAGACATTTCCTCTTCCAGCCGGTGTTTAGCCTGACATAGTGCAGATATAAATACACAGACTGTGTTGACTTTGACACCTGGAAAGGTTAATGTAGCTATGGAGTAAAAAATAAATAAATAAATAAATAAATATCCTAAATAAGATAAAAAGGTAATGAAAAAAAAAAAAAAAAAGAAAAAGAAAAAGTAGAAGTTGTGGGAATTGAAGCCTAAGCTTACTGTCTAACTTCTGGGCCATTCTTCCTTTATGGCAATGATGCTATTGTAAGAGCATTTTCTCTGTTCATATGCAGACATAAGCACGTATCCAGTCTGAAGCAAGCTGAAACCAACAGAAAGACTCTCAGGGGGTTCATTGAATTCTAGTTCCATTTTAATACACATTTCAAATGGAAACCACAATTTAGAGTTGTGTTTCAGGCAGCACAAGTCATGCTATAGCATTAGAAACTGTTTCAGCTCATGATGAAGCAGTTAATAAGCCTTGAAGGATATAAGATACACTCAGAAGAATCAAAGCAATGATACTTAGCTGAGTCATCAAAGACTTTTCCCCTCATCTAGTCTAGCATCTGTTAAAATGAAGATATTTCAATCTATTCCATTAATGACTGATTAATGATGTATGGATTTTCCCTACCTGCTGAAAATATGCCCACAGTCACCAACCTTTTCATGACTGCTTATTTTATTTTATTACAGTGTCCCAGAAGACTTTTCTTTATATTGCACATAAAAAATACTACATCATTTTTTTTTTTGCAACCTCAATGAGTATTGTAAGGTCATCTTTGTAAATTTCTTTCATATTTTTCACATACAATTTTAATTCTGTTTTCATGTTTCTGTTTCTTTTTAATCCTATAATTATAATAATAATTATTATTATTATTTTACTTTAACCTCTGATTATTTTTTACAAGCGAATTCCTAGCCATTTTTCTGTCTTAGCAATCACTGTACACGGTATATTACATTGAAAATATTAAATTTATTCCAATCACATTTACTGCAAACTCCATACAGACAAATGCACAATGATATATTTTCTTTTGTCACATACTTTAGGAAAAATATTTCTCTACATTAAAAAAAAAAAAAAAATCTAGCATTTTATTCTTTCAATAAACACAGACGGAGATGCTTGGGGGGTTCTGATGGATGAAAAGCTCAACATGAGTTGGCAGTGCGTGCTTGCACCCCAGAAGGCCAACTGTATCCTGGGCTGCATTAAAATAGGAGTGGCCAGCAGGCTGAGGGAGGTGATTGTCCCCCTCTACTCAGCCCTTGTGAGACTCCACTTGGGGTGCTGTGTCCAGGTCTAGAGCCCCCAACACAAGGAAGATGTGAAGCTGTTAAAATGGGTCCAGTGGATGGCCACAAAGTTGATCAAGGGGCTGGAGCACATCTCTTATGAATATAGGCTGAGAGAGCTGGGGATGTTCAGCCTAAAGGAGAGAAGGCTCCGGCGTGACTTCATTGCAGCCTATCAATACTTAAAAGGGGTCTTATAAAAAGGATGGAGAAAGACTCTTTACTTGGGTAGATAATTATAGTAATAGAGGGAATGGTTTTAAACTAAAAGAGGGGAGATTTAGATTAGAGGTTAGAAGGAAATTTTTCACTCGGAGGGTGGTGAGGCACAGGAACAGGTTGCCCAGAAAGGCTGTGGATGCCCCATCCCTGGAGGTGTTCAAGACCAGGTTAGATGAGGCCCTGAGCAGACTGATCTAGTGGGTGGCACACCTGCCCATGGCAGGAGGGTTGGAACTAGATGATCTTTGAGGTCCCTTCCAACCCAGGCCATTCTATGTTTCTAAGGACAGTAAAGGAAAAGGCAAACAAACAAACAAAACTTATGTTTCTTTACAGTAAAATTTATTTATTTATTTAGAGAAACACAGAATAAACAGTTGTGATATTTCTAAAAGACAGACTAAACAAAACATTTTGCCTTTTTTTTTTTCCCCTTAAATATTTATTTATTTATTTATTAGGATGTTGGCTAAAATTTAAACAAATAGTTGTGTTTTGATACACTGAACATCTCTGGTTTGGTTGTTTGTTTTTCTCACTGCAAAGAAGAAAGAAATATTATCTTGTATCTTCTCTAAAATGAAAAATCCAAATCTCAGCTGTACTGTTAAACTTAAACACCACTCTAAATCAAGTCAGGATTTAGCAGAATGTACCCTGTTGAGGATCTGGGATGAATTGAATTACAATATAACAAATATTGTACTTAATGTTATAGCAATCACAATCGGGTAAAAAATTTGTGAACTCAACAGTTTTTGTGGCTGCTGAACTGAGCATGAATGCACATTCATGTGGCACTGGCATTAAGCCAGTGATATGATACCATATATGATACCATAACCATTTAATCACTATTTCTACATATTTGGGGAGGGAGAGAGTCTGTAGGTTTATGTATGAGATGTCCACACTTTGGAATTACTTTTCATTCATCTTTGCACAATTATAAATAATGTGAAGGAAAGATCACACATCACGAGTTTGGTGAGATTTTTGAGTGAATCTAGACCAAGTCATAAAAACACAACATATCCTGAGTCAGAAGGGACCAATGAGTATCACTGAATCCAACTCTTGACTCCACACATGGCATCTAAAGTGCTATAATAGGAAATGTTGTGTGGGTTAGTTAATTAAGAAAAAAGTTAAAATATCAACATTACGAGTCATATGAATTAAGCTTCAAAAAACATTTTCTGAAGGGCTTCTGCTATGCAATCACAGAAATTAATGTAAATCTGTAAAAGAATTAATGTAAATAGAATTAATGTAAATCTGTAATAGAATCACATGAAGATCACTTAACAATGTATTTCCTGTAAATATATTAGAACTGCATGAAGTTTCCCTCCAATCCTTGAATAATAATAAATAAATAAATAAATAAATAAATCTTAACATTCTAATGTAAACTGAAGCCCGTGGCTTGGACAGGTACACTCTTTGCTGGATTAAAACCTGGCTGGACAGCCAGGCCCAGAGAGTAGTTGTGAATGGAGTGAAATCCATCTGGCAAATGTTCACGAGTGGTGTTCCCCAGGGATTGGTGTTGAGGCCCATTCTATTTAATATTTTTATTGATGATTTAGGTGAGGGAATTGAGTGCACCCTCAGTAAGTTTGCAGATGACACCAAGTTGGGGGGAAGCATCAATCTGCTGGAGGGTAGGAAAGCCCTGTAGAGGGACCTGGACAGGATGGGTTGATGGGCAGAGGCCAATGGGACGAGGTTGTACATGGCTAAGTGCTGGGTCCTTCACTTTGGTCACAACAACCGCATGCAATGCTACAGGCTTGGGGCAGAGTGGCTGGAAAGCTGTGCAGAGAAAAAGGATCTGGGGGTGTTGGTCGATGCTCACCAGAACATGAGCCGGCAGTGTACCCAGGTGGCCAAGAAGGCCAAAGGCATTCTGTTTTTTATCAGGAGTAGTGTAGCCAGCAGGACCAGGGAGGTGATCGTTCCCCTGTACTCTGCTCTGGTGAGGCTGCACCTCAAGTACTGCGTTCAGTTTTGGGTCCCTAACTACAAGAAGGAAATCGAGGCCCTGGAGCCTCTCCAGAGAAGGGCTACGAAGCTGGTGAAGGGTCTGGAACACAAGTCCTATGAGGATCAGCTGAGGGAACTGGGGTTGTTTAGTCTGGAGAAGAGGAGGCTCAGGGGAGACCTCATTGCTCTCTACAACTACCTGAAAGGAAGTTGTGAGGAGCTGGGGGTCAGCCTCTTCTCACAGATAACTAGCAATAGAACTAGAGGGAATGGCCTCAAGTTGTGCCAGGGGAGGTTTAAGTTGGAAGTGTGGTTTTACCTTGCTAGGTAGCTGAACTCCATCACAACTTCTCTCTCAATCCCCTCCTCAGAAGAGGAGGGGAAGAAGAAAAGAAAAAAAAAATCACGGGTTGAGATAAGAATAATTTAATTAAAGGGAAAAAATAATCATTAAGGTAAAATTGTTATATTAAGGGAAAGTTAAATAATTTAACTAAAGGGAAAAGGAAGGGGGCGGGGGGGGGGGAGGGGCAGAGGGAGTGTCAAACAAAGACCATGTGGAAGCACAGAGAGAGAGAAAAGAAATTACTCTCTAATTCCCACTAATGAGTGATGCTTGACCATGTCCCTGAGGCAGGGCCTCAATACGCATAACTGTTGTTCTGGAGGACTGTGGTGTAAGGACCACACAGACACCAGGGTTCTTTTAAGGATCAATAACTTCAACTACCTTTATTGAGGACATAACTTCAACTCCTTATCGAGGACAGGCTCCCTTCTTATACGATCTACAGCAGTACTTTTCCACTAACTATTCATTGGTCAGCAATATTCATTGCCCGGCAGCCTCAAACACCCAGCAACTTCCATGGCTTAACGGCTGGAGAGCAAGCAGTCTGAGACAGCAAGGCGTCTCCTGAATCACCCTTTTTTGTTCCTTCTAAGCTTTTTACATTCCTCATGGCCTCATCATTAAGAGTCTGATGTTATCACCAACCATGGGGCTTGTCGACCCCCATGGCGATACTCCCACAGAAGACAGATGTTTTAATAACGAGAGCCCACCCCTCCCCACTCCTTCCCCTTTCCCACCTTTTATTGCTGAGTGTGACATCATATGGCATGGAATATCCCTTTGGTTGGTTTAGGTCAGCTGCCCTGGTGATGTCCTCTCCTCACCTCTTACCCACCCCCAGCCTGCTGGCCCTTGGGGAAGGGTTGGAGGGAGTCCTGATGGGGTGCCAGTATTGCTCAGCAGGAGAAAATACACTGGCGTGATACCAGTGCTGTTCTAGTTACAAGTGCAGAGCAAAGCACTGTATGGGCTGCTGTAGGGAAAGTTAACTCCATCCCTGCCAGATTCAGTACAGGAAATTAGGAGGCATTTCTTCTCAGAAAGAGTAGTTAAGCATTGGAATGGGTTGCCCAAGGAGGTGGTGGAGTCACTGCCCCTGGGGGTGTTTAAGGAAAGGTTGGATGTGGTGCTTAGGGACATGGTTTAGTGGGTGATATTGGTGGTAGGGGGATGGTTGAACTAAATGATCTTGGAGGTCTTTTCCAAACCTAATGATTCTATGATCCTAAATCATTGAAATAAAAATTATAGGTTTGTAGGTAGTTTTCTTTAGGCATGCACAAATCTTTGTCTACTACGCAGCACATATAAAGTAAGAAGCAATCTTTTTACTGTTGTATTCCCAAGATACTTTCAGAATAATAAAATAGCAAAGTAAGAAAAATTAGCTCTAAGTAAACAAATTGTTATTTAAGCATACTTCTTTAATAAAGTGTAATTGTAAGAAAGTGTCATCTGAATAATAGATAAAAATAAACTGAAAGTATAATAGTGCATTCCAGGAATCACAAGCTGTGGGGGCTCTATCCAAACTGATAATAGATAAATGGAGGGGTGCAAATTTGAGGAGAAGGAACTGTCTGGGTGGTCTGATGTGAGTTGATTTCAAGAGATCTATTATCCTAAAAGGGATATGAAGTATCCAAGGGGAAAAGAATGTGTAAATACCACATGCGAGTAGAGTGCTGCAGACAGTGAATCCATAGGGAAACAAGAAGAAACAAAGGAAGTGTAAACATTGATGCTGATTGCATTGTACCATGGAAAGACAGAGACCAATAACATCAACAGAGACTGTGGAATATCTATTTTACTGTCTGCAATGAAGCCTTACTTCTGTGGTCAGAAAGGACCATCCTCATGATCTAGTCTTTCCTCCTAACTATAAAATTCAGCTCAATAATTGCTGAAGTAGGTCTATTCCCTCTGACTGAAGTGTAATTTTAATTAGTTTTTAATATTGAATGAATAAACTGTTCACTAGTTTGGGGGGGGGGGGGCGGGGAAAAAAAAGAAAAAAAAATGATAAAAACAAATATTCATGTTAGTGTTCACATCCTCCCTGGAAGAAATTATTTGAATTTAAAATTATAATGGTTGATTTGGCATTCTGCACAAATGAAGAATGGAAATCCTTACTGGGCAGGAGATGGAGGGAAGACGAAAGAAAAGAACCTTCAGAATTAGATCTGTCCTGGAGCAAAAGTTCCAGTCTTCTGTTACAGGAACAACACTCTTTCTCTCTGACACTCATTCTGGCTTCTTGTGTCATATCAAATGTCAGTTGAGGTGCTTCTATGACACTAGTAAACTGAGGGTTCAATAAAAATAGGGGAGAGCAGGAGAGCAGAGATGATGGGAGGAATAAAAGGAGAGCAGGGAAAAAAAGAGAAGAGAAGAGCTCTTCAACAGGAATAAAACTGAGCATATCTACACCAGCTATTATTACAATAACTGGTAAGAGATGTTCTTATCCTAAAATTCGAGATTCAGAGAACATTTATTGTCTTGGTAAGCTTAGTATGCTCCAGTAGTCACTGTTGAAAACAAACATACTCCAATCTGAGCTTTTCTATTGTCACCTATGTGCTTTTGTCTGGTGAGTTAAAGGGCTCTATAGAATTTCCTTGCTTTATTAAAAAGCTTTAATGTGATAGCAAGCATGAAAACAATAAAATGCAGCCATAGGTTTTTTTGCTTTTTTTTTTTTTTTTTTTTTTGAATACAACAGAGTCCAGGGAAATAAAACCTTTGGCAAAAAAAGGAAGTAGGAATTTTGATCAAGGTACCCTCTCAACAGAATTGTGCAATTTTATTTGTTATTTTTGCTGTTTTCGAAATGATATCATTATCCTGGGTTGTTGTTATGCACAAAACCAAAACATTTTTGTAAAAAATGGGGTTATCTCCCCCCCCCCAAAAAAAAAATGCATTTAAAAAAATAATGCTATTCTAAGAAAAAAAGAAAAAAAATCTATTTCAAATAAATTATTTCAGTCATTCAACAACTCTAGGGAGCTATTGTGAAATTCTAAATTCAAGTAACGAGGAATTCAAGCAACTTTATGTTTTGTTCATCATTATTAAAGGAAGTTAATGATTTAAACAAAATAAATGCAAACATTCTAAAGCACTACAATACTTAAAGTTTTGTAGGTAAATCATAAGGGGTTAAATACAGAATATTAATATTCCAAAAGTGAAGTTAATTTTCATATGTTGAATATGTAGGACTTTTTATTTTATCACATTAAATATACTTTTATGCTACATAAATACAATAATTGGTGGCACATATTTGGAGAACTGATATGCAATTTTGATGACTTTGCCTGATTAAACTTGCTTAACACCTATTTTTGGACTTCAAAGGTAATTCTTTGATGATCTCTATGCAATCCTACCCTTTGATTACTACGTGCGTATCTTCATTCTTACATGGTTCATGTTGTAAGACCCCGCACTGTTTTTCTTCTGAGATAAGGGGATAAATTCAATGCATTTTATGATCTGAAATTTTGTGAGAAGGTTTTTTCTTTCCTCTCTGTTTAATTTAAATTTCTGACTCGGTAAAAAAAGTTTCAGAACTCCATTATTGTATGATGGTAGCATCAGTCAGGTTATAGCATTACAGCTTGGGGTAATGAAAGCCAGGCACTACTCTATTATCTAATGACAGATAGCCTAAAACTTAATGCCATTTCTTTATTTGTTTAAATCATAATCAGGTCTGCTGTAGCCAACCATTTTCTTTTTATCTATCCCCATCTTTTGTGTTAGATTAGGTATTTTGCTTCCCTTCTTGCTAAAATTTCACTCACATTTCCTTTGTGCTTTCAGTACCTTTTATTTTTATTTCCAAGCATTTATGATTCACTTTCTCTCTTCCCATTCCCTGTCAGAGTTTTTGTCCTTCTTTAGCTTGATTTAGAAAAAAAAAAAAAAAAAAAAAAAAGAAAAAAAAAAGGTAGAAAGAAAGGAAAAAAATCTTTATTATATATTGGAGCTTCCCCAAATACATTTTTGTCCTTTCCTATGGATCCTTACTTGGTGTGTCTCTGATACAGGCAAAATTGAATCTAACCATTTATTTGCAATTTAGAGTAGATTTGATTAAAGAGTGCAATGGAAAATTATGTCATCTTGCTGGGAAAAAATTGAAACCATTGCTCTCTGATTTTTATTGGGTCTAATATAGCATCAAAATTGGCAAAGCTTGAAGTATCATATGAAGAAATTTAAATGTTTTTGTTATACTTCAGTTGTACATGATAGTATGTCTTTGTTAATTTTGCGTTATATTTTCCTTTGACGTTCAGAATCACAGAAAATAGCAACCAAAGGCACAGATTAGATCATCTAATCTATTTTTATCATAGGACCATTTTTTTTTTGCCCATAGTGAATCTAACTTGCCCAGTCTGATTTTACATCTCTCTCTTTCAGGTCTTAAGACATGCAGGGCTATTTCTGCTGATATTCATAGAGCATTTTGCAGTACTCAGTATCATCCAAGTATTTCTACCTAACATGCCCTCAAATTATGCTAAACATGTTTTTCTGTACCTCGTGCAAATTCTTGACCACTGAAATGCATAGATAACTCCTGAAATGCACAGGTAACTCACTCTGAAGCCAAGATATGTGTTAAAGGATTAATTTGGGTCTTAATATTTAATGATATTTCCCCACCTGTTCTTATCATTCTTAAATCGGTAGAGACTGCATGGAAAATTTTAAATTGAATCAGATATAGGTCTTGGTGGCTCAAATTCACATATTATACTAAACATTTTTTTTCACACCTGTTTCCCAAGAGGATATTCATACTCAAGGCTCCATGCAAAATTCATGGAGAGAGGTAAGCACTACAGAAAGGCATATAAAAATCTGTATATTGCTGTTTAGAGACAATACTAAATGATGAGGGGTAACTAGGATTTCTCCTATCATTGCTATGAAGTCTCAGCCCCTGGCTGCTTCTTCCAATCATTCAACATTCATCATCTCAAATACTATTTTTGCGGAAACAAGGCTTGTTCTTCTATTTTAAATCATAACCTGTAAAAAAAAAATCACCACAAATTAAGAAAAAAAGGGAAGAAAAAAAAAACCAAAAAACTGGTCTTCATATAAAACTGCAATTATCTTTCCTTAGATGTGCTTCAGTGTGTTCATAATGACATATAACCGATAGCAAAGCTAAACAAAACAAAACCATAGTATATCTGCCTTTCTGATGCATTTTCTGCCTAGAAACAATGTTTTAATGAAAATCAATATTTTCGAATAATCCCATAACTCCAGAAGCTGAACCTAAAGAAAAAAAAAAAAAGAAAAAGAAGAAAGAAGAAAGAAGAAAGAAAAAGAAAAAGAAAAAGAAAAAGAAAAAGAAAAAGAAAAAGAAAAAGAAAAAGAAAAAGAAAAAGAAAAAGAAAAAGAAAAAGAAAAAGAAAAAGAAAAAAAGCAACCATCATTAATAGTCATTGAAAAAAATGGAAGTTGGCAATGCTCGTGTCATGTTTTTCAACCAAGTACTTAAAAGGATTTGGCAAAATTAAATTAAGCTTCTCAGTACTCATGAGTCTCATGAGTCATGAGTACTCATAAGTCTATTCTTACAGAATGGGAAAATGAGATTTGAGAAGGTTAAATATTTCAACAAAGTTCACAAAACAAATCATTCTTAAAGCTGAGAATTCAATAGGTCTCATGGCACTCTGCTTCTCTGTCCACTGTGCATCTTCCTACATTTCTAATATTTGTATTCAACATAAACTCAAATAACCTTCATGCAGTTCTAAACTTTCATATAAGCTTCTGTCTTTTTTATATATTCTTTCACAGTTCTCTTTTTATTTTAGTTTTTCACCATATTCTAATATTTTTCTGTAAGATTTGCAATTATAGAATCATAG
Source organism: Cygnus olor (assembly GCF_009769625.2). Taxonomy (NCBI): domain Eukaryota; kingdom Metazoa; phylum Chordata; class Aves; order Anseriformes; family Anatidae; genus Cygnus; species Cygnus olor. The sequence goes on from NC_049171.1 coordinate 40,582,247, forward strand.
AATCACAGTCATAGAATCATAGAATCGTAGAATCGTAGAGTTGAGTTTTGTTACTCAAGAAACCTGAATTAATTTTAATCAAGCAACCTGAGTTGCTTGAGTTGATATTTCATAGAATCATAGAATCACAGAACCATAGAATCATAGAATGATTTAGGTTGGAAAAGACCTTAAAGATCATGTAATTCCACCCCCCCCCTGCCATGGCAGGGACACCTCCCACTAGTCCAGGTTGCTCAAAACCCCATCCAACCTGGCCTTGAACACTTCCAGGGATGTGACATCCATCACTTCTCCGGACAACCTGTTCCACTGCCAATGCCAGAGGTATTCTAGGCCTTTGATCACCCTCATGGCCCTCCTCTGGTCTCTTTCTAATAGGTCCATGTCCTTCTTATGTTGGGAGCCCCAGAGATGAATGCAGTACTCAAGTGAGGTATCACAAGAGCAGAGTAGAGCAGGATAATCACCTCCCTCACCCTGCTGGCCATGCTTCTTTTGATGCATCCCGGGATATGGTTGGCTTTCTGGGCTGCAAGTGAATGTTTCTGGCTCATGTTGAGCTTTGCATCAACCAACACTCCCATGTCCTTCTTTTCAGAGCTGCTCTCAATCCATTCTCCACCCAGGCTGTATTTGTGCTTGGGATTGCCCCAGCCCAGGTGCAGGACCTTGCACTTGGCCTTGTTGAAATTCATGAGGTTCACACAGGCCCACCTCTCAAGCCTGTCAAGGTCCCTCTGAATGGCATCCCTTCCCTCTAGCATGTCAACCACCTCACCACACAGCTTGGTGTCATTGGCAAACTTGCCAACAGTGCAATCAATTTCACTGTCCATGTCATTGACAAAGATGCTAAACAGTGAAGGTCTTAATACTGACCCCTGCGAAAGAGCACTCATTACATATCTCCACTTGGACGCTGAGCCATTGAATGCAACTCTTTGAGGGTGACCATCCAGCTTATTCCTTACCCACCAAGTGGTCCATCCATCAAATCCATGCCTCTCCAATTTAGAGACAAGGATATCGTGGGATACAGTGACAAATGTTTTGCAGTAGTCTAGGTAGATGATGTCAGTTGCTCTTCCCCTATCCACCAATGCTGTAACCTCATTATGGAAGGCCACCAGATTTGTAAGGCATTATCTGCCCTTACTGAAGCCATGTTAGCTGTCACGTGTCACCTCCTTATTTTCCATGTGCCTTAGCATAGTTCCTGCGTGCAATCCTGATAAAAACCTTTTTAATTTTTCTTTATTGTTTTCAAAATCAGTCAATAACAAACAATTGTGTTTAATAGATGTCTTGTTATTTTTATGAATTCTGTTCCTCTTTCACCTTCAAGATTGGATTTTGCTCCTCAGAAATCCGTAACAGTCATCTGATTTTTGACTGGAGGTTCACCTGTAAGGGATGAATAGGTCTCTGTGTTTATGATACAGCCTGCAATGTCCTATTGAGGTTTCCATCTCTCATTATATTTTTCATTTTAAAGAGAAATGATGTAAAAGTCAGGCAGGCATCACTATTTCTTAGCTTCTCAGTGTCTTGTCAATGTGTGTTTTTTTTTTTTTTTTTTTTTTTTTTTTTCATGTCTAATAATATTTTTTGAAATAATTCATTTGGACCGAACATTTTTTCAACATTTCAGTTTGTCCTTCTCATTTCAGTTTGTCCTTCTTTCTAGCCACACTAAAATCATAAAACTATTACACAAATTCTTGTTATTCTGACAGGATTTGATCTTCATGTGAGAGAGATCTTCATCTACCAATTACTTACCACATTTTTTCAAAAATTCATTTTTTCCTGGTATTCAAGAAGTCATTTCCCAGTGTTTAAGATAGCTCTAGTTAGTTTGCATTAGTTTAGAAGGCTTCAGAAGGAGACACCAACAGAGTGAAATATATGATATATACTTTATATACATATTGATATACACATACATATATGATATATACTTTCTCAAAAGATGAAACTTACCTTGGATATCTGATTTTACAAAAAAAAAAAAAAAAGGACGAACGACAAATCATTTGCAATAGGCTGATTAGGAGAACCAAATAAGTAACACCAAACATATACTATAATGTCCACATACTATTATCATCAAGAGAAAAACATGCATGCAGAAATTTAGTTCTGGTTTGGCTGCGTTAGTTTACAGCAGTTTGTGCTACTGTTTATTGTTCTAGGGTCTCTTTTACAGGGGATTTAAATAATATGTGTTTAAACTCAATTTAAATGTATTTAAAAGAAAGGTATATTGAAGATTAACTGTAGGTTAGACATCATTCCCAGGGGAAACACTCAGGAGTATTGATTATGCATGCATGTCCTTAATTTGGGGTGAGATCTATAATAGCTAACTTAAAACATCAAAAAATGAGAGAGCGTACTAAATCTTGTCATGGATACTTGTAAATGACAGTTTGGGTAGGAAATAAATGGAAATAATCATGACCTGTGAGAGTGTTTCTTTCTCTCTCTCAGGTTATGAAAGTTATCTAGATCACTAATTCATATTAAATTTCTTATTTTCATTTACTTTTATCTATTATCTTTATTCTGCTTGATGGAATTTCCTGTTTTTTTACTATATGAATTCTTGTTCAGGAAGGTCCCTTTCAGAAAAGCACATTTTTCAACTCTTCACACAACTGCTTAGCAGATATATTGAGGTATGACTTTTTTTTTTTTCCCCTCAACAATTAAGGGTAACTTTTCTATTTTATATCAAATCTCTTTATATTGGTCCTTTTTCATCTGGTTAGAAAAGATGGAGGTGAGTATTTGAAGCAGAAAAATCCAGTCTTAGCAAAAGGATTTTCAAAGGTATACTGTAAATATTATTTACAGTGAGATTATCCTTTTTAAGAGTATTATAGTAATGACAAAGTTCACAGGAACATGTTTTCCAGTTCTTTTTGATGTTTTCAGTGATAAATACTAAATAACCTGAAGAACATTTAAAAGCAGTCTTCTATTATTTATTAGTAGTGTTATTAATTTCATTTTTCAGTGTATTGTATTTGTAAGATTAAGGAATAGAGAGTAGAGCAAATTTTCAATTTTAGGTGATTAATAAGAAAATAAGTGGACGAATCCATCTTCTAGTTAAGACCTACATTTTCAAAGGATGTTCCACAGCCTTCCCAAACTGAGCATTTCATTTTTGAATCTTAGATGTTGTAAAATTCCTCTCGTCCCTTGTGTAGCACATGAAGAACACTGACTACTTTGACCACTTGCCGAGGCGATCGGCTCCGCGGCAGACGCGTTCTGCAGCAGAGCGAGGGATCGGAACAGGCAGGGCTTTTTTTTAAGGCACCGAGGCCAATCGAGAGAGCTGCCAGGACCTGGCAGCCCTCGCGAGGGAGGCTGACGAGACGTAGGCGGAGCCAGCAGCGGCCCACCCCCCCCCCGGCAGTTCAAAAACAGCGCCTAGGGAGCACGGCGGCCAGGGCAGGCAAACAGCGCATGGCGCATTGGAAGGGAGTGGTGCGGCAGTTTGCGCAGGCAGGGCGGGCAGAGAAGGCAGAGCGTTCCCCCCCCCCGCACATACGAACAACTCCTCTAACGGCTGTCGACTGCTAGGTAGGCTGAAATGGTCTACACCAGGCAGAGTGCTCCCTCTAGAAAGTCTGTAACCACCCAGACTGACTGCCTGCTCAAAAATGTGGCAGTTCAGGTCTCTGGATGCAGGGAGTGTCTGAGCCTGTTGCTGCCATCTGAGGAAGGCAGAGAGACTGTGTGTGTGAGGTGCGAGCAGGTGGATGACCTGGTCTGCCTGGTGGCAGAGCTCAAGGAGGAGGTGGAGAGGTTGAGGGCTATCAGGGAGTGTGAGCGGGAGATAGACTGGTGGAGCAACTCCCTGCAGGGCCTGAAGGAGAGGTACCAGGGTGAGACACCCCAAATGGGGGTGGACCCCCAGCCCTATTGCTGTCAGGTAGAGGGAGGGGACCTAGGAGTTGAGGAGGAATGGAGACAGGTCCCTGCTCGACCTCACAGGCGACGTCCCACTCCCACCGGCCCCACCTTCCCAGGTGCCCTTATATGACAGATTTGAGGCCCTGGAGCTTGAGAGACCGGTGGGTGAGGACGAGGTAGAAAGTCTACCCAGGAGGATGCCTAGGGCAAGGAAGTTGATCCATGCCTCAAGACTGCCTCCACCAAGAAAGATAGAAGGTTAATTATTGTAGGCGACTCCCTTCTCAGGGGAACAGAGGGCCCTATTTGTCGACCTGACCCTACCCGTAGGGAAGTCTGCTGCCTCCCTGGAGCCAGGGTCAGGGATGTTGCCAGAAAGCTTCCCAACCTGGTTCGCCCCTCTGACTACTACCCTCTTTTGATAGTCCAGGCTGGCAGTGATAATACTGAAAAGAGAAGCCTGAAGGCTATCAAACGGGACTTTAGGGACTGGGACGGTTAGTGGATGGAGTGGGAGTACAGGTGGTGTTTTCCTCCATCCCTACAGTAGCAGGGAGGGGTACAGAGAGGACACAGAAAGCCCACCTGATTAACACGTGGCTCAGAGGCTGGTACCAACACAGAAATTTTGTTTTTTTTGACCATGGGGCGCTTTACTCGGCACCCGGCCTGATAGCTGCAGAAGAGTCCCTATCTCTAAGGGGAAAATGGATCCTAGCCCAGGAACTGGCAGGGCTCCTTGAGAGGACTTCAAACTAGGAAAGAAGGGGGATGGGGCTGAAATGAGGCTTGTTGGAACTGTGCCAGGGGGAACAATGGCAAGGCCAGGGGAGAAGGCAATGGCCCGACTGAAGTGCATCTACACTAATGCACGCAGCATGGGTAACAAACAAGAGGAGCTGGAAGCCATTGTGCAGCAGGCAGGGTATGACTTGATTGCCATCACGGAAACGTGGTGGGACCACTCTCATGACTGGAGTGCTGCAATGCCTGGCTATAGGCTCTTCAGAAGGGACAGGCAGCACAGAAGGGGTGGTGGTGTGGCTCTCTATATTAGAGAGTGTTTTGATGTTGAGGAACTTGAGGCTGGGAACGATAAGGTTGAGTCTCTTTGGGTTAAGATCAGAGGGAAGGCCAACAAGGCAAGCGTCCTGGTGGGGGTCTGTTATAGACCACCGAACCAGGATGAGGAGACGGATGAGGAGTTCTACAGGCAGCTGGCAGAAGCCGCGAAATCGTCAGTGCTTGTTCTTGTGGGGGACTTCAACTTCCCAGACATATCCTGGAAGCACAACACAGCCCAGAGGAAACAGTCTAGGAGGTTTCTGGAGAGCGTGGAAGATAGCTTCCTGACGCAGCTGGTTAGAGAGCCTACCAGGGGAGGTGCCCCGCTAGACCTTCTGTTCACAAACAGTGACGGACTGGTGGGAGGTGTGGTGGTCGGGAGCTGTCTTGGGCAGAGTGACCACGAAATGGTAGAGTTCTCTATTCTTGGCAAAGTCAGGAAGGGGACCAGTAAAACCACTGTCTTGGACTTCCGGAGGGCTGACTTTGAGCTGTTCAGGACACTGGTTGGCAGAGTCCCTCGGGAGGAGGTTCTGAAGGGCAGAGGAGTCCAGGAAGGCTGGGCACTCTTGAAGAAGGAAATCTTAATGGCTCAGGAGCTGTCTGTCCCCACGTGCCCAAAGACGAGCCGGCGTGGAACTAGACCGGCCTGGCTGAACAGAGAGTTGTAGCTCGAGCTTAGGAGAAAAAGGAGGGTTTATAATCTTTGGAAAAGAGGGTGGGCCACTCAGGAGAACTATAAGGATGTTGCAAGGCTGTGCAGGGACAAAATTAGAAAGGCCAAAGCTCATCTGGAGCTCAATCTGGCTACTGCTGTTAAAGATAACAAAAAATGTTTTTACAAAAACATCAACACAAAAAGGAGGACTAAGGAGAATCTCCATCCTTTACTGGATGTGGGGGGAAACTTAGTTACAAAAGACGAGGAAAAGGCTGAGGTGCTTAATGCCTTCTTTGCCTCAGTCTTTGGTGGCAAGACCAGTTGTTCTCTGGATACCTGGTACCCTGAGCTGGTGGAAGGGGATGGGGAGCAGGATGTGGCCCTCACTATCCACAAGGAAATGGTTGGCGACCTGCTACAGCACTTGGATGTACGCAAGTCGATGGGGCCAGATGGGATCCACCCAAGGGTACTGAGCGAACTGGCGGAGGAGCTGGCCAAGCCGCTTTCCATCATTTATCGGCAGTCCTGGCTATCAGGAGAGGTCCCAGTCGAGTGGCGGCTAGCAAACGTGACGCCCATCTACAAGAAGGGCCGGAGGGTAGACCCGGGGAACTATAGGCCTGTTAGTTTGACCTCAGTGCCAGGGAAGCTCATGGAGCAGATTATCTTGAATGTCGTCACGCATCACTTACAGGGCAACCAGGCGATCAGGCCCAGTCAGCATGGGCTTATGAAAGGCATGTCCTGCTTGACGAACCTGATCTCCTTCTATGACAAAGTGACACACTTAGTGGATGAGGGAAAGGCTGTGGATGTGATCTACCTTGACTTCAGTAAGGCTTTTGATACCGTTTCCCACAACATTCTCCTCAAAAAACTGGCTGCTCATGGCTTGGACTGGCGTACGCTCTGTTGGGTTAAAAACTGGCTGGATAGCCGGGCCCAAAGAGTTGTGGTGAATGGAGTCAAATCCAGTTGGAGGCCGGTCACTAGTGGAGTCCCCCAGGGCTCAGTACTGGGGCCAGTCCTCTTTAATATCTTTATTGATGATCTGGATGAAGGGATCAAGTGCACCCTCAGTAAGTTTGCAGATGACACCAAGTTAGGTGCGTGTGTCGATCTGCTCAAGGGAAGGAAGGCTCTGCAGGAGGATCTGGATAGGCTGGACCGATGGGCTGAGGTCAACTGTATGAAGTTCAACAAGGCCAAGTGCCGGGTCCTGCGCCTGGGGCGCAACAACCCCAAGCAGAGCTACAGACTGGGAGATGAGTGGTTGGAAAGCTGCCTGGCAGAGAAGGACCTGGGAGTACTGGTTGATAGTCGGCTGAATATGAGCCAGCAGTGTGCTCAGGTGTCCAAGAAGGCCAACAGCATCCTGGCTTGTATAAGAAGCAGTGTGGCCAGCAGGTCTAGGGAAGTGATAGTCCCCCTGTACTCGACTCTGGTGAGGCCGCACCTCGAGTACTGTGTTCAGTTTTGGGCCCCTCACTACAAGAAGGACATGGAGGTGCTCGAGAGAGTCCAGAGAAGGGCGACGAAGCTGGTGAGGGGTCTGGAGAACAAGTCTTAAGAGGAGCAGCTGAGGGAGCTGGGATTGTTCAGCCTGGAGAAGAGGAGGCTCAGGGGAGACCTCATCGCTCTCTGCAGGTACCTTAAAGGAGGCTGTAGCGAGGTAGGGGTTGGTCTATTCTCCCACGTGCCTGGTGACAGGACGAGGGGGAATGGGCTCAAGTTGCGCCAGGGGAGGTTTAGGTTGGATATTAGGAAAAACTTCTTTACCGAAAGGGTTGTTAGGCATTGGAATGGGCTGCCCGGGGAAGTGGTTGAGTCACCATCCCTGGAGGTCTTTAAGAGACGTTTAGATGTTGAACTTAGTGATATGGTTTAGTGGAGGACTTGTTAGTGTTAGGGCAGAGGTTGGACTAGGTGATTTGGAGGTCTCTTCCAACCTAGACGATTCTGTGATTCTGTGACTAGTTTTGCTTCTTTTCTTTTTTTTTTCTTTTTTTTACTCTAGAAGAAAGATGACAGTTTTGGAAAATCATAAATTGAAGTAGATGTTCAGGGGAGAACTGAACAAACAAGTAACTATAATGTGTAACGTAGCAAACTGTTGGCCATCAGAACTGGTTGTTTAGGAGCATGGAAAGGAGGGGGACTATAATGTCCTTGCTGTGCCTTGAATGGCAGTGGTAGAAACAGCCACTGGGAATGGCTAACAGGCAGCAGGAGTATCTGGCAAGGCAGCGTTTTCTGTGTCCCATCTTGTAAGAGCAGGAGCTATATGTGGAGACCATACCAGCAGAAAAGTGGATAAACCTCTCCATCACATCTTACTCCTCCTCCTTCACCCAGTACTACTTGATTAGAATTTTCACTTCTTTAATAATGGGCATACTAAAGCCATAGACAATGGGAGAAAAGTCGGGCTTTTCACAGAAGTGATGAGTATAGTGTCCTATCACTGCATCCTTAAAACCAGATCAAGAAGGGAATAGGAAAAAAGTTTCTGTCCCTTTCTCTATTTAGTTTTCTTCTGTCTCAAAGTTATTAGTGAGTGTGAGATGCTGCTCAACATCTGTACAAAATCCTTCTTAAGGAAATACAGTGAAAGCCTGAGTGAAGTATCAAGCTGGAAAAAAGCAAGAGAGAACAAATGGTCTGACTTGACCTAAGAACATTATTTCAAATGCGTGAGGCTGTTTACAGTGAACACCAACAGACACTTAACTCTCCTATGCCAACCACTTATGATTGCTCAGCATAACAGTGTGCAACTCCATACAGAAATAAGGTGAACCAGCTCCTGGTTAGAGCTAATTATCACAGATATGGTACTGTATTTTATTTTTTGTTAGTTAAGTGACCTCTCTGAAGGTCATTTTAAAAAGTGCTGCGTTGCATAACTCCATATGATTTCACCTCTTTTCTGTATTGCCTTATTCCTCATCTTTACCAATGGTATGTCATCAACAGTAATGCATTCATGCAGTTGGAACAGGAACAACTAGAAGAGCTGGAGGAAACAAGCAGATATGTCTCAGTAAGAGGGCCTTCTCTCCTCAGAAGGTCCTTCTCTTGATGGAAAGAGGACACAGAAGAACACATATGACAGAGCAGCCTTCCAACCTGGGGCCTGAGCCAGGGGGACAAGGCAGGGACAGGTCCTTTTTTTTGCTACATGCTTGCAGCACAGAGTGCTTGCTGCACAGAGAATTTGACTTCTTGGGGGGGGAGGGGGAGGGATGAGAGAGAGAGAGAGAGGGGGGGATGACTTTCCGCTTTTCCTTATTCCTTTCTTAGATACTTGAATACAGCCATGCTCATAATAGAGAGATGAAGTTGTGCAAAATTCATTCAAAACTAAAAATTTCATTAGGCAGTAGGATTTCTACGTGCATGGTTTAGCTGTGTTCAGTGGAAAAGACTAAATCCTTCTAAATCTCTGGCTCTGTTGGCCTAAAAAAGACATGGTGATAACATGAGATTTTGCTGATAGAAGCTATGTGCAAAATGCATGGCAAATTGAAATTTATTAGAATCCTTTGTTAGTCACGGGAATAGCTTGCTGCCATCCAGTTGAATTAAATAAGTAACTCTCTGAGCGTATTCAGAAAGCTAGCTATGTTTTATAGTATGTTCTGTTCATTTTCACTGTTTCATCTATATTTTCTTTATTTATTGAGACCTTAGGTGGTAAGAATAATTATAATTAGATACTTGATCTGCATTTGAAGAATACTATGTAGACCTTAAGAGATACCTATCTTTGTGTGCTCTTTCACATAAAATCCCAGGAAGTAGAAGAAGTAGAAAAAGTAGAAAAAGCAGACAAAGCAGCAGCAGCAGGAGTGCATTAACTGAGTATTGAGATTTCATTTAGCAAGTCAATATTTTTACATTAATAAAAAATAAATAAAATAATAATAAAAATAATAAAATAATAATAAATAATAAATAAAAGCCTTGCCAAGGTGTTCAGAGGCAGAATCTAACAGAAAAAAAAAAAAAAGCTAATTGTGCATCATCTTCTTTTCACCCCTTTTAGATTTATAGGACTCCAGAGCAGACATTAGTGATATTGTAGTTGCTCTAAGTGGTTACAAACATTAGTTGGAACACTACTGTTTTCTCAGACAGAATATGCAATAAATGCTGCCTGTGTGCTGTACAGTCCCTCAAGACAGATAATATATCCATGTATCTAAGCAGCTACAGTGCCTCTCCCACTCTGAAGAGGTATTCAGATGCTTAGTCAGAATAATTTAGCAGATCCTCTGAGAAACCTGTGCTGTTCAAAGAAATATAATCAAGAGTGAGGATCTCATCTGATGTTTTTCCACCTCTTCATAGATTTTTTTTTTTCAACTCAGGCTTATATTCTACCTATGTGCTGAACTTCCCTGCTGCAAATCCAGTTTGCCTTCAAATATTTGGCATTGCTTCAAGCAAAATGATCAAATGATCAAGTTCACCTTGATCCTTTAATTTTGAAATTGCTTGGCTTGCTCTTTTTCCCACAGTGTTGGGTCAAGATTTTTTTTTTTTTTTCCCTGGGGTGAGTTTCAGTTCATATTCTCTATTTTCACCAGCTGAGTTGCAGATTTGTAGTATGTCTGTCAATTTGTATTTTTTGTGTGTCAGGCTGCATGTCCTTGAATGTTCACCAGTATAAGACGAAGGGAAAATATCTAACAAACTAAAGAGAAAAGAAAATTCTGAGTATGCCATGAAAAGCCTAGCTCAAAATGAAATGACTTTTTCTTTTTTTTTTTTTTTTTCCCTTTCACCCTCAGTTTCCAGGCTCAGACTTAATCTATAAACTATCTGAATCCACAGCTTTGAGAAACAGCACCTTCAGGAGAAGCCTTTCTGTCACTGGCATCTTATCTAGCAGGATTCTAAGGAACGTAGTATGGCCTGATGGTTTTCTTTTTCCTTTCTGTCACTACAGGAAAACTTATAGGGTTTGGAGTGCTAATCAGGGAAACAGAGCTGGGTACAAATTGCACCCCCAGCATTGTTCTCCATCACATACATTATCTTGACCAACCATAGGCCCAGAATGGAAATTTCAACACATTGCACCTCCTCAGTTTGAACTAAAGAAGCAGGATATGTCTGTAGGCAACTCGTATCTAATTGAGATCAAGCATAAAGGAAGATTAAAATTGCTGTTGCCAATGGGTATATGCTTACATTAGTATAAACAGTAGTCTGCATGGACATAGCTATTTCTCTGAAAAAAAAAGAGGTTTGTCTTGCTTCTCTTCTCTTCCCACTGCTTTGATGCAATGTGCAAAAAGTAGTATGATATTATTTTTTCATGTGAAAGGCGAACCTCAGCACTCAGACTTTTAATTCTTATCACTCATAGTTAGAGATTTTTTAACTTATATTATCATATTGTAAATCATCCTCGCAGTAAGAAGCTATTTCTTTGTAAAATTATTTTTCTTCCTGTACAGGTGGTCCTTCTCACTAATGTACTATGGCTCTGAATTGCTTTCTAGAGGACATTTGCTTTCTCCATTCCATATAGAAAAATACATTAAAAAGGAGTCCAGTGAAACTAACCTGGTATTTCAGGAGATTAAATGTAGACAGTACGAGTATTGTCCAATAACATTTCTTATGTCATAATAACAATGATTCTTTGCTCTTTAATCTTGATGATTGTCAAACAGAAATTTTTAACAAAGCTGCTTCTTTTCATAGAAAGAGAAAGAAGGCCTTGCAGAAGGATTTGCAATAAAGGGAACAAGGGGAAATGTAGGACAGTGGGCATTTCTGTCTACCCTTTGTTAAATTCCTCAGCAAGGATGAAACAGTGAATTGAAAAAAATCACTTTAAGATAAGAAGGAAGCTTAATTCAAGATATTAAATAACTTCAAACTGTTATCTTTATTTTGTGATAAAACTGAGTCCACGCTTAAGATATTCAGTGACATGATTCTGCACTGTTAGCTGACGCATCAGAATACAGGTTTCTTTTTACAGATGAGTTGGTTTGCATGGACAGTTTTTGTTTTGTCTCTCTTTTGGATATACTAGAATGGGAATTTACTGCTGATCCTACTGAATTTTTACAATAGATATACACAGCTACACCAAGCCTTACAGGAGGGATCATTTAATCTAGTCTAAGCACAGTATTAGTCACACACACACACAAAAAAAAAGACTTCAACTTTTAAAATATTGAGTACTCTTTTTTTTTTTTTTTCTTCCTTTTTTGGGGAGGTGGGGGGACATTTGTCTCAAGAAAAATCTTTAAAAACTGTGGTAAAAGCACTTGGCAAAGTAAATTTAAATTCATCTCATACAATTTTTTTGTCATAATCTCATAAAAATAATATTATACTGTTTTATGTTTTTTTTCCTTAGTTGAGATTTTTTGCTGATGGGCTGTGCTGCCAGCTGATCTATTTCCAAAAGCACTTGCTGACAGATAATTGACCATCTGACCACTGATCCACATAGCTGTGGAACTGTGAGTATAACTTTCAACTTGCCTTTTTTTTTTCTTTTTTTTTTTTTTTTTTAATATTCTTCTGCTTGTAATTTCATAGCATTCTGGAACGTCCTTTTCTGCAGAATTGTCAGGAAAGACCACAGTAATAGGGGTCATCTGTGAACATAATGAAAAGTCTCATAGGAATCAGTCTACACATACAATGTCAATGGCAGTGTGAGCTTTGCTGATTTTATTCCAAGGTTGTAGAGCTCTGTACGTCTCTTTCTTTTTATAGCCCCTAGTTCAAGTCATGTCAATTGTTTTGCATAACACTCTCTCGCATTACTTTTTTCTCTTTGTACATCTACAGTTAACTATCAGTTAGGAGGCAAAAGCTAAGAAGGTAGTTCTACAGATGTCAGGACATTATTTTTTAAACATCCTTTTCAGTTAAAAAAAAAAAAAAAAGGAAATAATATCATTACCATTGAGATCTCCTACTTACTTTTGCAATTAATATTTTATTATCATAAGAAATCAGCAGAAAACTATAAAGTCATGTAGATATTCATTGTATTATACTTTATTTTCTATTAGCCGAATTTCATCTTATTTATGATATATAAATAATAGTAAGTCCAAGCATATATTTTCCGTATTATGATATCACAAGACTGTAGGATACAACTTCTCAGTATTTTATACAGTCTGTTATTTATTGATGTAGAAAATTACATATTTTCTTCTCAGACTAGCAGATTGTTTTATTCTGTTTTGTTTTTAAGAACATGAGGTACTCCGGATTTAAACAGATTTTCCAGATCAAAATATCCCATTTGTACTGTAATTAAACATTTTGATATTTTCAATGTGAAGAGAAGATAACCATCCAATGTACCAGAGAGGGAAGCGGATGGTTTTAATACACTAGAGATATGATACAAAGGTAGCACCAACTGTTTGGTTAGATCACTTCGGGATCAGGACTATTTAGAATTAATAACTATTAAGCACTCTTCATTTATTTAAACATTCATGGTTACATGGTTACTGGTTAGAATATGAAATTACAACAATATTTGCATCTAATTCATGCAAAGTATTTTGTTTGTTTGTTTTAAGTGTATTTTTTTACAGTAATGTATTTTTTATTTTTATTTTTTTAAATCCAGGAATGGAAAAAAAAGGAATATGTCACTTTGGCCTGGAAATTGAAATACTTTAAAAAAGAGGAAGAAGAAAGACAAAAAATAAATAAATAAAAATAAAAATAAGAACACATTTGACTTTATTTTCACTCTTCAACAACTCTCCTGAAAATCTTACTTTTAAGTGTGATTATTCTGACTTTCTCAGGTCTGAAGCCCTGTAGGGTACTATTGAGGGCCTCACAGGAATCCCTTTTAAAATGTCATTCATCAGATTGGAAGGAATGCACAGTGCATTTGAAGGAATACACAGTGATGTCTGCTAGATTTCTGCTCTCTCCCAGGGATGACTTACCAGATACTCCTGAGGAGTGTCTTTGTTGAACTGTCCCAGAGCAAGTGACAACAGCTTAGAGAGTCACTATCCTTTTCTGTAGGATGCCTTCGTTGAGACACTGTAATATGACACACAGATCAGAACCTCTGCCACACTGTTATTATGTAACAATTTCAGAAAATCATATTTAGTACTTGTTTATTTATGAACCAATGTTATATATATATATTTCAACCCCTAGCTATGAGGAAGCCTTTTCATTTAAACAGAAAATTGCATGAAATTAAATTACTTTTTTTTTTTTTTTGGTAGCTAGTTAAATATTTTAGTATACAATATTGAAATTGAGCAGCCATCTAGATAAAGTTTCTATATTTTGGGTGACCTTTAAAGTAGAATCGTTAAGAAAAAAATCCAAGGAAAGGATACTTTTTGTTAGAAACTAAAATGGAAATGAAAGATGAAAAGGTCATATTAAATGTAAAAAATATATATTACTACCACCGAGAACATACTTGGGTCATACTGTGGAGTATACTTACTGTATAAACATATTAGAGGCCATTTACATTTTATGCTGAAGTAATATTAAATATATTCTTTGCTTATGCACATTCATGAACTACAGAAAGTAAATGTTTAGTTGAGCTTAAACAGAGAATCTGACATTCCATTCAGAACAGGTCATGCTGTAAGCAGAAGAAGTATCTTTAGAAACAAAGAAAGTTGAAAAAAATATTTAATTGTTGCTGGGTGAGAATGAGCTGGTAGTCTAACTAAGCACTTTTCCATTTTTCCAACATAAATTTCAGTTCACATTCAAATCTGCTCTCCTTTTATTTGAAGGTACATGGGATTTTGTACAGAAGGTCTGCTTACTTACAGAAAACATAAAGAGAGAGCTATCTGTAACATTCCAACAAATTAATATTGTCATACAGGCAGTTTTGCAAGGGATAGACAGTGCTAGGCCTCATCCTCTTCTGAACTTTTGGCAGTGATACAGAGATAAATACATAATGACAACTAAGAGATATCTGAATGGCACAGGTTTTTTTGAATGATAAGTAACAATGAGGACAAAGCAATCAGTGGAGGCACTCAGGCAGGTTTGTTGACTTAAGGCTACTGAAACGTAGTGCTTTAACAGAGCCATGCACTAAATCGAGGAACAAATAATGTGACTTGCAGACACTGTCTCACCTACTACAACATAGTGGCTCTGAAATAGCTTAAACGTGGAAAAAAACCAAAACAAAACAAAAAAAAAACAATTACACATTTGTAGAAACTATCAAGTAAATTTCCGATTCCTGCATATTTCATGCCTTTAAGTCGTGAATTTCAGAAAGATAAAATTTGTGAATCCGCAGTTACACTTTCCATAAGCACAGGTTAGATAAAGGATTAAGCTAGAAAAATACTATGGTTTGCAATATTTATTGAATTAAAGAAAAATAAATATTTTTCTTCTGTTAACCGTAAAACCTATTTACCAATTGCACATATATTTGAGCCACAGAAAATGCATCAAACTTCCTTCTTGCTCTGATTAGTGTATCAGTATCAATGACCAAGAATAAAAGGCTTCTGGGGGAAAATAAAATAACCTTTTTTGCACTTCTGGAACCAATGCAAATATTACTTGTTATTTATTTCATCTTCTTAATTATTTGTTTTAACTTTTTCTGCTCCTTTTTTTTATTTGTTTATTTGTCCTTTTTATTTGTTTTAACTTTTTCTGCTCCTTCTGCTCCTGACATTACTTGTCTAGTCCTAATAAAGTCTGTAAATTCTCTCACTGAGACCTTAAGAAGTCATTAAAAACACTATTTTGGGGGCTTTTACTTATTTCAGATATTCACCTCAATGTGCCTCTACAAGTGTCAGTTCTGTAGTTTCCAAATCTACGATGTTGTTATACTGTTCCTATCTTTTTAATTGTATTTAAACAACTGCATCTGTAGTTATAGTGTACAATGTACATTTTGTATTGAACATTTGTGTAAAAACAGATCTTGAAAGAAACAATGAAAGCTCAAAGAAGGAGAAGGCTTTTCAAGTTGATTCTGAAGTTCAACTTGGGGAACAGTAGTATGTACTTATTCTTCTAGATATTCGCATTACGTTCACAATTTATCTGCATACTAAAGAATTTGTGGGAGAGACTGTCATGCTGCTGCTCTGTCGATTTTCAGGTTCTTCAATCAGCCTCTAAAATTTAAAGTTTTTTTTTGTTGTTGTTTGTTTGTTTTGTTTTGTTTTGTTTTTCCAACAGGCATTTTCAGTTTATAAGTGTTGGGAGACATTTCATTTTTTCTTTTTGTTTAAATCTGTATATGTGAAACCACTGTGTTTTACCATTGAAGATGACAGAATTTCTCTTTGCACAAAATCAACATAATGAAGGCTGTAAAATTTTCCACATGTACTACCCCTACACAGGTAGAAAAAATAATATTTTATTGTTAAAACTGTATACAACTACCCTTTCCTAATGAATAGTTTGTAATTAAAGCAGCATGTTGTTGCATTCTCACTGTTATGTTAATTTCAATAAACTCACTGCTTTTCTTTATTACTTTCCAGTTTAGCACTCTAAGGACAATGAGTTTTCAAAAATAATTTATTTTCAATGAGTTTCATAGCTCCATGTTTTGTTATAAGAAGGATGAAATAGAAAATTCCTATCTGAGAAAATGGTAAAGACCCTCTGACACTGTACTGAGTGAGTATTCCTCCTTCCTGTTTGGATGTTTTTGATGACTTTCTTCACAAGTTTTCATTTGCTAATCCAGCAGTCTCCTAACTCCTCAAGGACCCCTTTAGACAGCATAATCTTCTGCCTTTTCAGTGAGCAATAACAACTGCTATTGTTGGAATTTATTGTTACATTTGTTACATGTGTAACATGTAACATAAGTGTAAGGGTAGTAAGTCCACTATTCTCTGTAACTTTCTCTGTTGGCACAGTTGCTAAAGGTTTTACTGGTGAAGCTAACACGAAGATAAATAGTTATGTTTCTATATTATAACAATGTAGTTATAAGGTTACTTCCTTTTTTTTTTTTTTTTTTTTTTTTTTTTCCCTCCTAATCTGAATAACATCTATTCTGAAATATACCTACCTGGAAAACAAAATAAAGCCCTTATTTTTTAATTGCCCATCTCTAGGTAAAACAAATAAAAGCAAAGCAAAACAAAATAACAACAACAAAAACAATATTGTAAAGGCTTTCACTACAGAGAAACACACCTTTTGAAACTTAATTTAACCCACAACCAAAATCAAAATAGCAAGATACAGGCCTTTTAGAATAATTTTAGGGAAAAATAATTTTATTTTATTTATTTATTTATTTTTTTTTTTCAGAAAGCTGTTTATTAGAAACTGACAGCAAATGAAGAGTCTAAAATGCAGATTAAAAACAAGTGCAGTGAAGTACAACATCATAACAGAGTTTGTGAAGAAAATTTATAGAAGAGTTTTTTGTTTGTTTGTTTGTTTGTTTTTTATGAATACCCATGTTACAGCAACATTTTCTTATGGTTGTATTCAAGTCAGCTCCTGTTATAGTGTTACATTTAATTCAATGATGTGGGGTTTTATTTGTTTGACAGACATAATTGTCAATTAATGCTAACACATGCTAAATCCTCTACATCTTCTACTCTGATATTCAGCCAAAAATATTTTTGATAGTGTCAGCAGTTCACATTCTAAATTTAGACAAAATAATTATCTGAAGAATGATAGGTTTTTATGTGTATCAGCAGCCATTCATATAGCAGGATCTGCTATGATCCATTGTGTTTGTAATCCATGGATTACATTCTGAGTATGCATTTACCTGAGCAACAGTAACAACTCTGTTATGGCCTATCATCCCTAATCCATATGAATTTCAAACCATTTCCCTATACATTCCTGTGAGCTCCTTTTACCTGCTCTTTTTTATAGATATTTTGAAATAAAAATGCAAATGAAATATAGAAGAAAGACACAAATCAGTTCTAAATGATGAAGTTTTACAGATTATTTTAATGCAAAAGAGGAAAGAAACTCAAGTGTGAATCCCTGCTCTTAATACACTACTTAAGATTTCAATGTTGAAGTACTTAGTTTGAAACCAATAAAATTATTTCATTAAAAGAAAATAGCTTGAAATTTCAAGGGGCTGAATGCTCTTTTCAACAACAACAACAAAATAATAAAAATACAAATAAACAAAAACAACTGACATAACCAAGCAAGCAAGCAAGCAAGCAAACAAAACCCCAGTAGCAACAACAACAACAACAACAACAAGAACAACAAAACAGTTAGTTGTGTTAAAACTTTTAATGAGGTTTCACAGTCTTTTACAGATAGGAATCTGATCATTTTCATTATTGTAATACACATATAGTAGGAGAATTTATTCAGAACTAGGAATATCTGACTAGGCTTGTCAGTCACATTTTAGAATTTTCCCTTGTTCAGAATAGCTGTTTATCAAAATACCACAAAGTTTATGCTGATCCTAGCAACTCTCAAGGTGATCATCTGCTGCTAACTGCCCTATATATATATAATGGATCATGTAACATAATTGTCATTAATAGTGTAACATAACTTTTTTCTTGGCACAAGATGATATTGAAGCCTCTAATAACTACCACCAAATAGTTTAAACAATGGCTTTGCACTGCATTCTGCAAGAGTGACTGTTGGCATACCCCACATTTGTCAACTTCTGATCTAATCTATCAGTACAAAACAAACATAGGACCCTAACAAGTTATAAAGCCTGATAAGCCTGATGTCATGTTGAGATCTTTTTGTGCCCATATTAATCATGAGAATGACCTAAAAGAAAGGGCTATTTATCCTTCTGATTTATTCTGTTGAGTCAACATACAATACAAAATAATTACGTCTCTCATTTTACTTATTTGTACAAGACATATAATATGGCAAACAACTGAGAGTTTGCTTTTCAATTTGTAATTTTAAAAGTTAGTTTGACTTCTTTAGTTAGGAGTTTATATTCATATTATCCACATCCTAATTTTATAAGGAAACTTCATCTAATGTTTTGGAATTTTACTATCCTTAACTAAGTATCTGTGTTATGTCTGATCACCAAAGTCATATAGTACTATGGCTGCTTGCTCATTAGATGACTGCCAAATTCAGACCAGCAAAATCATTACTGAAATTCTCCTGCTTAGATGAACAGGGAATTTCAACCAAATGAACATATGAAAAAAAGAACTTAATTGCATGTATGCCAAAGCAATATGTCATCTTTATTAAAATAATTTCTACCTCTATTTGCTCTTTCATTGACCTGTTAAAACAAAGAGCAAGTGCTGACTTCATATATTCCATTGCTGACAATATATTCCATTGTCTTTCGATTTCTTTTGAATGGATCTGAAATATATAGATTTTAAGTCAGTTCTAGCTACTTCTAGCTACTTCTAATATATATATTATATATACACACATGCTGTAGAAATCATACCTATGTATCTTATCAAGTATAATTTTGTAAACTAGGTCCCAGAGACTGATTGCAGTCAGAGTGCTTTTAAGTTGAGGAGGCAAAGTGCTATGACACTTGAAGTACCAGTCTAGAGGAATCATTTACTCGTGTTTTTATTTTTCTCTATTTATACAGCTGAACTATTTTTATAATCTTTGTGTCCAAAATGTGCTTGTGGATATGTTAAGCTATTTTCCCTACAGGAAAAAAAAAAAAACAAACAAACACATGATCTCTGAAATTGTGATGTCTTCTTTCTAAAACTCATAGATCACAGATTACTTTCATGCAATAAGCAGTTAATTTGGAACTGAAAAACCTTAGTATTTCAGGATTATGTTTCTATCCTAAAGTTTATGGATATAATAGATTCCCCATTTGTGTTTTAACATATAGCAAAATTTGTTGTCTTTAAATCTTTCGACAATAAATGCAATATGTGAATTCAAAAAATTGTATATGTTCTTTGTTCTAAAGGAAAAACATGCTTGTAAATCTTTCAGTCAATAGACATAGTGTGGGATATCATTCATACTACAAACAGTAGAAATGGAAAAGCTGAGATATATTGTTATTACTTCTTATTGTTATCTACTTATATTGTTGCTTCTAAATTCCAAACAGCATTTGCTTATACTAGTTGTGAACTAGCATTTACCTCCAAATTTTATGTTTCATCAGTGCTTCAGGTTAGGGATGCCTTCAGTATTCTGAAGTAGTATTCTCTTCTAGACAAGAGTAGTATTCTCTTGTCTGAAAATTTTGTGGAGAAACTTTATCTTTCTGTTTCAAATACAATTTATATATATATATTCCTTTACAATAAACGTGTCCTTTTAACAGTTTTTACACTGTAAGTACTTCAAGGAATCCATACGGAGAGGAAAATTTACCACCTCTTTGTTGAGGTGGAATACAAATCAGCTTCTAGAGTTCCTCAGTGAAAGAAAATAAAACCTGTACCTTCAAAAATATAGTCATATAGGAATAAGGGGTAATGTATGCATAAGAATGAAAATCCTTATAAAACGATATGTGTCATGTTTTGATTTTATGACAATTTTGTGGTCAGATTATATCCTAATTCTGTTTATTGATATGTAGATTTGAGCTTTTTGCTCAAAATACATATTTTAGAAAAAATTACCTTGATTTTTATATCTCTCTGTTTATATCCTCTCTGTTGTGGGACTGTTCTTTGTGTATAACAAATATTCTAATTATATATTGCTATATATATATTTAAAACCACAATCAGAATAAATTATGTATCAGAATAATTATGTATTCACCTGTTTTAACAAACTAAGGCCAATCTGAAAGACAGCAGCCTTTTTTTTTGACTATCTTCATGCCATGCTCTTTATGTATGAGTTTTCCCTTGGAAACAAATTATGTAAAATTTCTACTGGGAAAAAAAAAAAGTTACAAACATGACAAAAGCTTTGAAATCAGACAGAGGAAATATATAAAATGTCCAGTGTTGAGTTTGCAGGGTTGCATGACAAAATATATTAAAAAAAGAAGTAAAACCTTTTTTTCTTTAATTATTTGCTCTTATATCTGCAACAGGTTAAGAAGACTCAAATGAGTTAATATTTAAATGAAAACAGTACCGCTAGGCAGGTACACATAAACATACAGATCTTCACAACTGATTTAGCATAATGCAACAGTTCATTGCAAGAACTTTTGAGCTGTTGAAAAACTTTATGCCTGTTTCTTAAACTAGTTTTAATTAAATAAATAATACGTATTTTAATTTTTTTTTTTTTCACAATCCAAATGTCATATGTTATAATAGAAAAGGATTCAGAAGAGTTTCTACAAGTGCATAAGCAGCAAAAAGAAGACTAAGCCTGTTATGAGGCTTATATGAGCCTGTTGCTGAATGTGGCAGAAGAAATGATGACAAATGATACATAAAAGGCCAAGGTTGTCAATGCCTTGTTTGCCTCAGTTTTCACCAGTGAAATTGGCCTTCAGGTATCCCGGACCACCTAGACCAAAGTCTGGAAAGTCTGGAATTTGGAAGATCTACCCTTGGAGAAGGACCAGGTCCTTCAACAAAGTGTATTTACATAAGCCCATGGAGGCCTGATAGGTTTCATCCATGAGTGTTGGAGAAGGTAGCTGATGCCACTGTGAAGCCATTCAGTTATCTTTGAATGGTCATGGTGAAAGGGGGAGGTTCATGAAAAGTGGAAGAAAGCAAAGTCACTCCTATTTTTGAGAACGGCAAGAAGATAGATCAGGTCAACCTCACCTCTGACCCTGGGAAGCTGATGGAGTAAATCCTCCAGGAAAGCATTCCCAAACACATAAAGGGCGAGAAGATGATCAGGAGTAGACAGCACGGATTTACAAAGGTAAATCACGCTTAACCAACCTGATAGCCTTCCACAATGATATGGCTACTTTTGTGGATGAGGGGAAAGGAGTGGAAGTTGATTATACTGACTTCAGTAAGTCTTTTCACAGTAGGTCCCATATGTACCTCATAGACAAGCTGACAAAGGTCACATAAGTGCACTATGAGCTGAGCTGAAAAATGGCTGAACAGCTGGACCCAAGGGACTATGGCATATAGTCCAAAAGCCAGTCACTACTGGTGCACCCAGATGTCCAAACTGGGGACAGTATTATTTAACATCTCCATTAATGACCTGGATGCTGGGACAGCATACATCCTCAGCAAGTTCACAGATGATCCAAAACAGGGAGGAGCAGGTGAAAAATGAGGTGGTTGGAGTTAGATGATCTTTAAAGTCCCTTCCAACCCAAGCCATTCTATAATTCTATGAAAAATCAGATGGTTGTGTCACAATTCAGACAGATTTCGATAGGCTGAAGAACTGGGCTCTGAGAAATCTCATGAAGCTCAACAAATCACAGAATCACAGAATGGTTGAGGTTAGAAGGGATCTTCAGAGATCATCTAGTGCAACCCCCCTGCTCAAGCAGGGTCACCTAGAGCATGTTACACAGGATCGCATCCAGGCAGGTTTTGAATATCTCTGAAGAAGCAGACTCCAATGGAAATGCAAAGTCCTGTACATAGAGTGGAGAAACCCCAGGCACCAGTACATGCTGGGAGTTGGCTAGATGGAAAGTGGCGTTTCAGAGAAGGCCCTAGTGATTCTAATGGACAGCAAATTGATCATGAACTGGCAGTGTACCCTAATAGCAGAGAAGGCCAACAACTTAACTAGGCTATGTTATGAAGAGTGTTGCCAGGAGGTCAAGTAGGGTGATCTTTTCCTCTTCTCAGCCTGGAGGACTGTGTCCAGTTCTGGACTTCTCATTACACGAATAGATGGACTGACTAGAATGAGTCCATTGAAGGGCCATAAAGATGATTAAGGGAATGGAGTATCTGGCATAGGAAGAGAGGCTGAGTGTGCTGGGTCTGTTCAGCCTGGAGAAGAAGATGCTTAGGAGAGTCTTACTGATGTGTATAAATGCCTTATGGGAGGGAATGAAGACGAGAGACTCTCAGTAGTGGCCAGTGACAGGACAAGAGACCGCAGGAACAAATAGAAACTTATGAATTTCCATTAGAACACATAAAAAAAAAAAAAAAAAAAAACACTTTTTTTTTTAATTATTATTTTTTTCCCCAGCACGGAGGTGGTTAACCATTAGCTCAGGTTGCCCAGAGAGGTTGCAAAGTCTCCATCTGTGAATATGTCCTGCATGCAACTTGACATGGACCTAGGCTACCTGTTTTAGCAATAACAATAACAGTGGATTCAAGGGAGTGAAACAGTTAGTGTTGAGATGCAGAAGTCCAACTTCCTGTATCTCAGAGTAGGGGTTCTGGCCTAACTCTAGTCTGATTACACACCCTGAACTGTATTAATGGCTGGAAATATGGCGTGCTGTCTTGGAGTGCCTCTTCATTCAGTTTCACTTTACCTAAGAGGCATATATTTAAATCATAGAATCATAGAATGGCTCAGGTTGGAAGGGACCTTGAAGATCATGTAGTTCCGAGCCCGCTGCTATAGGCAGGCAAGTCACCCAATAGATCAGGCTGCACAAACGCAATGTTGCACAAATGTAGCACAAAACTATTGCACGACATAAATCAGTGATCAGTGAGCAGAAATGAGTAAGTTATTTTCTTCATAAGTGATTTCCTGGTTGTAAATGAAATACTAGTACCTATTCAGGCCATAGAAGTGTTAGTTTGGCATTATCCTATGACTAATAATTTAGATACTTGTTTCAATACTGTGGACCGGATACTGAGTTGAGACTATTTCTTTGTTAGAATCCAGCTGAGGTTCTGACCCTGCTATTCACTAATGCAAGAACTGTGAATGCAATACTTAGGAGATTCAATACAGGTACATCTGGTGTGCGTGGGGCAATGTGAATGAACAGGTCTGAGAAGTTTGTGTTTTGCTTCAGTAGAATGTTTGATATGTACCTGAGGAAATTTCCTTGATTATTAGGGATTTATCTCTGATATTTAACAATTCAGGCTGTCCTGTGTCTTAACATAAAACTTAAGAGCTGAAGGAGACAGAACGTTCCCATACCTATTTTATCAGCAGCATTTAGGGCAAGACTGCACAATATCATTAAGATGTTGAGGGCTGATGTATCAGCACATTGTGTGGAGACTAGGAAATAACATTGATGGCATAATACATTCACCCTAAAGAGCTTAAAATCTAAATCTTCTTACAAGCAGCTCCATGTATGAACAGGTATCAGATGTAGAGTGCTGCCTGCAGGTTCAAAGTTTAATAGTAAGAAAAGAAAAGAAGAAAACACTGAGAAGCCTGGAGATAATGTTATTGAGTTTAATTTGTTAAAAATTATTAAAAAATACAGTTTCATTAAAAGCATTTAAACAGAAGCTGAGGGAACTGTGGTTGTTTAGTCTGGAGAACAGGAGGCTCAGGAAAAAACTTATTGCTCTCTACAACTACCTGAAAGGAAGTTGTGGGGAACTGGGGCCTCTTCCCTCAGATAACCAGTGACAGGAATAGAGGGAATGGCCTCAAGTTGTGCCAGCAGAGGTTCTCGTTGGAAATTAGGAGACATCTCTTCTCAGAAAGAGTTGTCAGGCATTGGAACAGGTGCCCAGGGAGGTGGTGGAGTCACCATCCCTGCAGGTGTTTAAGGAAAGGTTGGACCTGCTGCTTAGGGACTTGGTTTAATGGGGGTCATTGGTGGTAGGGGGATGGTTGGACCAGATGATCTTGGAGGTCTTTTCCAACCTTAATGATTCTATGATTTTATTTTCATTTGTTTTAAATAGAAATATGGACTGTATGAACGAAGAGTATTTGTATTTGAAAAGAAGTACAACATTACAGTCATTTTCACATGAGGATACCAAACACTTTCAGGAACTGTAAAAACTAAGGAGGCTGTTAGACATAGCAAAGAGTAAAATTATTATAAGCACATACCCATACATTAGTTAAAATTGTTTTTTAACTTAGTCAGATCATTATGTTAGCTTCTATTAAATTTGAAATGGTCTGTTCCTGTTTTTGTCCGGTGTGATAGATTTACACAGGTAAAACTGTCCCCAGCCTTTTCTTCAGTGACTACAAGAGGTAATTTAAGAAGGAATCACTGTGTTTATATTGGAAAGTAATTCGTTTTCCATGCTATGGTCCCAGCAAGCATTCTGAACTGCTTTAGTGATATATGATGGTATGGGCTATACCCTTAATATGGGCTACTAAGGGGAAAATACAAATCAGAAACTATCAAACACGTTTCAAAACTAAGTGACAGACTTCAGCTAAGAAAGAAGCTCAAGCAGGGTTTAATCCACCACACCAAACTAGTGTAGATGTAGGATGCTGGGAAAAGAAGACTTTGGCAGAAATCAGTGCCAAATATAAGCTTTTGTTTTGATGTTTAAATTTAAGATATGCTAAACATCTTGAAAACAATTATTGGTGATTAGTTCAATCTGCTGGTTCCTGAAAGATGCAGATGGTACAGCACTAATGACAGTAATTACAGTTCAGATACTTTAAATCCATTTGCAATGTACGCACTTTAAAAACTTTTATGAATAAGCAAGATTAGAAGTGTCTGTACAAAAATAAAAGCCCTCTGTCCTATATCCTGTTTAACAGAAAACTTAGTTGAATATCTTTAGAAATTAGACACATTAAATAAGAAGTAATGTATCTGACAGATATGCCTAGAATGTGCATGTATAAGGAGAATGGACTCTGAAGTACACTTTTGTTTTTGTGTGGGGTTTGTAATGACTATATATGCAGTATTGGTACAAGGGATCAAACAATTTTATTGTGATTTATAACAACATAAAAAGGCTTTCATCTGCTCTTCTTGGTGACGTCATTTGAAGTAGCAATTCAAACATCGGAACTATGAATGCGAGGTGTAAAGCCATCAAATGACAGAGGCTTTAATTACATCTCTTTTTTTTGGAAAGTTTATGTTTGCAAAGAATTTTTATCCAAACCTGAAAAAAAGGTCTAAATATTTAGGTTGAAACATAGTGGTCAGATTCAATCACGGAAACGCATGATGGAATCTTAATAAAAATGTAAAGTCAAAGTCAGCACTAATTGGATATTTACAGGTGATCATGGATCACAGATGTACAAAGGTAATGACTGATTCACGACCCATTTTAGTTAATGAAAAAGATCAAAAGAAAGATTTATTAGAATATGTGCTTGTTCTAGTGCAATATGACAATGAGGCATTAAGACAAGCAGGACAGGGAAACATTTTATAAGTTTATCTCCATTAATATGAATATTTCTAGAGAGAAGTAACAATAAAATCCAGAACCAAGCCAGAAAAGAAAAAAAAAAAAAAAGTTTGCTAAGAACACCCTCAAAGGAATCATAAGCTAATAAATTTAAGACTTTATATTCATACATAGGAATGTGTTATAACATGTTTTGTATATTATAATGTGCTTAATACATTAGCATGCATAAAATAATATTTTCATTCAAACAATTGAAATACCAGTATTTCAAAGGCATTTTTATAAGGCTATGTGTGTTTTCTGCTTAATGTCCTAATTAAATCTCAAAATATTCCATCAAAGTAAGCCATTAGATCATTTATACAGTATACTTTAAAAGGTAAACAAGTGTTTTGTCCTATGATTTTTTTCTTGGAGATCTATCCCTTATACACACTGATGGAAGTTTTAGAATGCCTACAACAGTATAAATACAGTCCAGTAAGTGTAGAGTAAGCTGTTTCACCTTGAACATTCTGTTAGTCACTTCCCAGTTGGAAGCCTCATGGGCAGTTAACAATATTGGTAATTTAGCCTCAACACAGAAGGCCTGTTTTTGCCTGCTTCAAGCTATACCTTGAGCTCAGGTTGACTCAGTAGTTACCATTTTTTTCTCGTCAACATATGGCTTCTAAATTGTTGTACATATACAAATTAAACTTTGCATCATGTTGTGATAAAGAGTAGATGTTCCTAGCACTGATAATCAATATAGCATTATATGTCTACAAATGTGAAAACTTGCATAATTTTAAGCATGTGTAGCAATTCAGGTTCAGAATTTGTCCATGTGTGCAAGCTCTCAAACCCTTTGTTTAAACCCAATCAATGCATGTTCTAGTTTTCAATTGAGCAAATGGGTACTGTACCCAGTCCACATACAGATTCACTAAGGTAAGAACCCCAGTGACTTACCTCAGACAATGCAATGATACAAAAATCCATTCCTGAAAGTATTTTTCTAAATTGCCATTAGCTTTCTCATTAATGATCGCTTTTAGTAGTCAGAATCAACTCAAGTGTTTTGCAGAATTTTTATCTTCATACACCAAGGTGTATGTGTGTACATGTGTAGAGTTTCTATGTGCGTTTACATTCAGGCATTATTATTATTATTATTATTCCTTTCTTCTTCTTTTTTTTTTCTTTATTTTTTTATGATTACCTTTTTTCTTGCATAGAGCTCCAGTAACATTTTGGATTCCAGTTAAATCTAAACTAAGAAAAAATGTGTTTTGACATTTTAGAGTTAGGATTATTCCTCCTGTAAGCAGAGAAAAATGAAATTATTATTGCAGTGCATAGTAGTGATAATTTGATTACAAACGTCAAATAGGATCTATCTCAAAGTGCATATACATAAAATATATTAGTACCATATGCAAACTTATAGAATGTCAGTACCGAGAGTTTGTTGTTGTTATCATTGTTGTTGTTGTTGTGTTCTGTGTGTTTCAAACAGCAACAATATAGTATTGTTGCAAAAGAGTATGTTAAATACACAGTTCAAAGAACATAAATGGAGGCTTTTGTACAGGTTGTGCGTGCTGGAGAAAAATAATGTATTTGTGACCCAGTCCCAAAATTACTATAACACCGTATTGATTGAAGAGGGTATCAGAAGAGCTGTTTTCTTTGTGAACATTTACAGAATCTAACATGTTTTGACCAGTCAGCTGTCTATCCCCACCAACTTATTTTACTTGAAACTTCAGGTACTTCCTCTGTATCTAGAGAGCAATGTGTAGCCAACATTGAAACAACAGCTGAATGAGAACAAAATGTATAGAAGAGTTGAATCCTGTTTGATCCCAAAATCAAGTCTGAGATTAATTAATTAATTAAGACTGGATTGTGTTAGCTTGAAATATCATCATGCACATTAATGTATATATGCACATCTCTAAATAAGGAGCATGCATGTAATATTTCAGAAATAAAATCCATACTTTTCTCATCCTATGCAATTTGAGAATCATTTCAATCAGTTGGTATTGTCTGAAATAATGTGTGTTGTTCTTTAAAAATATGAGGAATTAAACATTGTGGAAATAAGCTCTTATTGCTTCTAACTTTCACTTAAATCTTGTGTTACATGAACCCAGTCAGGATATAAGCACAACATCCAAGTGTATGCAAATCACTAGGTCACACTGGAAAGAATTATAGGACACATACTCTTTCATTGTTTCACTTTTGAGCACACAGGTGGGAAGTAGGTAGTATAAATACCTTGTCTCCCTTATGACTCCAGTATACCTATGCACTAGAAATGTGTAAGCCAGCTGCAAAAGGGAGAAATGAGAAGAAGGAAAGTATTTTTTTTTCCTCCAGTACAGAGCTATGCTTCTGAAAGTCCATGTGTTGAGATGCATGAAGGAGATTTAGCAGTAGTAGGCAACAACATTGCTGTTTTGTAGAGAGAGCAGGACCATAGATTAATGAGAAATTCATGCTGAATATGATAGTAACTACCCACTGAAGACACTAGATGAGTTAACGGAGGTAAAAGAAAGAGGAAGATGATAAGAAAGAGGACTCTCAGGTAGGCACCTTAAGGAATTCAGTTCAATATAAAGTAGAAAGCAAAAGCAGAAAAGTATGCAGCTTAGACAAAAGCTAGGAGAATTGATTTAAAAAAAAAAAAAAAAGTTAAAAATATAGCAGACATAGCATAACTTACATCAGCTAAATGTAGCAGTTCCAGTATAACCCGTCCAGCAACTCAAACATCCTTGTAACTTTGGCTTACTCAATAATAAAAGACTAGATTTCAACTTCTATAACAACATATTTGTTCTTTAAGGTAAATAATCTTTCAAGAGAATGTCTGGGAGACATTGTGAAAATCCACAAATTGTGCAAATCCTCATATGAAGGCAGAATCAAGTCAAAGCTCAGGAAAATATAAACCTTACTCCTCCTTCTCACTGCTTCTTTACTTCTCTAGCTATTTCCAGACTTCAAGGTCTGTTCCAACAAAGCAAAATAAAAGAAAAGAAGAATTTGAATTCTTCATGTCAGTTTCCTGTCAATTATAAAGAAAATACATGTGCTGGAAAATAGGAGGAAAGGTTCTCTCCAAAATCATGTAAGTTTTAAAACAGAAAATCTTGTTTTGTAAATGTTTACAAAATATTTTGAAGCACAAGGGTTTCAAAAGGTATCAAAGCAAGAAAACAACTAAGCTCATGTCCCTACAAAATCCAGTCTTATACAGCTCTTCCCAAAGAGCAGAATATAAATTTTTATTAAATATTTCTCCTTTATTTATGATCCTTCACTTCGGTATTTCATTGAACCTCAATCTATTACTGAACTGTTACTAAATTAATTTTAAAGTGAACATTCCATCTGAGACCGTTCTCAAAATAAATAATTTAAACCTAATATTGTAGTTTTAACTAGACCTAAATAAAAAGAAATACGTATCTTCATTGGTTAATAGTTTTCTTCTTGTCTCTTGCTTCCATTGATCTTTTTGCCTTTCTCTAACAGCCTGCTTACCCTTTGTTTCAATTAAGCTTTAAAATATTAACTTTTTATCGGGTCTATTGGGTTCAAAATAAGTTTGGAAATCAAATGAGGTGTTCTTTATTTTTGCATTGTAATTGGTTCATTTTTTTTAACATACAGCGAGATATCAGGTTTTGTAACATTAAATTGGAGTGTTTTTCCTCATGCCAAGACATTCCATTGCCTTAAATGTACACATCTCACTTCTGCAGACTTCCTTATTATTCCACAGTCACACGTACCTTCCCCAATTTTCTCTCTCCTGTCTAATCAGCACAATAAAGTAAAGCCTCTAGCCTGCTTTGCAAACACACATATATAAAAAAGTGCACATAGAACAATATTTTAACAAAATACTTCTGCTCTGAATGCTGCCAGTCAGTTCAGAGGCTTGACTGGCTTGAACACCCAAGTGCAGGATAAATTTCCCACTGGCTTGGTGAAATTGTCAGTGTTTTAGGTTCAGTCCTCAGTGTGAACCTAAGGAAATGCATTCAGGTTCACAGCAAGGAGTCCCAAAATGGTACCTAAAGATTAGAAGTTATGAGAGGGTTGTTTATCAGTGTTTGTAAGAATGGTGAAAATGTTCACTGCTGCTCTAATTAAAAAAAGCCTTGGGAGGATTTGTTTTGTTTTGTAAGACTGGTGTGACATTTAGTAGGTAAATGCTTCATAGTGCAATATATTTATATATTTTTTATATTTATTTATTTTTTGACTTTATTTTAGCATTTCAGCTATATCTTTCACTATACATACACAGTTCATGTCTTTAATGAGGAAAGGTCTACACAGGTTGCTAAAAAATAGACATAAGCTAATTGAGTAGCTTTTTTCCACTAAAAAAATCATGTTTTTTTTTGGTCAGCTAATTAATCATAATTTTAAGTATTTTTTATTTTTCCCCCAATATTGCATTTGCATGAAAGTTCAAGTTGCTGAAAAGTAATCAAAGTAGTGACTAAAAAATTACATCACTTTCAGTTCAATAACTTTTCTTGAAAAACTATCCAGTAGATGGTATTTCTCTCTCTCAAAATTTTAATAGTTTCATTTTAAAATTTTATTCTCATACATGTTATGTGGAAGTTTAAAGCAATATATTTGACTACCTTTCAAATATATATATGTAGTTGTGTATTTGATTTAGGTATTTGTCCTGAAAGGATTTGTGCATGTCCATAGCTTTTCCTTTTTCCTTTTTCCTTTTTCCTTTTTCCTTTTTCCTTTTTCCTTTTTCCTTTTTCCTTTTTCCTTCCTTTTTTAGACCTACAAATCAATCTGAAAGATTGGAAAGTCGAGATTTCCTTGTATTTTTGAGCATATGTCACCAATAAGGAACTAGTATCTGCTGCTGACTTTTGTGAATTTAGGCAACTTCTTCAGCTCTTCGCACCACAATAGCGTTTCCAGCTCAGTAGCAATTTTATTTAATCAGTGTCTAGTGATTGGAATGTCACTTAGTGCACAACCTATGCAAAACTTCCAGGACTAATTCTAACACTTCTAGAGTCTTCCATAGTTAATT
Source organism: Cygnus olor (assembly GCF_009769625.2). Lineage (NCBI taxonomy): Eukaryota > Metazoa > Chordata > Aves > Anseriformes > Anatidae > Cygnus > Cygnus olor. The sequence goes on from NC_049171.1 coordinate 40,613,193, forward strand.
AATTCTAATTAATGATTTAGAATGAAGGTTAGAAGTGACTACATACATAGTTTTATAATTTGCTTAACTAACTTCATTATGTAGGAAGAATTGCTTAGGCTGATTGAAAAACAGGCCATGTGATCTCTTTTTCTAAGACAGTGCTCAGATTGACTTAGTAATTGTATTCATTGTTTTGAGTACCCTTCATGTGTCTTTCTATTCCTCTCTTTAAATGAAAGCATTTCAATATTTTTTCCTATTTTTACTACTAATAAATTTAATTATTAAGTACCTTGATATTTTTTGGATAGAAGATACACTATAAATACGTATAAAACTGATAAATGCTTTCAGACATCCATTGTCTACAGTGCTGTCAGTATTCTTGCTCATTTCTTTTTTTTTCTTTTTTTCTTTTTTTTTTTTCACTTAAAAGAAAATGTCTTGAAGTTTTCTTAAAGTTCACCTAAAAGGGGAAAGAGAAAAAGCATATATGTATATATTTACTGTGGTTAACCTTCTGTTCTTAACATTGCCATGTGTCTTGGATATTATGGAGTAGAATCCTTGTCAGAGTCACACTGTGGAACGAAGCCTAAAAAACAGAGTTTAAATTAAATGTTCCCTAGAAATGTACATGGTTTCCTAACAGAAAACACACATGCCACTTTGTCTTTCATATTTCTGCCATACCTGTAAAGTAAGACTGGCTAGGAACAGATTTTATATCATTAATAATAGCTTTGTTCTTTGAATTCAACAGTAAAATTATTTTGTGCCAGGGTTTTCTTCATAGTATATGTCATCTTTATTTGTGGTGGATCATGAGGGCAGGGCATTTTCTATGTGGCTGGATGGACATGGTGCATCTCGTGGAGCTCTGCAATACTGTTCTCATAGTAGGGGATGCAGGAAATGGGAGCTCTTCCAGTCTGGTCTCCAGATTACCCTTGTTTTTTTTTTTTTTTTTTTTTTTTTTTTTTTTTTTTTTTTCTCATGTCTTTCAGTAGCTGATACATTGAGTAATAGGTCCTGACAATTCCTACTAGTTAGTATAGCTTCAAGGAAAGCATCCTGGGGAAAGAACTCTTTTCTGTGTAACAGGACACCTTTTGTCATTGCATAGTTATTATTTTAATGTATGCTAAATAATGCAGAATACGTCTCTCCACGTCCAGCTCAGCTGCATGGATTAACTCTCAACAACTTCTGAATATCATATTTAAATGTCATCAGGAAAAAACAAGCCAATGCTATGTAATTTACAGACAGATTTTAAGGTTTTAGGTTTATGGTCAAGCTTCTAACTTTCTTTTAATATCAAAACTACATATCTTACTTCTAATGTGCCTCTGCACCTGTTCTTTTTTTTTTTTTTTTCTAGATTTGCATTATTATTCAGACAAAATCTTTTATATGAGATACTCTGATAAGTGTTAATCCTTTTAAATCCTTCATTTCACCCACCCACACACTTAGGGCCCAATTTTCTCTGGTTTCATGCATCGTTTGTTCTTAAAATCTGTGGAAGTTACACAAAAATGCTTGATACTGCAAAATCTGCAAAGCATAAAAGAGTCATACTTATTTTATGTACAGTCACTCTATGCACTTGTTTTATCTTTAATTAAGCACTATCAAAAAAGTAAGCTTTCTTTACTCTCCAAAGAAAATTGATATTTTTAATCACAATTAAATAAATATGGCATAGACAGAAGGAATTGAATGTTGTATAATAGATAAATACAACATGCATTTCTCTACATGTGGACTGCAATCCAAAATATATTATTTTTCCAAGTTTAAACGTAAAATTTTAAAATCCTTATTTGCTTGAACATATTTTCTTCACATTTTTTTTTTTTTTTTTTTATTTGCAGATGTCTCTGAGTGAAACCCTAGCTTTAGTTCTGCCTGTACAGATAGTGTATATTAGATAAACTGTATGTAATGCAGTGGCTCTGAAGGCTGTAAAAATAGAAAAAACACAAAGCTCTAACCATGCTGAAATAGATTTTTCACCTGTAAATCCGATAATAGTGGAGACTTATGGAAACTGATCAAATGGACCAAGAATTCTTCCCTCTTGACTTATGTAGCTGTTTGGAAAATAAATAAGTAAATAAATAAATAAAAGCTCTTAACACCAGTTTGAACGACACAGGTCTCATTCAGCCATGAGACTTTGACATAGCTCTTGTGATAGTCCAATCTGTGAATATGCTGCACTCTTGCATGATTATATTATTATATATATTTAATATGCATGTAATTATATCTGTTTTTTCAAAAGGAAATGGCATTACCATAAAATGTCAAGTGTATTAAGCATCATTTTCCATTTTAAAGCCTTCAGTGTGTGAAAATAAAATCTTTTTGCAGAGGAAAGTGGCTCAAAGATTGATGGGGCACATACCACTATACCTACTTGCTGTCCTCTGTGTTTCTGAGTATACTTTGCACAACTATATTACTCACAATCCCGATAACTTTACCACATGTTAAGGCCAGGTGTATACCTTCAGAAAGAATATGGAAGTTTAAAACATTGCTTTCTTAATTTGTTTGTGCAAAAGCAAAAATAACATTTGTACAATTAAAAGAGCTTTTCATTATTAGCAACTAATCAAAATGACCACAGCATTATTTTAAAGATAATTTATGTCAAGTATGCATTTACTAGCATAGATTGTATTCTCAGTGTTCTACCATAACCATACTGAAATTCATATTCTCTGCTCTGGCTTTCCATTATTTAAATAAACTATTTGTATTGTTTAATTTCATGACATTATTTATTATTTATTATCATAGGCTATTTGTCATATTTTAGTATGTCCTAGTATATTTAGAACATGGTACATTTGGAACATTTTAACACTTTTTATGTTAGGCATATCATAAAGGTTATTCTAGGCACTCAGATTGTTTCAGATTCTATAATCATTTTCTTTTTCTTTGATGGATGTGCTCAGTTTTATGGTGTGAAAATGTGTTATAGTTGTTTTACTTTCTAGGGTGGGATAGTAAAGCTGGAGGTAGAGCTGTAGGCAAAGTTTTATATATACAAAATTAAACAGAATCTTTGGCTTTCTGCTGGTTTTAATGAGAGGGTAGAAAAAATAATTTCATTTGATGCACTTTAGGGAATTCTGCCTTAACTTAAAAGTATTTTTCAGTGGTTAGAATTGATTTTATTTTTTATTTTTTTAGGTTGGGAGAGCAAATTGTATATATTAAAGTGAAAGAAGGATCTAAAGGTCAAGGGATAAACTGTTTGATGCAACACATCTCAAGCTAAAAGCCCCACGATCTGTGGCACAGAGTAGAGTGAACGGGGAGCTAAGGCAGAGCACAGTGTTTAAGGGATGTTTAAGATACTGACTGCCTAAAATGTTACCAAACATTTTCTTTTTGGTTGGTGTTACTCTACTTGCTTGAAAAGCATTGAAACACCACTTCTTCATTTAAAGGGTCCTGCCACATGCTAGGAAGTATAGTACATGTGAATTTTCTTGCCCTAGGACAGAAAGGATTACCTATAAGCAGGAGTTCCTGGTTAGGATCCTGGCTCTCACTCCAGCATGTTTGTATTGGGTTGAAACAGCTAGAGCCGTGTGGAAGAAGCAGAACATTTTTAGTTTTGCCTGGGGTGGCCTTTCTTAGGACTGTCTTCTGAAGATGTTTTGTACTTCCTATCACATGAAACAGGATGAAGTCAGAGCCTCAACATATACTCAGGCTGCTGTCACCCACTCAAAGGAAAGTGCCATAAACAAGTCTGGCCCCTATGACTGTCTTTCTAGCCCAGGACCATAGTTACCAAATACATAGTTTGGTAAAACAAATAACATAGTTTGGTAAAGTTACAAATAACATAGTTTGGCAAAGTAACCAAAAGTGTTTAAGATTCTTATTTTGCATATACTAAAGTCTACTTTTCATCTAAGTCCAATACCTCAGGTTGGCACTCTTTCCAACAAATGATAACAATAATAATAAATAGCATCACAAAATTATTTACTGAGATAGTTAAGATGGTGATTTGTCAAAAACTGTCATTTTCCAATCTTGTAAATGCTATTGCATTCACCCGCCCAAAGGAAACTTATTGATTAAATACCAGCTGTTAATCTTTCTTCTTTATGTAATGAACACAGAAGTTTTCTCCCACTGCTTTTAACTGGTTGACAGTGATAACAGTTCCTTAACTGGCAAGTAAGAAGCCCTTTCAGACATACAAGAAATCTTCAACAGAACTATGCTTTATGTTTATGGCAGATTGTCAATAAAGAAAGCTATTGTCAGTACTATTATTTATCTTGAAGGAATACACCAGCATGCTTTTGACAAAGCAGGACCATTTTCTGCTTCTAAAACTGACAACAAGCAATAGTTTTAACAATTCAGATTATTTTTATTTAATTATTTCTGGAAGAAAACATGTTTTCATTGGTGAAATATATGAATGCCACAGCTGAATGACTGTATGGAATTTACGTGGCAAGGATTTGGTAGCAGGGAGGCTGCAGGGGTGGTGTCTGTGAGAACAGTCCAGAAGCTGCCCCATGTCAGATAAGAGCCAGTTTCAGCTGGCTCTAAAAGGCACCTGCCACTGGCCGGAGCCAAGCCAATGAGCAATGCTGGGTAGGTCTGCGGAAGAGCAGATTTAAGGAAGAAAAACAACAACAACAACAACAACAAAACTGGTGTGCAACAGCAGCTGGGAGAGCGAGGAGTAAGAACCAGCCCTGCAGACCCCAAGATCAGTGAAGAAGGAGGGCAGGAGGTGCTCCAGACGCCTGAGCAGCAGTTCCCTTGTGGCCTGTGGAAAGGCCCCTGCTTACCAGGCTGTCCCCCTGCAGCCCATGGGTCCCACATGGAGCAGATCTCCACATTGCAGCCCATGGAGGAGCCCCCGGTGGAGCAGGTGGATGTGGCCTGGAGGAGGCTGTGGCCCATGGGGAGCCCCCACAAGAGCAGGCCCCGGCCTGGAGCTGCAGCCCGTGGAGAGGAGCCCACGCAGGAGCAGGGGGTCTGGGGGGAGCTGCCGCCCGTGGGGGACCCGTGCTGGAGCAGTTTGCTCCTGGGGGATGGACCCCATGGTACGGAGCCATGTGGGAGCAGTTGTTGAAGAGCTGCTGCCTCTGGGCAGCCCCCGCAGGCTCATTTCGGGAAGAATGGCATCCCGTGGGAGGGACCCCACGTGGAGCAGGGGCAGAGAGGGACCGTGAAGGAGCGGTGGAGACGAAGCATTAGGGACTGACCACAGCCCCCATTCCCTGTTCCCCTGCACTGCTCAGGGGGAGGACATAGTAGAGGGTGGATGGGAGGAAGGTTTTTATGGTTTGCTTTTAGTTTCTCACTGCTCTAGTCTGCTAGTAATAGGTAATAAATTATATTAATCTCCCTACACTGAGTCTGTTTTGCCCGTGACAATAATTGGTGAGTGATCTTCCTGTTCCTATCTCAACTCTTGAGCCCTTTCCATCACACTTTCTCCCCCATTTCCTTTGAGATGGGAAAGTGAGTGAGCCTCAGTAGTGGAGTTCAGCTGCCCAGCAGGGTAAAACCACCACAATTACATTAATAACAATTATTTTGAGGAACAGAGAAATCGCTTTAAAACATTTATTTGTCTTGCAAAAATTATCTTGAGCACTCTCTTTAAAAATCTATGATTGGGAAGGGCCTCTGGAACACACACAGATTTTTAAAGTTTCTAGGAGGCCAGACTTTCATTAAAGAATGATCAGGATCAAATTCCTGCTTAATACAGGTCACAGAACTTATCTAGAAATTTCTAAGTTCCTTGATACCATGCTGAATACATAACTTTCAAGTTTACAAAAGCCAACTTATCTCTCCCAATTTTCACCATCTGCATCTAGGTTGTTCTTTAACCTAGGACTTTCTTCTCCTCCCCATTTTCTCATATGTATCTCTTAGCATGACATAAATTACCCTCCAGAAAGGTATATCACTTCCGCACATGATAAAGAAGACCTACATTGCTTACTTGAAATAGCAGTATAGTTAGATGTGCAAGTAGCATAGAATTCATCAGATTTTTAGGTCAAATAGTCTGCTGTTTCTACTTCTGTATGATCTTTACAGTCACGTTAAAATGCTTCCCTTTTCAGTTTTTGGGTTACATTTTCAACCTTCTTGTTATTACTGTGCTTTTGTTACTTATCTAGGAGCCACCAACTGTGAAAAAAAAAAAAAAAAGTCAGAGAATCTACTATGCTTCATCTCCATAACATCTGTGATCAAACAAAATGTACTGAACTTCATTAATCTCACATTATAATGTGATTTTTTTTTTTTTTCAAAGTCAGTCTCGGATGTCTTTATGTACCCTTTTCATTTTTTCATAAACATTTGAAAATATGGACACCAGAAATAGGCATACCATCCCACTAATAGCCTTTCTCTGTCACCTTAGAAAATTGTTTTGGAGCAATGAAAATCATGACACATTGCAATCTCCTCCCTTGTCTCCTCCTGCCTGTCTGCCATGTGGCTTGTCTTTTTGACAGACTGATGACTGCTTGTGAGCAAGCTGGGATGTTTTCCTGAAGGCATACCACTGGCACACCAGAATCTGAACCTACCCCAGGCTTGTCCTCAGCATATCGTGTAGGCATGCACATTTTTGCCATACTCCACTCTGCTCATAAAGAAATATTTTTGCTGTATAGAGACCTCTTCGTTGTTTTTATTTCCCCTGTTATGGTCACCCTGATTTCCTCACTCATCTTGATAATTTCTCTTTGATGAAGTGCATAACAGTGCCCCGGACAGTATGGTTATGGCTTGTCCTCATTAGACTGAAATTATGTTAGATCTGGAGATTAGTCGTTCATTTCCTGCAACTAGCTGTACTATAGATCACCCAAGATTAATATACATACACCAAAAGTCAATGTGTCTTGAGCCATTATCCAAACAAGTTACCTCTGAGTCATTAGCTCAAGATACACATCTCATTTTTATATTGGTCCTTCAGGCAGAATGATCACAGTATAGCATCTGTATGTCTCTGTACAAACGGAACAACCATTAGAGAAAATAACAGACAAGGCTATCTGATAATCATATTTGCAGTCAGCAGATCACATCTGTATATCAGCAAAACTTAAGTGAGTCTATATTCCTCTTAAGAAAGAAAATGAGATTTCTTTATATGTCATTAATGCTTTTCTCCAATGTAGTGAAAACTTTCACAGAACTGCAACCGTGTTAAGGTGGGAAGTGATGTCTGTAGACTGCCGAGTCCAACCCCTTCTCAGAGCAGGGTCAACTAGCAATCTTCAAAGACTGAAAAGCCACAACTTCTCTGGTGTTGTATTTAGCATATATTAGGCCCAATTGACAAAACTGGTAGCGTATCAGCATTAGTCTTCATGCTGTCTTTTAGCTGCAAACTGCAACAGCTAGGCAAAATGTTCCAATGTTTAACCACCCTCATAGGAATAAAGCTTTTTCTGATGTCACTGGGCACCCCTGAGAAGTCTGGCTTTGTATTCTTTCTCCCCACCATCAGGAGACTGATAAGATCCCTCAATATTTTGTCAAATAGAGTCATTAGCTAAATAGTAATTTTGGTTTAAAATCAGAAATAAACAACAATATAGTTTTCCATTTTTCTCCATAAGCTATTTTCCTGAATCTTTAAAGAGGGTCAAGCCCTAGAATTATGACACAAACATAGGTCCACTGAAGAATCCACTGTGGAGCCCTTTGCTTTATCCTCAAGAAAAATACAGTTGATAAGAACGGCAAGAGTGCAGGATCTGGAGAGGGCATTGCTTTGACTATTGCTTACCTTGTGTAGTCCTTAGTGGGGGAGAATTTTAGGATCATCTTGTGTTCTTTGCACCCATGGTTTCCATGAAGCAGAATTTGCCCAGTGGCTGTTGGAAAGAATCTCTGAGTAGTAGAAGACTCCTCCATCATGTTCTTGCAAAGACATGTACAGAACCTGTTGACACTTTCAGTTTCAGGTATCTATCACCCTATACATATCTATCAGGGTGTCAATGCTGATCTACCTGAAATAAAAACCACCTTATCACTGCTGACTCGCAGATTTTTTTTTTTGAGGCCACATCCTTTTCAGCCTCTCCATACAACACTGCTTTTCACTTTAGCGGGCTTTAAAATATCTTGCTGGTTTGTCTCCACTACAGAAACAAGCCTAGAAACACATTCATGCTCAATTTGCTCCGTTTTATCATTCCTTTGACTTTTCTTAATTCAGAATGGTCAGAAGAAGATAAGGAATGCACATGGGATGTCTTATCTGAGCTCACTGAGGACATAAACTGGAGGATCCTCCATGGACTGATGTGCAGAGTGGCTGGAAAGCTGTGCAGAGAAAAAGGATCTAGGGGTGTTAGTCGATACTTGCTTGAACATGAGCCAGCAGCGTGCCCAGGTGGCCAAGAAGGCCAACAGCATCCTGGCTTGTATCAGGAATAGTGTGGCCAGAAGAATCAGGGAGGTAATCCTCCCCCTTTACTCTGCTGTAGTGAGGCTGCACCTTGGGTACTGTTCAGTTTTGGCCCCTTAGTACAAGAAAGACATTGAGGCCCAGGAACGTGTCCAGAGAAGGGCTACAAAGCTGATTGGTGAGGGGTCTGGAACACAAGTCTTATGAGGAACGGCTGAGGAAACTGGTGTTGTTTAGTCTGGAGAAGAGGGGGCTCAGGGTAGACCTTATTGCTCTCTACAACTACCTGAAAGGAAGTTGTAGGGAGTTGGGTGTTGGCCTCTTCTTGCAGATAACTAGCAGTAGGACTAGAGGGAATGTTCTGTAGAAGAAGGACTCCTAGCTTAATTAATCCTTCATCTTATGGAAGCTGTTCTAGACTTTTGATATTCTTTATTGCCCATCTCTGAATTATTTCCAGAGGTATTTATTTTGACATGACGTCATCAGAGCTATGTATAGTACTCATGATATAGATGAAACATGGATTTATGCAGTGGAATATTCCTGTGATCTTTCTTGTTCTCTTTCTTTCATTACAGTCCCTAACCTTAAGTTTGCCTTTTTGACAACTACTGAGTCTATCCCCTAAGATCTTAATGCAAATGTTAACCATCTTCCTGCTATTTTGCATGTGAAATTGTCATTGGTTTCTTTCCCACAAGTAACCCCACAAGGTCACCATCATGTTACACTTACCACCACTGAATTTAATTTGACATTTTACTTCCTAGTCACCCAGTTTTAAAGCCTTTTTGCAATTCTCCACAAGACACTACTTTGAAAAACTTAGTCTCATCAACAGACTTTTTCATATTACTGCTCGCTTCTCCACCTTTTTCAGTTCGTTTACAAACATATTCACAGAATCACAGAATCACAGAATTGAAGGGATTGGAAGGGACCTCGAAAGATCATTCAACAGCACAGGTACTGAAACAGCACACCAGTTAGTGATCAAAAGCTAGCTCAGTTATTGCAGATATTCCAGTGCTACAGTCACTGGAAATCATGGCTCTGCTTGCCAAAATTTCTTGTTTCTTTTGCCAGTAGGAAAAAATTGAATTCAAACAAACAAAAAATCTGAATAATTTACGTGACTGAACAAAATGGAATATGATATGTTTTCTTTTTTTCTTAATAATCTCTATTACTGGTTGCAAAATGATCTTAAAACAGAGAGGTGGTAAGGATCAAATAGCTAATATTTTAAAGTGGATGGCTGAATATGGTTTAAAATACATCTGAAGTTAGAGAGAGCTGCTGTGGTACTCAGTGTACTTGGGTACCATGGAAACCCTGTGATTTATCACATACCTATGATGCCAAAATATACTTAAAATCACCTGTGAGAAAAAGAAATATTTATAGAAGTTTATTTCACATTTTATTTATAGTCAAAGTGGGTATGATCAAGCATTATTTTTTCTTGATTATTTCAATAAATTGTATTTTAAAATTGTACTTGGGAATATTTTGGAATGGTCATTTTTTTAGCCTTTTTTTATAGCAAAATATCAGTTTTACCCAGTCTTGACATCATTCTTGAACAGATTTAGCATCCAGCTAATCTGTAGTGCTGAAACTGAATAAGAAATATTTAAGATGACACATTTTAATCATGATGAGGATCATTTTTCAGATATTTATTTTCAGTTTGTTTAGCAGTCATGTATCTTCAGAATGGAATATATAAAGCAAAAAAAGAGAAAACAAAATGTCATTGCAAACAAAAGAGATTCATTACTGAGGTTTAGAAAAACTCTTTCATATAAACTCCTATTTTCTCTGTCATGCGTGACTGAGATATTTTGAAAAACTCTTACAAATTTTGATAATGATCTTACATTTCATGTCAGAAGTTGGTCTGTGGCACACCAAGTGGATCACTAGCAGTTTGTTTGAGATAGTGGATTGTAAGAACAATAAGGTTATAAGAACTATATTCCAGCCAGGGAGTGGAATCAATAGGGGAATATGGAAGGTAAAAAAATCAACAAGTACAACACCTTGTGTGAACCTTTCAGAGGCTATTAAACACAATGAATCATAGAATCATTAAGGTTGGAAAAGACCTCCAAGATAATCTGATCCAACCGTCCCCCTACGACCAATATTACCCACTAAACCATGTCCCTAAGCAACAGGTCCAACGTCTCCTTTAACACCCCCAGGCACAGTGGCTCCGCCACCTCCCTGGGCAACCCATTCCAATACCTAACTACTCTATCTGAGAAAGGTCTCCTAATTTCCAACCTGAAAATTAATGAAAATAAGCGCCATATGTTTGCTCTGGTCTTAGATTTCACCTGGTTTTGCTTATGGTCACCATTAACTGTTCTTATGTTCCTATATTCTTAATTATGTCTGAGGCAATCCACAACTGAAAGAGATGTTTAAATACCAGGAGCATACAGAACATAGAATCATAGAATCATTTAGGTTGGCAAAGAATCTAAGATCATCAAGTCCAGCTTTTAACTTAGCATTGCTAAGTCTACCACTAAACCATTTCCCTAAGCACCTCATCTACTCATCTTCTGAATACCTCCAGGGATGGTGACTCATCTACTTCCCTGGGCATCCTGTTCCAATACCTCACAACTCTTTCAATGAATAAATTTTTCCTAATATCCAACCTAAACTTCCCCTGGCACAGTTTGAGGCTATTTCCTCTTGTCCTATCATTTGTTGCTTGGGAGGAGAGACTGTCCTCCACCCTGGTACAACCTCCTTTGAGGTAGCTGTAGAGAGCGATAAGGTCTCCCCTGAGACCCCCTTTCTTTAGGATGAATAACCCCAGTTCCCTCCATTGCTCGTCATAAGACTTGTTCTCTAGACCCTTCACCATCTTTGTTGCCCTTCTCTGGACACGCTCCATCACCTTGATATCCTTCTTGTAGTGAGAGGTCCAAAACTGAAACCAGTATCTGAGGTGCAGCCTCACCAGAGCTGAGTACAGGAGGACAATCACTCCCCTAGTCCTGCTACACTATTCCTGATACAAGCCAGGATGCTGTTGGCTTTCTTGACTACCTGAGCATGCTGTTGGCTCATATTCAGCTGGCTATCGACCAATACCTCCAGGTTCCTTTCCACCAGGCAGCTTTCCAGTCATTCTTCCCCCATCCATTGCATGGGTTTATGGTGCCCCACATGCAGGACGTGGCAGTTAGCCTTGCTGAACTTCATGCAGTTGGCCTTGACCTGTTGATCCATTCCATCCAGATCCCTCTGTAGAGACTTCATACTCTCTAGCAGATCAACACTCCTGCCCAACTTGATGGGTGGTGGTTTTACTCAGCTGGACAGCTGAACTCACCACAAATGCTTTCTCACTCCTCAAAGGAAAAGGGGGAGAAAATATGATGAAAAGGGCTTAAGGATTGAGGTAAGGACAGGGAGGTCACTCACCAATTATTGTCAATGGCAAACAGACTCAGCATAGGGAAATTAATGTAATTTATTACCTATTACTAGCAGACTAGAGCAGTGAGAAACTTTTCCAAAGAGATACTAAAAACACCTTCCCCCCATTCCATCCTCTACTATATCCTCCCTACAAGTGGTGCAGGGGAACAGGGAATGGGGGCTGCAGTCAGTCCCTAATACTTTGCCTCCGCCACTCCTTCACGGTCACTCTCTGCCCCTGCTCCACGTGGGGTCCCTCCCACGGGATGCCGTCCTTCCCGAAATGAGCCTGCGGGGGCTGCCCAGAGGCAGCAGCTCTTCAACAACTACTCCCACATGACTCCGTACCACGGGGTCCATCCCCCAGGAAAAAACTGCTCCAGCACGGGTCCCCCACGGGCGGCAGCTCCCCCAGACCCCCTGCTCCTGCGTGGGCTCCTCTCCACGGGCTGCAGCTCTGGCCTGGGGCCTGCTCTTGTGGGGGCTCTCCATGGGCTGCAGCCTCCCCCAGGCCACATCCACCTGCTCCACCGGGGGCTCCTCCATGGGCTGCAGCATGGAGATCTGCTCTGCCATGTCCTCCTGCGGGGGGACAGCCTGCTCCACCAGGGGCCTCCCCACAGGCTGCTGGAGAACTGCTCAGGCACCTGGAGCACCTCCTGCCCTCCTACACTGCTCTGTGTGTGTGCTAGGCTGTTTCTCACTCCTCGCTCTCCCAGCTGCTGTTGTGCAGAAGTTTTTTGTTTGTTTGTTTGTTTGTTTGTTTCCTTTTCTTAAATGTGCTGTCACAGAGGTGCAAACCACATCACTTGTTGGCTGGGCTCCTTTTTGGAGCCAGCTGAAACTGGCTCTTATCTAACATGGGGCAGCTTCTGGACTATTCTCACAGACACCACCCCTGCAGCCCCCTGCTACCAAAACCTTGCCACATAAACTCGATATATGGTGTTGTCTGCATACTTAACTGAGGGTGCACTCAATCCCCTCATCATTGGTAAAGATATTAAAGAGGTATAAAATATTAAAGATCTATAATTTTATATATATATTAGATATATAAAAGAGCTGGCACCAATACTTAGCCCAGGGCAACACCACTTAGGACCGGCCTCCAACTGGATTTAACACCACAAGTCTTCAAGCCCAGCCACCACAGCCAGCTTTTTACCCAGAAAACTGTACTGTATGCCCATCCAAGCCATGAGTGGTCCGTTTCTCCAGAACAGTGCTGTGGCAAATGGTGTCAGAAGCTTTACTGAAGTCTAGGTAGACAATATCCATAACATATGAGCTATGTCAGACAGGACTTAGAACTCCACTGAGAAGCAATGCAAGCCTAGAGTAAGTGGTGTGGATGACTAGTGCAAAGTTAGGTCTGAAGTTACTTTTAATGAAAACAGCCTTTTAATAATAATTGCTACAAATGATTCTTTTGTCAGGCCCTGCTAGAGCCCTGTTGACCCTAAATGAAGAGTTGGTCCAACTTTTTTTTTTTTTTTTTTTTTTTTTGGGGGGGGAAGGTAATATATTTCTATCCTAAGTAGCTGGAAATTGTATGGTACCATATGATCTGAGTCTGATATTTGAATTATCCAAAAATTATTTCTGAATTCAGTTTAAGAAATTATGCCAATATGCTAATCTTCTGGCAACTTCTTTTTATCCATGTGTAAGTTTACATTTTCAACAACAAAATATCTGACCAAAGCAAGAAATATTATATTCTTACCTGTTAGAATAACAGTTTAATAATTCAATATCTACTTTAAAAGAGATGAAGTGTACTATGTTAGTTAATTTTATGTAAATTTGAATTAAATGGTCTTTTCAGCTTCCAAAGACTAACATGTCAGTCCTACCAATCAAATATTCAGTTGGTATGTACTCAGCAGAAAATAAAATTAATGCATTTGACATCTTACAGAAGGTACTGTAGCCTATGGTATACAAGTAGCTGGTAAGTTTCTCTAATTCAAGAGAAATGGGTCCACATTATAGAGATGTTCTTCATTAATCACCTTTTCCTTTGTTTTCTCTTTTTTTCATTAGTTGTTTTAATGCAAAGACCATGTCTTCAGCACTGACATTTGTTTGAATACATTTTACCTAAAGTCCAGTGCTTTGGGCTATGTCTTTATCATTTTCCAACTTGCCTGTATATAAGGCCAATGCAACAAAATTTTAAAGGGCTTTCCAGTTAATTCAGAGGAAGAATTGGCATTACTTAGTCATACTTTGACATTTGCAAGATGACTTTACTAAACTTCAACCGACATATAATGTCTAAGGTAAAACAGAGGTTGGTGGAATTACTCTATGCTCTTAGGACTTCTCTGTACAAAGTACGGAGAAAGATGTCTGACTAAAAAATTTTTACATTTTTAAACTAAACTAGAGTTCTTAATGTAACAGTGAGTGTTCAGGGATATGTAACATTCTCTGGAAATGTTGGGGTTTAATGAGGCATGCCTTAGAAAAGACGACTCCATTAATACAGGTGTTCATTTAAGATTATATATATGACACTACTGTTGAACAGATACACATTTATATGCTCTCATGCATTTATGCTAGAAAGAAAAAGCTTAACAATTGCAGCTGGCACTGGGATAGAAGGCCATAGGGGTACATGACAGTACCTTTAGAAAAACGAAATACATGACAGTATTTGGTTCCCATGTGAACTGTTTGTGGCCATAGTCAGAGATGAACATTTGGTATGTCTCCCACAAAATTAAGTTTAATTGTATTAAACATTTAGGTTACATCTCCAGTGATTTCATCTGAGTAGAAAATAGTATATGTTGCCTGAAACTATAGAAAAAAAATCAATAAACCTTTCTGTTGGAAAATACCTTTTTATACAAACCAAACTGTTCATAAGAACATTCTTGAAAATCCAGAATACTTTTGTAATTTTAATGTCATTAGTAACATTTAATGTAACTATTCTTACTATTGTTAATAATTTCAGATTTTTGAAAACTGCTTTGTCTCTAACTAAAATATGAAAGACGCTTAAACCAAGTAAAATGTTTTAAGTGTTTGTTTATATTTACAATGATAAAAAGACTTTAGGCTCTTCTTCATTCAATGATATTTTATTTCTATTTTTCATATGAGATTGTCAGACTATTTTAGTATTATTTTTTAAGGAAAAATTTATCTGTTAAGGCTAAGAGATGTAAACAACTCATTCAGAGTCTGCAATAGCTATGATGTCTTTATTATTAGATGTTGTCGTCTGTGTTCCATATGGAGCTTTACTGAGGTATGTTAAATGGAGAATTTATAAAGCTGGAGATCATGTCTTTTTTTTCTGCTGACGGCTGTCTCCTCCTCCTGCACTACAGTGCATTAATCCTTCCATCTTCAGTTTAGCTTTTCCACTTCAGTCTGACCCCACATCCCATCCCTTTTCTTGTGTAGCACATGTGCTGAAATGGGATCCTTCACACTGCAAATATGGAAGGGAATTTGCTTCTTAACAATAATGATGGTTACGAAAATAGTCTGTAAGGCTATGCTCACTATGTTAATCTTGCAAAGACATTCATAGGACACCTGTTCTGGATTAGACTGCCAGATCAATTTTTCAACATGGTAGTTGCAAAAATGCTTACAGACCATATATAGACATTTGCAAAGCTAAATACAGACCATGTTTGGCAAAAATTTCAATCTAAAAACTCTGTCCAAGGGAGATCTCTACACTGAGATCTGTGGGTTAGAAGTCTTTTTCCCTTGTCATTGGCAGATTTGTCAAAGAAGCAGCTCATTTGCTTAAATGGTGTATAAGGTGGATTAAAGGGTTCAGAAAAAAATAAAAATAAAATAAAATAAAATAAAATAAAATAAAATAAAATAAAATAAAATAAAATAAAATAAAATAAAATTAATAAAAGGTTTATAAACATGCAATCATTTTCTAGGTGCTTTGCACATGAGAGAAGCTAAGCTGTGAGGTTTTCTTCTTTTCTGGCTATTAGTCCCTCTTTCTCCTTACATATGCATAAGGAGCTTGCAGGTAACTCCACCTGTAACTTCCAGGTGAAACTGAAGTCATATCAACAAGTCCAAACACACCATTATTTTATGTTTGTAGTATTGTAAAGTGGCTTGACAATTAGTGTTTCTGTATCTGGCTGTGGTCATTTCCAGTGTCGCCAGCATTAAACTGGTATATTTAAAAGATATAATATAGCTGGAGATACCTACATATACTGCATAGGGCTGGAAGTTCTAGGAGAGCAAAAACATTTTCGTTGAGATATGATCTAGCTTTCCAATTTACACTAAGTAAAACAATATAAAAATGTTTCATTTTAATTTGTTCCATGTATCACTGATGAACAAAATATAGTAGGTTTTCCCATGTGAGTTCATAAAAATATCCAGAGACTCAGATGACTCATAATATCCAGCTTTCTGAAAATACAGGGTAGGTTAGTAGGATTGATTTAAACGTGTCAGAGAAATTAACAATAATCTTAAATAAGATTTAGGGTAATGAAAGCATTAATTTTACAAATCATAAACAATCTACCTCACATTCCATCATAAATTCAGGCTAAAATATTTTGATTTATAATGTGCAATACAGCATATTCCATATCATAGCTGTTTTATATAATACAGTCTTATCATTTATACAGGTTTGCCACAATCCTAAATCTCTTTCTTGCCCATGCTGCCGTTTTTGTGCATTTTTGAAAGCAGGGTTTCAATTATGAAAGTGCAAGCTTGTAGCAGACAACTTATTATCATGTTACTGAATTAGTTGCGTTGAAGAAATGATCTGTAGAGCAGCTGGTTTATAACAGCATAAACATTACTGATTTTAATGGTTACTCGTAATATTTTACTATATTTTGTTCTATTTAAAAGCAACTACAATAAAGTCTGTAGGGGGTCAAGCAATTACCTACTAGAAATTGTTCCCAGCTACTTATATAAATCTGGAGTTGACTAATAGTCACTCAGATCTGATCTTTTCTACTACAGGATTCTATAGTTGTGCCAATCCGCATTATTTTTGAGTATATTCCATGTAAAACTTGCAGTAAATTTGGAAAGAGAAAATGAAATCCAGGGAGTTTATGGCATTTCCCTTCTTGCAATGAAATTGTTATGGTTTTGCTGCTTGTTTAAATGCTACTGTTACTGATCTTTGAATTTAAATAATTTTACTTTTGCTTTACAGAGCACAGTCTTTGGAAAGAAGTGCCATTTATAGTGGAAAAGAAAGACATTTTTAGAAAGGAAAATGATTATTTAAAGATATTCAGAACTTTAATTCATTTGATTTATATGTTACAATGTCAAAGTGCAAGATTAAAAAAAAACTAATTTGAAAGAAAGGAGTTTAATATGTGAAGAAGCTGAGTAATACAAGTATTTAGCTTTAAAAGTCTTATTGAGGGGTCCGTATTGTTGTCTTTATTTCTCCAGGTGAAATCCAGTAGATTATATCTCTAAATGACAACCTGCCTATATAAATTTATTTCAGACTTGTGCATCCTCAATAACAGGAATGATTTTCTGCAGATCAAATTGTAATTTTGGTGTCATTTTGGTAATTTTAAAGAGTTAGGTTAATTCAGGACAGCATATGGCCATGTAATTAGAAATTAACAGTTCTCTTGGCAATCTACAAACAAGAAAATATTCCTTCTTTATACCTGTCTTAATCTTGTGAGGCACAGGTGAAAGAAAAAAAAACTATGTTAATAAATAAATGTAAACAGCTACACACAAACAGATCTTTTAAACATAAATACATATTTTTTTCCTAATTGATTTACATGGAAGATTTATATCTATGCATATGTCTCAACTCGAACTATGTGTATGCCTTCAAAAATAACACAGCAGTATCATGAGTACATCTTTACTTGGACTTCCTGGATTACCCACGTAGTTATATAGGAATTAGATGAGAAGAAAAGAGTGCAAGCAGGTAGGATGCAAATGAGACAGAAATGTTACACAGAATTACAGAATCACAGAATTGTAGGAGTTGGAAGGGACCTTGAGAGATCATTGAGTCCAACCCCCCTGCCAAAGCGGGTTCCCTAGAGCAGGCTGCCCAGGTAGGCATCCAGACGGGCCTTGAATATCTCCAGAGAAGGAGACTCCACAACCTCCCTGGGCAGCCTGTTCCAGTGCTCCGTCACCCTCTCCGTAAAAAAAGTTCTTTTGCATGTTGGTGCGGAACTTCCTGGGATCCATTTTGTGGCCATTACCCCTTGTCCTGTCCCCACAAACCACTGAAAAGAGGTTGGCCAAATCCCTCTGTCTCGCACACCTCAGGTATTTATAAACATTGATGAGATCCCCTCTCAGTCTTCTTTTCACCAGGCTGAACAGACCCAGGTCCCCCAGCCTTTCCTCATAGGGAAGATGCTCCAGGCCCCGTATCATCTTTGTTGCCCTTGGCCGGACTCTTTCCAGGAGATTCCAGTTTTTTGTTTTGTTTTGTTTTTGTACTAGGGAGCCCAGAACTGGACACAGTACTCCAGGTGAGGCCTGACCAGAGCAGAGTAGAGGGGGAGGATCATCTCCCTTGACCTGCTGGCCACGCTCCTTTTAATGCACGCCAGGATCCCATTGGCCCTCTTGGCCACCAGGGCACACTGCTGGCTCATGGTCAACCTGTTGTCCACCAGGACCCCCAGGTCCTTCTCCTCAGAGCTCCTCTCCAGCAGGTTGCCCCCCAGCCTGTACTGATATGTGCGGTTGTTCCTTCCTGGGTGCAGGACTCTACACTTGTGCTTATTAAACCTCATTTGCTTTCTTCCTGCCCATCTCTCCAGCCTGTCCAGGTCTCGCTGAATGGCAGCACAGCCTTCTGACATGTCAGCCACTCCTCCCAGCTTTGTGTCATAGGCATACTTGCTGAGGGCGGACACTATTCCCTCATCAAGGTCGTCGATGAAGAGGAGCGGACCTAGCACTGATCCCTGGGGAACACCGCTAGTCACAGGTCTCCAGCCAGACTTTGCGCCGCTGATCACCACCCTCTGAGCTCGTCCAGTCAGCCAGTTCTCAACCTACCTTACTGTCCACTCATCTATCCCACACTTTCGCAACTTTGCTATCAGGATGTCATGGGAGACAGTATCAAAAGCCTTGCTAAAATCAAGGCAGATGACATCCACTGCTCTCCCCTCATCTACCCAGCTGGTGATGCCATCACAGAAGGGAACGGGGTTGGTTGAGCACGCCTTCCCCTTGGTGAATCCATGCTGACTACTCTTCATAACCTTCTTCTCTTCCAATTGCTTGCAGATGGCATCCAGAACAAGCTGTTCCAACACCTTTCCAGGGACAGAGGTTAGACTGACTGGCCTGTAGTTTTCCAGATCCTCTTTCTTGCCCTTATTGAAGACCGGAGTGACATTGGCTATCCTCCAATCTTCAGGCACCTCTCCTGTTCTCCAGGACCTTTCAAAGATGATAGAGAGCGGTTCAGCGATCACCTCTGCCAACTCCCTTAGCACACGTGGATGCATCCCATCGGGACCCATGGATTTGTGTGCATTGATCCCACTCAGACGCTCCTGAACCACTCTCTTGTCAAACAGGGGGGAGCTCTCCGTTTCCCAGACCCTTTCTCCTCCCTCCAAGGTCCAGGAGTCCCGGGGGGAAGTCCTTGAAGCAAAGACTGAAGCAAAGAAAGCATTCAATATCTCCGCCTTCACGGCATCTCCTGTTACCAGGACACCCCCCTCGTTCAGCAAGGGACCCACATTATCCCTAGTCTTCCTTTTACTCTTTACATACGTAAAAAAAAAAAAAAAAGTTCTTATTATCCTTTATCTCTTTTGCAAGCCTCAGGTGGGCTTTAGCCTTCCTTGTCGCGTCCTTGCAGGCCCTGACAACACTTCTATACTCCTCCCAAGAGGACAGGCCCTTTTTCCACATTTCGTAGACCTTCCTCTTCCTTTTGATCTTGTTGATGAGCTCCTTGCTCATCCATGAAGGTTTCCTGCCCCCCTTCCCCGATTTCCTACTCTTAGGGATGCACTGATCCTGAGCTTGGAAGAAGTGCTGTTTAAATGTTGCCCAACTCTCACAAGCACCTTTGTCTTCTAGCAACCTAGCCCGTGAGATACCCCCAAGCAGGTCCTGGAAGAGATCGAAGTTGGCTCTCCGAAAGTCCAGGGTAGCAATCCTGCTTTTTGCCTTACTTCTTCCACCAAGTTCCATCTTGATCTCCACCATCTCATGGTCGCTGCATCCCAAGCTGCCCTCAACCTTCACATCCCTAACAAGCCCATCCCTGTTGGTAAGGACAAGGTCCAGAAGCACCCCGCGCCTCGTCGGCTCCTCCACCACCCGCGTCAGAAAATTATCTTCAACGCATTGTAGGAACCTTTTGGACTGCAAATGTTACTATACTCTTACTTGTCATCAGCAAGATTCATTAAGAGTTGTTATTTTCTGTTGATATATAACAGCAGTTGATTTTGTCCTGAGAGCAGAACAGAAACAAAGGAGGAGTTTTAGCTTAGAGATGTGCCTTTGAGCTTGAATTGCTTTATTTCAGATAGTGGATTCAGGTCGTGACATACGTATTACAATAATTCCGAAGTTCATTGTCATTGGGATAAGATTTTCTTATTTCACAGTTTTTCCTCTCTCTTACATATTGCTAGATATTGCTGTGTTTTTGTTTGTTTGGTTGGTTGGTCCATTGGTTTGTTTTGTTTTTCTGTTTAGGAAGGTTGGAAAATATGATCAATTACACAAATCATAGCATAGACTAAATAGAAGAAGATGGCTATAAAGAATATGGCTATTTTTTCGCAACACTAAGGTCAGACAAATTTACATTGAAAAAGAAAGAAATGAGATCAAAATTTATTGAGTAAATATTTTATTACACATATATGTGCAGATTTTTAAATGGAAAATGTTTTTAATATACCATGTTTTCATCTTTTATTACATTAGTGCATCACATGTTTATTAAAGTTTTCTTTTCAGCTTGGAAAGAGACTTCATCTTTCTTCCTTTTAATACATTTAATAGCAAATTAATGCATTTAATAGCAAATTTCAAAATCCACTGCTGTGGATTAGCCCAGAAGTGCTGTCATTTCTCAAGCTCACAATCAGACATTATTTTTCCTTAGAAGAAAGTGAGGGGAGGAGGAAACAGAAGAAAACGAAAAAGAAAAAGAAAAAGAAAAAGAAAAAGAAAAAGAAAAAGAAAAAGAAAAAGAAAAAGAAAAAGAAAAAGAGAGAAAAATAAAAAGAAAAAGAAAAAGAAAAAGAAAAAGAAAAAGAAAAAAAGAAGAAAGAGAAAGAGAAAAAAGAAAAAGAAAAAAAAAGACAAAAAAAGAAAAAGAAAAAGAAAAAGAAAAAGAAAAAGAAAGAGAAAGAGATAAAAGAAAAAGAAAAAAAAGACAAAAAAAAAGAAAAAGAAAAAGAAAAAGAAAAAGAAAAAGAAAAAGAAAAAGAAAAAGAAAAAGAAAAAGAAAAAGAAAAAGAAAAAGAAAAAGAAAAAAGTAAAAGAGAAAAAGAAAAAGAAGAAAAAGAAAAAGAAAAAAAAGAAAAAGAAAAAGAAAAAGAAAAAGAAAAAGAAAAAGAAAAAGAAAAAGAAAAAGAAAAAGAAAAAGAAAAAAGAAAAAGAAAAAGAAAAAAAGAAAAGAAAAGGGAAAAAAAAAAGAAAAAGAAAGGGAAAAAAAAAGAAAAAGAAAGAAAAAGAAAAAGAAAAAGAAAAAGAAAAAGAAAAAGAAAAAGAAAAAGAAAAAGAAAGAAAAAGAAAAGAAAAGGGAAAAAGAAAAAGAAAAAGAAAAAGAAAAAGAAAAAGAAAGAAAAAGAAAAAAAAGAAAAAGAAATTTAAAAAGAAAAAAGAAAAATAAAAAGAAAAAGAAAAAGAAAAAGAAAAAGAAAAAGAAAAAGAAAAAGAAAAAGAAAAAGGAAAAAAAGAGAATGAGAAAAAAAGAAAAAAGAAAAAAAAGAAAAAAGAAAAAAGAAAAAATAAAAGAAAAAAGAAAAAAGAAAAAAGAAAAAAGAAAAAAGAAAAAAGAAAAGAAAAAAAGAAAAAGAAATGAAAAAAATGAAAGAAGAAAAAAGGAAAAGAGAAAGAAAAGGAAAAAAAGGAAAAAGGAAAAAAAGGAAAAAAAGGAAAAAAAGGAAAAAAGGAAGAGGGAGAGGGAGGGAAGGGAAGGGAAGGGAAGGGAAGGGAAGGGAAGGGAAGGGAAGGGAAGGGAAGGGAAGGGAAGGGAAGGGAAGGGAAGGGAAGGGAAGGGAAGGGAAGGGAAGGGGAGGGGAGGGGAGGGGAGGGGAGGGGAGGGGGAGGGGAGGGGAGGGGGGCAAAAAGGAAAAAGGAATGGAGGAAAGGAAGCCTTTTCAGATGCATCTACAGTGAGGTTAATTACTGTTGCTATTGTTGTTTTTTACCTTTGAACAGATGTTTAGGACTTAATCATAAGGTGTATTAACTCTAATTGTCCACAATGCATGCAGACTTGTCCTTCAGAAAGTGAGATTACATTTCTTAATTAGATTTTAGCATTTCTGAATACTTGGATTTTTTTCTGGTGTTTAGAAACTCATATTTTGATTGAATAAACTGTTTTGTTTTCTTTTGTTTTTGCTTTGTTTTGTTTTGTTTCAGAATGTTTATCTATTAAATATAAGTTTAGTTGCAAATGTATTTTCTTAACTTGAAGAAGAAAAGATTCCACGGTTAGGCACATTTTCCCTGTAATAGCAGCTGGAGATGGTGAGGAAAATACATCCCTTAAGTATGAAGCAGGAGACAAGTAACGGCAGCATCAGTATTGACTGCAGCAGTGATTTCCATGAATGCACTTTGTTCATCTGTCTCTTCTTTGACTGTAGAGTATTCATTCTTTATAATAACCGCAACTAGTGATTTTTATAGAGAAAGGTGGGCATGTATAAGATATTAACGTATCTTTTGTTGCATTATACTTTATCTCCCATAATCCATTTTTTTTTTTAAGTCACACAAAATCATGAAGTTTGATGCGACAAATCGATATTTCACATTAAGTGTTTACAAATATTTCTACTTGAGTAAATTATTTCTTCGCAAATCTAGTCCTTAATAGTCAATTATATTTTCTAATAGCATTGGTTACCTTCATGGGGATTATGTATGAGAACAGTTCCATCAGCAAAATTAAAGGATGAAGCACTTAATAATTTTTTTCAATGTTTTATGCTTCACTGATAATTTTTTCTCTTATTTTAAAATTACAGTCTCAGTGACAATCTGCCACTGACTTTAAAAGTGGTATATTAACCCTCTCCACACTGCAAATATAGAATAAGTGTTATCCTGGATGTTTTTAGTTGTAGTTAAGTGAATGCCTATTTGCAACAGATCAAAAATTACTAGGTAAAGAATTGTAAGAATTATGTTTTTTGTCATTGTTGTTGTGGTGGTGGTGGTTTGCTTGTTTTTTCTTAGCTTAAACAACAACAACAACAACAAAACATTCTTTTTGCTTGAGATCTACTATGGGCCACCTGATCAAGGAGAGATTGTTGAGGCCTTCTTGATTCAACCACAAGAAGATTCATGCTCACATGCTGTCGTTCATGCAGCCACCTGGATGTCTGCTGGAAAACCTACACAGCAGTCTGTAAACAATCCAGGAGATCCCTGGAGTGTGCTGAGGATAGCTTCCTGGTCCATGTATTAGACAAAAAAATCAGAGGAGAAACGTTACTGGACGTGGTGCTCACCTATGCAGATTAACTCGTTAAAGAGGTTAAGATTAGAGGCAGTTTGGGCTGCAGTGACCATGCCCTGGTTGACGTTGTGATCTTGAAGAATATACACCTGGTGAAGAGCAAAGTCAGGACCCTGAACTTCTGAAAAGCAATCTTCCAGGTGTTTAAAGACCTAGTGGGCGAGATTCCCTGGAACACAATCCCTAGGAACAAAGGAGCTGAACAGAGCTGGCAACTCTTTAAGGATGTTTTCCTCAGAGCACAAGAACTCCCTATCCCCATATGTAAGAAAGCAAGCAGGGAAGGCAGGAAAGTGGAATGGCTGTGCAAGGACCTTCTGGTCAAACTGAAGCACAAGAAGGAAATGCACAGACAGGGGAAGCAGGGACATGTGGCCTGGGAAGAGTACAGGGATGCCATCTGGATGTACAGGGATGGGATCAAGAAAGCCAAGGCACAGATGAAACTGAGCTTGGCAAGGGATGAAAAGAATAAGAAGGGATTCTGTAGGTACAGTGTCCAGAAAAGAAAGGCCAAGGAGAGTGCACCCCCTCTGTAAACGAGAAGGGAGAACTGGTAATGACAAACATGGAGGAGGTTGAGGTACTCAGTGAGGTCTTTGCCTCAGTCTTCACTGGTGACTAGGCTTCCCACATCTCTGAAGTTCCTGAACCCATTGATGAGGGCTAGGGAAACAAAGTCCCTCCGGCTGTAAGTAAAGAGCAGGTTTGAGTCTACCTTACGAAACTGAACAGGTACAAGTTTATGGAGCCTGATGACATGCATCCCAGGGTCCTAAGGGAATTGGCTGATGTAGTAGCCAAGCCTCTCTGTCATATTTAAAAAGTCCTGGCAGTGAGGTGATGTCCCTGGTGACTGGAAAAAGGGAAATATCACTCACATTTTTAAAAAGGGTAGAAAGGAAGATCTAGGTAGAAAGGGTAGAAACTACAGACCAGTTGGCCTCACCTCTGTGCCTAGGAAGATCATGGAACAAATCCTCCTGCAAGCAATGTCAACGTACATGCAAGACGGGGAGGTGATCCAAGACAGCCAGCATGGCTTCATCAAAGCAAATCGTGTCTGACCAACCTGGTGGCCTTCTATGATGGAGTAACTGCATCAGGTGACAAGGGAACGCTGACCGATGTCATCTAACTGGACTTCTGCAAGGCCTTTGACACAGTCCCACATGACATCCTGATCTCCAAATAGGAGAAATATGGATTTGAAGGGTGGACCATTCAGTGGATAAGAATTGGCTCAATGGCCACACCCAGAGAGTTGTGGTCAATGGCTCTATGTCCAGGCAGAGGACAGTGACGAGCAGTGTCCCTCGGGGGTATGTCCTGGGACAGTTTGACATCTTGATCAGTGACATAGACAGTGAGATCGAGTGCACCCTCAATAAGTTTGCAGATGACACCAAGCTGTGTGGTGCAGTTGATACAACAGAAGGAAGGGATGCCATCCAAAAGGACCTGGACAAGCTAGGTAAGTCTAATGAGATTTAACAAGTCCAAGTGCAAGGTGCTGCACCTGGGTTGGGGCAATCCCAAACATGAATACAGACTGGAAGAAGAACTCACTGAGAGCAGCCCTGCGGAGAAGGACTTGGGGGTTCTGGTGGACAAAAAACTTGACATGAGCCAACAGTGTATGCTTGGAACTAGATGATCTTTAAGGCCCCTTCCAACCCAAACAATTCTATAATTCTATGATTCTATAACTCTTAAAACACCCTAACTCTAAGAATGAAATCAGAACAACAGCATCAGGGAAATTAGGTCCATGTGATTTTTTTTTCCCTGTCATTCTCTTTTTTTTTTTTTTTTTAATGTTCTATTCCAACTTGGACTCCGCATTGATGTGTTTACTTGTTTGCAATCTCCATATGTTACTGCAGCAAGAATGAAAAGTTGTAAGCCTTCACTTCTCCTCTGATTTATAGCGAGGTCTGAATCCTGCTTATATAGAGAATCCATTTATACAAACCATGTGATATTTAAGGGGCATATTTGTCAATAAAAAGGTAAGTCCCTTCTCTCACAACTCTTAGAGGTTCTTTCTTCTGAAGCCTTGTTTCTGGGGCCAAATGGGATACTTCTACTTAGCTATAGAAAAGAAGTTTCACAGTATTCTTTAAAGTAATTATTAAAATATTGGTCTCTGAGGTTTGAAGTTCTTAATGAAAGCAACAGCAACAAAACAGCTGGATTGCAATTTTCTCTGAAATGCACTTATATCTAAGAATAAGGTTTCTTTATCATTTTGGTTTTGGTGGTGTTTGATTGGTTGTTTTTTGTTTGGTTGGTTGGTTTGTTTGTTTGTTTGCTTTTTTTCTTTCTGTTTTGCTTTTTTTGTTATTTTTGTTTGTTTGTTTTTAAACAGCATTTTCTTTAACCTAGAGTTTGTTGAAGTTTTAAATGTTGAAAGAAATTAACCAGCAAATGTCATTATTCTGTATTTCATTCCCAGTGAAACTTTCATACATTCTGTATTTTTCTTGACCTTTCTACTTGTCAGTTCTATGAGGATTTCTGTCAAGGTACCTATTTGCTAAAATAACTGTAGAGTATAAACATACATATCCTGTTTCTGGATGAAATTCTGATTCTGTCAGATCCTACATGTGTATTATAAGTCTCCTAAGCCCTTTTGATGTTTACTAGGTTTCTAAAAATACCAGGTCTTAGAATCATCTATTTTAAAATCACAGAATTGAGTTTTGGAAAATATGTTTCTAAGCTTCACAGTGAAAGAAAAGGCACCTAAGGATGTAAGCTAAGACCAATACTGAAGTTTAGAAGAACCAGAAATAAATAAATTATTAAAATATTTTAAAATTTGCATATTTTATATTACCATCATGAGTTTAGTTTTCTAACATTGAATTTGATCCGTTGTGAAGAACAGATGTTTGGGGAACTTTTTTCTTCTTTTCTTCCTCCCTCAGTATTTTTTCCTTCTTTGCACAGTTATCTTACATATTTATTTCCTGTATGAGACAGATCTCCACCACAGTGCAACTCACCACCCACAGTTTAGTGCCACATGAAAATAATGTATCCTGTATCAGATGCTTTCTTTTTGAATGAAAGAAGAAATATGTTTCCAACATTCCAGCTTGACAAGTTATGTATAAACCACAGAGCAAATCCCTATTTATTTATTTTTTCTTTGTCAGCCACTAGGATGATTATGTTTATATATACAAATTATATAATGAAAAGCAGAAAAAAAAAAAGTGAATAGAAAAGATGGATGCAATTACTTCAGTGCTCTTTTTAATTGTCTCCAGAAAGAATATCCTCCTCTCATGCCACTTTGACAAAATATAATGTTAGATATGGAGATATACTTACTATTTGACTTTTTCTTTTTTTTTTAATACTTTACAAAACTATGTGCAAAGGCATTTTTAATGATGTTTTACCCTACATTTACATGAATGGGAAAATCAGATTTCTTTTTCTAAATTATTTTGAATTTCTGAGGTAATATATTTACTAAATACAAGAATGTTTATACTGGGTCAGCCCAATGGTCAGTTTTGTCCCTTTTTTTTTTTTTTTTTTTTTTTTTTTTGGTCAGCAAATACAACCAGGAATGCATGAAAAGAAAAAAAGCATAATAAGCAAGGGGTGTGTAGAATGAACTAGCCTTTGCCCAGAAAAGCCCTATGGTTCCGGTGATTGTAACCAGGAAACTTCTCCAGCCAGCATTCACAGCTGGTGTCTACTAAAGATTTCTTCAGAAAGTTTAAGCTTTTCAGTGCTTCTGAAAGTCCTAGTTTCAAGAGCCATAGAGCCTAGAGGCATAGCTGGTCTGTGTGTTCATCTATCCTTAGCACAGAAACCAGAGGATGATGTTGTAGTGTTAGACCCATCTAAACATGGAGCCAGGGGTGCCACACATCAGGACTGGGAAATGTTTCCAGATCCTAACACATAAACAAATTTTATAATGCTTTATTTGTTGCTGAGAAACATCCCAGTGTTTTTGGGTGTAGGTCTAAAAGGAAAACAAACAAATAAACAAACAAAAAAACATATCAACTGAGATAATAAAATAGAGAAATAATAAATAAGCACATCCAAAGACTGATTCATCTCACTTATTGTATACACGTATCTTATAATAAAGACGTTCACCATCTGCAGGGGTCTATTTATCTCCACTCATTCCAAAGGGATGCTTGGATGACTGACTTAGACATAAATAACTAACTTTCAGATGCTTACACCACTCTGGATAAATTCCACCTATTCATGTATTTATATGTATTTAGGAACAGTCTGGTATAGTCTTATCATTATTCATTTTTTTCTTCAGAAGACATAATAGTTAAAAAGAGGCATAGAAAAATATTTGAACGTATTATAACTTACATTCAGACATATTGAACATTTACTTTTCTAAACCTTGTTATGAATATACTTTGTGTTTTAATATAAACATTAAGCAAGGATTATACAACATATACTGACACACACATACACAAAAAAAAGAGAGGTAATCCATATTGGAAAATCTACCAGGCACAACAACAGTGATGCTGTGGTACCAGAAACAGCTGGAACGCAAGCTGATACAGTGTCAGACATGTGGGTCATTAAACTATCGGATTTAGTTAAGCAATGATACATCTGCATACCTATGGCTGTGAGCCTGAGCCTGCAAGTGAGAGAGATCTCTCAGATGGCCACTGGGCTCCTGTCTGGAGCTTCTTCCTGCATCTGCTCTTCACTCTAGACTCTTGTAGCTCTGAGAGAAGTTTTCTCAGTTTCTCTATAATTGCAGGATAAATAGGGACACCTTATTGATGGCTTGGCTGAAATCGGTAGTAAGGCTTTGTATTTAACCCTTTTATCACCACCTGGATTATTTTGCAGGAATCATGTTTCCCTGTTTACTTTTATAATTGGGATTAGATAGATTTTTAGACGAAAATAGATTGTGATTAACATACAATTTTGTTTTACAATATATAAAAAAGACAAAATAAAACATTTGTCTTCATTTTCAGATGGAACAAAAAGATTTTGAGATAAATACACCAAGTTTTGATAATAGGAAAACATTTTTCAAAAACTATCCTGTGAAAAAACACTTGTTAAATGTAGATACAAGTCAAAAATATTTTAAACTTGTCCTTGTACTGTGATATTAAAGTCTTTATTGAGAACATAACTTTAAAGTGATTCTTTCTCTAATACCATAACTACTTCAGTTCTAATTTACTCTTTCATTTGGTAAAAATAGTTTTCCGTCTAGAAAATTTGTATTTGAAGACCAGATTGTAAAATATTTACTCATGCTCAGTAATTGCTTAATCTGTAGATGGCATGAATGAAGGCATTAGAATTGCTCAGAGTTTAAAAAAATAAATAAATAAAAAGATCAAAGTTAATTCTAAAGTGCTAAAGTTTTCTTGATGCTATATTTTTCTTGATGCTATATTCTTCTACTAAATATACTATGCCTGAACTCTTTTACACTCTCCTGATTTCTGGGAAACTAAATATATAGTTTCATTTTACATAGTGCTCTGGATTGAATTTTTGGTTGTAGTTTACAATCCTGCAAATCCTGATATTATCTAAATCTCCTGTTACAAATGTACTTGGCCATTTGAACTTGTCAGTGTGAATTTTATATACATTTCTCTCTGAAAAAAAATTTATTTATTTATTTATTTATTTATATTTATTCACTGGAAAGAGTCTTTAGATGATCGCATTCATATAACTTGTGTTTGCTGTTTTCACAGCGTGGGGACCATCTTCAATTTAATTACAGTTCCTAACTCTGTCCATTTTGCAGATGATAGAGTCACAGAATCAGAGAACAAAAGAGGCTGGAGGGTATCTCCAGAAACCATCTAGTCCAATCGCCCACTCAAAGCAGGTCTGATCAGATGCAGTTGCTCAGGGCTATGTCCAGCCAAGTCTGTGTGCTGCAAAGACATATGAGAATTCCTCCATTCCGTGGAAACCAAATGAAGTTTAACAAGAGCAAGTGTAGAGTCCTGCACCCAGGAAGGAACAACCGCATGTATCAGTACAGGCTGGGGGACAACCTGCTAGAGAAGAGCTCTGTGGAGAAGGACCTGGGAGCCCTGGTGGATGACAGGTTGGCCATGAGCAAGCAGTGTGCCCTGGTGGCCAAGAAGGCCAATGGGATCCTGGCGTGCATTAAAAGGAGCGTGGCCAGCAGGTCAAGGGAGGTGATCCTCCCCCTCTACTCTACCCTGGTCAGGCCTCACCTGAAGTACTGTGTCCAGTTCTGGGCTCCCTGGCAGAAAAAAAGACAGGGATCTCCTGGAGAGAGTCCAGCGGAGGGCCACAAAGATGATACGGGGCCTGGAGCATCTTCCCTGTGAGGAAAGGCTGGGGGACCTGGGTCTATTCAGCCTTGAGAAGACTGAGAGGGGATCTTATTAACATTTAGAAATATCTTAAGTGAGGGAGACAGAGGGATTTGGCCAACCTCCTTTCAGTGGTTTGTGGGGACAGGACAAGAGGCAATGGCCATAAAATGGATCTCAGGAAGTTCTGCACCAACGTGTGAAAGAACTTCTTCAAGGTAAGGGTGACGGAGCACTGGAACAGGCTGCCCAGGGAGGTTGTGGAGTCTCCTTCTCTGGAGATAGTCAAGGCCCGTCTGGATGCTTATCTGTGCAACCTGCTCTAGTGAACCTGTTTTGGCAGGGGGGTTGGACCCAATGTGCTCTTGAGGTCCCTTCCAACCCCTACAATTCTGTGATTCTGTGATTCTGTAATTCTGTGATTCTGTGATTCTGTGCTGTACTGCTCCAGATTGCCTAATTTACACCTCCTAAAATGCAAATGTAAATCTTTATCAGGTATTAAGGGAAAATAAGGTTGGGAGAAAGTGTAGAGAGAACTCAAGGTGGCTGCTGAAACATGGTACTTTGTAGCCATTCATTATTCATTAATATCTAAATTAGTTTCCAGAAGTGTTTAACCCTCTAGTGAATTATGTCAGCATCATCATAGTAATCCACATTCTGAAAAAGGAGAACAACAGTCAGAGGCTTAAATCAGGAACAAAGGAAATGAGAAAACTGAGAAAACATTTCCAGCAAATGTTTGAACCTTTATACTTACTTGAATGCATATGCTATCAAAGTGGCACAAAACCTTTGAACTGTAGTCTCATTACTCCTAAAACAGATACCATTTCATGAGTAAGATTTAGAAAGGGAAGCTATGATCATATTTTCAAAAAAAAAAAAAAAAAAAAAAAAAGAAAGAAAACCATGGTAGCCATATGTCCTCCTTTCTTGAACGTTTGTAGTTTTCTTCAGACTTAAAAAGAGGAATTCAGTCTTTTTTTCCAGAATTTCCTTACAAATGACCATTATGCATGCAGTTTACCTGCACATGTGCTACACAGCTCACTTGAACATGCCCTATAGAGGTAATCTGTTCCAGATGCATTAGACTTACTATACATGTACAGCATGGTGCATGCTCCCATATTTCATTTAGAGATTGTGCCTGGAAACATGGGAATGATAGGCACAATACAAAATTCTGCTCAAATACTTTTAACATGATATTCTGGCAAGGTTAGTTTTGTTTGTTTGTTTGTTTGTTTGATCAGAACTCTCTGAATGGATCTCAGTTTCTTCAGATAACAGAACAGTGTATCTGACTGTTCAAATATCTCAGTTACTATTACCAAGATATGTCTCCATTCAAGTTAAACTTTCAAATGCAAACATATGGCATGAGGTTGGCTCAGAACAGAATGAATGCCTCCATATCCTATTTTTTTGCTTTTAGTGTTCTTAGGGATAATTATTCTCTAAAGCAAATAAACAGAAATCCCTAATACTCCCATTTTTATTTATTTATTTTTTTTTTTTGGAAAACAGTCACTAGTCTTTTGATTTCCAAAAATCAGATTAAAATAGGATTATTTCTGCATTTGCTTGAATGATTTTTTTTTGTTTGCTTTCTTTTAATTGTATTTTTATTATGTATAATCATGAGAAAACTGCTAATTCATGTCACTGAGAGCTCTGGACTCCATTTGGTGGTCCTGTATGGAGCCAGGAGCTGGACTTAATGATCCTTGTGGGTCCCTTCCAACTGACGATATTCTATAAGTCTTTAATTCTATGATACCCAAACACCACCACTGCTAAACTTCAGAGTCTCAGCCTCCAAAAGTTTTTAGATACAATATCTTACTGGTCTTCCTTTCAGGGTGCACCTTTACTAATCAGCATCCAAATAGCACAAAAAGATGGCTGTTTCACCATGTTCTGCCTTAATGGAATTGGTCTTCAGCAGGTGTTCCTCCTCATTCATTTTCAAGTATCAGTGCCTGTATTTCCAAGAGCATGGTAGCATGCTGTTCATTTTAATCCTTATTTTATTTTGTTGTTTGTTGTAGGCTTATAGGTTTTCCAGGAGTATAACAGAAAGCACATGGAGTCTTCCGGACAACTGGAGAAACTTCACAAACTAAACAGTGAATGGCCCAAGGGGCTTGTCTACGGCAGATCACTCCTAATTCACAAAAGATTCTTCTAAACGAAACACAACACATGCTGTTTGGGAAAACAGGATAACAAGGAACAGACCCATCTTGTGTTGCCATGGAAATACTTTTTGTTATATGTCTGGAGAGTGTAGAAGTATTCATGAGTAATCTATATAAATCACATAATGAAAAATAGGGAGAAAGAGGTCTTATATGTAGGTTTTCTGCAGAAAATTATTCAACTTCTATCCATAGATAATTTTAGAATGTCTGACAAAACAACAACAACAACAACAACAAAACACATTACTTTTAAGAAAGGTTTTAATAGTCCATGTTTCAAAAGAAGACATTACCAAAGAAAAATTACCTCCCAAGGTCACTTCACTAGCAAAGGATGGAAATCTCAGCACTGCTACTTTATCGGTCTTCCATTACTATTGATGTCTAATAAGCCTCTGATTTACTTCATTCTACATTCATTTCAGTGGGTCACAGATCTGGTTTACGTGAAAATGGAAATATTGAAAACAGGCTAACTAAGGCACTGTCAACACTAAGAAAGAAAGTATTTAACTATTCTACAGCGACATTAGAGGAAAATAACTAATTAATTAATTATCAGGAAAGAATCATTTTTAAAGCAACTGATGTGGCCTACCAGTCATCCGTTCAAATATTTAGGAACACAGATATCATAGCTGTGCTCTCCAGAGTATTTAGGGGGAATCCTTTCCCTCCTCTTAACAGACTAGAGAAATGGGCAGCCAGGAACCACATGAAGTTCAACAAACAGGCATTCAAATGCTTGCACCTGGGGAATAATAAGCAGTAGTACATGCTGGGAGCTGGCTTGCTGGAAAACAGATTGGCAGAAAAGGACCTCGTGCCCTTGATGGACAACAAGCTGACCATAAACCAGCAATGTATCTTGTAGCAAAGAAGACCAACACCATTTGGTCTGCATTATGAAGAACATTACCAGCAGGTTGAGGGAGGTGTTCCATCCTTTCTGCTCTGGTGAGATGCATCTGGAGTGCTGAGTCCAGTTCTAGGACTCACAGATTAAAAAGCTAGGGTGTTCCTGGAGCAAGTGCAATGAATGTCCCCAAAGGTGATTAAGGCACTGGAACGTCTCTCATACAAGGAAAGACAGAGAGCTAGAGTTCATCCTGGAGAAGAGAAGGCTCAGGGGGATCTTATCAGAGTATATAAATATCTCATGAGAGGTCAGATAGGAGATGAGAGAAGACAGAGTCACACTCTTCTGTTTGGTGCCCAGTGACATTAGAAGAGACAATGAGCACAAACAGAAATACATGAAATTTCATTTGAACACAAGAAAACACTGACTTTTTTTTTTTTTTTTTCTTTCCTGGGAGGGCTGTCAAACACAGGTTGCCCCAAGAAGTTGTGAAGTTTCCATCTGTGTACACAACATGTTTGACAGACTACTCCCAGCATGCTAGCTACATACTGAAACCAGTGTAGTTTTTGTTTATTTATTTATTTATTTATTTATGTTGGTGATTTATTCTTTCTAGGTTGTTATATTTTGGAAGTGTTGATATTTTGTTTCTTCCTATTCCTTTCATACTCACATTTTCATCTTTCAGATTCTGTCTCCCATCCCACCTGAGGAGAGTGAGCAAGCAGCCGTGTGTTCCTTAGCTGCCTTCCAGGATTAAATCACAAGAGGAGAGAAGGAATGTCATTCTATCATTCACAGTTGTCTAAGAACATGTGATAGTCTGCCACTGGAGATGTTTTGAATAAAAGACATAATTGGACACCTGTGGTTCATTTGTAGCACTGGATTATCAGATTAACATAAAAGACTTTTAGGATATATAAAAGCTTGACATGAGCCAGCAGTGCAAGCTGGCAGCCCAGAAGGCCAACTGCATCCTCGGCTGCATCAAAAGAGCAGTGGAGGGAGATGATTGTGCCCCTCTACTCTGCTCTTATGAGGCCTCACTTGGAGCACTGCATCCAGGTCTGGAGCCCCCACCACAAGAGGGACGTGGATCTGTTAGACTGGGTCCAGAGGAAGGCCACAAAACAGACCAGAGGGCTGGAGCACCTCTCCTATGAAGAAAGGCTGAGAGACATGGAACTGCTGAGCCTAAAGAGGAGAAAGCTCCAGGATGACCTCGTTGCAGCTTTTCAGTACTTACAGGTGGTTTATAGAAACAATGGAGAGCAACTTTTAGATTAGAGGTTAGGAGGAATATCTTCACTCAGAGGGTGGTGAGGCACAAGAACAGGTTGCCCAGAGAGGTTGTGGATGCCCCGTCCCTGGAGGTGTTCAAGACCAGGCTGAGTTCAGGAGGAGTTGTTCAAGACCTGGGCAACCTAATCTAGTGGGTGTCATCCCTGCCCATGGCAGGGTGGTTGGAACTAGTTGATCTTTAAGGTCCCTTCCAAGCTGAGACATTCTATGATTCTACGATAGTTTTCAAATATCTAGGTTTTCAAAGAGTAGGATGATCAACAATTCTCAAAATTTATCTCCTAAACCCAGGCAAACAAGAAAGATTCAACTTGACATATAGTACAGAATATTAACACTTTATATAGAATAAACAGGCACTAAAATATTTGTAGTACTCTATATTCTTTAATTATTACTTAACTTAGAATCACATACTGCTATTGATGCTGTTAATTCTTAAAATTATGTCTTTCTTTCTGACGATTTTTTTTGGTGTCAGATTTTTGGACATTTAACTTTTTGAGTTCTACAATAATCTTGCATCATGAATTTACAGATTGTACACTCTACTCCATCATCCAGATGATTAATGAAGATGTTAAACAGGACTGGACACAGTTTTTTATATAAGATTAGGAATAAATTTGCATTCATCTGTTTACATCTACTTTCAGGTCATCAACAGCATGCTTAATTCAATCTGATATACAATTGTAGAGAAGAATTGTGTAGAGTGCTAACAATGTGATATCAAGTTGACTATAGAATACACAAGAACATTTGCAATTCTTTCCCTGGCACAGGGAGAAAAGCACTTGCTTTAAATTGAAAGATTGCATTTGATGTTTGTCAATTATTAATATAAGAGCTGAGTCTATATAAACTGTTGACAATACAATAACAGAAAATATTTAGTGGTAAGACAACTGCTATTAACTAGTTAAAATAAGTTTGGGTGAATATAGTGATATTCATAGAATATTGTCCATGAATCCATGGATCCATCAGGGAGATTAAAATGCTTTTCATGCATGAATGTTTGATGAAAGATTCAAATTTTTTATTATTCAATATTACTATTCTCAGAATCGATACAAGCAATTCTAAATAAATACAGAGGTCTTTTAAATCCTATATGATTTGGAGAAAGCATAGTCTGATAACATTAAAACTTAAAATATACCCATCAGTGTCTGAACCATGAACTGTTTTGGCATTTGTCCCACTTCTTAACCTACTGATCCTTAGAGGTCAAACAAGATCATGGTTTAAATGTTATTGGAGTGGGTGAAAAAGAAATATTGTGGGACCCACTGATGGAAGGATTATAAGAGACTAAATTAAGTCGAGGAAAATGAAAATATAATTTAGTCCATATTCCTTGTTTATGTATTTGGCACATTTTAACATTCTTTGAGGCAAATAGAACAGACACATTATGAGTTTAAAAGGGAAGCCAAGAATAATGTTAATTATTATTAAATCAACATAAAAAGAAAGTGGCCAAAGGAAAAAGTAAGCTATTAAACCAAGGTAATCTCAGTCAGAAGGAAAGAATACATACAGGTAGAGCCTATTTTACAAAAATCCATAATCCTAGTTGGTGCTTCAGATACAAATAACATGGCAAAAAGTTACAAATAACTGTGACAATGTCTACAATGCTGTCAACTTTACTTTCCTGTAGAAATATGTCATTGAAGAAGAGGTCTGGGAGAGCGAAGTTCTGAAGTATCCTCTCATACTGCTCTGTCAGGCAGTTTAGCATTGCTTTTCCTAAGGACAGAAATAATTTACTTCAGCCCCTTCATTATGATTCGAAATCTTGAGGTACCTCTGTGATTTCATACTGGGTGTGATACTTTTATATTCTCAGCTTCTCTGTGATTTTCAATTGCTCTTTCTGGGTTGTGCTTAAGGTGAATTTACACACGTGAAGGGGAATGATGAAGAGCTTCTACAGTTGTATGTAGCATCATACATCCTTCTGCTCTTTTCTAGACAAGCATCACATTCCCCTCTTGTGCTAACTAACTTATCCCTTAGACATGGCACCTCTCATAGAACTCTGTGTTAATGTGTACTTAATCTACTTAATCTTTCTCTGGGGAAGAGAGGTTTCTTGCCTTTTTGCTCTTCCATGGTTTAAACACTGACAGGTCAGTTGTTTGTTTTTGTCTTTGTGTTTTGTTGTTTTGCTTTGTATTGTTTTGTTTTGGTGTGTGTGTGTGTGTGTGAGTGGGGTGGAAAGGTGTGAAATAAGAGGACAACCTACCTTCATTACAGTGTATTCTGGAATTATGCTCTGTGGTATTACAATAAGTGTCTTACACCTGTGATTGCAAGGATCTCTCTCAAATGACACCTTTGTCTCTAAATTAGAGATGGACCACTCAGTGGATAAGGAATTGACTGGATGATCACACTGAAAGAGCTGCAGTTAACAGCTCAATGTCCAGGTGGTGCACTCCAGTAAGGAGTGCTGTTCCTCAGGGTTCTGTGTTGGGACTTCTATTATTTAACATCTTTGACGGTGACATGGACAATGGGATTGAGTGCATCAAGCTACATGGTACAGTTGACGTGCTGGAGTGAAGGGATGCCATCCCAAGGAACCTGGACAGACTTGAGAGGTGGGCCCATTTGAAAATCATGAAATTCAACAGGGACCTGGATCAAGGCAATCCTAAGCACAAATACAAACTGAGCAAGGAGTGGATTGAGAGCAACCCTGAGGAGCAGGATCTGGGGGTGCTGGTAGATGAAAACATGAACATGAGCCAACAATATACACTTGTAGCACAGAAAGCCAATTGTATCCTGAGGGACATGATTCTCCCCCTCTGCTCTGCTCTCATGAGATGCCATCTGGAGTATTGTTTTCAGCTCTGGGGCCCCCAGAATAAGGAAGACATGACCCTGTTAGAGTGGATCTAGAGGAGGGCCACAAGGATCATCAGAGGGCTGGAGCACCTCTCCTATGAAGACAGGCTGAGGGAGTTGGGGTTGTTCAGCCTGGAGTAAAAAAGGCTCCGGGGACACCTTTTAACAGCCTTCAAGTACTTTAAGAGGGCCTACAGGAAAGATGTGGAGATACTCTTTATCAGGGAGTGTAGTGACAGGGCAAGGGGGGTTAAACTAAAAGAAGGTCAAGAGAGATAAGATATTTGGAAGAACTTCTTTTTTATGAGGGTGGTGAGGTACAGGAACAGGTTGCCCAGAGAAGTTGTGAATGTCCCATTCCTGGAGGTTTTCAAGGCCAGGTTGGATAGGGCTTTGGGCAATATGATACAGTGGAAGGTGTCCTGCCCATGGCAGGGGGGTTGGAACTAGATGATCTTTAAGGTCCCTTCCAACCTAAACTATTCTGTGATTCTGTGATCTATGAGTCTTTCTCTAGTTTATTTTGTATTTCTGCCTTACACACTGCCTTACTGTATTTCTGCCTTTCACATGAGTACTCCTTTTAAAAGAAAAATACAGAACACAAGTTTAATTTGCACGGAAGTCTCACCAAAACTTTGTAGCTCTGTGATAGAGATCTCAATGTCATGTGAATCTAACCCTCTGTCTCACTCCCTTAAAGGCAGTAAGATATTCCCTACAATAGCCAGGATATCAGAGAGGAGAATCTTCAGTGAGACAGAACTATATATTTGTAAAGCTGATGTGAGCAAGAGAAAAAGGAGAGACAGTGAGTTGCTTCTGACAAGAATAAGTTACTTGACTTCCCTGATTTATCCAAGAAGGTCGGTTGTAAAGTCAAATAATAGCATCTTACATCATTAAGAGGAACAGTTTTGAATGCTAGTTTAACACAGATCATTTCTAAAGTTTTCTTGACAGCTTCTCTGGTTGCGTGGATGTCCTTGGCAAATCAGTGACTGAAGCTAATAAATGCCTGCTAGGTTAGATTTTCATTTCAGTTTCATGTTGTTAAAAGTATTGTTGCTATTGTTATAAACAGTTATAAAGAGTGGAAAGAAAAGAAAAGAAAAGAAAAGAAGAAAAAAGAAAAGAAAAAAGAAAAGAAAAAGAAAAGAAAAAAAAGAAAAGAAGAAAAGAAAAGAAAAGAAAAGAAAAGAAAAGAAAAGAAAAGAAAAGAAAAGAAAAGAAAAGAAAAGAAAAGAAAAAAAAAGAAAAGAGAAAAGAAAAAAAAAGACAAGAAAAGAAAAAAGAAAGAAAGAAAGAAAATTGCTCTCTATTTTTATATGTTAGTGCCCTTACCTTACATTTTAACATAAATTATCATCCACTGGTAATATTAAAGATAGTTTTTCAATTAGAAAATATAATACTTAGCTTCATAAATCACTAACAGCAACAACAACTACTTTAGTCTATGTAGCCTATTATCTTTTTTTGATATTTCAGATTTATTACAATTTAATCAAAGAATACGCTTTCCACAACTGTCAACATTTTGAGACATTGAAGACCTTCAATTTTGTTTGAAGAATGAAATTATAACTCCTTTCAGCACAAATGAAAAGCTCTACAAGAATATCTGAAGAAAACAGAATGGAAGACAGAATTGCCTGTAGGCTTCTAATACTGCTTCACAGAAATAAGATGGCTTCATTTTTTGTAAGTATTGAGTATGTGTAATGTTATGCAAACTCAGATGTTGACAAAAAAGTGCAGTGGCAAAAAAATGTGACTAAAAAGAGGAAAAAAAAATTTACCCTTGCTCAAATGCACAAATGCAGCACAGGGTATGACCTACATAAATTAAATAAATATATATGTTTTTAAATTGCTTCTTATGGTGCAAATTTCAATATGGTGCATTTCAATACAATTCTAAGCATAAATTCATTTAACTTCATCCATAATTATAATATATTTTTCTAAGTTTATTATTTCTCAGGGTTAATGAATTCATATATTTACCTATTTCAAATCATCTGCATTAAATATATATATATATATATATATATATATATAATTTTAAGCCACTAGAGAGAATTTTGAATTGATAACTTCATATTGGAGTGTTTATTTTATAGACCTACTTTCTTAGCTTCTCCTGATTTGAGAGGCTGAAAATCAGGTACAGTGAAAGGTAGCTCTGGGGACAGGGACAGCTTTACACATTTTTTTCTGTTTACAGTAGTTCAACAGCAAAATATACCTCATAGAATAAAATACGGTGCACCAAATAGCAGGAGTTTCTGAGACAGGTCTGATGGTTTGTCTGATTGGCTTTTTTGTTTTTTTATCTTTTCCAGCATTCCTATTTATTCTGCTAATGTCTGTCTCAGGTAATTTGCATTTTATTTATAAACTAAACAGTACAATGGCTTTATAAACTTAGTATTCCTCTTCCTATTATATTCTTGTTCTGTTTTAGTTTCAAACATTCTTGCCTTAGCTTCAAGTCTCTTAGCTAAATTGTTACTATATTGAAGTTTATTGATGTAATCTTACAATTGAGCAATATTTTATAAGCTTCCAAAACCATAGTGATGTAAAATTATTTTAATAAAAGGTAGATAAGTTCTTTGCAAATAGCATAGCATTGTAATGTAGTAGCACAAAAAGATTAATTTCAAAAATAAGAATAAAAATACTATTTCAACATTTTACAAGAGTTAAATTGTTCATTGCCATATATAAGAAAGACAGAAGAAAAATTTCAGAAAGTGTCAAGAAGTCACTCTCTGAAAAATTAGTTTCTTAGTGAGTTTTCAAACAAATTTGATCATTTATTAAAATCTTAGCTTGAGTCCTAACTGTGGCTTGCCTTGATTTGTATTTGTCTCAGTCATCTGTTTCTTCATACTTACTTTTCTTGCAGTGGTGGCTCTCCAGTAATTACTTCAGCTTCAGTCATTTTACCACAAATCCTGAAGAAGTTTTGTAATAACAGAAAAGACTGCAGAAACATAATCTTTCAAAAAATTCTCTGTATAGATAGCTGTAAGATGAAACATAGTCTCAGATGAAATTTAACGTCTTGGTGTGGGATGTATGTTCAATATCTCCTTGTTGTCTAGGAGTCTTATCATTCCCTTAAGGGTGTAATTTATGTCATGACCTATTTGCTATTGCATTATAAACATAAATTCTTGAAAACCTGAGAAAATTTTGGTAGTCCAGGAAGTTTGAAATCTGAATATTAGTCATATATTTAGCTTTCAGAACAACTGTATGAGAATTTATTGGGCAATTATAATTAGAAATTTATTATGTAAGTATATAGTTGTGACAAAGCAAGGTATAGAATGTATACAGAATTCCCTGCATACCTGGAAGTTTTTGAAGTGTTTCTTTCTTTCTCATATATATAAAATATATATATATATATATATATATATATATATATATATATAAAGAATGAAGGGGGGTAGGCACTCTCACAAACAGCAATTTTAAAATGTTAAGGCATCCTGTTATAAAAATGCTAAGCCCAGGAGAAGGCGGATTTTTTTTCCACCACTTTAGCTCCTGATTATGCAGGTCAATAAGACTGATTTGTCATTAACCATGTTTTGAAGAACATGTTTCCCATGGGATCATTTATCAGTATTAGGACACTTCAGCTCAGTGGAAAACCCGTACAGTATTTGGAGTTGTGCCTGGGTTTATATTCTTTTACAAATCAATAATTAGTTTTAAGAGATGAAATCACAGCAGTTGTATAGAATCACCTTAACTTCCCCAAGTAATGTCTGTTAGTAATACCAGCTGCACTGCTGCACCAACCTACAGGCTTGGCTTTGCAGTTACTCCATAAAAATACTTTGGCCTTCTTGGTAGCAATACCATTGGTTTATAACCATGTGCATTGGTACATGGTTACTGTGATGGGTAAGGCAGGATATTATCCAGTCTTGGGATTTGTATAACTAATAGCAGTCATGTAACTGTAACAAGAAACAAATATAAAAAAGGAACCTCAAAAGTTCTTATAAATTTGAGTTTAGGGGAAAAGTGACCTTTTTCTACTTGACATCTTATTCCTTTCCCCCCCAAAAAAAGTCTGGGTTGGAGAATGATAACAAAGTGATTTCCTTATCTCCTCAAAAAGGAAAAAAAAAAAAAAGAAAAAAAAAAAAAGGGAGGAAAAGGAGGTAAACCCTTACATTATAACAGACATCATACCCTTACATTAAAATGGACATTATTTTGGACTAGAAAACTGGAGGTGAAATAGACTGATTAGGTCAGAGCTTGGCTAAAGTGTTGCAATTTGATGTTGGGAAGACAGAAATAATTTTGTAATTGTTAGGTGGAAAGTGCTCAGAAAGAAGAATAATGAGAGACCACGTCATCTCAGATGCTTTTAGTCTTTTAACATTAAATAAATTCTTTTACAAAGCCATACAAGTTTGCCTGTATCAAGCACAAGTAACACAACAGTTCTGCCTACTTGCCTGAAAGACCAAGGTTTAGGATAGGAAATTCGCATGTAGATTTGTGGTTTAGTTATGTGAATGTCTATCCCGACCTTGGTAAACTGCAGAGATATTAGCTAGTTTCCAAACCGTACTCATTTTCAGAATGTAAACATTAAGTTTCTTTCCCTGTTCTGGCCTCACCACCCTTACCATAATTTTATTGCAAATCTTAAGACACCCATTGCTTTGTATAGCTCTGTAGTTGCAAAGGCACATGGTTACATATTAGTCATATTTTATTTCAGGCCACGAGTTACTCTTTGCTATTTCTATACTATAGCACATATCTATTTTGAAGAAATAACAGAAGTTAAATACTGAAAGGTTGCTATTTATTTTAAAATATGAATGTAAGCCAATATCACTACTGAAGAGAGCCCTGTCTCATGACTTATTTTTACAGGTAACAGTGGTGGCCCTGCAGTTTATTACTGAATCAGTTTGACGATTTTGTTCTTTTTACATGGAGTTCTCATTCCACTTCACCAGTAATTTACATCCACCTATTTTAATCTGCTACTGGGATGAGCAAACAGCACCTGACTGTTTGTCAGCAAAAATGCTGACTTCCCAAGATGTCTAGACCTTTAAGCACTCAGTAACTCAGTCTGCTACATAAAGAAAAGATATGTGCTGCTTTATTTCATGTGCTGAGTCTATGCAGGTCTTACAGTATGATATAACAGTGATTTCAGCAAAATTAAGCTATGATTGTTCCCAAATAGTTGTACTAGACAAAACTATTATACAGACCACAAAACTAATACACTTGTACCTGACAGGC
This sequence comes from Cygnus olor, assembly GCF_009769625.2. Taxonomy (NCBI): domain Eukaryota; kingdom Metazoa; phylum Chordata; class Aves; order Anseriformes; family Anatidae; genus Cygnus; species Cygnus olor. Next base: position 40,655,722 of record NC_049171.1, read on the forward strand.
AGCTTTTGCTTCAGATTGGCAGTATATGTACTGCATTTATACCTTTTTTTTTTTTTTCTATCATCAGAAACATTTGCAGTATACAAAATCCCTAAGTGAAACAACAACAGGTTGTGAACATTTATTTCCCGTCTTGACATTCTGAACACTGAAACAGATCGTAATGGGTTAAATAGATATGCTAGATCTGAATAATGTAACTGATTCCACATTCTAAACAAATTTATACAGATTTGTATAAGTCTATACAAATATATCCATGCTTCATAAATCAATTTTATCCATTCTTTTTCCAATTTCTAGATCCATTATTAATATTAAATGGTGTTTTCCGTATTCCTTATTTTATAACATTTCCACATAATTTCTTCTCTTTTTTTTTTTTTTGTCCATCTTCTACATTACTTGCACTTTATAATTTTCTTAGTTTTGTTTTCTAGCTCTATTGCTATCCACCCAATAATCTCAAAAATCAAAAACAAACAAACAAACAAACAAAAACATATTATTTAGGAACAAGTCAATGAGAATAATCAATATATGAAATTTGAATATTATTGGTTATCTTTGATTGAATACATGAGGCATGTAGTAAGTATATTTTACTCCAGAACTGAATCAGCATGACTTCTCTGCTTTGGTTCAAATAATTGTGTTTACAAATTTCTATGAATATATTTCATTTAAACGAACTCTGAGAGAACATTATGTCAGTAGATCTTGTATGATAATAATCAGAGAAGGGAATACAGAAAGCTATGACTGAAGAAGAAGAGAATTTTGATTACAATTTTGAGCAGCATTTCATGACTTTTTTTTTTTTTTTTTTTTTGGTCATTTGCTCTTCTCTACTTTCAGTTACCAGGAAGAGACAAGCATATGCCTCAGAATGTTTGATGAGATTATAGGAACTGCCAAATATGACTGTTTGTTAGGAATACAGCAAATTTCCCATTGTCACTTGTCAAATCAACCTTCAAGTATAATTATAAAAATTATTTCCAAGTAGTATATGCAATAATCACTTATACAAAGCTCTGTTCCAATCTGTGCAAATAGATTCTAAAATATGTAGCTATTACATCCTGAGGTAATTCTATATTTAGCATAATAATTGTTGTAAGAATCCAAAGACATTAGAAAGAGTCATTTAAATAACATTAGTACTCAGTTTAAAAGTCATCATAGGTCTTTAGAATCTAAGTTAGACCCAGTCAGCTTTCAAGCCCTTGTATATTATATTCTGATCTGAGTTGTAGGAAGGAAAGTTAGCATGCATACAACAACAAGAATATCTGGAAATACCAATGAAGCAGAGCAAGTCTTCTGCTTTCCATTGGCACAAAGAAGCTGCTGGAAAGTTTACAGATGCACAAATGAAAGAAACCATGCTCTGTAGAAAATTAAGTTAGACAGCTGGCATTGACCAACTACCCAGTCCCAGTGACTACAGTGCCAGGTTGCTGAGGTAAATGAGAAATGTTTGCAGTGGTGTCTTCCTCATTAAATAAATTCTTAATGAATAATTTTCTTTTTGCCATCAGCTGTCACTGAAATGAGCATAAAACTTTGACAAAATTTTCATATCGTTTGTGACTTTGGTCATTTTCAGAGTCATACAGATGGAGGGATGAACATAACTAATTTTATTCTTTATTTTTTAAAGAATATATAACATCAGTCTTAAAGATTTAAAAAATAGTCTCAGTGATTTGACATTATAGTCATTATATCATGAGATTCATTCTCAGAAAAGGAATAAAAACAATAAATAATAAAAATACATCTTATTTCTTTCCTTCTTTTCTGTTCTTTATTAAAAGCAGTTGAAAAGCTAGCCAAAAATATGTAGTCAACATCTCCAACTGGAGAAGTCAATATTTGTTTAGGGCACCACATTTCAAGAGATCTGTGGCCCAGCCAGAGGAAATCCAGAGAAGAGAAACAAATAAGATAAACAGTCTAAAAATCATGATTACAAAGACAGACAGGAAGAACTGTGACTGTTTGGTCTGAAGAAAATTATACAGAAGGAGTATGCAACAACAGTCTTCAAGTGTGCAAATGTTACTGTAAAGAAGAAAAAGAATGGAAAAGTCTGTTCTCCACATCTCAGTTGGGAATAAGACTAGAAATAATGGAATTGACTTGCAACTAAAGTGATTTAGCTTAGATATTAAAAATATATATATATATATGAAATAATACCCCCAAATTGATAAGCTCTAGAGAGGATTGCCCGTGAAGGTTCTGGTTTACTCACTAGTAGAAGTTTCTACAAAAAGCTTTGGCTAACAGCAGTAAGGAATAGCAAATATAGAGGTAGAAGACATCTCTGGCAGAGGACAATTTACTCCAGAGAGCCTAAGAGGACTAGTAGAAGTCTTTAGGGTCATCTGTTCAAGAAATAGTCTCTTTCTGTCCCTCTCAGTATCCATCGCTCACTTGGCTTTAGGTACACAGTGATTTAAAAAATAACAACAACAACAACAACAACAACAACAAATTTTTGCTTGCATTAGCAAATTAAGACCAATGGGATGCAAATTTTCATTATAATTTAAATGCAAGTGGTGTTGAGGAAAACTTGCATGTCCTTTTTGTACAGGACTAAGACGGATACTGAGTGAACAGACAGAACCAGAGCATCTGATTGAGGGTGGAACCCATCAGTTTCATCACTCTCCTTATAATAGTTGCCCTGGTGATTCCTGTCCCGTGTTTCATGCTGGTAGGATGCTGTGGTCTGCCTCATCTGTGATGAGAACTAAGATACAGTGACGGACACTTTCCAGTCACCAACCCTTCCATACCACATTCAAGGTGGGTTTCTTTAAAACTGATATCAGTGACAGGCCTGTTTAATAATGATTTTTAATTTGTGTTACATTAACAGGATAATCCCTCATGGACCAGAATCGTATTATGCCAGACATTGTAGAAACTAATGTACAAAGATGACTTTTTTCTTCTTTCCTTCTTTTTAATCTGGTTCACTGATTTATTTATTTTTTTAATTTATTTGTTTATTTATTATGATAAGGAGACAAAATCCACCACAACTAGAGTGAGATGGATAAAAATAGTGTAAAGGAAGTTGCAGGTAGTTGAAAACCCATTTTCATTACTATTTCAATGGATCTGAATATGTATAGAGATAGAATTATACTTTATATTCTGCAATAAACAGTTCCCAGGATTCAATGGGAAACTGCGCTGTTTACAGAAATTTCAAAGATCTATGCTTGGATGTCTAATCATAGGGAGTGAAGACTGCCTGGGTAGTTTTTAGGTCTCATATAACTTCACAAGTCTAAACCTTTGTTGTGGCAGCCCACACTAATCAATTTTTCTTTCACATCCATTGGACAGAAATAATCACTTGCGCAGGACAATTCATCCTGTCTTAACCAAACTGCCTAAAATATCTAGAACAGATTAGGTCACTTTGCTTGCAGAGGTGACTGCCTCTCTTGTGTACAGGGAGTGCATGTGCACCATGTGCACAGGACTGGTAGGAGGGTTTTTGCCCCAAACAACTACCAGCAGCCAGATCAAACAGTGATCAGGGAATTAGCAGGAGAAAATGAAATTGTATCAAACAGAATAACAGAAATGGAGATTAGGACAGAGCTAGCCTTAAAAGCAGCATGAGGGCAGGATGGAGGTTTTCCAGGTGGAGAGACTTGGGAGGGGACCAGCACCCACCCAAGCCAGGCTGCACGGACTCAAGGGCACTGGGATCAGCAACCCCTCCCTTCCAGGGGTGCCAGCAGAACAGTGGGGGGGCACAACCTGGGAGGTGGGGGAGTACAGGATGGTGACTCGGGGGGTCTGTTACAGGGGCTGGGAAATGTGTAGCTGCTCATTAACTCTCTATAAGTGCCTGGTATCGTGATTTATCTGTTATATTACCAGTATTGATCCTGAATGCACAGTTCACTGCGGGTTAATTACACGTCGTTTATAAATTAATAAACTGCTCTGATCTTGATTTTGGCCTGAACCATGTGAACAGACTAGCTTTTTCGCAGTGACTGTCTTTCCTGGGGATGCATGCATAGCAGTCAGTTACAATTAACACTGGATCACAGTTCAAATAATGAAGGCAAACACTGTTGACACTTAGCCGTGATGGTGAGAACTTTTAAATCATTTTAGTTTTATATTGAAAATGCAGTATCTAGAACCTCTGCAAAGTAGTCTGAGGGATTTGGAATTACTGAGGGATTTTACTTCCACATTTTTTTTAATCCATATTCACAAGACTATTAGGCAATATTTTTTAAGTCACGTATACCATTAATCCTCAACATTGATATCAAGACATAATTTTAATAGAAGTTTGTCTTATCCACTGGATATGGACGCATTTCTGATGTTATTTCATTTCCAGTTTTTAAGCTTCTGAGCAGGTGACTTTTATTTGGTCTTGTTATTCATATCATTCATCCAAACTTAAAAATCTAAAATAAATAAATTAATTAATTAAATAAATAAACCATAACTTGTGTTTTTTTTCTTTCTGGAATGAAAACCAGACATGTTCAAAGATTTGACTAGTAGTTAAAGAAGAAACATACTTTACCACACTCCAAAAGAGAAAAATACAATGCTTAATTTGTTACAATCATAATTGCCTTCATTCAAACAAAAAAGAAAACAAAAGCAGAACAATTGTTGTTTTGCCAAAAACTGTCTTCCACAGAACTGTAAGTAAATGATTAAAGGCAGAATTAAGTCTCTAAGATGTTTCAATTTCTAGCTGTAGTAATATCAAACATTTATATACATAGTTTACTTATATGTGTATAGTGTACTTGTATATGCACATATACACATACTTATACAAATATACATGCACAGACACCCTGGAAATGAAGGTGGAGGTGTTAATTCCAGAGGAAATGTGTGTTGCAAAATAAAGTGTATTTTCCCTAGTGTTTGTGGAAACAAAAATGGAAAATTGTTGTGTGTGCAACACTCCTTTTAACTCATATTTTTCCTAGCCCAGCTGCAGGTGTTGGTAAAGGAGTGCTGTAGATCATGTGAAGTGAGCCTTTAGGAAAACCATAATGAAGTCATATTCTAGAGACCTGCTGTACACTAATGCATTCTTTGTTCAGTTGGATGTTGTAATGTATCTAGATAATTAGACTATGCAGCACTGCTGTTAAAAAATAATAATAATAATAATAAAAACAACAACAACACCAATTCCCACCTCAAGTTAAACAAGATTTCAGGTACCGCCAGGTTTGCTCATTCTACCCTCATGAATCAGGATTCTGAATTATGAGAGTCACTTAAGGATCATGCACTTTGATAACATAATGAGGCTTGAGATTTTTTATTTTGTCTCCTAGCTCTCAAATGAGTCAACTTTTATGTACCTAACATTGCCATATGATTACTTAACATTAAGTTACAAATTTACATTATCCCTGCCAGTGCAGTTCTGGAACGTTCTTTCAGGCTTTTTCCTCCAAAATGTAACTTAAAAATCAAATTAAGGTGAAAACCAAAGTTCTTGAAACAAATTTGGAACTGGACTAAAAGAGGACACCCGTTTTTTATGATGAAGTATGTGAGTCATACTTTTTATTTTCCAGAAACACATAAACACACCTCAGAAAAAATGAAAACTGCCTGTTTCTGTGATCCTAAGCACAGGATAACATATCCTACTCTATGATCAGGATTTGTTAACTTAAAATCAAGCTAATGAGGCCATTCAATTTCTTGATCAACTTGAACTCTATAATCTTTTTACAGATGCTCACTATATATAAATTATGTTTGTGAGTACATTTATATAGAATACATACCATAGGGTGGTTGCTGAATATGTTCCGTATATGTGATGTCATGTGCATACACATATGTTCATATAAAGTACATATATACACGCCCTCAGGCAACTGGGTATAAATTACAACCTCTTGATGGGTTACTAATCTATAATCTCATCTAACAGGGACATGTTATAACATACCTAGCATGTTTAGGACTTTTTCTGAGACCTAATATTTTGGCCATTATATAGAATAACAATATGACCTAACACAATACCTCTGTTACTAAGAGAGCATTTAGAAATAGACTTTCTCAATGAGACTGTGGCAAAACATTTGTACTGCCTTACAGAAGGTTCAGCTATTGTTGTCAGCACTGCATGCTTAATATATGTTCTCTGAAACAGCCTTTCTTACACTGCATGTCTATTACAACTCAGGTTTGACCTTCGGTACTCCTGATAGTTTACTTTCAAAGTTTCTCATGATCATGAAAAGACAAATTTATAGCACTTATTTATCAATAGATCCTATGAGTATATTGTAATTGTTTTTGCTGTTATTAATAAAATGTGCATTATAATTCACTCAGAGAGATAGACACTGTACAAATACTGAGAAAAATGACTGCACCTGCTTTGTGAGAGCTTGTTACATATATGTGTGGTAGTGCATGTAACAACAGTGCCCTTCACACTTCTGCAGTTAAAACATAACTTCTGAGAGTTCAGTTGGTGTAGTATTATTGTAGCCATGACAGGTTACAATATCTATAAATTAACGCAATATTTTTTCTAGGCCAAATGACATAAGCAGGAAAGAAGACAAGGTTTTGGATACATTCTTTTTTTTTTTTCTTTTTTTTTCTTTTTTTTTTTTTTTTTTTCACAAAACACCTTTTCACCTTGTAGTAAGAGGGAGAGACTGAAAAACATGTCCAATATAGGTGGTATCTATCCAAGTCTTTGTCTAAGTACCAACTCCAGAATCTCTCATAAAATCTAGGAGTGCAAAAAGCTTTGAAATAAATATTGATGTTACTGTAGTGGTGTATTAAACCCTCTTAGTCTTTCAGTCAGCCTTTACTAAAATAATTTATTTCCTCAAAGTTTCTCTTAGGGGGTAGATATCAAAATATCTTGTCTATTGAATGACTCAGAAATATTTAATAGAACATACTAGTCTACTGGGTCAGACAATACAGAAATAATATACACATGATATATAAAAATATATAAAAGAAGATCCACAACATCTTTGACAGTGAGTTCTATAGATAATAATGTTATTCTAATCAGTGCTTCCTTTTGTATGATCTGGACACATGAAATGCTAACTTTCATGAACACCCAGCTACAGGGGATATTCAAACAGATTTAAATCAAAATTTTCATGACTACTCTAATAACCATAATCTAAAAATACATTTAAATTAATATCATAAACCTGAAGAAATAATTTGAATAGTAAGGAAAAAAAAAAAAAAAGATTTTTTGCTTATTTCCAATAACTGATCACTTTACTCAAGATAGGGTTTTATTTATTTATTTATTTATTTATTTATTTATTTTTATTTTCCTACAAAATTGGGTCCTACAATGTTTCTTTGTCTGAATGCCTTGCTTCAGCGGCAGGCTTCCCTAGCTATGAAATACTTTAGAAAACTCAGACTAAACTTTGCATTAAAGGTGACCTTATCAACATATTCCTGCTTCCACTTATTTAGTTATAATCAAAACCTGTTCTGACACATGAAAGATGTTCTCATTATGCAAAAAATATCTGGACTGGCATAATAATTTGAAAGACATCCAACAGCTTTACTTCATAGCCAGCACTGGAAAACATCCTCACACTACCTTGCTGCTTACTTCTGTGTATTCTGAGGTTCAGAGTGAATACTCACAATGGACTTTTTTTCCTTCTGTTTTTATCAGACAATTCCTACATCATCCTGTTGATAAATATGTAGCAGATCAGTCAACAGAGAGTTGCTATACATATTTTCTATTCTAAAAAACAAAAACAAAAACAACAAAAAACAAGCAAACCCACAAAAGTAAAAACGCAGAGACTTACAGTTTTTGAGAATATAAAGGATTTTTTTTTTTTTTTTAATTCAGACTTTTCGTTTCATAGCTCAAGTTGACTTTTAGATTCTGAAGGCCTATAGTCATATTCCACAGGCTGACTGAGGTTTTCTGAACAAGATCATACTGTGTTTCAAATAAGAAACACTTCAGCTCTTGTTTTCCAATTTAGAGGTGTCCAGCCATTTTCAAGGGCATGATTGTACTACATTATTCTCACCTTTCTAAATAAGCATTATTTTCCAGAAGGCATGTGAATAAACCCCTGCATTGTTTTTAGTTATGTTTCAGTTCGCTAAATGCTACAAAAATGACTGTGGGTTAAATGTCAATGTTTGGATGTCTAATTCCTATTGAGTTGAGTATCCCAGTGTAAGTGTATATTGCCAGTGTAAGAAGTTCAGTAATGTTACACTGTGTCCAGTCAGATTAAAATTATATTGGATGATTTCAATGGCAAGGATTTAAAGGGTTTTAACTTGTTTTCTGTCTTGGGATAAAACATTTTTCAAAGTTTGTTTTCATCAAGCAAATTTTCACCTGAAATTTATTTCTTGTTTCACTGTATCTAAGTAATAGCGTTTCATATTTTAACATATAATTCAGTATAAAGGAAAGAAAGTAAGTCTCCTTGGATTCAGAATGACAGTAAATCATAGAATCATAAAATCATAGAATGGCTCAGGTTGGTAAAAAAGATTATCTAATTCCAACCACCCTTCCATTGGCAGGGATGCCACCCACTAGACCAGGTTGGCCAAGACCCCATTCAGCCTGTCCTTGAACAACTCCAGGGATGGGGCACCCACAGCTTCTCTTGGCAACCTGTTCTTGTGCCTCACTACCCTTACAGTGAAGAAGTTCCTCCTAATGTCTAATCTAAATCTATCCTATTTTAGTTTAAGACCTTCCCCCCTGTTCTGTTATTGTTTACTCAAGTAAAGAGTCCTTCTCCATCCTTTTTATAAGACCCCTTTAACACTGAAAGGCTGGAATGAGGTCTTCCCAGAGCATTCTTGTCTCCAGGCCTTTCTTCACAGGAGAGGTGCTCCTTCTGATAATCTTTGTAGCCCTCTTCTGGACTTGCTCTAACAGGTCCACATCTTTCTTGTGCTGGGTACCCCAGACCTGGATGCAGACCTCCAGGTGAGGCCTCACAAAGGCAAAGCAGACGGTCACAATCACCTCCCTCCATCTGCTGACAACCCCTCTGTTGATGCAGCTCAGGATGCAGTTGGCCTTCTGGGCTGCAAGCATGCACTATTGGCTCATGTCAAGCCTTTCATCCACCAGAACCCCCAAGTCCTTCTCTGCAGGGCTGCTCTCAATGAGTTCTTCCAGTCTGTACTCCTGTCTGGGATTGCCATTACCAGGTGCAACACCTTGCACTTGGACTTGTTGAATCTCATGCGGCTTGCATGGGCCCACTTCTTCAGCCTGACCAAGTCCCTTTAGATGGCATCCTCTTCTTCTTTGGTATCAACTGCACCACTCAGCTTGGTGTCATCTGCAAACTTACTGAGGGTGCACTCGATCTCACTGTCTATGTCACTGATCAAGATGTCAAAGTTTACTGGTCCCAGGACATATCCCTGAGGGACACTGTTTGTCACTGGCCTCCGCCTGGATATAGAGCCATCGACCACTATACTCTGGGTACAGCCATTGAGCCCATTCCTTCAATTCCTTATCCATGGTATGGCCCACCCTTCAAATTCATATCGTTCCAATTTAGAGATTAGGATGCCATGTGGGATCACGTCAAAGGCCTTGCAGAAGTCCAAGTAGATGACATCAGTCAGTCTTCCCTTGTTGACTGATGCAGTCACGCCATCATAGAAGGACACCAGATTGGTCAGGAACTATTTACCCTTGGTGAAGCCATGCTGGCTGTCCCAGATGTCCTTGTCCTGCATGTGCTTTAACATTGCCTCCAGGAGGATTCGTTCCATGATCTTCCCTGGCACAGAGGTGAAGTTAACCGGTGTGTAGTTCCCTGGGTCTTCCTTTCTACCCTTTTTAAACTAGACGCATTGCAGCATGCTGAGCTCCTCTCGCAACATGGCAACTTGCTCAGAGAGTGTGTCTATCTGGTCACACTTGCACTGACAACACCCATCTCTGTCTTCAAGCCCTAGGGGGACCTCAGATATTAGAGCTCCCTGCAACAGATGGTCTGGGTGACTCTTTCAGTCTTTGGGAGGTCTGTCTGGGTAGAGGTATCTACCAGAGTCTGTCTGGGTTTTGGTCTCAGCCCAGCAGGTGCAGTGAGTGGACACCATTTTTGCCCCACTGGAAGCCTCTTCGTGGTGCTCCGAGAATAGAGGGTAGAGATCGGTTCACCTCCTCCCTCCCTGCATGCACTGCCATACAAACTGATATGCCATGCCATGTTTGACTGCTCTGTTCACCCCACTCTTTGTACTCATACTCCCAGGGGCTGCCTTGTACAAGCAAGGAGGGGCACTCCTGGCTCTGCCCAGGCCTTGTCAGCCACCCTCATGAGGGTTGTTGGGTCCTGGCAGCTCCTTCGTCTGCCACAAGTGGCCTCCAGAATGTGTCTACCCTGGAGCCTATGGTAAGAGATGGTGGCAAGCATTTTTACACTTGTAAACACTTACCTGGAGACTTTAGAGGCTTGTCCTGTAAAACCAGGTAGTAATAAGGAAGACGAGTAATAACATACCCTCTACGTGATATTTGTATGATGGTGAAGAGCTTTAAGAGCTTTTTAAAGCATGACACATAACATTAGTAGAAACAGCTGTTTCTTTTGCTTTCCATTCATCATGTTTTGGACCTCTTAACTAAGTTTTTCTTAAGTGATTTCCTTTTTCAGTGAGGTGAGAAGACAAAGCCTCACAGAAATTATGATTAGAAAGAACAAAGAATATCTTCTCTGCTTTCACAAGGTATGATGGTCTTATAATTTGTGAAATGATACTAAAACTATCAGACTTTCTTGAATGCCAGAAAAATTAATTTAAAAGTTGCTATGAAGTGCAATATATGTTAATAAGAAAAAAATAATAATAAAGCAGTATATTAGTTTTTCAGAACATCAGAAATTTTAACATCTCACATATTATATTACATACAGCTATTCAAAAGTATATCAGAAATGCAGTACCTGTATTACAATTTCTGAATTTAAAGATGCACAGCTTTCCTCTGATTAGCTTTAAAATGGCTGTTTCCATTGTTGTATTTTTGGTTTCTGTATTTTAACCTGCACTTATTCCTGATAGTAATCAGAAATTTAAGGATTTTTGGCAACATTATAGCTGATCTTACACTCCCTGTTCCTTTATGTAAAATTGTTCCAGACTGGAGGTTCCAAGGACTAGAGAATGATTTCACAACGATCCTGTATACCTGTACAAATGTGTTTACATTACATTATATGTTCTCTATAAAACAAACATAGCATTCACACACACACACATGCACACACCAAATCATTCACACCTAAATCAGCTAATGCTTTGGGGGAAAACTAGTATTATAAGATCAGGATAATGAGCTAAAATAAGACCGAAATACAATAAACATAGAAATAAAACTAGGCTTTTCATCTATTTCTAGAAAATTATCAGTCATGTTTTCAAATATACTAGAAATTTTAAATATAGTTCTAGGTATACATAACTGCAATTGCAATTATGACTGAAAAAGTTTAAGGATTCTTCAGCATGGCAATTATATTGAAAGTGTTTTTATCCAGCAATAGAAGGTTTTCTGGAGTGATGAAAATATTTGTATTTATGAGACATATGGCTCCATGCTGTGAGTCTCAAGGAATCATTGCCATAATCTCAGAGAAGGGTATTTTTTATGGTAATAGAGCAGATAGGAAGGGGAAGGGAAGGGGAAGGGGAAGGGGAAGGGGAAGGGGAAAGGGGAAAGGGGAAGGGGAAGGGAAGGGGAAGGGGAAGGGAAAAAAGTAAACATTTTTGAGCCTTACAGAAATAAATATATGGGCTTGTTCCTATACCACAACAACTAGAAGCACAGAGGCTAGGATAATATGTAGATCAGACCTTTTTATTGAGACATTTGATATGACAAATGTTTTTGCAGAGTTTACAGTTGTAGGATAAATAGTTGAATATACAAAAGAATGGAAGAAATTAAATCTGTAACTTCAGAAATGTGGATAATATCCAGAGGGTTTCTTCTGTTTGTAGCCTAAAAATCTGAAGCTACAAATTACTGTATATACAGTAGCTGTTCCCTTTGCTAACAAGAGTTATTCATATTTATGGACTGAGATTTAACTGTGTCAGTGGAAGTAGGCTGGAGACAAAACATTATTGAATACTTTTTTTTTTTCTTTTAGCAAGTGCAATTTGAAATTTTCTTTCAATATGCTATATAATGATTTTAGTTAAAAATGAAATAGAAATAAAACCAGGAACTAAACAATTAAGATGGTTTCAAGATATTGACTAATTTATTGTCTACAGCAATCCCAATTTTATGTGAAGTTTTAATTTTACTGTATTGAATATTTTCTATGAAAATTGTTAATATTTCCACAAACCTTTTCAGACACACAATAAATAAATAAATAAATAATAATAATAATATTAGAGAGGCATAAAAAAGAGGTTTCTGTTAGCAGCTAAAATTTCGTTAGAAGATTGGAAATATAATTACCATGGTCAAAAGTGCCATGCACTAAATTATTTTCGGAGTGGCCATGTGTTGAATTAAGGAACCCAATTTCACATACTGTCATTTAAATGTGCTTACTAATCAGCAGTGTGTTTGTCATTTGAAGCATTAAGTTGCACTGGAAGTGCTAAAGAGTGCCCAATAAAATTACAGGTATGTACAACATAAGGCAAGAATCGTCTGCCAAGGACTGTGTTTGGACTTCATAGGACTTCCCAGAGCCAAATAATATCTTGTTATAACTAATGTTTTATTTGAATAGCCATAAATATTTGTGAACAAGTTTATAACATCTTTGCATATCTTTTATATATTTTTATCATACCTACTGTCTTTGAATACAATGTCACTAATAACTTATAATTATTATAATTTACAGAAATTCCGGAATTGTGATACAAAATAGATCACAGACCTAACAAGACACAAATATCTATAGCTGTGAGGCTGGACTGCACTGTTTGTTTAACACAAAGAAATAGTTTATGGTCAATTAAGACGGAAGGGAAACACAAACACATACAAAAATTGGTCCGGCTCATTTTTGATGTTTAGAAACATTCCACTCATCAGCCCTATCAGCCCCCATTGATTTTTCCTTTTGGATGAAATCTAATGTTCTTAAGGTATTCATTTATAATAAGGCCTCAAAGAGGCCTGTATGAAAGGAAAAATAAATAAATAAATAAATAAATAAAGATTATATTTGTCCAAACATTATTCAATACTACATTATTTCAATGAGAAATATAGTCAGAAATTAATAAATAAATTTATATAAATAAATAAATTAAACAAATTTATTATTTGGTTAGAGACATTGAAGCACTAAAAATGAAAATTAAAGAAAAAAAAAAGGCAAACAAACAAAAAAAAACACATACCTTTTCAATTGATGATAAAGCTTATCTTGACAAGAGTTTTAAACTTCAAATTGCATGACATAATCTTCTTATCCCTCCTCTGGTTGAATTTGGGTCATATATTGAACATGGATCCTTGTCTTCTTCTCCAAAAAACCTAACCACTAGGCTATGCCTGTTGCTCTGCCAAATACACAATTGTATATTAGTTAAATGCAAAACAAGGAGATTAGCAATGACCTAGTAATTAAAGCTCTCAGCTATGATTCAGATGATCCAAGGCGCAATGTGCTGTTCCTATGATCATTTAATAGGTTACTACATCATGTTGAGCAATTCCAACAGAATAACTATTGCTATGAGAAAATACCCAATAGTCTGATCATCAGAGCAAATAGCCTTAGATACAAAGCCCAACATGTCCTTTTCATGGACATCCACTGAACATAGTCTAAAACACATCTTGATGTTGTTTAGCTGGAGTCAAGTCCTGTCTGAGATGAGGTAAAAAAAAAAATAATAATAATCAAATAAATTTTTTAGTCATAACCTAGAAATACTTTTAAAGATAGTCTTTAGCATAATTCATAGCTTGATATTAAAAGGTTAAGAACATTCTGGGCCAGTTCAGCTAACTACTTAAAATAAGTACAATTTTGAAGTAGATTTCCCATATATTTCAACAAAAAAAGTACTGAATTTTCTGACTTTCACCTATTATAAAATAAATTATATATAATCAGCACATTGGAAGGACTATGTCATTGGTCTTGAAATCATTGAAACAAAAAAAAATCATTTTTTAGTTACGCTGTGTGTTTCCTTTGGAGTCAAATTGCTTCCATCTAAGCCTTAGACTGCCAATTTAAGAACAGAATTTTGAGAAAAGGCTAAAAATTAAATCACATTTTAAGCAAAGTTTGGGAAGACTTTATTTATTTATTTATTTATTTGTGTATTTAATTGAAGTCTTCCATGCATTATAAAACTAATTCTTCTGGACAATTGCACTTTAAACATGTGACTATTCTCAACATTATGAGAGTTCCAGCATTTTTCCACTTCATAGATCTGGGCCAAGTAACTTGGTTGTTTTAAGGAAGGAATTCCCATACCTTACTATAACTATAGTAAGAGATCTAATCCATTAACCGTATAATAAGACATATAACCTTAGACTCAAATTTACATCATTAAATGCTGTGCTGAATAAAGGCACTGTATAACTTGATATCTGCATGTAGATTTAAACTTTTTTTTTTTTTATTTTTTTTTAATTTTTTTCATGGAGATGTATGCTGTTCTTTTTTGTTGTTGTTGTTGTGTTGTTTCTGAAAGGTATCACTGATCAGTGATCAACCATCAGAAGACTTATTTTTTTAGGGACTCACAACTGTGGTAAGACCAGTAGGTTTTGAGTCAACTTCTTAACTGAAAACAAACAAACAAACAAATAAAACAACCCACAAATAATACCCCACAAACAAACAAACAACAAACAAAAGAAACAACCAAAGAGCAACAATAACTCTTTAATGAATGAGATAACTGTAGACAATACATCTCATGTTTAAGGCAGGTGATTTGTTTGATTTCTCTAGGGATATAAATGCAGGGAATTCTTCATCTTGCTAGGCATGCTTGAAAGGAAAAATGTCAGATGATAAAGCCAGCAAACAGTTAAAGAAGTAGCTTTGACCTAGTCAGGAGCCAAAAGATCGTAGAATCATAGAATATCCCAAGTTGGAAGGGACCCATAACGATCATCGAGTCCAACTCCTGGCACCACACAGGTCTGCCCAAAAGTTTAGACCATGTGACTAAGTGCACTGTCCAATCTCTTCTTAAATTCAGACAGGCTTGGTGTAGTGACTACTTCCCTGGGGAGCCTGTTCCAGTGTGCAACCACCCTCTCGGTGAAGAACCTCTTCCTGACGTCTAACCTAAACTTCCCCTGCCTCAGCTTAACACTGTTCCCGCAGGTCCTGTCACTGGTGATAACGGAGAATAGGTCACCTGCCTCTCCACTCCCCCTCGCGACGAAGTTGTAGACTGCGATGAGGTCCCCCCTCAGCCTCCTCCTCTCCAGACTGAACAGGCCAAGTGACCTCAGCCGCTCCTCATATATCTTCCCCTCTAGGCCCTTCACCATCTTCGTTGCCCTCCTCTGGACACTCTCCAACAGTTTCATGTCCTTTTTGTATTGTGGTGCCCAGAACCGCACACAGTGCTCGAGGTGAGGCCGCACCAGCGCAGAGTAGAGTGGGACAATCACTTCCCTCGACCGACTAGCAATGCCATGCTTCATGCATCCCAGGATATGGCTCTCCTGGCTGCCAGGGCACACTGCTGGCTCATATTCAACTTGCTGTCAACCCCAGCCCCCAGATCCCTCTCTGCGTGGCTGCTCTCCAGCATCTTGTCGCCCAGTCTGTACGTATAGCCAGGGTTGCCCCGTCCCAGGTGCAGGACCTGGCACTTGCTTTTGTTAAACTTCATGTGGTTGGTGATCGCCCAGCTCTCCAATCTGTCCCGATCTCTCTGCAAGGCCTTTCCACCCTCATCCGAGTCCACAACTCCTCCAAGTTTGGTGTCGTCGGCAAATTTGCTCAAAACACCTTCTAGTTGTACATCCCAATCATTTATAAAAACATTGAAGAGGACTGGCAGATATTGCTGATTTCAGAGATATTGCTCAGTTCAGAACAGAACCCTGGGAAAATGCCTGCTTTTATTTCTTCATGTGGTGTTGAGGCAAACTTTCCATAGCAAAGAGATACCTACCTCATAAAATTACTAGTAACCTAATAGATTCAGTGCTCACATAGTCCATCCCAGCCAGACCCAGTCTACCAACTTCTACTAATTACCTAGCAGGTAATTACATATTATAATACACGTAACATCCTGTTTTTAGTAACATGCAACTTTGTTAAAAGCTTAACTGCTTGCACTGAACAAGGAATTGGCCCACAGATGGGAGAAGCAGTGAGGGTATAAATCAGCTCCTAACTTCAACAGCAGAATTCAGCAGTCCAAATGGCATCCAGAAATATGTCCGGTGCACTTAGGACAACCTAAGGGTAAAACTCAGGGTAACCACAAAAGGTCTGGGATCTACAGTAGACCAATGGCTTTCTGGATTGGCAGAATCCCTAGGGCTCAATGCCAACAACTCCAGGACATCCACAGATGACTCTCCATCAGATAGATAATGTTACTATAAACAATGGATATTAGTCAATTAAGTCAATGTAAAAGAAAGAGTAATGCAATTCTTCCTTCATCAGGTTCATCATCAGTTCAGTTACTTGCAAATAGATCTATGCATGTGCTTGAGAGTCCCTAAGATATCTTGCTAGTCCCTGAAGAGGTTGACTCTCTTTGCAGCAGCTAAACCAAAAAAGGAAAGGAAAGCAATGGAAAATGGAAGCAAATCAGGGCTGACCTGTCAGGCCATGTTAGAAAAGAGTATACCAGTAGTAAGACTAGAACTGAGCAGGTAGACTGAAATAGGCAAGAAAACATCTGAAAAGGGTAACAGATGGAGAGACTAAAGAGATAATGAATTTGTGAGTTAAGAACTGTGGCTGGCTAAGGGAAAAGATTAGGAGATAGCTTAGAATTCAAAGTGAAAACGATAACCTCTGAATAAGACAGCTGAGGCTGTCTCGTGAAGAAAATTAGAGTTTCACAAAATGTGAAAGTATAATACATAAAGTTATAAGCACCAAAAGGTGGAGTCTGGAACCATACAAGAAAGAAGAATTAAACTTAATCAGGAGCTAGTGTGGAGGAGAAATAGCATTGGGACCCTGACAGGTTGGTAGAAAGGGAGAAGAAAGTGTTAAATGTTCTGGAGACGTGGCAAGAAATTATATTCTCAGAGAATTACATGTTCATGTAGAGTGGATTGGCACCCTAAATTGAAAATCTTAACATTGCCCTATTTTCAGCAAATTTCTGTGAAATTTGTTTGGCATAGTGTCACAGACTCCTGCAGTGCTGGCATTCACACAGGGGACTACTCCCACCTGCTGCTATCACTTACTCTGTTACATGGAGTGACAGAGGTCTGCAACATCCATCCAAAGCTTCCAGCCAAGCTGCCGGGTAATACTGTGTGATGTGCTTTCTGCTTTTTCTTTTATATATATATATATATATATATATATATATATATTATTTTTATTTTTATTTTTTATTTTTTATTTTTTTCTAAATGGAAATTGTACACAAATCCCATCCTCTTCTTCTGCCTACTTAAAACACTGCGATGCTGCAAAACCAAGTCAGGATATCTGCACTCTGACTTTACATTGATCTTACATAATTATGTGCAATTTATTTAAAGTAACTTTTCACAGATGGTTACTAGTTATCTAGTCCTTGTCTCATCGTCTGGATGAATTTATAAGCACCTGGAAGCTGCATTTGGAACACTGTAGAGTTGCATAGTATTTTGAAATACTCTACATATTCTGGAAAAAAAAAAAATCCCAAACATCATCTGATCTACTGAATTGGATACCTCTCCTTCCTCTCTTTGCATCAGTTAATGGTGTAAAAATGTCCTCTTCACTAAAGAGTATTGTGAAAATGTAACCATGCTTTAAGTGCCTTTGCCTGTAATATGTGAGTCAGTTCTATGATTTCTTAGAGCTTAGGAGATGCTTCTGGCACCCTGAAACACGGGATGGGGACTGCT
The DNA here is from genome assembly GCF_009769625.2 of Cygnus olor. Lineage (NCBI taxonomy): Eukaryota > Metazoa > Chordata > Aves > Anseriformes > Anatidae > Cygnus > Cygnus olor. Next base: position 40,673,855 of record NC_049171.1, read on the forward strand.
CGTGTCACAGCATTTGCAGTCACATCTGGTGTGCATCATCTACAAGGCTTCTCTGACTTCAGCACAGAGCTGCTCCAGCAGGGCCTGCCCAACCCACATGCATAGCTGGCTGGCAAAACAGAGATAGGGGTGTGAGGGTAGGAAGTGTGAGAGAATCTATGACATCACTGTGAAAATATGGAGGGATGTAAGTGGGGGTTGAAAGATAGGAACCCAGTGGGTGGGTCTGACAATTAATGTGTGGGACTGGACAGGTCTGCGTTCTTTCATGTGTGTGATAACATGGATATTTCAGAGAGGAATGCCATAGCAGAAGAAATGAGTAATTCTTCCCTCAGAACAGGTTTTCTAGTAAATATGCAGTGAATCAAGTTTGGGCCTGTATATTCAGCATCAGAAAACAAAACCAAATATTGAATGCTTTTCATTAAGTGAGCAATATCCACATTTCCATCTGTGCCTTGAATGAAGGAATTTCCTATGCAAAAATATCATGTGATCATGTAATTAAAAACTGTACTGAATGCATAATAATAGACAAGAGGCTAAGATTTATACAGGCAACAATCTCATCCTCACACACAAAAATACATATATGTTTCTATTTGCCTGTGTCATAAAATTAATTCAGGATTAAACACTGAGTGAGAAATATCTGACCAAACACAGAATCTAACACAGCAATCTAAGTGTAAAGAGAGCTGCTTAGACACTTGATAGTCGGTGGAGAGAGAAAGACATTTGATGCTTTCCACAGTCTGATTTGGATACATATTTAGGAAAACCACCCTAAAACTACATAATTCCATACCACTGACTATAAAAACAAACAAAACAAATGTCTGAATGACTACTTCAGATGTAAGGAATGTAGGCTTCTAAGATTAGGGCCCCTTCTAAGATTTGGGCCCCTCACTACAAGAAGGACATGGAGGTGCTCAAGAAAGTCCAGAGAAGGGCGACGAAGCTGGTGAGGGGTCTGGAGAACAAGGTTTATGAGGAGCAGCTGAGGGAGCTGGGATTGTTCAGCCTGGAGAAGAGGAGGCTCAGGGAGACCTCATCGCTCTCTGCAGGTACCTTAAAGGAGGCTGTAGCGAGGTAGGGGTTGGTCTATTCTCCCACGTGCCTGGTGACAGGATGAGGGGGAATGGGCTCAAGTTGTGCCAGGGGAGGTTTAGGTTGGATATTAGGAAGAACTTCTTTACTGAAAGGGTTGTTAGGCATTGGAATGGGCTGCCCAGGGAAGTGGTTGAGTCACCATCCCTGGAGGTCTTTAAGAGACGTTTAGATGTTGAACTTAGTGATATGGTTTAGTGGAGGACTTGTTAGTGTTAGGTCAGAGGTTGGACTAGGTGATTTGGAGGTCTCTTCCAACCTAGACGATTCTGTGATTCTGTGATTCTGTGATTAAATAACATGAATATCATGCTGTGTTTATTTAATGCTGCAAATTATTACCAGTAAAAACAATGCCATGCATATTGTAAAATAGATTGCAGTTAATATTATAGCAAGAAAGCAGAAGCTCTGTAACAATTCTGTCTAGGTTAAGTCCCTAAATATTACCTACTGCATTGCAAATACTTGGAGTAGAGTAAATAAAATGAAAATGTGTTATGACAGCTTGAAATGACTACTACGCTTTAATAAAATACAATAATAATAACAGTAATAATAAAAAGATATAATAAAGGTAAAGAAGTTAAAATTCATCTTTGGTTACTAGGTTTTTGAAAAATGACAAACAGAGAAAACATACATTTCCAACATACAACTATCTAGTTAGTCAGAACAATTCATTTTTTTTCCCAAATCAATATTACAGATATTCAATATTTTCTTGTGTAATTTGAAATTAGACATCAATCAGATGTGATAGATATAATTTGTAGCTCTAAAAATTATACCTGGTCAAAATCTGATTGTAAAATTGATTGTAAGCATGGAATTTGACAATTTAGTAATTATATCAAATTACTGCATGTGCTAGTAGAGTTCCTTTCATGAGGTGTTATATAGGCAAACTACATGTGAAGTGACAAGTCAAGTAAGTTATATCTGATTTCTTCAAATGTAAGTATAATTTTCAACTCCACACACATGATGACAAAGAGAAAAATCCAAGGATTTTCCATTTTAATTTAAATTTTCACTGAAGACACAGTCCATGACATGGCTACTTTTAACATTCATGCAATTATTCAGAAATGTATGTAAAATGCATAAAGATACATAATGGGCTGAACTGACAAGTAATAGGGCAAGGTCTTGGGAAAGTGATTGACATTCTGACCCAATTCAATCTGAGAATTTTTCCCTCGTTCTTTTTTTTCATTATGTTTAAAGAGGAAAAATATTAATAAAATAAAGAAGCATGCATAACATTTAGCAGTGACAATAGTGACTAAAGAGGAGTGCAGCTCTACTGTAAAATTACACCATCACGTACTCTGTGTGGACACATTACAGTTTGACATAGAAAGCAACATTTATCCCTTTTTATTTTTGTCTTAACTATGGATCAGAATAGCTGAAGTATTAGTATGACAGACAAATACAGCTTATTTTTCTAGCACTAAATGCATGATGCCATATTTGAACTTAAGTTGTCATATATCAATTGATTGTGAAACGTTTAAAGCTGGCATAGATACTTAAGAATTCAAGTGATATCATCTGAAACACAGAAGTATAACGTTATCACAGTGGCTACACATGCAACCCCATAAGATTTTAGTGGATTTATACATATGGTGGAAGAAGGTGGAATTCATAATTCCTATACATAGATTCATAGGGAATTTGGTCACAGAGACAGAAGATGATGTTCAAGCACTAGGTTCATCCTGTAGTGGAAAAGTTGTCTTTGATGTCAGAGTGTTGTGTGAAGTCCACTGGTTTCGAATATGAAATTGACTTTGTAGGGAGTGCCTTTGTAAGCACTGGCGTCTTTCCACAGGATTCATGCAGCACTATCATGGTTACCATTCAGAAGCGCCTTTGTACTGATGACATTAGTACGAATGTGTCATTATATTTTTGTTTCTGTTTTCTAAATATAGGACCAATTTTACTTGTATCTAAGGAACTCACAAAACAGCAACATAGCAGTTTCAGACATTTCTGCCTTAACAATTGTCTTCCAGCAGTGTTACAGTAAACCTTCAGACATGCTATCACTCAACATGCTATACACATTTATTTGAATTATCACAACAGTAGCATAGTGAAACTTACCTATCTTAAACATACTGTTCTCCAGTTTGTGCATTTTTCAGTTGAACATCACCAAGGAAAAATTTCAATCTGTCTTTTTCACTTTCTCCTCCAAATAATATACATCTGACTACTGATGCATCCAATTTCTGTTGTTCTTTATTGCAGACTGATTATTCTCTACTACTCATGAAGGTTCCTTGTTCCTTTTATGCATTTCCTGTTGCCATTTCTCACCACTTATCTCAAAACAGATAATATAGAACAAAAACACATTAAAAAAAAAAAAAAAAAAAGAATCTGAACCACAGGTGTTGGATTATTTCACATACAGGGGTTCAGATGGTGAAGCAGTGTACTCTGGAGATGATTCCAAAAATATGGGGAAAAAAAAAAAAAAGGATAAGAGAAATTAACTATCTTTACTTCTTTTATCACCTTACAAATGCATGTTTTTTAAAAAAGAACTGCAGAGAAAATTCCCCATCCTTTCTCTAAACATACAGATCTATGTATTTAATTTTATCCACTGATTTCTTGGAACAATGGTAAGGAGATCAACGGTATCTGACACTTGATGGTGAAAAGACCTATGATCATCCTGATGTATCTGAGTAGATTTTAAATCACATTTTCTCCCAAGCCTTGGTTTCAATGCACTATACAAACTAGACGTAGTGTCACATGTCACTGCTGTTCAGTGAACTGATTTCACAAGCATATTTACTGTGAAATGTGTAAATTTTTCAACTGTTATACCCGCAGTTCCTCCAGACTCATCTTTATAATATTGTAAGTTTTCCAGGACCATGTCCAGACTGTTTTTGAAGATCTCCAAAGAGTGAGACTCCACAGCCTGTCTGGACAACCTGTTACATTGCTCAGTCACCCAGTCAGTAAAAAAGTGATTCCTTATGTTCAAGGGGATCTTCCTGTGTTTCCATTTGTGTTCATTCTCTCTTGCCCTGTTCTGGGAAGCACTGGAAAGAGCCTGTCTCTGTCTTCATTGTACCCTCACAAAGACTCTTTTGCAAAGTTTCAGAGTTCTTTTCTGTAAAATTAAGTCATGGAATATGAAGTCAGAACCAAGAAATCTTCAGAAAATGAAATTAAATTGATATTTTAATGAGTTTTAAACACAGCAAGAAAATTAGAAGTCTGGAAAACAACAATGAACAGAAATTAAATATGTGTGAACATATGAATGCCTTTAGATTGTATTGAAAAAATGTATGTAAAAAAAATTTCTGTGACAAGGTCTGGTTGATAATCAATATAGCAGAATGTGTTATAAGATTAAATCTAAAGTAGTATTTGAGCTATACTTAATAGTTTATAAGCCACATGTAACTTGTATTCAACATTCCTTCAAAATAGATATAATAAATCTGCCTGAGTTTGAGTCTTGATAAGTAATTATTTTTCAGAATTAGAAAGAAATGTTCAATTGAAGTGTTTTTGTTTGTTTGTTTGTTTGTTTGTTTTTGTAATTACTGCTACTTAGAATCCTTATTTCCCTTGGAGATATTAACCAAGAATTAAAAATTCTGTAGGATGAAGAAAATATCAAAACCTAACTTTGTGTCAGAGAGCAATGACATCCACAAAATTGCTGAGGAGGGGAAAAAATGACAAAGTATATAGCTGAAGTAGCTAACAGGAGGTCAAAATTAAAGCTTTTTGGACTGACTGACTAAACAAAGCAAAAATTAAAAAAAAAAGAATCAAATAAAAATAAATAAAACCTAAAAAAAAAACCTAAAACACTGATGAATACTAATTCTATAAACGACAATTTAAAGCTTCACTTAATAATTCAGATGGAATGAGATGTTTTTGTTTCCCAATATTTTTCATTGTAAAATATATTATTATTACTATTTTCATTTAGAGTCATATATTAAATGTTGCTCGTTTTCTGTATTAATTAGTCTACTGGAGTACAACATTATTTTCCTGGTGGCACATATGGTTACAAAATATTGCATTTTTGCTGCATTGAAATAAATAAATAAATATTAAAATTAAACAAACAAACAACAAACAATCAACACACAGATAAATATTTTTTCCACTTGTTGGTTGAATAACTTGCTAAATGTACTCAATAAATTGTATTTTAAGAATTAATTATATTGTTAATGAATAATAATAAATTATACAGAAAGGAAAATAATCAAGATGCATATTAGAAAAGTTTGCTAGTGGAAAAAAATGTGATTCATTTTCATCCTTCCACTGTTAGTTAATAGTGTACTGGAAAGTATAAAATATAGCTCAGGCTTCTGTTCATTAGTCTCTCCCTCTGCCCAACACTTCTTCCCCTGCATCTTTTTGTCTTTTTTTTTTTTTTTTTTTTTTTTTTTTATCTGAACTCTTAGAGAAACTATCAAAGACAAGGACTTCTGTAGAGAACGAAAACAGAAGAAGAGAGGCCTCACTGGGCCATTGTAGCCCACATGTTTCTAAGGCAGAGGGGGCGGGGGGAAATCTCTGACAGAGATTATGGTTAAAATAACATGCTCCTTATTCAGTATGCCGTATGGTCTGGGAGAAAGGAACCACACAGATATTGAGTAGAAGCAGTCAAAATAAGGACTCTGGGACATTTGGAATACTTCCCAAAGTTGTTTGTTTTTTTTTGTTTGTTTTTTTTTTTTTTTTTTTTTTAGTCTACCTCAGTTAACTTCTTGCTGCTTGATCTGTTCTCGGTCTCAACGTATCCATTATTCACTAACAGTAATAAAGTGGACCATTCTGTTCCCCACAGTGGCCCTATCTACATCTCTTTCCACATCTCTTTCCATTTACCTAATCCCTTCTCCACAAAAATAATCAAAACTTACCCATCTATGTAGTCTTTGTTATTATCAACTGCTAACAAGTCATAACTTTCATCATGTTTTAGTCTTGTTTATTTTTAGTCTTGTTTATTTTCTCATGATTTTTAGCCTTGTTTATTTAAGTTCTTCAGCAAAAGAATGGTCCACCCAATTTTTTGGCTTGCCAGGAGAAAAATATTATTATTTTCTACTACTACTAAAGTGTATAATTCAGGGCTTACTGAATGCAATGGGAAAAAATCAAAATAAATTAAAATTAAAATTAAAAACAAATAAAAATAAAAGTCATCTATTCCTCTGTATTCAGATTATTATGACATATGCTTTGTAATGTATGAGACATCATTCAGTGTTTCTTAATTTCTATTCTGCACAGACATTCACATAACCAGTACAAAACCTAGCAAATAGTGTAATGAAAATCAAACAATTATTCAAGGGAGAGTTATTGAATCTAACTGTAAACACTATTGGAATCTACACCTCAGCTAATCTCTCTGGGCTACCTTTATAGTCAAGGAAGAGAAATTGAAATACCTTCTGGGGTCTAATTTATCTCAACCAAAAGTAGACATCTAGTATAGGTCATACCAATTGCACCCTAAATGTGTCTGTTTCTCTACTTTGGCTACAAAGGGAGGCTAAATTGCACTGTAGATGAGTGAGGTCAGATGAAATGCCTCCCACCCTTTGTTATCAATTTCCATGTTGACTACAATAAGCACATTTTCTGAAAATTATCAATGAGCTTATTACTACTTTGTCATGCTACTTCCTGTGATACAAATAACCTATAATTTCTTAGGCAGAGTTCATGAAAACATTCCTAAAATCCATAATTTTACAATATTTAAGAGAAGCTCTAGTTGTTGTTGTTGTTGTTGTTGATTTTGTTGTGTTGTTTTGTTTTGTTTTGGTTTGGTTTTCTTTTAGCCTTTTCCTTTGATATTAGTTTCTGATCTCCAGTATCAAGAAACTGGCCTCTGGGTTAATTTTGTTCTTCTCCAGTATGTTCATAGATTCCTGTATATTAGCTGCTTAAGAACACTCACCCATAGAAACACGAACACTTCAGTATTAAACATTTGATCAATATGAGAGTTTCAGAGGAGAAAGTAGTGTTAAAAGTTTATTCATTTGTGCACTCTTTAAAGATGATTAACTATCTTTATTATATTAAAGCAAACCCAAAGCCATCTGCCAAAGGTGATTGTGTCCAAGCACTGAAACCATTTCATGTGAAAACTCATTTTCAGGCTCCTAATTATTTTTCATTATAGTGGCAGTGTGGAATAGATTGGAATTGGACAGTAATTGCCAGGTCTGAGCAGTGCGGACCATTGCAATGTATCAGTTTAGATGAAGTGTGACAAGGATACATCTAGCTACTATATAACTTCCATTAAGCAACTTCCCTGTCCCTGATCATGTAACACTTCATAGAATGTGGTCAGCACAAGGTCATCATAATGGCTTTCTGTCTGACTTCAAGTATTTTGTACGCACACAAGCTGTTAACCTGCTCCGTTAGCATCCCTCTAACAATGTCCAGTTATTACAATTGTCAAGGATATTTACAGTATTTCTCCGGAGGGGATAGGAGAACTTTAAAAGGTTTCAGAGCTTATATATGTATATTTTAATGCTTTGTGATGCTAAAATATCCTGGAAATGAGAAACAAATTACCCAGCTGGTAATAAAATGCTTTTTCACAGCAGCTTATGTGTTAAGTCCTGCAGTGTAAATTGGAAAATAAATTATCTTAGGTTAAAGCTCTTCATCTATAGGCATTTCTTGCAACTAAACTCTTGTATCTCATATTTCAGCCTTTAATTCACTTCTTCTTTGCTCCCTCTTTCTCTTTCCCTTCCCAGAACAAAGGCATTATGACTTGATCTAACCACCTCTGGAGTCAATAATAACGCTCACACTGGCTTTACTAAGCTTTTAGTCCTTAGCTTTAACATAATTCCCCGAGGTTCACACTAATACTTTCCTTGCTAATTTTGGCTTACATGGTTTGGTTTAGCAAAGTGTGTTCTCAGATTTGTGTGTGTACCTTTCTATTTCTGAATACTCTCCTTTTTGCTTACAGAAGAGTATTCAACAATCAAGCAACAGAAGTTAAAGACCAGTTTTGAAAATATCCTGACTTCATTTTTTGTCCTTTTTGTAATTTAATGGAAGTACCTTTTGGGAGCAGTTGCACTAAGGAGAATGTTGGCTGTTCCTTACACCAATGATGCCAAATACTATAACTCTGACTCCATGGCAGATATTCAATCACATAAAGCTTCTTTTCAAAAGGTGAGCCCAAAGTTCATTTTATCTCTTCTTACATACCTAATCTGTATTTACTAATCTGTACATACCTAATCTGTACTTTCCATACAATGAAAGCATGTGTCTCAATATTTTGTAATATGACAAAATTGTCATATTTAGAAACGTCATAACACTAGCTTAGCTATTTCTCGGAGGCGTAATACACTGTACAGATACACTCAGTTAGAATGAGTATGTTCTCACAGTTCAAGTCTTTGCTGTTCAGCATTTGAAAAGCTGGATAAAATGCCAGTTCAAGCACAGGATGATTAAAAAGAATATTGATTTTATCTGCTGTAAGCAGTACAAATCTTCCAAAATTCCAAAGATGACAATATAACACGTTGCTTTCCATGTCATTCACAGAAGAGACATTTTTAGTAATAAAACATATATAATTAATGAAGTCATCAGTCATCAATGAACCTCTAAATTAAAAACAGTTTAAAATGTTCTGTAAGTATAAGGAATTCATAATAAAGTGAATCAACATTGATTTTTGTATTTTTTCATTTTTTTATTGCTGTTATTATTTCTCTCAAAGGTATTTTAGACAGTTTATTTAACTATAGTAGTGTTTTTTTGTTTGTTTGTTTGTTTTTTTCCACTTTCCTTTTGGTAAAAGCTTTTAAGAAAAGCTTTTAGAAAAAGAAAGGTTTAAGAAAAAGGAAAAAAAAATCCTTTCCACTATAGTACTGAAAATGAACCATATTTTATGCTCAATAAAAAATAATAAAATAAATTTAAAAGTCTATGTTTTTACTCAGTGTGAATGAAACATACTACCTAAACAATTAAAATTAATTATTAAAATAAAATTTTTAATGTTTTTAAAAACTTCTAGATCATTATTAGCAAAAACTATCTCCACAGAGTCTATGTTATCTTAACTTGATATCAAGAGTCAAGTTAATTTGATATTAAGACTGCATTCAAATCTCGAATTCTCAGTTAGCTTTACTTTCTACAAGTCTGCATATATACATGCACAGCTTTGAGATACACTCACTGGCTCCTCTGGTATGAAATGTTCAGGGAATCAGAGTTGATTCCACTTTTATAGGCAGGGTGGAAGTTGTGTTGTTGGACCTGACTTGATTGACCCAGTCTTGCAAAGATTTTTCAGTAGATTTTGTGTCTTTATCCATGTACTTTAATTCCAATATCCTCCATGCTGCGTTGAGACTACAGTCACATTAGATAAATCCGTTGGCAGCAAGAGGTAAAATCTTTCTGGGCTAGGTAGGTAGCTCTTCTTCCAGAAGAAACTGATATGAAGTGCTAAACACACAACTCATGAGTATTAAGAGAGATTATTTTCAGTGCAATGCTTTTGTCATAGCAAAATTTCTAAATGGTTATACAAAACCATAGCCTAAGACATGACTCATACAGCCAGACAAGACAATTGTATACAAGGAGTTTAATAAATGCAAGTGTATAAAATTATAGATTTGGGATCTAATTGGACCTTCCTGGACATCACATCACACTTAACTATTCTACAGTGAATGAGATTTGTGGGAAGGAAGTGACTACTAATTTCTGGATAAATCATGAACCTTTTTGAACTCTGTAGGCCTCATATCTACACAAGAAGCAGTTAGAAATTCAAACATCTGTGCCCGAGGCAGCTGTGAGGAACCTCTGAGCCCAAGTCTATTGTCAAGTCAGTAAGCTCATACAGCAGTATATCTCTGGGAATTGGTCTGCCAGGTCATATATCCTCCATTTCTCCTCCAACATCCATTTGTCTATGCTTGCACAACTAAAACAATTCATCTGAATAATACATAAAATACATATATGTGGGTGATATTTGAGAAAGACCATACTTGAGCTAGGGAATGCATACTTTCCACATGCATGCTTTGTTCAAGGTTTTCAACCCATTTTTGTAAAGACAAAAAGAACATCAGAAAGGCATGGCTCTTTTGAATGACTTTATCTTTCTTCCTGTGACCTCACACTCTGAACTTCCCAACACACATTCTTCCTTACTGAGTCCCAGACACAGTTCATTCAAACCATTGTTTGCAAGAGATGTTTAGTATTCAGTAACCTTTGCATTTTAATAACTTGGATGATGCAGTAAAAGTGTTTCTTACATTTACAAGCAATATGTTGAGAATGACTTTAGGCAAGCTGGAGGATGAGATCAGTATTGGAAAAAAAAAAAATCAAGATGAAATTCATTAGGGACAAATTCAGGGGAAAAAATACAACAACAACACACACGCACACATACACACACACTCACAAAACCAGCAAGGTGAAACTGAAGAAAGATTTAGACAAGCAAGTGTTTACTTGGGTAATGACAGGAACATCTCAGGAAGCTGTGGGGTCACCAAACCTCTGTAATTGGTAGCATACATATTAGATCAGCCTGTAGAGATCTTTCCAGACCTCTTTTTATTTTTTGTGATTCTTGCTTTGTACTGAGGTGGCACAGGTCACCAGATGTGCAAGTGTACAAAAACAGCAATAAAAACTGTCTGTCATTTCCAGGACCCATGCTGCCTGAGCAGAGCATGTCTGGTCATTACTCTGTTCTGTGCTCATGGCAGAAGGAGTGTAGGAACATGCACAGTCATTTCATCAGTGCTGCTCTTAGGAATGTGCTCCTAAAACAACATCCACATAAACTATATCTCTAACACCTACTTCTTCAACTATGTTGCTTACATTTAACCTGAATTGGAACAATCCTGGCTTTGCAAAAGCAGTATAAACCAATTTGTAATGTTGAAGCAAGTCTGCATCCTCACCGTCCCATGACAATCTTGGAACGTTATCTCAGGGACTTTGTGATTACAGCAGCAAGCTGAGACTTCTTTTATCTCTGTCAGGACAGAGTCAAATGGTTTATTTGAAAGAACAGGCAACAGACCAGCAAATATATGTATACTGGTGTATGGCAGAAAAAGCTAAATAGGTTCAGGATTTTGGGGGACATCCACATCACTATGTCCTGAGCCACAGCTTGTGCAGAATGGATGGTCCGAATCAGACTTCCTTTTTTTTTTTTTTTTAATTTTAATTCTCACATATGCTGTCAGCAAGTGCTTCCGGTCATGTAGCTCATTGCGTTCACTGAAGCATATTTCACAGAAAAGTCTGCCACTGAAATACAGTTTAGACAAGCCAGTCCACACAACTTAGCACAATGGGGATAAGGAGGACATTAACATCTGAGTGTCCAAGGAAACAGTGGTCTCATAAAGTGTCATAGGGTGCATGAAACATGGACAAGTTAGAGTCAGGAAACAAGTTAGAGAAGTGGATGTATAGTGGATGGGGGAACATATAGCTGCCACGTGTTGGCATTGATGAGCTGTCAGTCTTGTGTGAAACAACATTTGAATACAACTAATAAAATCATGTCAGTTGTACGTACCTGTTATATGGACACTTGTGATTTAAACAAGATGGCTTGGCCCATCAAATATCAGTTCTGCTGTGGCTACCAAAAGAAGAAATGATATAGGAAAATATGTCCTTAACAGTTCAGTTATTATAGTTTACAGAATGTGTCTGTTAATTAGGTTTTGAACCTTACCACAAAGCAAAAAAAAAAAAAAAAAATTAAAAAAAAAATTGTCATTCTTAACAGTATTTTAAATGTACATAAATTAAATATATGAAATTCTTGTAATTTATTTAAATCAGGAATTAAGTAAAAACTGATGTAATTAAAATATCAAAATTCAGTAAAATACTTTAATATGGGATTCCAGACAAAACAAATTAGTAATTATTTAATGTTATCAACAAAAGTTAATTTAATTCATAAATGTACTAATGTACCATAATAATTATAAATCCAATTACTTTACATAGTAATACATTAAAGGAACAATATATTAACTTCACTGGCATCAGTGGCAATCCTGCTGACAATATAATTAGGATTTTTAACCTCACAGTGTATTAAATATTTAACTTTGTAATCACAGTCCGGTGTAGGAACTGGCGTTCAAAAAGGCCCAAACATATATCCTTCAGAGGAAATTGTAACCTGAAATCCACTCAATTTATCTAGCCACTCAGTGTTACAAAACAAAAAGGGTTGCTCAGTCATAGAGTCAACTGATCAAAGAAGGTTCCTTCAAATCATGAAAATTGTTTGTCCCTGAAACTTCCTTCTCAGCCATGTAATTTATACTCTTACTGTTAACGTCTCATCCCTCAGGAACTTTGTTAAGTTATGGCATAAATGGAGGATAAACATAAAAAGTGATTACCTATCGATATAGTTGAAGAATCACAGTTATTATGTTAAGAAATTTAAATGTGCCTAAGCAATACTTTTGTATTGTATTGAAACTGTTTAAGAAAATTAACATAGTTCTTTTTTATTATTATTCAGTGCTAGAGGGAAAATGTATAAAGACTTTCTGTTCTTTTTTAAGGTGCAACATAAAACTCTCCTTTCAAGATAATGTTTTAGGAAAGACATATATATATATGCATATACATGTACATGCATATACAGTATGTCAGTGCTGAGTGACACTTTTGAGATAGCTGTATCTCAGAGAAAGGCTCACTTCTCTGCATTCTCTATATAAAAAGTACTAGCAGTCAAGTAACTTGAGTAAGTAACATCTCTTTGCAGTTTATTTTATTTTATTTTTTAAAATATTAACCTTTGCATGGTCATACTTTTCTATTATTTACCTAAACAGGACAAACAGAGGGAAAAAAATAAATAAATCACAGGCAGCTCACTCATAGAGTATAAATTTTAAATATTTATTTATTACCAGTATCAATATGCATTACTTTCTTACACACCACTTTCACATATGTTTTCACATATGAAAAAGAAATGACTTCACCTTTCCCTCTCTTGCTCACAGAAATCTTGTTAAAGTCATTGGCAATTTAATGCATTGAAGGCATGTAGTATCAGAACATGTTACTCACCATAATTCATGACACCTTTATGTTACCTGTCATGCAAAGATTTAAACATGTTAACAGTTGACTCTGGGCTTATATTGTTTTCTACAAAAAGAAGTAGATGTTTTCCTATTTCCTTGTAGATATTAGGATTGCAAATTTGATGCAGTTCACTGTGTGTGATGTTCCTTGCTCTTTTTACTATGTAGTCCCTTGAAATGAATGGAATGATCACCCCTCAGGAGTTTAAAGAGGAACACAAAGGAAAATGAGAGAAGAAATAATGAAGATCAGGTTCACTAGCCTTGTATTGTATAATAGCTGTCAAAATGAAATAAAATTTATCAGAATGATATTAAGGGAGATAAACTGTAACCGAAGTCCTATATCGATGTCAATGCCATATCTGCAGTGAAAGTGCAAAAGTTAAGCAATGAGAATTTCCTAAGAATGCATGATCCTTGCTCATAGTGTAATCCATGTAATTTATGTGAACTATCATCCCTTTACTCTCTTGACCTCAGGGCAACTGTATATTCAGCTATCTTTATTCAGACTCAATCATAAAACTACCAGAGAGAATAAAAGAGGAATACATTTTTCATCAGATTTTCAGGTGTGACATGGTGGTTGAATTTCATAACAGATCAAATTGTGTTTTGTTTGTTTGTTTGTTTGTTTTTAATTTATTTATTTATCTACAGTCCTAAAGTACTTACAGACTTCCTATTGCCAAAATACAGCAAGTCTTAAAATCCTTAATGGAAAGTTCTATGATTTGATCACACATGCATGAGTTTTCATTTTGCCTGTGAAAATTAGGTGTATGAGCAGATTTCATGACCAGACAAAAATTACCCCCAAAAGAGGTCTTTAACACACAATGCCACAATTTTATTGCAATTGCAATCTGAAAGTCTACAGTGGATACCACATGGCTGGTTATTAGTTCAACACTGGTTAACCTTGTGCTGTTAAAATACCTTTCAGTCTGCATTACTTGGATTTTTTTATTTTTTTTTTGAGCTGAAGGAGTATGGTTAAAAAGGTGAATTCCATAGAACAGTCGTTTTTAACATAAAAATTCTTCATGCACCAAAACTGTGCTTCTGTGAGCAGCTTTATGTATCTAACTTGAAAGTTTAGAGAAATCTGGTATCCTGCTCATTTGTGAATTTATTGCCTCCTTGGCATATGTGAATGAAGGGGCAAAGACTTAGTAAACATTTTTCAAGCAAGTCTCCTGGTTCTGCATGAAGTTTAAGTACATTTTCCAGTTTCCTTCTGAAGCAGCAGTTATTGGTGGCCTTTTATAATATTTGAGAAGTGGTGGTTAGGTCACATACATGCTGATAAGACCGTGATGCCTTGCAAAAAACAGCTCTATTCACAACTGCTATTAAGAGGTGGTTATTGATGGCATCACTGCTCAGGTATTATTTAAGTGCACAGTACTTCCCAAGGGAATGAGAACCCAGAAAAATTCTTTATATAATAATGGAAACACTTTTTCATGGTATCTATTATTTAATTCTCAAATTTTCATGCTATATATGAGGCTATATATGAGGCTACAGGTTGCCTAGTAAGGTGGATCTACGTGTTCTCTGTTTGCAAGGCAAACAGTTAATATGCATTAGGTTAGAAGGATAGGTTGTGCATAACCTATGCATAGATTAACCTCATGGTGGTGGTAAGACAAGGAAAAAACAAAACAAAACAAAAAAATGATGCAGACAAGAATAGTGGAGTTTGTTTCATAAATACACATTTTTAAGCTGTATTCATTTGTTCTGACTACCACAAGACACACAGCACACTAGAATTGACAATATCTCTCCATTGAGAGCAAAGATATTTTGGGGTAACTAGTTCAAATACAGTTTTCTGTGCTCTGGTAATCTAAATTTAAAACAAACAATCAATCAAGCAAACAAATAAATAAACCTTATCTGTCCTTTGTTACCTGGAAGCTAAACACTCAGTTAGAAAGAAGTCTGAAATTTAGTATCTCCCTAGAAGACTTTACGTTAATTATGTAAATATTTTATCATAAACTGCACCAGCTGATGAGATTAAACAAGTTCTTAAACAAGAACTGAAACTTTTCACATAATATGTTCATGAAAGGGTAGAGGAGGATCTGTGAAAATTTGTTTTCTGCTAATTTGGAAGACATAATAAAAATGTGTCTGGGACGAAAAATTTCATCAAGTTCAACAAGGAGAAGTGCAGAGTCCTGCATCTAGGAAGAAACAACCCCAGACACCAGTACGTGCTGGGGGCCACCCAGATGGAAAGCAGCTCTGCAGAAAAGGACCTAGAAGTACTGGTAGACACCAAATTGAACGTGAGTCAGCAATGTGCCTTTGCTAATGTGCTAAGAAGGCTAATAGCATTCTTGGCTGCATTAGGCAATGTATAACCAGCAAGTCAAAAGAAGCAATCCTTTACTCAGCATTAGTGAGACCACACCTGGAGTACTGTGTCCATTTCTGGATCCCCCAGTACAAGAGAGACCTAAACAGACTCGAAAGATTCTCTAGAAGAAGTGCACCAAGATGATGAAGGGACAGGAGCATCTCTTCTATGAGGAGAGGCTGAGAGAGCTGAGACTGGAAAAGGAGGGTCAGGGTCAGGACATTTTCTCAATGTCTATAAATACCTAAAGAGAGAATGGAGCCAAAGAAGACAAAATCAGTCTCTTTTCACCAGTACCCAATGGCAGGACAAGAGGTAATGGGTGCAAGCTGGAACACAGGAGGTTCCATCTGAATATCAGTAAGCACTTCTTCACTGTGAGGGTGACAGAGCACTGGCACAGGTTGCCCAGAAAAGTTATGGAGTTTCCTCAAAAACCATCTGGACCTGCTCTTGGACAACGTGCTTTAGGTATCCCTGCTTAAGTATTGGAGTTGGGTCCCTTCCAATGTCAACCATTCTGTGATGCTGAGATTCTGTGAGGTCTGCTAAGAGAACAAGCAGACAGCGGAAACAAAGATTAACTTTATTCATGATATCAGAGCAATTGGTGGCTGATGAAAAAACATTTCAAGTTAAATTTTAATGTTATGTATCATATATATCGTATACAGTGTTATAATATACTAATGTTATTATATTATAAATTCTAATGTTTTGAAGAAGCAGTAAACTGTCCCCAGGGAGACAGCAGGATATTAATATGGATATAGGCTTGGGCAAAAGATGAAAAACCAAAGACAGAAATTCACAGTTTGAAATTGTCAATACTAGTCTGCAATACAGTAATACATTCCTGGGGAAATGGAGGGGCAAGAAAGGAAGGACATTTATGGAGAATGCCAGCAAAGAGGATTCAACAATAGCAACAGAGTTTGACTGCTTATTGTTGAATAAGTAAAGAGTTCTTAGCACCATAAGGAGTAACCACAAGAGAAAATAATTCCAGATGATAAATAGAATGAAATTTCATACAGCACTAGGCAAAAATATTTTGAATCTTCATAATTTGAATATCTAGCAGCATAAATGATGCACTGTTTTTTGGTTGTCTCTGAGGAAAATGTTCAAGAACAAACTAAGAAAATGTTCCTGTTTTTCACTGGTATGGCGGGAGTGGTTAGGGCAGATTCCAAATTGGAGGAAAGTGTCTTTGTTTCTGCATGTGATTATGAAAAAGAGATTTTTCTCTATGTTTAGATATGCAGTACTTCATGGGCCTGTTGCTCTGGTTACTTTATTGCTTTCTTTTGAACTTCTTGCTGCTGACAAGAACTTAATTAAATATTTTAGTCTCCATGTCTTTAAAATCATCAGCTTTACTCTGTCCTTTTATGCCTAACCAGTAACTTTAGACACTGGTCACATATATTTTTGTATTTTTGGAAGTCTACATATAAATTCTGAATATATAATAAAGAAATGGCAAAATGCTTATTTTGTACACTTCTGTAACTCCATTCAGAGTCTGGCATAATGTTATCAGAAGTTCATCGCTAAGTGTTTATCACTCTTTTTTTTAAACAGAATTTCATTGCAGCATCATAAGTTTAAATACAAGGAGTAGATATGCAAAAAAAAAAAATGTTTTTGTGTCTATATAGATTTATGAAAATGAATTCTGGTTATTATTAGCTCCAAATTAACTTGACCTTATCCCATTAAGTAACCTCCCATTCCATATCTCTTGGAACAATTTCTATATTTGTACTAAAGAGTGGTGTTTCAAAGTCTTTTATTAAACAATACCAACTGGGGTCTGATGCACGTGTTATAAACAGATTGTATTTTCATTTTCAAATATGACATTATTACAAGAGTTATACTAACAAGCTGAATAACTAACATCCATACTTCATGTTTATTGCTGCCTGCATAAATTTTAATTAGGAGCCTTTAAAAATGTTCAAGTAACTACGGTATAAGCAGAGTAACAATTAAATACCTGTTCATGCAATTATAATACAGTTATCTATTTTAGTTAAATAGTTTGTCATTATAAGAAAAACAAGAATATCTATGAAACTGCAGGAAAGCTTCTCCCAAAACTTCTTGTATGGCAGTTCTATTCATCAGAATCTAAAGGTAAATCAAAGCTAATGCCTTCTCACTTAGTTAAATCATTCAGTGAATAGTAGAAAGCATGTTTCAGAACTGCAGGAGGTGAACTACCCATAAAGGTTCTGGTCTTCATTAGCAAAGACGTCTGATGAGAGATCAGAAGGTAATGAATTGTCAGCACCTAACAAAACTGGGGAACAAACACAGTGTAAAACAAGGAGAGACATAATTTATAGAGACATCAGGAGAGCTCTTTGCAAGCAAAAGCAGTGATGTAAATGAGTTATTTACAGACTCCTTTGGGATAACATACTTGAAATAAGAGTCAACATTAAAAAAAAAATCACACCCCCCCCCCCAAAAAAACAAACAACTGAATTTATTGAAATAGTGGCAGAATTAGTAAGGTTAGAATTACATTCTCAAGAATCTAGATGGAGTATAACTACGGAGATAAAGAGTTAATAGTAGATTCTTTTTAAAAAATTGATCAATTAACTGGGGGAGGGGCATTTTTAATATACATTTTGAGATACAGTGTATTATACCTTTCTTCCCATTCTATTAAATGAACATCATTTTTCTGATTATATCATTCTGTTTATTTTAAATTTGTAAGATATCTTTATGAACATTTACATACTTGCCATGTTACTTTTCGTTAACATTTCTTTTTATGTAGTTGGAAAAAATATTAACAACATTACATCTGTTGCAATCATTGCAATATTTGTCTTAGCAAATATATTTGTGTTTATACCTTGTATATTGTTAGCATTCTCCAAGACAGTAAGTAGAGTGTCAGGATCAGGGCAAAATATAAGACTTATTTTTCTGTCTTTATTTCTGCTATCATTAAGTTCTGTGATATTTGGAAAGTCATTTCCTCTGCTTCAGGTTCCGCTTCATCAGACACCATCTTTTCTTAGAATCATAAAACTAAGAGGGTTGGAAAAGACCTCCAAGATCATCTAGTCCAACCTTCCTCCTATCACCAATATCACGCACTAAACCACGTCCCTAACCACCACGTCCAACCTTTCGTTAAACATCCCCAGGGACAGTGACTCCACCACCTACCTGGCTAACCCATTCCAATGCCTAACCACTCTTTCTGAGAAGAATTTTCTCCTAATTTCCAACCTGAACGTCTCCTGGTGCAACTTGAGGACATTACCTCTTGTCCTGTCACTAGTTATCTGCAAGAAGAGGCCAACCCCCAGGTCCCCACAACATCCTTTCAGGTAGTTGTAGAGAGCAATAAGGTCTCCCCCGAGCCTCCTCTTTTCCAGACTAAACAACCCCATGTCCCTCAGCTGCTCCTCATAGGACTTGTGTTCCAGGCCCTTCACCAGCTCTGTAGCTCTTCTCTGGACAGGCTCCAGGGCTTCGATGTCTTTCTTGTAGTGAGGGGCCCAAAACTGAACTCGAGATGCGGCCTCACCAGAGCAGTACAGGGGAACGGTCACCTCCCTGATCCTGCTGACTATGCTATTCCTGATACAAGCCAGGATGCTGTTGGCCTTCTTGACCACCTGGGCACACTGCCAGCTCATGTTAGGTGAGCATTGACCAACGCCCCCAGATCCTTTTCCTCTGCACAGCTTTCCAGCCACTCTGCCCCAAGCCTGTAGCACTGCATGCAGTTGTTGTGACCAAAGTGAAGGACCCAGCACTTAGCCATATTGAACCTTGTCCCATTTGCCTCTGTCCATCAATCCACCTTGTCCAGGTCCCTTTGCAGGACCTTATTACCCTCCAGCAGACCCTCACTTCCCTCCAACTTGGTGTCATCTGCAGACTTATTGAGGGTGCACTCAATTCCCTTACCCATATCATCAATAAAGATATTAAAGAGGTTGGGCTCCAATACTGATCCATGGGGATTTGTGCATATGAATCTTAAGTTTTTGGTTATGCACACTGCTGAATAACAAATTATTAATTCTATGTTGTGACCTGTTCTGATCATGGCAAAGACTTTTGGAAAGATCTTTTTTTTTAAAAGAAAATCTCATTTAGGAGACCTTTCTGAGCAGTTACAAAAATGTGTCCTCGGTGAATATGTATTTCTTTTTCTGTGTTATATGATCTAATGAAGCTTAAAATATTCATCTTATGAATCATGATTGAAGCTGTATTTTATTAGGAAATACTGAAGCTTTTCTGAAGTTAGTACCAGAGGGAATCTTATTCTTGCCATCTTGAAATTGGTGCTATTGGTCCGTCGTATGAAGAAGAATATTTCATATAGGCAATGCTCAAAACCACTTTCCCATATTGGACAGGTCTTCAACTAATATTTTCAGTAAAGGTCGAACCATTTTCATAGTTGGTTATTTTGGTTATTTACACTTGTGAGTAGACAAAAACCAAATTCTCAGTTGATTTCAACAGGTTTTCAAAAAACAAACAAACAAACAAAAAAGCAAAATAAACCCACCATAAACAAACAGATAAGTAGCCAAAGGGTAATGCACTGTGAAGTAGATAGGTAGGTAGGTAGGTAGGTCGATAATTAATTTCCTATTCTTCCCATTCTTTTTCATTATAAAGTCCTTTCTGAAGCAGTTTTCCTTCATTACATTTTTTTTCTCAATGAAACACTGTAGATAAATTTAAAACGTTTGGGTAATCATTACATACTGACAGTGCTACAACAAACGAGGATAAATTCACACAAATCTATAATCATTTGAGACCTATTTTTTTTTTCCATTTTATACCTTTCTAGTACAAGAATTTCTAGACTATTCTGAAAACATCCTATTTCCAAACAAGTGCCTCAAGGCATAGGTGCTCTTTCAAAAGAGCCTCTTGTTCTTTGGAGAGTTACACAAATCAGTTGTCTGTGGTGTAAGCACCACACTCTGTAATTGTAGTATTTGGCCTTGGAGTAATTGTTGTGATTAATAAATGTTGATGGATCAGTAAATTGTTTGCTTTTTAAAGTTCAGGATTTTGTAGATTAAACTCAAACTGTTGTGATGTTGTCAGTCCAACACCAAAAAGAAAGATGGAAGAGATGACAATTTGGCAACAATTCCTAAAATATCATGGCACCTTATTAATCCCATGAGCTGATGCACGATTGCTGAATTAGTTAGTTAACCTCAGTTTATATTACCAAGTGTATAACACTAATGCAATTGGAATTTTCTCTTGATGTTATCTAAAATCAGGATTATGCCCACAGAAGGGCATTGTAGAAACTTGTTTTTCAGTGGTTAGCTTGGCCAGCTTCCCTTATTTACAATCTTCCTTCTCACAGAAAACAGAAATTGTCTTAATTTTTCCAGTTGACCAAGAGATTTTCCTGAATATTTTTCAGTGAGAAATGGAGAATCCTGGAAGAATAAGGACGACTTCTAGTTTTAAGAATTACAAGTAACTCCCTAGAGAAGGTAAAATTAAGTTTCACTAATGTTTTATCATGTTTTTCTTTTCCTCCTTGTTTAAATAGTAACAGTCTTAAGACTCTTTGAAGAATAGTTGATTAAATATGGCAAGTGAGCTTTTCTTAGGAATACTTCAATCTATTCTTAATTTCTTTTCTTTCCTAAATGTGCAGCTATAAATACTGTGAAATTGGCAGTTTTTAATATTTTTTTGGAAAGAGGAGATTTTTAGTAATATATTAATAGTGATGACCATTCTTCTTCACTCAGAGGGTGGTGAGGCACTGGAACAGGTTGCCCTTAGAGGTTACAGATGCCCAATCCCTGGAGGTATTCAAGACCAGGTTAGATGAGGTCCTGAGCAACCTGATCTAGTGGGTGGTGTCCCTGCCTATGACAACGGGTTGGAACTAGGTGATCTTTAAGGTTCCTTCCAGCTCCCCCAACTGCCCCCCTCCCCCCCCCAAAAAAAAAAAAAAAAAATCATTGGATTCAAGCAGCATTTTTGTCCCTCTGTTACTCAGGTATTTAATGAAAAAGACTTTCAAGGGATTTCCTCATGTCTCAGGAAAGTTTGAACAACTGTTGTGGTGTGATGAGTTCAAGCTACAGCTGTTTGTTCGCAAACTCTCAAAGGTTCCAATTGTTGCTTCTTTTTGATTGAAAGTGTTTTTTATTTTCACATTCTTTTTGTAACAGTCTTAAGTAGATAAGTAGATAAGATGCCTTTTGAAATTTACTTTTCTCCTTTATCTCTGCCGTATAATTTTGTGTGTATGTGTGTGTTTGTTTGCTACTTTGTTTTCCACTGGTATAAATTTTTGCTTATATATATTAGCTAGGGTAGTTCCAAGGGGATATATGTTGTACATTGTTAGCTTGTATGTAAACAGGAATCCTGTCACATATATTTTCCTTATGAAAGACTCAGCAGTGTTCTGGAGAAACATAACTAATCCAAACTAGTTTTTGAAGTGGTAATTTAACAGAAAGGACCAAATTTATATTTGAAGTGAGTGATGCAGTCACTTCTGACAAAGAGAAATAGTTTGGAATGTTTTGTTAACTATATGCAGCCACTTAAGTACTTTTTGTTGTACTTTTTATCTTCCATACAAATTGTTAACAACAGTTTTAATCATATTTTAAGCATGAATGCTAAATAATGTCAATAAAACCAGAAAAGGGTTAAGGTTTGTATTCCCTTTTCTAATAATGCTCCTTAAATTGTTAAAAAGATTGATAATACACATACTAGTGTTTATTTTTATAGTTATACCATTGTTTAATCAATCTTTAGCTTTCTTCTATTCTCAGAGTACTTCGGTGACAAACTATTTTTGCAGGAGTATAAAAATACGTAGTGAGATTACATAAATCTCCTTTTAGTGGCAAAGTTAGTTCACACTAGTGCTCTTTCTTTCTGTTTCTGCTCTGTTGTAGCCGAAAAAAAAAGACAGTTCCAGATGAAATTAAATGAATTGTATGGAGATATCTGATTCTCTCATTTCTTAAATAACAAAAAAAAAAATCTATATTTTCTTTTAAAAATATAATTCTTATGAATAAATATATACAGTAAATAACACCCCAAACTGTGTGAATGAAGCAATATTAAATGATAAATTGTATTAAAAGACGATAAAACAAAGCACCTACATTTGTTATCTAAATGCACTATAATTTCTTAAAGATTTACTTATTAAAGATAGAAATGTTTTAAGAACATTAGGCTTACTTAGATTCTCAATTACTAAAACAATTAACACTATTCATATATATAAACAAGCAAAGAAACATTGCTTGTTGAGATGACTATCCTAAGTACATATCATTAAGCCTAGCTGGTAACAAACAAACAAAACAACAACAACAACAAAAAACACACCACCCACAACAACAATAAACAGGACAAACAAACAAACAAACAAAACACTAAATAAACACAGTATGGATTCAATTATATAAACAGTTACATATACGTCGTATTGATATTCAACATGTATGAGAAAATGTGTCACTGTTACTTGTGCACAAACTTTTTCAAGTCTGAAATATAGTTTGTTGTATTTATATTTACTTTTCTCTTTTTTTTTTCTTTTTTTTTTTTTTCCCCCAGGTTTCAAAAAGAATTTCTTGTTTTTGCTTTTTAATTAACTATTTGGCATCAGGCATCCTATTTTTGTTTTAAATTTTTTGAAAACCATTTCTTCTTTCTTCTTCCTCTGTCAAGAGAAGTCATCCTTTACAGCCCTCTGATCATCTTTGTGTCCCTCCTCTGGAACTGCTCTAACAGACCCACATCCTTCTTGTGCCCTTCTTGGCCCCAGACCTGGACACAGTACTCCAAGTGGGGCCTCACAAGGGCGGAGTAGAGGGGCACAATCACCTCCCTCCATGTGCTGGCCACTCCTCTGTTGATGCAGCCCAGAATGCAGTTGGCCTTCTGGGCTGCAAGCACGCACTGCTGGCTCATGTCAAGCTTTTCATCCACCAGAACCCCCAGGTCCTTCTATGCAGGGCTGCTTTCAATGAGTTCTTCTCCCACTCTGTACTCATGTCTGGGATCGCCCTGACCCAGGTATAGCACCTTGCACTTGGACTTGTTGAACCTCATTAGGTTGAAGCAGTGGGGTTGGATCAGAAGATGTCCAGAGGTCCCTTGCAACCTCAGCCATTCTGTGATTCTGTAAATCCTACTCAGAGAAAGATAATTCTGATCAGTCTCACTGAGAACATATGAAAATAAACACCCTCGTATCTAATTACCATAACTGTTACATTAATATTTACATCTATAAATAGTAATCTTGACTGCATTTCAGATGAATAGAAAACTAAACAAATCAGGGCAAGGTTAGTAGTCCTACCAAAATCAAACATTTCCAGAAACTGAAGGAACTTGTTGTGCTAGATATACTACTGCTGTCTGCACAAGATGACTTTATTATGTCACAATGTAAGCAGGGCACCCAGTCACCATCATGCTGTGAATGCTGGGACTGCAACAAATTCCCTCTTAATTCAGGATTATGTCATTACTGAAAGCATTTTGCCTGTTAAGCATATCATTGATCTATTAAGCCACTGTAGGGAGACTACATACAGTAAGACACAGGTTGACATCTGTATTCCCCTGAGGGCAGCAAGGGAAAGGTCTCCTGGGAGAATTTACAATATGTTAAAAGACTCAGGTGCATAATATGAGCATGAGTCACTTGCATCAAAGGCTGAACAAGCAATAAAAATGAGGGAAAGAGAATGTTCAAAGAGATTCTGCTTCCATCTCAAAAATAGCTGTGGAATATTAGAGGAATAGAAGGTAAACTCAGAAACCACATGCATTATATTTAAAAGTGATAGCTATTTAGTGATTGTCCTAAACAATAACAGTCGGAGAAGAAAGATCATCTATGTGCTGGAAAATCTAGTTTCAAGGAAGTGGTTCCTGGAATTGAGTCAAAACTGAGAAATAGTTTCAGTCATAGTTAACAAAAAACAAACAAACAAACAAAAAACTAATTAATCAGCTGAACAATTAAACCACCCACTAAGGCAGTTAGTAGGAGCAGTTTGTATCTCTTGGAGATATAGGTAGGCTGCATGGAACCTTGGCCAGCCTGATCTAGTGGGTGGCATCCCTGCCTATGTCAGGGGGGTTGGAGTTACATGATCTTTAAGGTCCCTTCCAACTTAAGCCACTCTATGATTCTGTGAGATATTATTACAGGCTCTCTGCAGACTCAGGCAAGGATCAGATACAGTAAAGTTCACCAGTGTGAAGTTATCAGTGCTGCCAGGGAAAAAAGTAATTTACTTTTATTATGAGACAAACAGAGGAATGACTCAAAATGGGTTCTGAGACTGCACAACACAGAAGCAAATGTATTCTCTGACAATTTTGATGATTGCCAAATGTTGTGGTTTAGCCCGGCTGGCAGCTAAACACCACACAGCCGTTCGCTCACCCTCCCCCCTCCCTCTCCGGGATGGGGGAGAGAAACGGGAAAGTGAAGTCTGTGAGTTGAGATAAAGACAGTTTATTAAGACAGGGAAAATAATATAATAATAATAATAATAATAATAAAATAATAATAATAATAATAATAATAATAGTATTAATAGTAATAATGTGTACAAAATAAGTGATGCACAATGCAATTGCTCACCACCCGTTGACCGATGCCCAGCCTATCCCCGAGCAGCCAGCCCCCCCTCCACCCCGGCTAGCCACCCCTATATATTGTTCAGCATGACGTCAGATGGTATGGAATACCCCTTTGACCAGTTTGGGTCAGCTGTCCTGGGTCTGACCCCTCCCAGCTCCTGCTGCATCCCTAGCCTGCTCGCTAGCAGGACAGAGCGAGAAGCTGAAAAGTCCTTGGCTTGGTGTAAGCACTGCTCTACAACAATTAAAACATCAGCATGTTATCAGCGCTCTTCTCATTCTAATCCAAAACATAGCACCCTGCCAGCTACTAGGAGGAAAATTAACTCTGTCCTACCTGAAACCAGGACAGATATCCACCCCTTATTCCATACCATTTATGTCATGCTCAGGTTACACTCTTTCCAATACCTTCTAATTAATCACCATTTTCATCTATGATATATAGCAACCATGGTAGCGATGACATACAGTGTTATATGATAATTAACATATATAATTCAACTCATGGGCTATTCTCACCCAATATTAGGTCCCCTTGAGGTACACACCGGACCTCCCCATTCTTTGCATTACCCACCAAGTGCATCCAGGTCCCGAGCAAAAGCAATCCCACGAATGGGCTTGCCTTTTCCTGAGGCGGGAGTAGCCCAGACTGTCTTACCCAGCATGTTTCTTACGTGCACTACAGGAACTTTATCCCCTTCTACAGTGCGTAACAGGTTTGATTGGGCAGGTCCAGCTCGGTTGGCAGATCCTCTAGTATTGACTAACCAGGTGGCCTTTGCCAAATGCGTTTCCCAATTTTTGAATGTCCCAGCACCCATTGCTTTCAGTGTAGTCTTTAACACTCCATTGTATCGTTCAACTTTCCCAGAGGCTGGTGCATGATAGGGGATGTGATACACCCACTCAATACCATGTTCTTTGGCCCAAGTGTCTATAAGGTTGTTTCGGAAATGAGTCCCATTGTCTGACTCAATTCTTTCTGGGGTGCCATGTCGCCATAGGACTTGCTTTTCAAGGCCCAGGATAGTGTTCCGGGCGGTGGCATGGGGCACAGGATATGTTTCCAGCCATCCGGTGGTTGCTTCCACCATTGTAAGTACGTGGCGCTTGCCGTTGCGGGTTTGGGGGAGTGTGATGTAATCAATCTGCCAGGCCTCTCCATATTTGTATTTCAGCCATCGTCCTCCATACCAGAGAGGCTTTGACCGTTTGGCTTGTTTAATTGCAGCACAGGTTTCACAATCATGAATAACCTGTGATATAGTGTCCATGGTCAGGTCCACCCCTCGGTCACGAGCCCATCTGTATGTTGCATCTCTACCTTGATGGCCTGAGGTGTCATGGGCCCATCGGGCTATAAATAATTCACCTTTATGTTGCCAGTCCAGGTCCACCTGAGCCACTTCAATCTTAGCAGCCTGATCCACCTGCTGGTTGTTTTGATGTTCTTCAGTAGCCCGATTCTTGGGCACATGAGCATCTACATGGCGTACCTTTACAACCAGGTTCTCTACCCGGGCAGCAATATCTTGCCACAATGCAGTAGCCCAGATGGGTTTGCCCCGGCGTTCCCAGTTGTTCTGCTTCCATTGCTGTAGCCACCCCCACAGGGCATTTGCTACCATCCATGAATCAGTATAGAGATAGAGAACTGGCCACTTTTCTCGTTCAGCAATATCTAAGGCCAGCTGAACGGCTTTCACTTCTGCAAACTGACTCGATTCACCTTCTCCCTCAGCAGCTTCTGCAACTCGTCGTGTAGGACTCCATACAGCAGCTTTCCATCTCCGATGCTTTCCCACAATACGACAGGACCCATCAGTGAACAGGGCATATTTCTTCTCATTTTCTGGTAGCTTGTTGTACAGTGGGGCTTCTTCAGCACGGACCACCTCCTCTGATGATGATATCCCAAAGTACTTGCCTTCTGGCCAGTCCATAATCACTTCCAGGATTCCTGGGCGACTGGGGTTTCCTATTCGAGCCCGCTGAGTAATCAGTGCAACCCACTTGCTCCATGTAGCATCAGTTGCATGATGTGTAGAGGGGACCCTTCCTCTGAACATCCAACCCAGTACCGGCAGTCGGGTGCCAGGAGGAGCTGCGCTTCAGTACCGACCACTTCCGAAGCAGATCGAACTCCCTCATATGCTGCCAATATCTCCTTTTCAGTTGGAGTATAGCGGGCCTCAGATCCTCTGTATCCCCGACTCCAAAACCCCAGGGGTCGACCTCGAGTTTCCCCAGGTTCTTTCTGCCAGAGGCTCCAGGTGGGACCATTCTCCCCGGCTGCGGTGTAGAGCACGTTCTTTACATCTGGTCCTGTTCGGACTGGCCCAAGGGCTACTGCATGAACTATTTCCTGTTTAATTTGTTCAAAGGCTTGTCGTTGCTCAGGGCCCCATTCAAAAGCATTCTTCTTACGAGTTACTTGGTAGAGCGGGTTTACAATCAGACTGTAATTTGGAATATGCATTCTCCAAAACCCCACGACACCTAGGAAAGTTTGTGTTTCCTTCTTGCTAGTTGGTGGAGACATAGCTGTTATTTTGTTGATCACATCCATTGGGATTTGACGACGTCCATCTTGCCATTTTATTCCTAAAAACTGGATCTCTCGTGCAGGTCCTTTAACTTTATTTTGTTTTATGGCAAAACCGGCCTTCAGAAGGATTTGGACTATTTTCTTCCCTTTCTCGAAAACTTCCTTTGCAGTGTCACCCCACACAATGATGTCATCGATGTACTGCAGGTGTTCAGGAGCCTCCCCCTGCTCCAGCGCAGACTGGATCAGTCCATGGCAAATGGTAGGGCTATGTTTCCACCCCTGGGGCAGCCGATTCCAAGTATATTGGACTCCCCTCCAAGTGAAAGCAAACTGTGGCCTGCACTCTGCTGCTAGAGGGATGGAGAAAAATGCATTAGCAATATCAATTGTGGCATACCACTTGGCTGCCTTTGATTCCAGTTCGTACTGGAGTTCTAGCATGTCCGGCACTGCAGCACTCAGTGGTGGCGTGACTTCGTTCAGGCCACGATAGTCCACTGTTAGTCTCCACTCACCATTAGACTTTCGCACTGGCCATATGGGACTATTAAAAGGTGAATGGGTCTTGCTGATCACTCCTTGGATCTCCAGTTGACGAATTAGCTCGTGGATGGGAATCAGGGAGTCTCGGTTGGTGCGATATTGCCGCCGGTGCACAGTTGTGGTAGCGATTGGCACTTGCTGTTCTTCAACCCTCAGCAACCCCACAACAGAAGAGTCCTCTGAGAGACCGGGCAAGGTAGACAACTGTTTAATGTCCTCTGTC
The DNA here is from genome assembly GCF_009769625.2 of Cygnus olor. Classification (NCBI taxonomy): domain Eukaryota; kingdom Metazoa; phylum Chordata; class Aves; order Anseriformes; family Anatidae; genus Cygnus; species Cygnus olor. The sequence continues at coordinate 40,702,579 of NC_049171.1, forward strand.
TCTAAGGCAGCTATGCCAAAAGCCCTGCGGAACCCTTTTGGGTCCTTGAAATATCCTCTTCTAAGATAGTCTATGCCAAGGATGCACGGAGCATCCGGGCCAGTCACAATACGGTGCTTTTGCCACTCATTTCCGGTTAGACTCACTTCAGCTTCCAACACAGTTAACTGCTGGGATCCCCCTGTCACGCCATAAATACAGATGGGCTCTGGCCCCTTACAGCTTGATGGCATTAGAGTACATTGTGCACCGGTGTCTACTAGAGCCTTATACTTCTGTGCGTCAGACGTGCCAGGCCATCGAATCCACACAGTCCAATAAACTCGGTTGTCCCTTTCCTCCCCTGGCTGGAGGCAGGGCCCCTCTAGTCCTGGTCAGAATCTTCATTTCTGTGTTTAAAAGACTGCCTGCTAGAAGTTGGAGCAGCAAACTTTTCAGAGAACCCCTTTCTCCCGATTGTTTTCTTTTGCAACTCACGTACCCGTGCCTCTAGGGTCTCAGTAGATTTTCCATCCCATTTTCTCATGTCCTCTCCATGGTCACGTAGGTAAAACCACAGGGTGGCGCGGGGTGTGTACCCACCATATTGTCTTCTTTGCACGGATGCACGTTTACCCCTAATAGTCGAGACGCTGGTTTGTACAGGTGGGGAAGAAAATACACTCTCTTTAAGTTGGTGGACCTCTTCAAAAAGTTTCTCCAAAGTATTCTTTTAGTTGGTGGCCACTGGTTTGTTCAGGTGGGGGGGAAGATAAATTCTCTTTAAGTTGGTGGACCTCTTCAGAGAGTTTCTCCACAGCCGAGACGCAGGCCTGTAGGGAAGAGGAGAGATTTCCTTCGTACTCCCGGAGTTGTTTAGCCATGTCGCCCACTGTGGGATCTTCACCATTTTTCCAGGTTATTATTGCCAATGTGCTGGCCCATGTTGATGGTGCATTCCGTACAAACTTCCGCCATATGGGTCGAGTACACTGGACTTCATCTGGATCTGTGGATGTTTGTGCATCGTCTAAGTCCTTATAAATTACTTCCCGTATGGCTAATTCCCTCAGGTACTGAATTCCCTTCTCCATGGTGGTCCACTTGACTGGTAGACATACAAGTTCTTCCTTGTAGGGATACCTTCCCTTCACAGCTAACAGGAGACGCCTCCAGAGGCTGTGAGATCGTGCTCCATCTCCAATTGCTTTGTCAATGCTTGCATCACTAGCAAGGGATCCCAACCGCTTGGCTTCCCTGCCCTCTAATTCCACACCATTGGCCCCAGTTTCCCAGCACCGGAGCAGCCAGGTGACAAGCTGTTCACCTATACAGCGACCAAAATCTTTTCGCACATCTCGTAGCTCACGCTGGTATAGGGTTCGGGTAGTTACTGTTGATTTTCTGACATCCTCATCCTCATCTTCTCCTGCACACTTGATGGCCCAGCCTCGTCTTCTCCACACCCAGACTTAGCAGAAGACTTTCTGCGTTCTAAACGACCTGAGTTTCTATACCATTTTTTCACCTTTTCTGCAGGGGCAACTTGCACTGCTACAGCTCGCTTCTCTGACCCAGCCACAGGGTCTGCTACAGGGGTTGGAATACCCTCTGCAGGGTCAACTTGCACTGCTACAGTTCGTTTCTCCGACCCAGCCACAGGGTCTGCTACGGGGTTGGAATACCCTCTGCAGGGGCAACTTGCACTGCTACAGTTTGTTTCTCTGACCCAGCCACAGGAGTGGGAGCGGCTGCAGGAGCTGGAGCAGCTGCAGGGGCTGGAACGGCTGCAGGAGCTGGAGCTGGAACGGCTGCGGGAGCTGGAGCTGGAACGGCTGAGGGAGCTGGAGCTGGAACGGCTGCAGGAGCCGGGACTGGAACGGCCGCAGGGTCTGCCACTAGGTTAATAGTAGCATCAATTGCAGCTCAATAGGCACAAGCCAGACCCCAGCACGCCACAGTGATTTGTGTCACTTTGGAACTGCCAGAGTCATGACACCTTTTTTTCAAGCATTCTACCAGTTTTTTAAGATTTTGCAGTTGTTCAGGGGTGAATGTCCAAAACACTGGAGGTGCCCACTGCCCTAGAAACCTGCCCATATCCCCCACACTCCCTGCCACTCGCAACTATCCCGCCTCAAGACAGATCTCCGGATGAGATTCCTAAGTAGTTGTTTAACCTTAAACAAAACCTGAAGCGCATTCGGGAGACATAACAACAAGAACATGCTGGTCTGAGTATCCCAAGGATATTCAACATCTTGGAGAGCTACCGTAACTAGCTCGGGGGATAAGAGGGTGGTGAAGGAGGAAGGGAGAGTGAACAGGTAGGAAAAAATATCTCCCCCTGTCCCCTCCACAGATTGACTCCCTGATGAAAAAAGGCAATAGGTGTAATTGCTAATAGTTTCTGAGATATGGTTTCCGAAGTATAGAGTCGACGACAGTGCTGAGTACAAATACCAGGTTAGAGTCATGACCAGAAATCTCATCATTTCATAAGCCGTCGTTACACCACACAGTACCATAACAATCTTAAACCAGGGCCCGGAAAGGATAAACAGCACAACAGGGAGCACATACAGAAAGTAACTTGCTATAAAACTCAATTTGGGAAACAGGCACGGCAGACTTGAGATTAAGACAATCAACATTGTGACTAGCAACTATTAAGCAGGTCGAATACTTATACCAATTTTAGTTTAACACACTCTGGTCAAATCTGTCGATATCTCAACCCTTCGAGCCCCACGTTGGGCGCCAAATGGACTGTTGTGGTTTAGCCCGGCTGGCAGTCAAACACCACACAGCCGTTCGCTCACCCTCCCGCTCCCTCTCCAGGATGGGGGAGAGAAACGGGAAAGTGAAGTCTGTGAGTTGAGATAAAGACAGTTTATTAAGACAGGGAAAAGAATAACAACAATAATAATAATAATAATAATAATAATAGTATTAATAGTAATAATGTGTACGAAATAAGTGATGCACAATGCAATTGCTCACCACCCGTTGACCGATGCCCAGCCTATCCCCGAGCAGCCGGCCCCCCTCCACCCCGGCTAGCCACCCCTATATATTGTTCAGCATGACGTCAGATGGTATGGAATACCCCTTTGGCCAGTTTGGGTCAGCTGTCCTGGGTCTGTCCCCTCCCAGTTCCTGCTGCATCCCTAGCCTGCTCGCTGGCAGGACAGAGCGAGAAGCTGAAAAGTCCTTGGCTTGGTGTAAGCACTGCTCTACAACAATTAAAACATCAGCATGTTATCAGCGCTCTTCTCATTCTAATCCAAAACATAGCACCCTACCAGCTACTAGGAGGAAAATTAACTCTGTCCTACTTGAAACCAGGACACCAAATTAGAGAGCCCAGGGACAAAACACTGTTACTTCTTCAGCTTTCGTGTCTTTTTTTATTTATTTATTTATTTATTTACTGGGGGGAGGTGGTTTTGTTTGGTTTGGCTTGGCTTGGTTTGGCTTGGTTTGGTTTGTGAAAATGTGAGTATTAGTTCTGTGTTGCTGGCTAGAAAAAACTGAAAAATAAAAGATAGTGAATTAAAAGTAAATGACTAAAAGTAAATTAATAAATAGCCCTTACTACAGCCATAAAGTAATACCTGGGTTTGTTTTGGGATGAGATATGATTTAAAAATATAAAACGTATTTATGCAGAAATAAAAGAATGCATGTATTCTTATTTATCAGTCAAACCTTTTGTACTTTTTCTTTACTCTTACATACTCTATGTTTGTAACTTTGGGTGGGAGGGCTATCATCCCACTCCCAGTTCTTCGCCTTTCCCTTTCTTAATATGGAAATGACACCTCTAGAACTGATATGATATATCACTTTATTTTCTTATCACTTTTTTTTTTTTTTTTTTTTTTCCAAAAAATGCCATTAGGAACAGACTTGTTTCAGAGCCCTATTCTTATAACGTCACTGTGAGCACTCAAAGGGTGGTGAATGGAATCTTGGCTTCAGTGTGCATGGAGCCACTGACATTATGTGATCCAAGATTTCACTCTTTATCCTTAGGACTGCGTTATATTTAGAAGTTTCCCAAGACCTTCGTGACTGGGGCTGTTGCATGAACTGTGAAAAACTTGAGCTTGTGTTCTCAAAACTATAGCCCAATTGTGCTAAACTATTTTTCAATTCTGATCTCTCCATACTCAGAAATTATTAAAAAGGTGATGAATTATTTCTTTTATTTGTTAATGCTCTAGCGAAACTGGGGCCAAAGAAGTCTGAGGTTGGCTTGATGATAACTCCAGATCTCTGCTCAAAAGGACTATTTTACAATGTAATGACTATTTCATCTTGGTACCTGGCCCAAGGAGTAGATATCTGCTCTGGATATCCTAAACTCATGTCTTATTTGTTCACCTATAGAGGATCTTCCCTATTGTTTGATCCCTTAGAGGAAGTCCTCCCTTTGATTGTGCTTGAACTAATTTGCATAGTCAAATGCATAGTCATATTTGTTTCAGTCCACTGTCTTGTGCAAAGTTCATTTGTCACCTTTCTCTAACATTGGCAATAAGACGATTTTCAGAAGAACTTCACTGGGTAACTCTGCTTGTTCTTCACAATAGTTCACAACAAGCATGTGTCCAGACTATCTCTGTATGAGAGTTTTAGTCCAAACTTAATTAAAAAACTATGATACTATTTCAAATGAAATCTCATAAATGACACCACACAATCTGGTACTCTACATAAAAGGAATTAATAATCATTACTTCTTCATCAAAATATCAATAATAATTTTCAAGAGGTATGAAATCAAGTATCATTGGAGTAAAATATGAACACAATAGCTTCAATCTGTTATTAAAATTCCTCAAGTCAAGTCTGACAGAGACCGATACCTTGCACACCTTGATTTTGCAAATGCAGTAGTATTATGGACTTGCAGTAGTATCATGGACTATACGAATAGATGATTGAATGTGAAAAATATCTTCATTAAATATATATATAGTAATTTTAGTCTTGTCCATTAATGACTTAAAGTGCTGGCAATCAGAAAAAACAAACAAAATAAACAAAAAATGGTGAGAAATACAATGTTAAGACCTTTTGTGACATGAAGTTTCATAACTTCACTAGGGTTGATAGGTAACATTTTCAAGTGAAAAGACTAGAGGGAAATTACATAAGATATCTTTTCATACAGTGCATTACCATTTTGACATCTTTAGTATGTAGCTATGCAATTTGAGTAAATATAAAAACACTTAATCAGTTTAATATTATGTTGCTCTTTAACATTCCTATATATCTTGACCTTTCTGTACTGAAGAGTGTGGGCTGCAGTTCACTGGGACAGTGAAAAGGCTGTAGAGAGTTCCACAGAATCTGAAACTGAAATCTAACATTAACAACAATGTATATCTGACACGAAACATTTATCAATTTGTCAATGACTTCAGAGGAAAACTTTGCTAAAATGCATTCCTCTTGGTGTTATCTACCTAAGAATAATCCTTCAGGTCTCTGCAAAATGTAACGTACCTTATTTGCCTTAGATTTCACAACAGATACTGACATCATCTTTAAACTAGTCATTTGAGAGGGAATTATATTACATTAAAACATTTCTTATCCTTACAAACAGATGGCTCATACGGGAAGGAAATAACTGATGTTTTTTGGTAGATACAAGTTAACTTCTGTTTAAGTTTCGTTAAGCAAGCAATACATCTTGGGAGTTTTCCTTTTTCTTTTTTTTTTTTTTTTTTTTTTTTTTTCCTTTTCTGTCTTTTTCCATCCTTTTCCTGACTTCTGCCCCCCACCCCCACCCCCCACCGAGACAGTATGTAGGAATTAGAAGGTCGATTGATCTCTGATATGTCGTTTTTCCCATACAACATTCTGGACAAGATGACAGCTGTGTACAAATAGATAGTATTTAGTCACCCTCCACACCACCAACAAAACTGTGATACAGAAAAGTTGAGATTAAGAACAGTAGTTGGTTAATGCCAGATGAAACTCTACTCATTGATTGACTTCGCGTCCGGTTTTAGATACACACTAAGGACAATTAAAAGTTTAAATTATAGTAGAATGAAGCTCCAACATACAAGATATGGTTTTGGTAATATTATCTCTTCTAGCCAGAAGTGGGGCACAATGACTCCCAGAGGCCACTTCCAGTCAATGTTTCTAAGATTTTGTGGCTGACTCTGTGAGAAGATTGTTCTACCTCTGACTTCCAGATAGGTTCCCAAAACAATGCGTTTTTTTTCTTATGTTCTGTAAAGCATTGACATGGAAACATGTGACCAAGTTCCAGTGTCTTAAAAAATTACCTGTTTTGCCCCTAGATAAAAAGACATCATGGAAAACTGCATACCCATATCCCATAGAGAGACTTTAAATCTTTGGTAGTTGTGATGCCTTTGAAAGTCCAGCTTGATTGATTCAGAGACATTGCTGAGACACTGTGCTCTGGATCAAAACCATAGTAGTTTAAAAGGATCAGAAAACATGATCTTGCATGTTTTCTCTAAGGAACTTTCAGAAAAACCTTAGGTTTTTACAGTAAGTTTATATGTTTTCTTCCAGGATTTTATTGAGAAACAAACAGGGGAAAGATAGATCTTTATATTTGAGAATTATAAGTATGGCTGGATATTCTTTCCATTTGTAATATATAAACATGGCATTTAAACTTTGAAAAAGTATTAAGGTATATAAGATTTGGTTTGTTTGAATTTTTAACAATAAAATATTTTTTAGACAAGCAAAGAACAGTTATCCAAATAGCATACTAAAACAATATCTATGCATATGTACATATGCTCTACAAGTATTCTCTAAGTAATAAGTATGTAAAGCCTACAGAAATTAGTGGGATTTCTTCATATATCTTTTTGTTGTTGTTGTTGTTTGTTTTGTTTTGTTTGTTTGTTTAGTTGGTTGGTTGGTTGGTTGGTTGGCTGTTTTAGGAAAGACACAGATGTATGACCCTGTAATATGTCAGTTTTGAATGCTCAATCTTTCTGTTTCAATCCAGACAAGAAATGCAGAGTCCCTTTGAGAACTGATTAGGCCTACCTAAGGTCTGTGACATAAAGGAGAGCAAGCCCCTCTCCCTACTACATGCCATGTCCTCTCACCCTCCATATATTTACATTGGTATTTTTCCCTCTGGCACAATATGTGTAACAAAATTATCCTTCTCTATGCCTGATTCTGAGCCGTTACAAGCAAATTCAATTTCTTAAAGTAAGGATTTTAAATTAAAACAAATATATATATAGCTGTTCTGAGGAAAATATACCAACATGTAGACACTAACAGCAGGAATATACAGATATAGAGATAAATGTGAGATTTTATTTGACAAGAAATTTTGGGTCTTGACTCTTGTCTTTTTGAAATAATTGGAAAAAGTATTTCTGATTAAACTGGAAGCATGATCAGATCCTAAAATGTGTTGCTATAACTCTTCTTAGGACTTCTACAGCTTATGTTAGGATCTAAAATTTTCTGTTTACTTCAGGAATTAGAAGGGTGCATTTTCATAGTGGTTAAATGTATACTTCACTGATTTAGAATGTGTTTTGCAAAGCTGTCCTTGTCATTGCTAGACTGATGTATTTATATGCACTTTCCCCTTCCAAAGTCTGTTTAGATAGCTGTGGGGAAAAAAAAATTGTCTGCACTACACTGCAACATGTTGTGTATACTAAACCTACTTCTACTACTTGTCACAACTGCAGACTGTTTTTCTGACAGGGTTATAAAAATATACAACTTTTCTTAAAGACTAACTTGAAATTAAATTATGGAATATGGGCTGAAAATACCTAAAAGAGACAAACACCAGTCAATATGCAGAAAAAAAAAAAACAACTAAAACACTTAACAATGTTTTAAATCATTCTTCCTCATTACTACATTTTTATACCTGGGAAGAAAACATCACCTTCTTCCATTCCCTATTTTAAACCTCCTTAATAAAGCCTACCTATCTTCATACCTCCTTGACAATATTTAAATAAATAAATAAATAAAGCCCACGGTTCATCTATATCAAGAAGTAGATGTTATGTCAAATCTCATGGCATTTAAAATTACCTTTCTCTGTTTTCTAGCTCCTCCTGCTCAGCCTTGGAGTCTTTAAATGCTTCAATGTGTTGGATAGTCGTGATTATACACAACAAATCACATTAGGAGACTTGAAAGCAATTGCTCAGCTTCCATATTTTTATTTGCAATGTGAGATAACAGACGGTACTTATTAGTTATTCAATTGCTTTAAAAAATATATGACGTTTTCTAATGTTAGCTAGCAAACATGAGGTGCTTTCTCGGCACAGAAAACCCTCTGGAAACTGAAAAAAAATATCATCTTATTCAATTGGGAGCTTGATGTAAGCACTAAAAGTACTTCCAGCAGTTAGCCTAGCACCCAGTACTATATTTCTCTTACCATAATTCCTTTCAGGTGCCGATACTCAGCACAAGGATACCCTGTGCCTGCTTTCTACACATATTAATTGAAAAGGTAGCTCCAACTAGTAAGAACTTGTGAAAAGGTCATATTATGTTACCAAAGAGATGAGTTTCTACTGGTTACCACAAACTGTATGAAGGAAAACGAAAATAATCTAGGGAAAAAAGGAACTAATAAAATGTTTTCACAAGGCCCGACTACTTCTCATACTTCCCCAGATGGAGAACATACTGAAAACGAAATAAATGTAGCAACCTTCTTGCTACATCTCAGTCTGCTACTGTTCATACTCTGTGCCTTTTCCATTTATGACGTGCACTGTCTCACCTTTTTCCATTATTCTCCAGTTCCCTTTTGTAGTATTGATAACAGTTGAAAAGTTATTTTTCAAATTATGAGATATAATCAATAATTATAAAAATATCCCTGTCTATGCCATTAAGCTAAAGGGCAGAAGACTGTGGCCTCAGTACTTCAGTCCACAGTTCAGAGTTTTGAACTACAGACACTACTGTGAGTTTGAGCTAGTTCAGAATACTTTCTTATTATATCCTTTCCAAATGAATGATCAAAAATTTTCAGAAGCTTCAGAGTGATTTGTTGGAGGGAGCAACACACGCTGGAATGAGAACATACCTTACCTTCCCTCATTAGCAAGGATTCCTAAAGGGGTAAAATCGGAGAAATAGGAGAGCTCACTTTCTGCTTCTGCCTCCTCTGGAGACCACAAAACCAACAAATCAAAATAGAACTTAAACCTAATTAGACTAAATTTACTTTTCAATCTCCCTCTCTTTCTCTCTTTCTCCCTCTCTCTCTCTCTCTCCACACTCTCATTATTATTATTATTATTTTTTAATAAAAAAAGGGAGAAGGTATGAATTGAATCCTGAATACAATAACCTATGTATTCTCAATCCTTAATCGTTCTTTTGCCACATACAAAGCAGCCAGATGTGACTTTTGTCACAGCTAGTGAAAGCAAGCCAAAGCTCATATCTTTCTTCTGAATTATTTTTCAAAGTCCAAAATGTTTTTTTTTTTTTTTTTCAGTTATTTGTTCTACTGTCAATACATTTTTTTTTCCTATTAAAAATTATTTCCCTCTTCTTGTATAATTTTAAATTCTGATAGGTACTCCCTAGATTATAACAACAATGATAATGAAAATAGCAATAACTATAATAATAATATAAAAATAAAAAATAAAAAATCCTTTTCCAGAAAACAATGGCTGGGAAATATTGCATCTGCTGCTCAAGATAAATGTTTACCAAAAAGCTTGCAGCCAGTAACTTTTTCTGCTGCTAAAAAAAGTGAAATACTTTCTTGTATCTGATCAAATAAATACACCATCTGAGAACATCCCTCATCCATCCAAGTCCTCAGCATTACCCTCAGAGGTCTTTAAGGCAATCAAAGTTTTGAAACATAAGTTTAATTCTAATTTCTCTGTTATTATATTGACAGAAGAGCAATAAAAAACAACTGTAGTTGGAACTTGCAGTAAACTCATCTGGTAGATTGAAACTCTGTGGTTCAAAGGTGCCCCCATAGAGAATAAAATAAAAACACAGAAATGTTAAAAGCAACATGCTTATATTTCGTCACATGTACAAGGCTTATGCTGATTTTCTGGAGAAAAAAAAAAATATATATATATATGTATATATTTATGCACTGGATTATTTGTTAGGTCACATTCACTGATAATATAACTTCCCATTACATACAACTTATGTAAAACAGCCTGAGAAGGTTCTTTCTACTTTTTTTTTTTTTTTTTTTTTTTTTTTTACCTGGTCCATATTCTGCAAATCTTCCAACACTGATCACCAGCTTGTTTTGTAGTGGTTCCCATATACTCCAATTTTCTTTTTCTTTTTTTCTGGAATTAAAATTAATATTCAATGCAAGAGTGACAGAAGCTGAAAAGAAGTTAATAATATCTATATATCTTTTGAATTCAAGGGATAATGTATGAACTGGTCATCATTATTTTATGTTTTAGCCTATAACCCAGCCCAAACCTGACAAAACGTTTACTGACATAGACATTTAGTATTTTAATTTTTACTACAAAAGTTGACTGTAATCTACATTTGATTCTGGAATTTCAGAAACGTTCCATGTTAAACTCATTTTGTGTTTGTTTAGGACAGATCTTTAAGTTATGTTTTTGGCCAAGTTGGTGATAATTCAAGACCTTTTCTGTTTGTTTCATCTAGTTTTCTATTCTGAGTTCTATTCTGAGACTTTTTTTTTCTGAGATTTTTTTTTTTTTAGAGAAACCTCTATTCTGAGGTTTTCTATTCTGAGATATTTCTATACTCAGTTCACCATTCCCTTTTGTAACAAGCATGTTGTTAGACATTTAACAATTAACCTAAAAATGTCTAGTTTTCCAACTGGATCTGAATTGTCATCTCCTATATTCCCTTCCTAGTTCAAACCTACAGTGAATTAAAACAAACGTATTTTTCTCTCAAGATTTTTGTGTATCTTACCAAAGTGCGTGTTTAAACCTTTGAAAACATGCTTTAAATCTCTATTTCCAGAAACTTGAAATCCATAATCCCTTATATTTTTACCTTAGTATTTTAGTATTTTAACCTTAGTATTTAGCTGCTTAGATCGTGAAATTTTCAGAAGTTTCTGAATTTTTTGAACACTAACTGAACTGCATTCAACCTGTTGATGCAGTCAATTATTTACTTCTCTTATCATAGGCAACAAAGACTGAGATTCAGATTCAGATTCAGATTCAGATTCAGGTACCAGACACCATTTAGGTTTTCTAAAATTTGGTGACTTTATATATATTTTCAGTCTAAGATCCCAGTAAAAATCAAATCTACAGACTCAAGGGTATTTACAGAACATATCATACAGACATAGATTTCTAGTATTTTAAAACTGCTAGGTTATTTTACCTAGCCTTTACTGACCTCTCCAGAAATGCAATGGGTTACCTGTGTAGATGTTAACTATGGCACATCTGCTAGATTCATGTGGACAGCTTGGATGATCTAGGGTGTTTCAAGTGACAGTAAACTTCCTTATCTAGGTAAGTGAATTACATCCCTACTAGCTAGTCTGTTGAATAATTCTGTAGGTTCTTTATACCCAGTTAGATATATGATGTTAAAAGTAAACATATCTAATGTCAAATTCTATTAAATCTGTAAAAAATGGAATTATCTCTAGTGAATGTTTACATGAAAGTACGTGATAGTCTCTTTACTGAATTTCAGTCCTTTACATTGACAGTAGGCTCTTTGTCATGAAATTAAAAGTTCACATGAGCTATTAAGAGAATGAACCTCACTCACATCCTTGAGTAGGGTTTCATACTGGAGTATATGGAAGTTAACAAATGGTAATTTCGGTCTAGAAACTACAGTCAAGTATTTGTTTGATTGATAATTATTTAATTATTTAATTGACTGTTTATAATTAATAGTGTTTAATATTTAATGAGTTTAAATATTTATTATTAAATATTCTTTCATCATAGCTACTATGGAAAAATTCATCCTAAGAGAAGAGACTTTTGCAATGCAAACTTCATGAAGTTCTTTTTTATGTGAGATGGAAACCAACACAAACACATATGCATTGACATTTATTGTTTTATGCTGGGACATATAATGAAGGGATGATTATATTATATTTGTGACTTTATCAAGCAATAATTATGGAGTATTTTCTCTCTAGTAAGTTATATAATTTTTCCCATATTTTTATATTATTTTACCCAGATACAGTCCATATTTACATTAAAACTATACATTTTATCTCTGCTGAATGGGGCAGGTGCCCTGGTGACAAAGGATACAGAGAAGGTAGTGTTTCTGAATGCTTTTTTTGCTTCAGTCTTTACTGCTAAGACCACCCCTTAGGAATCTCAGACCCTGGAGAAAGAGACCCCATAGAAAGGATGACATTCCCTTGGTCAAGGAGGATCAGGTCAGAGAGCATTTTGGCAAATTTGACACCCACAAATCCATGGGGCCCTATGTAATACACCCACGGGTGCTGAGGGAGTGGGCCAATGTTATTGCTAGGCCACTCTCCATCATCTTTGAAAGGTCATGGAAAACAGGAGAGGTACCTGAGGACTGGAAGAAAGCCAGTCCCATGCCTGTCTTCAAAAGTGCAAGAAAGAGGACCCAGGCAAACACAGGCCAGTCAAACTCACATCCATCCCTCGAAAGGTGATAGAGCAGCTCATCCTGGGGGTCATCTCCAAGCACGTGGAGAATAAGAAGGTGATCAGGAGTAATCAGCATGGATTCACCAAGGAGAAATCATGCTTAACCAATTGGATAGCTATCAATGATGGGATGACTAGCTGAGTAGATGAGGTGGATGTGATCTAATTTGACTTCAGTAAAGCTTTTGATACTGTCTCCCATAACATCCTCATAGGCAAGTTCAGGAAGTGTGGGCTAGGTGAGTGGACAGTGAGGTGGATTGATAATTGTCTGGATGGCAGAGGTAAGAGGGCTGTGCTCAGTGGTGCAGTCTAGTTGGAGGCCTGTAGCTAGTGGTGTCCGTCAAAGTTCAGTACTGGGACCAGTCTTGTTCAACTTATTCATCAATGATCTGTACAATGGGACAGAGTGCACCCTCAGCAAGTTTTCTGACGACACAAAGCTGGGAGGAGTGGCTGATACCCCAGAGGGCTGTGCTGCCATTCAGAGGGACCTTGACAGGCTGGAAAGATGGGCTGAGAGGAACTTCATGAAGTTCAACAAGGGCAAATGCAGGGTCCTGCACCTAGGGAGGAATAACCCCAAGCACCCAACCCCAACCCCAAACCATGGGGGCTGAACTGCTGGAGAGCAGCTCTGCAGAGAGGGCCTGGGAGTCCTGGTGGACAGCAGGCTGACCATGAGTCAGCAATGTGCCCTTGTGGTCAAGGTGTCCAATGGTATCCTGGGGTGCATTTGGAAGAGTGTTGCCAGCAGGTCAAGGGAGGTGATCCTGCCCCTCTACTCAGCCTTGGTGAGGCCTCAGGTGGAGCATTGTGTCCAGTTCTGGACTCCCCAGCACAAGAGAGACATAGAACTACTGGAGCAAGTTCAGAGGAGGGTTATGAAGACAATTAGAGGACTGGAGCACCTGTCCTACAAGGGTAGGCTGAGAGAGCTGGGCCTGTTTAGCCTGGAAAAGAGAAGATTGAGGAGAGACCTCATTAATGTATATAAATATCTGAAGGGAGGGTATCAAGAAAATGGAACCAGACTCTTTTTTGTTGTGCCCAGCAACGGGATGAGAGGCAACGGGCACAAACTGAAACATTGGAAGTTCCGTCTGAATATGAGAGGACATTTCTCTACTGTGAGGGTGACAGAGCACTGGAACAGGTTGCCCAGAGAGGATGTGGAGTCTCCTCCGAGGGTATTCAAAACCCACCTGGATACCATCCTGTGCAACATGCTCTAGGTGATCCTGTTTGGCAGGGAGGTTTTACTAGATTATCTTCAGAAGTCCCTTCCAACCTCAACCATTCTGTAACTGCTATTCTGTGATTTTTGCTTTCCAGTGGTTCCTTTACATTCAGCACAATCTTGCTGTCTTCCTTTAATAATAAAGTTAATTTTAGCTTACGTGCAAGATTTTGAGGCAATTTTAACATTAAGTGTTACTGAAACATATGGCTCAATGTTTATCTTGTCTTATGCAACATCAGTTTTCTATATTTCTGTATTTTCCTGCAGATGTTAATGTTATGAGACAAAGCTTATTTTGCAATTTTCTTACTCTAATATTTTGAGAGTGGGAAACCAGTGTAATCTGCATAATGACTGAGAACCATTATTACTTCATTGTCGAGTAAACCATTAGACCAAGACTTTAAGATCAATTAAGGACAAGAGCTTGTCTAAGGATATAATTCATAGTATGGAGTCTCAAGAAAACAAGGGCTGTGCTCCAAGCCAGAAACAAACTCATGTAAGCTGAGTAAAGAAAATGATGGGAATTTTCCCTCCACTGCACAAAATGAGACAAGGGCACACACTGGTCATTATATATATATATATATATATATATATATATTCCTGAAACTTGTCTAATTTCCTGTAATTGTAAAACAAAAATCATGTACTGTACTTTATATACCATATAAAGAGGTCCAGTTTTGGATACTCTTTAATAGGCAAGGTACACAAGACATAAGAAAACATAAGTTATCAATTAAAGAGATTTATATTTTTATATTTTTTATTACTATAAAATCTGATAAACAATTTTAAAATGATAAAAGTATTTCATTTTATGTCAATTACAATAGGTATTAAAATTAGAAATTTTAGTTAGTTAGCTTTTAGAGATAAAGCTATAACTATACTTATCTTTGTTATTCTATACATATTCAGAGAGCAACTATCCACTTTCCTAGTAAACTAAGTTTAGCTCAGTAGTTCTTTAAATCAAATGTGGACATTCATAAAAACATAAAACTAACAAAAGACTAGGTTTTGGTTTGCTAGATTTTTTTTTATTATTATTATTATTTAAAGCTATGATTATATACAGAAAAAAAATCTGTTTTACATTCTCTGTTTTGTCTCATATTTCAAATACCATAAATTTAAGTTTGAAAAAGTTCTTTCTCTTTATCTTATATCTGAATATTGTGCAAATGCCAGAGACTGCTTTGCTATTTAAATGTGGTTAGCGTTTATTACTCAGTAATACATATATTGACAGTAAAAATTAATCATAACATTGAATTTTTTTCCAGAGATTACAAAAGAATCTTAAAACCCTAATGAATAATATTCTCATTCTCTGTGTATGGGAATTTGAGGCACAAAGGGGAACAGAATTTGTCCAAAATCTCACAGTAAATCAAAAACAGAGTGATAACCAGAACATAGGTTTCCTGACTCATATCTCTCCTTTAACCAGAAGATGACCCTGACCAAGTGAGCAAGAAGTTAGATGCATACACATTTAAAATACATATTTTTTCTATAAATGGAATGCTTAGTGTAAAACGAAATTAATGGTATTTAAGCAAGCTACAAACAACGTGTTTTCTTTTAATGGATAAGTTCACTGTAAACAAAAGGGAAATGTGAGGAAGGGTAGAGAAAGAGGTATGCACATTTCAGAGATTTTCTTCTCATTAATGACTGTTCTGGAAGTGTAAAAGAAAAGACGTCTCCTGTAAACCTATAGAGACCTATAATTAATTTTAACCAATACTAATAGCTGTGTTAAAATATATGAAGAAATGCATTCAGGTGAATGACTAGACTTATAAAACGATAAATTTCTTTGGAACTAAGGTAGGAACTTCTGGAAGAATATATTTGAAAAGACAATTGTACTATTTTAAAAATATTATATCCTTTCACTGTCTCAAACCCCAAACAGCAATGAATTTATTGCCTCCTTCACTAGAGACTCATTTGTAAGAAATATGGTGGCAGAAACATCTCTCATTTTTTCTACACAATTGGCCATCTGGGAGACAGAATTAAGTACATGAAATTTTATCTTTGGTTTACTTTCAGAAATTCCCATGTTGTTTTCCCCTGGAGACCACATACTGACACAATTTGAAAACTCCATAGTTATATGATTAGCCCTCATTTTCCCTAGAACACTTTCTTCCACAAATATATGTCAGTTTGGGGGGGGCGGGGGAGGGGGGGGTCTAAATATAAATGAAAATTGTTCTAAGGAATGTAAAGTTACTTGGAAGACTGTGGAGCAATAAATCAGGGTATTTAGCTCATTGGAACAAAGTGTTCCAACCATTGGGTTGTCATGTAGTTTCTACTTATTTTAGTGGACTGTGAAGTGGACTTATTTTAGTGGAGTGAACATGTGGCTAAGGTATATTATGGCACATCATTTTTGATGTTGCTCTCTTTCACCCTCCTTATGACATTGTAGTGTTTTGTATTCTCTTCTTGTAACTTATTTAGACATTTATTTCACAAGGGTTGGTGTAATCTTTTTTCCTCTCTTTTTAATCCAGTAAAATTGGACTCCCATCTTCCTTGGCCTTCGAGGAGCTAAAAATTAGTAGCAGTTTAAAAAAAAATAAAAAATAAAAAATAAAAAATAAAAATTAAAAATAAGTTACTGTGTCTGAATACAAAATTTCAGAAGTAGAATATATCCATTTGCCTTGTGATTTTATATGAAGAGATAAATGTTCTGTCAATTTTGGTGTTAAGTGTTGCTTCAGATAATCTTGTTTTTGTGTGTTCCATATCTCAATACAATTGATTTATTTATTATTCTTATTATTATTTCCCATTATAGGGAAGCATAGAAAGTTATTTCAGAGAATCAAAATGGGAAAATGGGAAAAGGAAAGTGTCTCTCTCATACATATACAGCAGCACTGAACTTATGACACGATGTCAAACTTTGCCTATAGCTATACTTGAACCATAATTAATAGTAAATGCAATTTCTGACGTAAGAAAATGTGATTGCAGTATCTTCTAATTTATGTAGAAAATATTTTAGCTTCTGGGTTAAATTTTCAAAAGTTCCTAAATAAAATAGGAGATTATGGGTGGAGCTAGCTATGTTGTTCCAGCTGGTGCTGATCTAGGCTAAGAGATGATCACAGTCTACCACCAGCCCCCATACACATTATCCCACATACATGCTGCCTGCTGTAGGTTTCCGCTTGCACCATCAGAAAATATAATTACAGAGGTGGCTGCTTCCTACATCCGGTTTATCTTTAACAAGTTTAAATAAAATTTCATTTGTTTGTTGCTAAGTTTTAACAGATCCAGGGTTGATGACAAACATAATGTGGTTTAAGACTATATTTTATATGAGAATCATCATCAATCAGGTTGGAAAAGACCTCCAAGATCATCTGGTCCAACCATCACCCTACTACCAATTTCACCCACTAAACCATGTCCCTAAGCACCAGGTCCAACCTTTCCTTAAACATCCCCAGGGATGGTGACTCCACCACCTCCCTGGGCAACCCATTCCAATGCCTGATTACTCTTTCTGAGAAGAAATTTCTCCTAATTTCCAACCTGGACCTCCCCTGGCACAAATTGAGGCCATTGCCTCTAGTCCTTTTGCTAGTTATCTGTGAGAAGAGGCCAATGCCCAGCTCCCCACAATTCCTTTCAGGTAGTTGTAGAGAGCAATAAGGTCTCGCCTGAGACACCTCTTCTCCAGACTAAACAACCCCAGTTCCCTCAGCCGCTTCTCTTAGGACTTGTGTTCCAGGCCATTCACCAGTTTCATAGCCCTTCTCTGGACACCCTCCAGGGCCTCGATATCCTTCTTATAGTGAGGGGCCCAAAACTGAACACAATGCTCGAGGTGCAGACTCACCAGAGCAGTGTACAATGGGACGATCACCTCCCTGGTCCTGCTGACTACACTGTTCCAAGCCAGGATGCTGTTGGTCTTCTTGGTCACCTGGGCATGCTGCCAGCTCATGTTTAGGTGAGCATCAATCAGCATCCCCAGATCCTTTTCCTCTACACACTCAAGACACTCTGCTCCAAGCCTGTAGCACTGCATGGAGTTGTTGTGGCCAAAGTACAGACAAATCTTGGTACAGCTGAAGATGACCTGAGTAGTTTACCTCTTTTGATCATGATGAGATATGTATTCATCTAAAAATAAGTTAAGTAGCTTCCCAGCCTAGACTTCTTGGCTTGGGCCACCAGCTTTAAAAAGCTGTATAGGTGGGAAGTCTATATTATTGTTCCTCCCTGGTAGGAGGAACTGATGCAGAGTCAATTATGTACATTACAGTGACATTATTATATACAGGCGCTGGTTACTCAGATAATATGTTATTAGATGATGGCATGAAAGCCTCAGATAGACAGATGCAGTGAAAACATTGTGATCTCATAAAAGTCTTTCTAGACGAAATCTTATTTTTCACATAAAAACAGACCTATGTTATAGGACAAAAATATTGTCTTTGCCAGTATCACGATATCCTGTTGCTGAGACAACAGGTCAAAAGGGAAATCATGTGACAAAATAGAGCTTCCACGTAATGACATGTGGCATCATTTCAAAATACTCTAATGACCTTTGAACCATTGGATTCATTTCAGGTTGGAAATTAGGAGAAATTTCTTCTCAGAAAGAGTATTTAGGCATTGGAGTCACCATCCCTGAGGGTGTTTAAAGAAAAGTTGGATGTAGTACTTATGGACATGGTTTAATGGGTAATATTGGTGGTAGGGGGATAGTTGGACCAGATGATCTTGGAGGTCTTTTCCAACCTTAATGATTCTATGATTCTGTGATTTGCACTAATTGTGAGTTTATCTATGTACAGTACAGCTTATTTTTATTCCACCACTCATGACTAATGGAGCTGGCCTACAACTTTGTAAATAAATTACAGAGGTTCAAGGAAAGCCGTGCTCTACTATTTGTATGATACAGTTCTTTACAGTATGCAAACCACCGGGATTATAATTTTTAAATGAACTTCTTGCCTGTCCTCTAGAGGCTGATGACATCTCTTTTGCTTGCCAGGGGCAGTTACTGCTGCTTCGTTTTAACTTTGCTCTCCCACCGTGTTGCACTGTCTTAGCAAAAGTATCTAAAAAGTGAGATTCCAGTTTTCAGTGCTATGCAAATGACATTGAGTCAAGTGTTGGAGATCCTCAATTAAAGTGCCAAGTCCACCTTCTCTGGGTGATTCATTAGTGTGGTAACAAAGAGGCCCTGAGCAGTCCTCTACCCCCCAGGAAACCACCCACCTTTGCACACCTGGAGAAAGCCTTTTTGAAAGAAATTTGTTTTTTACATATAACTATATAAACTTGGCATTATCCTTAAGCACACTCAAAAAGAAGAGTTGATATCAAGTAAATACAATTTCTGACTAATGAGGAAGATGAAGTTGTACTACAAAGCGTGTTCCAGACAGCTCTATGCCTGGTAAAATGTCTGAAATCAAGTTAGCTTTAAAACCTTTTCTCCAGAGTAAAGTTTGCAGTGTTTTGTCAAGATGCTCAGTTTATCCAGATGGAGTGACAGTTCCCTCACAAAACCTGTTGTAAGTGCAAATATGAGACTAAGTGGGATCAAGATTGCTAAACTGGAGCACAATCAGGAGCTGTAACGTTGCGTAGAGAGCTGTAGTCAGTAGTTGGAACATAATGGATGAAATTAATTTTGGTGTGACTCCTTCAATACCAGTGGAGTTACACCTGTAATAACATAATGTGAAGAAGGAAGTTTTTCTTTCCTTTGTTCCATCTGAATTCAAAACAATGTATCTGAATATCTGTAGCAGTTGTATCTGCATTCAAAATAACGTGGTTTCAATGGAAAAACCTAGCAGCAGATTTTCACACAGTTATCTTATACCATAGTAACTTAGACGTTTGTGAGAACTTTGTAACTTTTTAACTCAGTGAAAAGCAATATTAAGGACAAGAGGCAATGGGCACATACTGAAATGTGGGCAGTTTTGGCAGAATATGAAAAACACTTCTTTACAGTGAGGGTGACAAAGCACTGGAACAGGTTGCCCCCAGAGGCTGCGGAATCTCCTTCTCTAGAGACATTCAAAACCCCCCTGGACGTGATCCTGTGCAACATGTTCAAGGTGGCCCTGCTTGTCAGGAGGTCGGACTAGATATTTATATCCAGAGGTCCCTTCCAACCTTGACCATTCTATGATTCTGTAATTAATCCATTTTATTTTTAAATGTTCATTCTTATACAAATGAAAGGTGTTACTGCCTGTATAATTTTTCAGGGATCTATTCACAGATCCTTTCATTACTCTCAGATTCTTTTCCTCATGTCCAAAAGATCTCAGAGATGACCAATATCAGAAACAAGTTTCAACTGAAGTATCCTCAAAGGTCATGCTTCACGAAAGAAAATCCTGGTAGCAAGAAATATGACAAGGACTCGAACAAGTACTCTTTTTCAGTCTCGAAAAGAAGTTCAGTTGCTTGCTGAGAAGAATGGTAGCCATACCACTGTTGTTTAAAACCTTGTCTTCACTCTGCTGCCCAGTAAATCAAGCAGTGGTAAGCAATCTAAAAGGGAAAACAAACAGTTTGTCCCTGCACGCTGAAAGTGCAGTGTAAGCATTAAGCTGGTAAATTCTAGTGTCATTAATCTTTTTCTACAGGGCTACCTGTCACCACCTCTGTGTTGGTGACACATACACAAGTCTGCATTGTGAATGAAGAACCACTTTGCATTGTTTTGAAATCTGTCTAGCTCCATTATTGTAAATGTTCTCTTTCTTTATGTGGTAAAATCAAAACAAATGAATGATAATAGATCACACATTTAGTGAGAAGAATGTTTCTCACTACTCCACCTCTCAATGTATCATAGTCCCCTTTATATCTACCTCCAAAAATATGCACTGTGACTTAATACAAACTCACATTAAAATGTGGCAAATCTTCAAGCAAGGCTTGATGAAAACAAAGATACATCTGTTTCATTTCCATTTAATCTATGGATACACTTGTGCATTCCCTTTATGTCCTAAACCTTTATTGCTAGTTACTACTACCTAAAATAATGCAAATTGAGGTGTTTAGGATCTAGCCTGTAATGGTCCCTTCATTAGCCAAAATACATTTTAATCATATGATTATACATTAATTATAAAATGTAGCTTTTTCCCCAATCCTCCACCAGGCTGTTCTATTTTCTCCAAACATGATGCCTTTTGATCACCCCAGTGAAGGCCATTCTGAAGGGTGATATAAAGTAAATATCACAGCAAAAGCACCAGATCAAAATATGTTAAATTTCTAGAATGAAGCCAATGGGTAGATTATCTTTGTAGAGTACTAAATTCCTTGCTTCACAATGTGCTGTCAGAACTCACAGCATTCAGGAAAATTTAATTGATGACAATTATTGCAACAAATGTATTGTTTATACATTTATACAGATTATATTAGTATATTATATATACTTATATATTAGTATATTATTAGTAGTATAACTATATAAGTATATCAGTATAACTATATATTAGTATATTATATACATTTACACAGATTATATTAGTATGTTTATATTGTCAGATATGTAACATGGGCAACAGCAACTCTTGAAAAATAATTCTATTACTATTCTTACTTACTAAAAACTGTGCATTAAAAGGTTTAAAGACAAAGTAGCCAGACCTTAGAAAAATGAAAATTAATCACAGCTTGGTAAACTAACTAAACTCAGTCAGCAGCTGAACAAGTCAGGAGTTTTCTTTTCTCACAGGATATATTCCCAGCTTCATTGCAACAGAGGATCAATTATACTGCATGCAAGTCTGTCCTGTAAACCAAACCATATTGTTCTAGAAGCAGGAATATATTTTGGTAGTGAGTAAGTTCAAAAGTTCTGAGTTACATGAAAACAACACATCTTTCCCCTACCTTCCACCAGAGTCACAACTGCATGAACTATGCAATGGATAAACTAAATTAAAGACACTCCATTTCTAAAACTTGAGAATATCAGAAGTTGTATTTGATCCTACACCTTCTGAAAAGAGAAACAAATAAATAATATAAAAATACATACTTGACAATATATTTGACAATATTGGCACTATATTTTTGTGTGAAAATACCTACTTTTCAGCTTCTCACACTGTCCTGCCAGTGGGCAGGCTGGGGGTGCAGCAGGAGCTGGGAGGGGACAGATCCAGGACAGCTGACCCAAACTGGCCAAAGGGATATTCCACACCATCTAGCATCATGATGAGCAATTAATATGGGGTGTCTGGCTGGGGTGGGGGAGACCGGCTGCTCGGGGAGAGAGGCTGGGCATCGGTCAGTGGGTGGAGAGCAATTGCATTGTGCATCACTTGTTTTGTACACACTATTTTTAGTAGTACTATTATCATTATTATTATTATTTTCATTTATTTTCTGTCTGAATAAACTGTCTTTATCTCAACCCACTGGTTTTCATTTTTTTTCTGATTCTCTCCCCCATCCCAGAGTGGAAGGGCGGAGGGTGAGTGAACGGCTGTGTGGTGCTTAGCTGCCAGCTGGGTTAAACCACATTGTGACATAGATTAGTCAAAGTTAATGCAGAAAATATATAAAAAGGAACATAATAATTTATCTTATTTC
This sequence comes from Cygnus olor, assembly GCF_009769625.2. Taxonomy (NCBI): domain Eukaryota; kingdom Metazoa; phylum Chordata; class Aves; order Anseriformes; family Anatidae; genus Cygnus; species Cygnus olor. Next base: position 40,725,139 of record NC_049171.1, read on the forward strand.
AATAAGTTCTGGTGTATGCAAGGATCAAAAACTCCAGAGAAGATTAAAAACATCAGCAACAAGTCCTGGTTTCCCATTTGTTTGTTTGTTTGTTTGGTTTTGATAAATGATTATTCTCTGTACTATGAAATGATAACTTGAAACCTTAGAATTATCTATAAAATATTAAATTTACTTTCTTTGTGTCTCTGTGACCAAAAATTGTGAGCATTTCAGCCTCTGAAAGTACAATCAGTGTTTACTCCTAGTGGAGGTTATTATTTCTTTTTTATCTTTAATTAATGTACCTTAAATTAGTAGAAATGCAACTGAGAAAGAGTGTATCACTGCAATGATATATATAATAATTAACCAATTAAAATAGGCAAGGCATTCAAGAAACTGGGGCTGTGCAAACCTCATGAAGTTCAGTAGGGTCAAGTGCAAGGTCCTGTGTGTGGGTTGGAGCAATCCCAAACAGAAATACAGGCTGCATGGAGAATGGACTGAGAGCAGCTCTGAGAAGAAGGACTTGAGAGTGTTGCTTGATGACAAGCTCAACATGAGCTAGCAATGTGCACTTGCAACCCAGAAAGCCAACCATATCCTGGGTTTCATGAAAGCAGTGTGGCCAGCAAGTCAAGGGAGGTGATTCACCCTCTCTGCTCTTGTGAGATCCCAAGTGGAGTAATATATTCAACTCTGGGGCCCCCAGCACTAAAAGGGCATGGACCTATTAGAAAGAGTCCAGAGGAAGGCCATGAGGATGATCAAAGGACTAGAACACCTCTCCTATGAAGACAGGTTGACAGAACTGGGGTTGTTCATCCTGGAGAAGAGAAGGCTCCAGGGAGACCTTACACAGTGGCCTTTCAGTACCTAAAGGGCCCTAGAGGAAAGATGGGGAGAGACTCTTTATCAGGGACTGTAGTGGTAGCACAAGTAGTAATGGCATTAAACTAAAAGAGGGTAGACTAAGATTAGATATTTGGAAGAACTTCTTTTCTATGAGAGTGGTGAGGTTGCCCAGAGAAGCTATGGGTGTCCTATCCCTGGACGTGTTCAAGGCCGGACTGGATGAGGCATTGAGCAACCTGGTCTGGTTGGAGGTGTCCTTGCCATCGCAGGGTGGTTGGAATTAGATGATCTTTAAGGTCTCTTGCAACCCAATCCATTCTATGATTCTATGATTCTGTGGTTCTGTGATTCTACGATTCTATGAAATATCAACTCAAGCAACTCAGGTCTCTTGATTAAAATTAAATTCAGGTTGCTTGATTAAAATTAACTCAAGTTACTTGAGTTAAAAGATTACCTCAATATTTCCCATCAAAATATATATAATTTTTACTTTTTTTTGTTTGTTTGTTTAAGTTATAAATCTCTTAGAAATCATGAAATAATAGACCAATTACAGTGGAGGTAAACTTACATGGAAATAAATATTTCAAACTCTCTTCACATAGTTGAAATCAGATATGTTCCAGTTTCCTTCATTTTTTTTTTCATACAATGATATTATAAATATTAGCAATATGAAAATAGTTGACACGTATTTTAACAAAATTCTTCTTTGCTCTTCACAGCAATGCAGAACAGGTCTTCATTAAAAATATTAACAGTTCATATAACTAAATGATAATTAAAACTGTCTTAGCTAATGAACATGAAAATTTATAGAAATACAGTTAACAGGACCAGGGTAGGCCTACGCAGAAGTAAAAGATCCCTAATACAGGGATATTTTTTGCAGCCCTGAACACTGAATGTCATAGATGCCACCTCAGAATCCAAGGATGATTTTTTTTGTTCTGCATAAGAAACTCCACTGTAGTTAACATATTAATTTAAAATTCAAATATATTCATTTTATCAAAATTAATTTAACAAGTGATTGTTGTGCCTTATTCATTACCATATTCATTGCCATAATATGGAAAAAAAGGAAAAAAAAAAAAAGAGAGAGAGAGAGAATAAAGTTCACTAGGTAGACCACATACCATAAAATGTATTTTAGGGAGGCTAGAACTTATATCTATGATGAAATGCAAGATATTGCTTCAAAATATCAGTCTTACACAATGGAATGTTAAAATAGCTGCACTAGAAAAGTGCTTCAATGAAGTAAGTTACAATGGTTCATTGTGCATTCTGACATCACTTTTTAAAATGCAATTCCAAAGGGCTGTGTGTGAAGCTTTATTATTGGTGTTTTTGTTTGTATGTTTGTTTTTCTTTTTCCCTCAAATGAACTTATGGTGTGAAAGAATTTGAAATTAATGGCTTCAATTTTAGTCTATATCCCACTGTTGGAGTTTGGTACCAAAGCCAAAGTACATGGCTTGAAAGAATGCAGTTAAACAGGTATGTAGATGTGTTTTAACTTCATACTTAACTAGAAGCTAGGCGTAAGGTCTGCTCACATGCTCTTGTGTGCTTCAATCCTATACAAGTGCATGTCAAACTTCTTTAATTGTTGTCTGGGTGTGGAAGAAATGTTGATTTACTGTCAAACTCCTCTACGATTACAGTATGTCCACAGGTGGAACATTAACTCAGAAATATTTATCTCCTTGAAACCTCAAAAAGATGAAGCATGTGCTGTCCTGATGCCTGTATCCATGACAGATACATGTGTAAAACATTTTTTATTTTGTTTTCTGTTTCTACTCTTCATAATGCTGCTGAATTGCTCAACTGTGTGGATATTTCAAATCCATTCTTTGATCTCTTAGCTGTAATAGTGATGGAGACTGTCTAAATTCACAAAAAAATATGGTCTAACAGACAAAGAGCAAAATACTGTTGCTGAAAACCTACTGGGTACACTATATACCTCTCAAGAACATTTACTTCAGATTGAGTCCAGTCTGGTCCCACAGACCAGATAAGGCCCTTTAGTTTATTTTCCTCCAAATGGAATCCATTCTATGTACTCTATACAGGGAATCAAAGTACAGGTAGGGATAATTTGTTTCAGAAGTACATTTCCAATATGAAATACTGCATGAAATGTATACAGTTGGACATGATTATATCTCTAAGTGAGTTAAAATGGAAAATGTCAAAATATTTTATTTAAATTCAATTAAAATTTTGCAGTCAAAACTGGCAATTGAGTGCAGCCTGGTTTGTTATCATCTCATAGGTATTATAATTGTGACTCCACTTTACTTTGTCCTGCATATACAGTCTATGGACTAGCTTATACATATAGCTGATAAACTGTATTCTCTGAGTAGTAAAATTTTTTCATGATACAGACTCCAAGATCAGCTCATTCATGGCAGGTCTGAAGTTTATAAAGAAATCAGAAGTAAATCAAGTCAAAGTGTTTGTCATGTTGACAAATCAAAACAGAATTTTAAATTCTGGCTGATCAAGTATAAAATCTTACTTCTTGTCTTTATTTTTTATTTTTTTTTTTTACTATTTATTTATGTTCTGAAAAAGTCAATCATTTTACAAGTAAAATATAAGTTTTGTTAAAACATTTAAAATGATGTGCATAACAGAAAACCTTTATGCTCACATTTTTAGTCACACTTGATATATTCCTTATTGGTAATCAACAATTTTGTCATTTAAGGTGATAAACAGCAGTGAAAACTTTGAATAAATAATGTGTTCAGTCAATAAGAGCTAACTCCTTTTTAGAAATAACAGTAAAAAGAAGTTGAGTTAGTGGATTTACTCAATCATATTAAGGAAACCTTGTTGTTTTCTTCACCTTAAAGAACATACTGCCTAGAACTACATTCAGTTTTCTTCAGAATAACATCTTAAGCCTAAAGGTTGTCAAATACAGTTTTGAGCTATTTGAGATTATACCCTGTGTTACAGAAAGTCTCTCCATTACCTGTCTGGCTGTTTCACTTCTGGACCCTTCCACCCAGCTACCCACTTTGACATACCTTCACAATGAATTCCACTGCAAGCCATTTGCACTGTAGTGTAAACTGTTAATCTGATTATGATCTGATAATTAAGTTAATCTGATTATAAAACAGATTTCCTACTCTTCTGCGTTATACCTGAGTCAAATAAGCAATGTGTTGCATGCTGTAAGCTAGTACTTCAGGTATTACTGATCGCTGCACAAGCTGAAACTCACAGTGAGTCCTACCCATAGTATGGACAAACCAGTCCTGATACACAGGAGTGGTGTATGTGATTGAAAGCTAAAATACATATACACAGAAGTACACGGAGGCAAGGCAGCAGGTGGTGCCACCCCAACAAATTATTCATAGAAACAAGCCCTTGACATGGCTCCTTCCAGGGTATCCCAGCAAGGTGTCAGCTTCACGGGCTGGGATTGAAACTCATCAACACTTTGCAGAGCACCTTACAGATTGCATAGGGAATACATGCTCAGCCTAAATATTGGCTGGACCAGCAGATGTGTAGATGTGGCAAGTTCACCTATATCGGTTTTCTAGATTTGGCAACTCCTAACAAAATTTTGACTAAAAATAATACAATTAACACATAAAAAGCATTCAGTTGTCAAAGATCACTACTCTAAACTGCTTAAAGTAGATTTATACAATGAATCATCTTAGCACAGTTTTAATATGTCACTAAGGGGCATGGTTTAGTGATGGGATATGGTAGGTCAGGTTGAGGGTTGGACTTGATGATCTTGAAAGTATTTTCTAATCTAGATGATTCTGTGATGCTATTCTACAATAACGGGATGTTTGAAGATTCTACTGCCTATCCTGGAGACTACACAGTATATACTCAATGACCTGCAAGACTGTACTTTTTTTCCTGATTAATAAATGAATAAATAAATAATTGTCTGTGTATCTCTAAGACTTGTAGAGCAGCATAATAGTTTCTAGCTATGATCAGCCTATATATGCCTTAAAGAAATCAAATGTCAAGGTACATCTCTAGAAGAAATGAATGTAGGTCAGTCTTACAGTCTGAATGATAGTATAGTTTAGAAAGAGATAAAGTTAAAATGGAGTTAGGGATACTGGAAAATGAAAAGCTAAAGGCAAGTCTCTCAGTGAAAATCACAAATGCCTTTCCCAGGCTGCATTACACAAAAGAGCTAACTCTAAATCATTCAGAAAGCAGATTAGAAAATGGATCTCCCACATCTCAGGTGAGTTTTCTAATCACATGCATTCTAAAACAAGTCTCATTGAATCTTTGTTAGTGGAATTAAATTATTTCTGAGACAGAAATAAAAATGACTGAAGTCTCCAAGGATGTTGGGCACTGAACTAAGAGATAATTTATCTGCATCTCCACACCACTGCAATGAATGTTTAAATACTCATAAACCATAAAACAGTATCAACGGAGAAAACATAGAACTTCTCCTACACCTCCAGACTACATACCTCATAACTTCTAATAGGTGGGAGTTTTGTTATTGTGCTTTCTCAGGCAGAATAAACACAGTAGCTAGCTGAGAATTTTTTATTCCTAATACATAGCTGAAAATTGGATGTCCTATCCTGTACTATCAATCTAACCTTTGATAAGGATGATGAATATTTTGCTTAAAATCTTTGGCATGTTCAAGCTGAGTAGACAAATTTTCTCAAACAAACAAACCTCTTTTTTTTTTTTTTTTTTAATATATTCAAAATATTTTGATTACCTTTGGTTGGAAGGTGGCATTGTTATTTAGCATAAGTGAGACCATTACACGAAAACAATCTTCCTGGAGATGTAACATGACAGCTTCAAATGTGATCATTGTCCTTGGAAGATACATTTTGTGGTGAGAAATGAAAAAAATCTCTATCTACTTATATAATCAAAGGTTATGAGACAATTCACATATTTTGTGATTTATGCATGTGACATTGGCAGTGAGTAGGTAGAGAGCTCTCTAATCCAGAAAAGACAACAGAAAATTCAATAGTTGAAAGAAAAGCTAGACAAATAAAAACAGAAATGGAGTGCATGCTTTTTTCCATTTAGGATTTTAACAGCTTTGGAAGGAAGGAAGGAAGGAAGGAAGGAAGGAAGGAAGGAAGGAAGGAAGGAAGGAAGGAAGGAAGGAAGGAAGGAAGGAAGAAAAAAGGGAAGGAAGGAACGAAGGAAGGAACGAAGGAAGGAAGGAAGGAAGGAAGGAAGGAACGAAGGAAGGAAGGGCCCCCAGGGCTCAGTACTGGGGCCAGTCCTCTTTAATATCTTTATCGATGATCTGGATGAGGGGATTGAGTGCACCCTCAGTAAGCTTGCAGATGACACAAAGTTAGGTGCGTGTGTCGATCTGCTCGAGGGAAGGAAGGCTCTGCAGGAAGATCTGGATAGGCTGGACCGATGGGCTGAGGTCAACTGTATGAAGTTCAACAAGGCCAAGTGCCGGGTCCTGCACCTGGGGCGTAACAACCCCAAGCAGCGCTACAGGCTGGGAGATGAGTGGTTGGAAAGCTGCCTGGCCGAGAAGGACCTGGGAGTACTGGTTGATAGTCGGCTGAATATGAGCCAGCAGTGTGCTCAGGTGGCCAAGAAGGCCAACAGCATCCTGGCTTGTATAAGAAGCAGCGTGGCCAGCAGGTCTAGGGAAGTGATAGTCCCCGTGTACTCGGCTCTGGTGAGGCCGCACCTTGAGTACTGTGTTCAGTTTTGGGCCCCTCGCTACAAGAAGGACATGGAGGTGCTCGAGAGAGTCCAGAGAAGGGCGACGAAGCTGGTGAGGGGTCTGGAGAACAAGTCTTACAAGGAGCAGCTGAGGGAGCTGGGATTGTTCAGCCTGGAGAAGAGGAGGCTCAGGGGAGACCTCATCGCTCTCTGTAGGTACCTTAAAGGAGGCTGTAGTGAGGTAGGGATTGGTCTATTCTCCCACGTGCCTGGTGACAGGACGAGAGGGAATGGGCTAAAGTTGCGCCAGGGGAGGTTTAGGTTGGATATTAGGAAAAACTTCTTTACCGAAAGGGTTAGGCATTGGAATGGGCTGCCCAGGGAAGTGGTTGAGTCACCATCCCTGGAGGTCTTTAAGAGACATTTAGATGTTGAGCTTAGTGATATGGTTTAGTGGAGGACTTGTTAGTGTTAGGTCAGAGGTTGGACTAGGTGATCTTCGAGGTCTCTTCCAACCTAGATGATTCTGTGATTCTGTGTATAAGAAAGATATTCTGTCACATAGGGACTTTGATTCAAGATTGTTCAGTGACAAGTTATCGAACCCAACGCTAGCATTACTTGTTGAAGTTGTATCTCTGGTACTATGCAGGAAATCATTTGTGATAAAAGTAGGTCTCTTGGTCTGAAAATCTTGAATCTAAACTCAGTTCAGTTTAGCAAGGTAGTCATGTTCCTGGAAGCCCAGAGTATTCAATTAATATTTAGTTGCAAGATCTTCAGAGTTATTTTTATTTTTCTGTTATTGTATTGCTGAATAATGTATATTCCTTACCATGTATGGAATCACGTAGAATGATCACGATTGCTAGTGGTATTTGTGACACACATCAAAAATGTTTATGTTAGCTGGGGTGTAAAAAATAACAACACATTCTCCTCCATGGAAAACTGAGCCTCTTTGAGGCTTTGAGGATGACTGCTGAACAGTGAACTAAAAATAAAATAAAATAAAATAAAATAAAATAAAATAAAATAAAATAAAATAAAATAAAATAAAAAGAGAAAAGAAAAATTAAATTAAATTAAAATAAAATAAAAGAAAATAAAAGAAAAAGAAGAAAATTCTTCATTTAAGGATTAATATGAGCTGTATCCCATTTATTTTACTTGCTAAGATAGGACTCTGAAACAAATGTAATCTGTTTTATTAGGAGAAAGTATTTAACCCATAAAGTAACTGCAGCTGAAAAATATTAAGTTCATGAATGAGAAAAAGTTACTTTTACGTTATTTGATTCCCAGTAGAGAAGACTGAAAGCTTAGTTGCCCCACTGTAATTTTGAGGTATCACTATGTGATGTACACTAATATCTTTTCTTGAAATATCTTGTTTTGAAACAAAATGTTTCCTTCTTTCCTTCCTTCCTTCCTTCCTTCCTTCCTTCCTTCCTTCCTTCCTTCCTTCCTTCCTTCCTTCCTTCCTTCCTTCCTTCCTTCTTTCTCTACTAATATACTTATGCTCTGGGACCAAATTCAATTGTTGGTCTTTTTCCATTAATATCATGAATATTTTTTAATCGCAGTAAATGTTGACTCACAACTGATGAAATCTCCAACTCAGCTAACTTGTATCTCATGCTGTTTATTTATTAATCTTTCTATTTTAATTATTAATGATCTTTCAATTGCACTAAGGAAAACATTTTTGAAAAGTGACGGATGCTATACAGTCAAGTGTATGACAAATTGTGGGACCAGTGGAAAAAAAAAAAAAATCTCAGCAGGACAGTGTGACAACAGATGAGCATTAATTTTTTTAATCAAAATCAAATAAAGTTGTGGCTCTGCCAATAACCACTGCTGGTGTACTGGGACGGAAGAGAAGAAGCAAATACTGCAGAATTCAGAAAACTATTTTACATACTGTGAACATATCTAATGGATGATTTAATGCCTTTTTTAAATTTTAACCTGATTTTGACCTTATGAAACCAATACTTCTTAATGTGTCAAATTCAATGCAGTTAATTAATTTAGACCATACAATTAATTTTAATGAGCTAGTTGCATATTAAACGAATACAGATTAGACATTTAAAAGATATACTTTAAGTATTCTTTGTACAAGGCAAAGTACATCTGGAGTATCTAGAGTTAGTAGAATGTCCTACAAAATTGAATGGAGATAAAATGAATTGGATTCTATATAGGTAAATGACTCTTATCATCTATAAAATTTAATATGATATTATTTTTGTATAAATGAAAATTTTTAAACCTCCCTTTGAACTTTAATTTTATATATATATATATCTCCACATTATAACCAGGATATTTGTGTCAATAATATATTACTTATAGGACATTTTCATAAGGTTATTATTATTATATACTACAGTCATTTGATGTTAAATAAAAGTCAATTTACAATTCATAACATAGAATTGCCTTGAGAATATAAGCCAATTATCTATTTCTTCTGTTTAACAAACCAAAGTGCAGGAAACAAATTAATTCGAGACTTTTTCAAGACATAAATTTCAAAATCATCAAAGTATCCACTTATGCTCAGATGTCATACTTTTACTCACTTTTTCAAGGTGTTTGCTTATGCAAATAACATAAAACAAGGTGGTAAATCTTTAGATCTTTATGGGCTAGATATAACATGATTAACATAACAGGACTGTGCAAAGAATGTCATGAAGACAGAAAGAAATCTCAGACAAGTCACAAAATGGTTTCCAAAAGCAGCCTTTCAAAGTTTTGGTTCACCTGATTGATCTTATAATACTTGCAATTAAGGAAATAAATAAATAATGATTATAACCAATATTTTTAAATAGTATATATTTTAATCCTTGAAATTTCTGTAGATATATAACTTTTTGTCTCATCCTACACTGTAGAAGTTCTTCACTTTTCCAAGTTTTTCATAAAAATTCATTATATATTTGCATTGAAAAAAATCACTGGTTAAATAGCTTAAGCTTTATTTAAGCTTAAGCTTTATTTAGAAAAAATATAACATTTGATCCTCCCAACCCGTCTTTAACAACTTCACCAATTCTTTTAAAATGATCTTGAACTACCTCAAAAGGATGAGTTGAATGTTCCTCTCTCATTCTTTCCCGTATCAAGAAACACTCTGGAGAGCTGAGAAATGTATGTTTGCAGAGGAATGAACAAACTCTGAGTCCTTCATACCTTTGAAGAGTTGTAAACACAGAGCTTTTTAATACAGACAAGAAAGTTGTCTTTTTGCTACAATTTAAAAGAAACAGTTTCTGAATTACTGTAACTGAAGCATGCTTTATCAAATGAGCATAGGGAATATCCTCAACATGAAGCCTTCTGCTAGACAGTCAGTGGAACACGTACGTTTTGGACAGGGTTTAAATGTAATCTAGTTAGAGAGCTGGTCAGACTTGTCAACTGAAGAAGATTTGACACATGGGAATCTCTGATTGCAGCAAATCCACAAACATAAAAAATAATATAGTTTAATTTCCGGGAGATTAGTATTTGATTAACTTCCTAACTGAATCAAACTTCAGTATGAATTCATATTCACACTGCAGCCTTTTCTGACTCCAATCCTTCCATCTCCTCCACTATCTTATGTTAATTTTCCCAGCATTCTTAGCTCTCATCTACATAAATTATCTACCTTCGCAGTGAATAAAGAAAAAACATTTTTAGCTGGTGCTGTGTGTTTTTTGACTGTCTTTTCTGGACACTGTACCTTAATTGTTGATGAGTTGAATGGGCTTGTGGACTCTGAGACTCTGAAGATCTAGATATGGTAAACTGCATTTGTGTACACTGCGCAGGGCTGTCACTGACTTCAGTCCTTTAGCCATTAGGTTAAGAGATTAATGAGGAAAAAATTGATACAAGTAGACAGCAAGATTGTATAAGCTTAATTTCTTTAGGTGAAAAGGTAATATTTGAAACAGTTATACTGTTCAGATTCTTCCAAAGATAGGTAGCAGCTAACGGGCACATTTGGGGAACTACATTTTTATAAAGAGGTATTTAAATTTCATTTAAGTCACAACAAGATTTTTGGTTTTGGTCAGGGATCAAGGAAAACAAAACAAAACAACAACAACAACAAAATAATAATAACAACAAAAAGCAGTCCACACTAATATTGGATTTCAGCAAAAGCAGACTTTGTATTACTGAAAATCTTGCTTCTTAGTAGTGTTTTATTTCCAGAACTGCCTATTTTGTTATTGAAAATGTGACAGCAATAGTCTACTTATTGTTAGCTGAAAAGCGTGTTATGGATATTAGTTAATTCTGGGCCATTAAAACTTTGTGGTAAAGAGATTGATAGCCAGGATGAAGCAGGGAGAGGTCTAAAAACCCTTGTTTTGCAGTGAGTCATTGATTAGTCTTTTTTATCCAAATGTAGCTGCCTACAAACTACATTCAGAGAAAAAAAACTGTGCACATGTTGTTATTCAGATGATTACACAGGTACGTTAGCAGTGTGATGATAATCACTTTTTTGTTTGTTTGTTTCAAATTTAGTGCAAAAGAATCTCTATGACCTTTTTCATGCGCAATAATCACAGAAAAATCACAGAAGCAATTTACTATATTAAATGGAAAATATTTCTAAATTCTTAATTATGACAGGCAATCCAAGACTGAAAAAGATGATTAAATACCAGGAGCATATAAATCACAGAATCATAGAAACATTTAGATTGGAAAAGACCTCTAAGATCATCAAGTCCCTTTTAATTTTCTTCCTGCACAGTCTCATGACATCTTTGTAGTCCTCCTGAGTGACCCGCTTCTTCTTCCAATTGTCATAAACCCTCTTTTTCTTCCTGAGCTCTAGCCACAGGTCTCTGTTCATCCAGGCCAGTCTTCAACGCCAGCTCATCTTTTGGCATGTGGGGACAGTCTGCTCCCATGCCTTTAGGATTTCCTTCTTGAAGGGTGTCCATCTTTCCTGGACTCCTTTGCCCTTCAGGACCACCTCCCAAGGGACTCTGCCACCAGTCTCCTTAGGAGACTAAAATCTGTCCTTTGGAAGTCCAGGGTGGCAGTTCTGCTGACCCTCTTCTTTACTTTTCCAAGAATCGAGAACTATTAATTCATAATCACTATGCCCAAGATGGCCTCCATCACTCACTAGTCCTTCTCTGTTAACAAGCAAAAGATTCAGTGGGGTGTTGTTCCTAGCTGGCTCTCTCACCAGCTCTGTCAGGAAGTTATCTTCCACACACTCTAGTAACCTCCTAGACTGTTTCTTCTCTTCTGTGTTGTATTTCCAGCAGATGTCTTGTAAATTGAAGTCCCCCATGAGAACAAAGGCTAGAGATTGTGAGGCTTCTCCCATTTGCTTATAGAATATTTCATCTGCTGCTTCAGCCTGGTTGTGTGGTCTATAGCAGATTCCCACCATGACTTCCGCCTCTTTGGCCTTCCCCTGATTCTTACCCATAAGCACTCAATCCTGCCATTACCATTGTTCAGCCCTAGACAATCAAAATACTCCCTAATATACAGGGCTACTACCTCCCCCACCCCCCACCCCCCCCACACCCCCCCCAGTCTATCCCTTCTGAAGTGTTTATAGCCATACGTTGCAGCACTCCAATTGTGTGAGACATCCTACCATGTTTCTGTGATGGCAACTATGCCAAAATGTCCTTGCTGCACGCTGTTTTCCAAACACCATCTAATCTTCCAGGACAAAACAAAAAAATGAGCAAACAAACAGACAAAAACACTTTGCCATAAAACTGAGTTTGATAGACTAATTTAGCTCATTAGTTTATTCATATAAATGCAGTCAAAGCAATTTTGTTTTTCTTTGTTGTTTCTGAAAATTTTACTTATGGCAGTCAGAAAGAAATAAGGATAAGTGTTTTGTGCATGAATTAATGTTATCAACCAGAGCCATCAAGCTCTAATTTTTAAATGATGCACTTCAGAGGAAGAAGCTAAAATTCTCAGGTTAGGAATGAGAAATTCTTGGTTCATTTCCTAGTTTTGACATTGACTCTGAAGAAGCCACTTTGTGACTCCACACTTCATTTTCCCCACATGTAAAATTCAGCCATTACTTCTGATTCTTGCTTTTGAACTTCAGGCCCTATGCAACTTTTACAGCACTGAAAGATAAAACACTCAAAGACTTCAACATGGACACAAAAGGTGCTCTACATTTGTGAGATGTCAACAGCCAGCATCAAAAATCCTTGATTTTAACAGTTGCATTTTATTATTTTTATTTTTATTTACAGAAATAAATAAAAACAGCATTTTTGTGCAATGATTATGGGTGATTTTTCAAAAGAAGTTTTGAATATCATAGCATCTCACTCCCTAAGGAAAGTAAAAAATATTTAGAAAATATAAAATGTGTGTGCCAGTACAGGGACATCATCAGAAGAAAATTATACCTTTACTAGGAGAAGAGAGCAGCAATAGAAAACGTCCCAACATATAAAGAGAAATTATTCCTTTCAAACAAAATGTAGTTGAGAGAGATGGTAAAAGAAGATTATCACTTCACACTGGATCTTTGGATGACTTTGGATCACTTTAGCTCTTGCCAAAGAATTTTAAGAAACCAGAGCTTAAAAACTGTTTTTTGTGGGCATCTTCCCTCCCATGGTTACTGTTGTGTAGCACCAAAGGAAAACCAAATCCAAGGTCCAGGATTTCCCTACCAACTGCATGAAATGTGTATGCAGGGGAATGTTGCTAAGTTTTCTTACTTAGGGTTTGTGTAATGTGACTGTAGCTCCCAAGTGGTGTACTTAGATCCCAAGATTTGTCTGGGATACTGCTCTTCTACAGAGTAGAAACATTTTTATCTTTGTTTAATTTTTTACCTCAGTTTCTGAGGATGAACTTGAACAATAAACATTAGTCAAACAGTTGAGGTTTTACAGGACCAGTCTGAGCCTGTACCTTAATTTTACACCAGATTTTGCAGCTTCCTCTTTGCAGCCTGTTCATTTTACTGGGAACAGAAAATAATTCCTCCTTCCTTTTACCACCTATGGTAAAAGCAAGGAATATTGCCCAGGGCTAATTGAAGTAATGCAAGTCCAAAATAACAAGGCACAACATTTTTGGAAACTGGACATTTCTGTAGATTAGAAGAGACACAACGAGAATTGGTATGTTATAATATGGTATAAATTGGTATGTTATATATAAGAAATTATAACCAGGAAATTTTAAATTAAAAAACAACAACAACAACAACAAAGCAAACAAACAAACAAACAAAAAATCAGAACCAAAACCAAAACCAAATGTGGATAAATGAATTTAAAATGTGAATATTAAGATATGAAGAAAATAATCTCATAAATTAAACAGTACTGGAGAACAGAGAAAAAAAAATCCAAGCCCAGACAATATTGATGACATAAGTTATAAAGAAAATGCAGACTAAATTAATAGAAATAGCTGATAAATAATACTAAAATTCTAAAGTGATAGAAAAATAGAAAAAAAATAATAAAAACATCCAAAAACTGATCTTAAAGGCAAAAAATGTTGTATGCTTTTACATGAAAAAAAAAAAAATGTATTTATTACATTAATTGAGTACAAGTGGTTACATTAAATAATTACAAAATTAAAAAAATAAAAACAGATGAGGGCAAAAAAATAAATAGAAAGGGCTTCATAGCTGGTGATATTAAACTAGGCAGAATTATTGTGAATGCTTCCATATAACTGGAGAGATTGAAGAACTGTCATTCAATCCAATGATGAGCATGGAGAGAAGGATTAAATCTTGCAGTCATGAGTTGTCAGAGGGATAATAGACAAACCCAATAAACATATAATTTTGCCTATGATACAAAGGATGAGCATGAAAGTAAACATATCTTCTACATTGTCAACATGGACATTGAAATCATATGAGATTAATAGTCTCAGGGATTCCAGAGACAACTGAGAAAGAAAATCCATAAATTCATTAGGGAATCTGTGTTAGATCTTGGAAGTCTATAAATTCAAACTATTGTGAAGGTTTCAAAAGTTAAAAGTGAATAAAAAAGATGGAAGACACAAAGCTGGTGACACATTCATTCTTCAGGAAGAATGTAAAGATCTTCAGTACCACACCCACTTCCCTCCTACTCATAAATTGAATACACTGAATAGATAGTTCCAGCACAGCCAGACTTGATGTTGGTTTATGAAGTAGCTTTTAGATTGTGTCAAATATTAAAGCACTAATAATATGAACCTAGTTTTAATTTAGAAAAGCAATTAAGATATGATTTAAGCCCCATGATGGGGTGTAATTTAAATACCTGCAGTAGAATACAGGTGAATTTCTGAGTCAAGACATATAATAAGAGGTAAGTGAAAGAAAATACAAAGAGTTAGACAATGCTTGTATATTTCAGAATGCTCTGTTTTTGACTTTCTGCTCTGAGTTTTGACTTAGCTCTAGCAGATTTTTTTTTTTTTTGAAGAGTCTAATAAAATTAAAAATTATCTAATTAATACAAAGCATAAATTAGTTCATTTGATGCCCTTCTTGTTCTGGCACTGCCAGTTAAGTCATTCTTGTCAGTGGAACAATCTCTCTTCTGAGTCTGGAAATATTTCTTTTTAATGATTCTACCTAGAACAGAAAGATAGCATCACAAAAAAAAATCCTATTTTGGGCCCTAATCCTTTATTCATTTACAACACATTTGCACATAATGAAGTGTAACAGCACCTAATACACAACATGCAAACCTGGCAATACTGCATTTGTAACCTAGCAACCACCCAAACGAATGGAAACATCAGGTGAATAAATGCATGGTTTACCCAGATTCAGGTTGTAATTGATACTGGTGTTGAGCTTCCCCTGTAGCTCCAGGGTTATTACCATAAGCTTTCAGGTGGCAGACCCTATGCCAGAGCTGTGTTTGACGGGTAGGTGGTTAGGTATTGGGTAGACAGATAGAGGTGAGTACATCCTGTATGCCTAAAGATCTTTGATATATAAATCTTTTCACAAATGAATATTTTAAAATAGAAAACAATAAATATAAAAATAATTCCAAGTATAAGTTATAATTCACCTTTCTCTCATTACTGGAGGGAGTTATTTCTTTTAATTAGACATAATGCTACACTGGGTTTTGTTTCTGTCTGGAAAACACCTAAGACACTGATCTTAAGCAAAGTATATGATATAATACTGACATTATGTAACATATTATCTGGTCACAATTTTACTTAGGTTTGTTTGTTTGTTTTGAATAGTACCAAAAACTGTTTGTGTTTTATCTGCTTTTATTTTTAATATCTAGTGACAGCAAGTAAAGCAATGTTTCAGAAACAAATTTCACTTTCTAAATATGTCAATTCATGGTGTCAAACTTGTTTTTTTCTTCTCCAGAGGTTATGTGTTAAGAAATCTACACAACTAGAAAAAGCAGAAAAAATCTTTTTATGTAGCAAAATGCTACTAAAATGCAGGTGCCCAGGATAAACTGGGTCATACTGGGGACCATCCAACTTCCTTAATACCAGTACTTAAGGATGAAAAATTAATAAGTGTGAGTGGTCTTAGGTTTCATGCTTTTTAAAGAGCTCTGTACTTCCAAATGTAGTAATTTAAAGATATTGCCAGCGGTATTCTGAACAACAGTGCTTAGTTTAAAATCAGAGTTTCAGTGAGGAAAAACAAAAACAGTAACAACAAAAATTACAAAAAGGAGAAAAAAAGGAAAAAAGAAAAATGAAAAATGTTATCAGCCAGGAAATTTCCCACCACAGATCACTGCATGAAGTTTCTTGGGAAATATGAACACTGATTATTTTTTTTTTCTATGATACTTTTGCAGATTCTTGCAGATCACAAAAGACTTGTATGTGCATAAAAATAGTAATTCAAACAACTTATTGGAAGCAAATATTTAAGTGTACATGCCGTAGAGATTTGAAAAACTGGAGTAATTGGAACCAGATATTTTTTTCTTTTCTATTTTTTTCCCCTCTTGTCAATGTCTTAAAGACAAAAAGAAAAGAAAATCTGGATTCCCATTTCTTCATCTTCAATGTCTTTTTGGTCAAATGTTGAAGCTGTATGGATGTGTTTTTCCCCTAATGAATATTTTTCTTTTAATCTCTTTCAATCAAACTCTCTCTGTTCCAGCCTTAACTGTTGTCAGTCAGTGTGACTCAGGACTGCTGCCTCTACTATATTTCTAACCTCTTATGGTTTTTTTTGTTTGTTTGTTTTGTTTTTTTTGCTGAAAAAATATTGTTGCAAGACTATCCACTGCCTTGTGCAGAAGCTTTAGGCATTTCTGGTTTAAGAAGAACTACTGGCAGATCTGTCAAGTGTCTAAAGTAGTGATGATTTTTCCCAAACTTAATAAGTCCAAAACTGTGAATGAGCCTAAAGGCCCAGTCTGACCTCGAAATGGATTTGGGTATGGCTATCTCTTCCATATTTCCCTAATTACAGAGGAAGAGACACTCAGAGCCTGGCATTCCCAAATCCAGTGGCTGTATAGTCATGTTTTTACCCTCCTGAATCAGAATTTAAATATTTATGACAGTGGAATAACTCCAACAGGAATGATAAGATGAGCAAATAGATTGGTAATTTCCTTTATGGATACTATGTTCCCATGAAAAGCTTTGTTTTGCAGAAATCCACATCTGCTAATGAAAACCTGTGGTTTTGGATTTTTATTTTTTGGCCGGGTCTAATATTGTTGTATCATACTTTAGCTACTGCTGATCAAATTGTTGTGTTGCAGAACCCATAAGCATAGGCTATATTAGGCCCAAAAGTGTCATCAAGGTTTGCATGAGAGTGATCTGGCGTGCTGAGGCAAGGAGGCATAAGTGGAAACAGAAACTTCAATTGCCTATATCACATCTCCAAGGTGTAGTGAGGCAAAGCACAGCTAAGCCATGCTTCCAACACCTCAGATCTCAGGAGTATGTTATCCAATTATCTCATGGCAACCACCCCATTAGGGCTCTCTCACTGCTATTAGGAAACACTTTGATGATCGGTGGAAAAGATATTTTTGGAAGTGGAGGACGATGTTTTTCGGAAGAGAGAATTACTGTAATCAGTGCATTGTGTTGCTAAGTTGGAAAGGAGAGACAAAACATTGTTCCATCTTTGTTGGCTTCAGTAGCTGTTAAGAAAACAATACCTCAGCCTTGCAATTTCTTCACATTTCAGCAAAATTCAGACAAAAGCTTCTTGAAGAAGACTAAAAATGCTTAAGCATCATTAAAAAAAAAATAATGAACAAGCTGTTGTAGGGTAAATTCACAATGTAAGCTGCAGGGTTTATTTAGAGCTCACCAACTACTCCTACACTCTTACCCTGCTACAACTGCAACGCAACTTGTGCCTCTGAGACTAATAGGTTCCATACTGTGCAACATTAACTGCCAGAAAATGACATTATGTTTTACCATAGTAAAGGTGCTTGTTACCCACATCTTAACACCAACATTGACAGTCTTGCTGTGGCAGTGTGATAAAATTAAGAAAGCTTGCACATGCTTATGTAAAATGCATATACAGAAACACTGAGGTGAAGGCAGACCAGGTTGGGGCTAAAGGAAATAAACCTTGGAGCTCAGCCTCCTTTTAAATTTGAGTACAAGTAGAGGTGAGAGTTGCTCACTACTTCAGCAAGTCCTCTGGGCTATGTCACTGTGAGCTACTCAGGGTGCAGAGTTCACTATATAGGCATCCATATAGACACGGGCTCAATTTAAAAACAATGTCCCAGGCACTTCATGGTGGGGTGCTTAAGAGGTGGTAGTGCCTAGCTCTTTATTCTGTCAGCCAGTGAGAAGTTATGCTTCTTTACCCACTAGATACAGTGGAGTTACTGGAAAAGAAAGTATGTCCTCAGCTCAGATGCTTCAGCACCAAAACCCCAACCTAAAGCCACTTCTATTAGCAGTTTGATAAGAAAAGGACTTTGTACAGAGGCCAGCTGAAGTGCAGACATTCTTTCTTTTGGGACAGTTCTGATCTAGGGTGTTGGGGAATCAGAACTGACAGTTACTTCAATCATTTTTTAAAGACGATCACCATAACTCCTTAGCCACTGTTCTAAGTTCCATAACTGGAATAACTATGAAAGAATATTGAAATATTACAGTTTTTCACTTATCCACTTTTTTCTGCTCTTATGCTAATGGTAATGCAACCCATCCCTAGGAAGTCCAGATTTAAATCTAGATTTAGCTGTGTTTTCACACTCTATCAATTTCCTTTTCTGTTGATATTCAGTAACAATGGATCTTCTTAACGAAATTTTTTTATTGCTTTGGGGACAAAATCCTGAAATAGTATGCCTATGTCTCCATTTAAGATTGGCTAGATATCCTATCATTGGCCTCTTGCTAAAGCAAGCAAAAATCTCACAGATACTGAGCTTTAGAAAAGCTTTAGTCAGCAAAGATTCAGACAGGCCGTTTCCTCATTCGCTTGAGTATTCTTCTCTCCTTTTAAAGCCAATTGAACTGTTGGGATCCAGCAACTATCTGTAAGTTATATGCTGATGCAGCACCTGTAGCAACAGCCCAGGAGTGTTGCTGAATCTGAAAAGAAATCTAAACTTTCTTTTCACACAGTTGTAGAATATGCGGCCTCAAATTCTTGCTAAGATTCAAATCCCCATTAGAGCACAGGGCAGCCACAAGGAAGAATGCAGTAGGTCCCCTATTATCATGGAGTTAACTATGATATATACTATGTAGAAGCTCTTGACATTCCTTTTTGTCATTTCTGTGAGCAATAATAATACATGACAAGATTTAGACTGGCACAAGTATATTGTCTGTCAGAGGCGCTTCAAGATTTTATTTGGCTGTTAGTCAGCTCACATTACCCCAGGCTGTTTGATACACAGAGCACAAAACAGCTTAACACTGTTGCTATTAATGTTCAAACCACACTGAAAACACTTAATTAAGCAGCATACTGCAGTGTAATTGTTTAATAATATTTTGATTAGGTTGTTTAGTAGACAATCTTTCCTGTAAAACATTTTCTTTCTGTCGAGTGACTCTTTGGGAAAAGGCGATACCAGAATGCTCAGGATCCTTTTATTTAAAAAAAAAAAAAAAAAAAAAAAGGCAGGAAGGTTTGATAAGTCTTTTTTTTTTTTTTTAATTTTATTTGCTTGTTTTGCAGGTTTTTTTCTTTTTTTTTCCCAGTATTTATTTATGAAACCTCTTAAACTTTCAGTGTTGTTATGGAAGATCTATTCCAAGTAATTATGAAAAAAGTGCAAACATAGACTTCTCCAGACACAAACAATAAATTGGTGAATCTATTCAGGAATCTTAATCCAAATTCATTGTCCTTCCAATAATAACATCCAGAGCATCTGCCAATCTCTTCAAGCCTGGCAGGCACTCATAGGAGTTATGGCCTTCCTCATGCTTTAAAATAGGACAGAATTCTGGTTTTCCATTTGAAAAGATATTTGGGTAGACATTAGCATAATGACAACAAAAGTACATGACAGAAGTTGCTAGCTTTCTCTCAGAAGCCATGTAAAAGATTAATTAAGCCTTGAATAGAAAAATATATAAGACGGCCAGGGGGAAAAAGAAGGTGTGTGTGTGTGTATATATTGTAAGAGGGAACAGAAATTATGGATTTGGCTAATCTAGCAAAAGGTATAAGGAGATATGACTACCTTGTGTAAAGTACATAAGAGATAAACAACATATATGTGAGACTGGCATAGGAACAAATGAACTGGGCAGTGATGGGCCAAGGATGAGAATATTCCTGAGCTTCAGTTAGGTGTAGATTTTGGACAGTCATTCAGTAAGTCTACAGGGACAAATAAACCAACCTGCTGTTCAGGAGTGACAAATTTAAGATATATGGTGGCTGTGACAGTAGAGAAATGGATATGATGACCTAAAATGATCTTTTCCATCCTGTATTTTAACAAAGGTTAAATCAAAACATAGTATAGGGTACTAATAGTTGAGCTGTCAAGACTTTCTACATAAAAAATTGGAACCAATTATTAGGAAATTGTACACCCCTTACATTTCAAGAAACATTTCGTTTAAATCACATATAGAGTACAATTGTGGATTTAAGGTAAAAACTCGCATTGCTGCTGTTGTGAAACCTTTGGTTTTTGTGACTGACAATAATCTGCTTTTAAGAAACTATTGTTTCTTAAATGTTAACTTCATAAACAGTGATTTGAATAAAAAATAAAAGCTTATTTTGTTTTGTGGATATAGGTATTAAAAATAACACCTTTTAAAAATAAATAACCTGTCTCTAAACATCACTTCAATAGCTTGTTTCCTGCAGTATTTGGAGGACATATTGAAATTAGTGGGCAGTGAAGTGCCAAGAGACTTCTAGCTGTCTTTTCTCTGGCTCTAGCAGGGCTTCAGCTGCAGACTATCCAGCTAGAACACTAGACCGGCAGCAGGTAGCTAGTCAATGTTGCTGGCTTTTACATTTGAACTGTCCAGTCATCTGAAGTTGTATCTTCTGTGGCTTGGCACAGTCTAATGGCAAGGTCCCTAATGAGATATGACAGAATGGTGAGTGTTAAAGGAGACATCCTTTTGCACCATTGAAACTGTAGTGCATCAGCAGCAACTGCTGTTTATATTTGAGAAATAGGACTTTTAAGCGGAAGCCATGTGCTAAATTCATGGAAAAAAAAGTAAGCATTGAATTTGACTTCATAGAAAACTTTCACTGCAATGTTCTTGCCAGCTCTGCAGTCATGCCAAGATCTAGTTTTAATTGTTTCTCCCTGAAGATACCTGCAAAGAGAGTATAAGCCTGTTCAGCGTTATTCCCATCTGTGCCAGTTCTGGCAAACTGATATGGACATTGAGTTACATTTTTTTGTTACAGCTTTCTCTCTTCTGTCTGGATTTACAGTCACAGAAGGAATGAAGAGGGCAAATATGCTACTACTCTGTAAAACCAAGTGAGTGTGCTGACAAGTTTATCCTGAAGCAACAAGTAATATGAAGATTATGGCATACTGTAGCAATAGAAATTTCAAGTTATTTTAAGTGGCAGCTCTTTGTAAGTTCTCAGACGTCACAGAAATGAAAAACGTAGTAAAATTATCTAGCTAGAGTTGATGGAAAGGACTATATTCTCATCTTTAGCTGACAAAGGGATACCTGGGGAGTTGGGGAAGTTTCTAACCTAAGTTGTGGTCTCTAAATCTGATATCAAGACCTTTAAAGGCAAATAAATTCTACTACGTGAAGACCAATGCGATAATGATGTTCAGCTTTGACCACTCTGCCTTCCTCTTATGCTCTATTTTACTTTTAACTGTGATATTGCTTAGTCTTTCCAAATGCCAGTTCACCTCTGGATCCTTTGTCAAAAATCCTCACAAAAAAAGAGGATTAACTGAATGGTGCTAGCTTTTATATCTATTATATACATCATAAATTTATAGATTGTCAATGTGATGCAAAATGGTCTGTCTTAGTGCAACAGTTTACAATCCATGGATCAAATGTCCTAAAACTATTTAGATTTTCCTAATGGGAAATTGAAATACTAAGAAACATATCATACTGAAATATAAACATACATTTATATACGTTTACAAATAAACATGATTTCTTATTTATACCTGGTAAATATTCATAATTATTTCCATATCCATGTATTAAATGCATATTACAAATATAAAGATCAATATAATGAAAATATTCAATAAATGTATATCTTTATCAATTTTCAATAAATCTGGATTAATACATTTTATCATTAAGCTGATCATCATTTTAAATGGGCATATTTTAAAATACCTTGATAAAAGGAATTTAAAAAGACCTTCCATTTTGGATACAGAACTGCATAGAGGTGGAGGGGAAGACACTGCTCTTCTTCACAGCTTGCATGAAATATAAAATAAGTATCCTGTGTAAGATATAGGAAGAAAAACTTCACTCAGTTTAGTGCTACCTAAAGCATCTCTCTTTCTCTCTCTCTCTCTCTCTCTTTCTCTCTCTCTCTCAACCCAGGTTTAGGCTCACTCCAAAATACATGTGCGCTAGTCCATATCAGTAGAAGGAGGTGAGTGAAAACCTGTTTCTGTAAAATGGAAAGGAGCAAACAGAAGAATAGATAATATTCTGCAAGTATGAAAAATGGTAGTGAAAAGAATATGGGAAAGTACCATTCTCCAGATACTAGGAAAAATGCTTCTTTCTATGAAGATATTAAATCTTTGAAAATTATTGCCAAGTAAAGATGTAGAATTTCTGTTCCTGGATTTATTTATTTTTACTGCTTTTGGTGTTGGTTGGTTGACTTTTTTTTTTTTTTTTTTTAGGAAAAAGTTACTCAAACTTTTTTAGGAATTATTTTTGCAATGGAAAAATTGATTTCTTGTTGTTCCTTCTTGTTGAATACTGTATGAGTTTCTCCCTCTAGGTCTCCTCTAGTCCTTTACTTCTTCCTGTCACTTATTTGTTCTCAGCTTAACTGGATTGTCCCTTAAAACCAGGAAAGTTTTAAGGGAAGAAAATATATACAATGTACCCCTGTGTACAACACTGGATAAAAATGTAAATGAGTTTTCATCAAAACTAATGCTTGTATAGCTTCAAATTCCTTCAATATTATCTTACTCTGCTTTCCTGTTTTTAGTCTAAAATATGATATTTTGACAAGCAAGGCAAAGTAAACTGATGTGCTTAGCCCTGTCTGATGTATGCACAACTCCCTCATGCTGTATGTGTGAGTAGAGATATTCTTTATAATAAGTGACAGTGAAATGACATATAAAAGATGTTTCTACATAGATTTAACATCTGGATTTATTTTTCCATTTATGTATGTATTTATTTTGATATTTTACTTAGGGTCAGTTCTTACTGAAGTTAAAAGATTTTAAATAAATACTATAGTATTTAACTAATATATACACGTTTATATGTTAACGTACTTTTATTTGACTCATAAAGAAGACAAACTTCTTCACTTACAGATAAATGCATTATATATTTAATAAAATAACATATTTATTTTCTTATTAGCCTTGTAAGCGGATGCCCTTTTAGACACCTGATGGCTGTTGGTAGGCTTTTGTGGGTGCTATATTTTTGCCACCATAATAACCTCGGATTGGTCATCTCTGTTTTAGAACTACTGATGAGAAAGAAGATTAAATATTATTGATGAGTTCTACATTGCAGGTTTCTGGCACATGGACTGGAAAATACATGTTTTGTTTTTTTTCACCTGCTCGAGCAATATATCTAATTTTTTTGAAAAACATAGTTTGAATACAGGATGGCTGGTCTTTCTTAGCTGATTTACAGAGAATTTGACTGTAGATGTCCTTCCTGTATATCAGGAGGGTGTTGTGTTTTTTTTTTGGGGGGGGGAGAGGTTTGGTTGGATGGCTGATTTTGTTTTGGTTTTTGGCTTCTGGTTTATTTGGTTTTGGTTTTCATTTGTTTTCTTTTTGTTTTCTTTCATTCTAGAAATTATCATTTTTGATAGTTTCAACCTGTATAAAATGTTAAAATTCCTACTGGAGTTGTAATGACAACTTACAAATTTGCAATGAAAATAAAAACCATACACACATAAAAATTCTGTGGAGAATTAGAATACATTAGTGCTCTCTTGAGTGCCAATAGTATTAAAATGCCCTTCTAGCTAGGTCCATTTATCTAAGTCCATTTTGTATCTATGTCCTTGGAACAACTGGGGAGGTGCCTGGTTTGGCCTGGTCTGGTACATACATTTGGATGAACCAAGCTTCTCAGCATGCTCTGCAAGCCTTGATCATAAAGGTTTTTTGAACACTGGGCTTTCATAAAAACAGAGCATTATAAATTTTAGCAGTAAGCTTTACAGTAGCAAGAAATGTAGCTAACATTCAAACAGTTCTGTACAAATAACATAGTTTGCATTTCCATATAAAGTGGTTTTGACTGCAATGCCAGTGCATAAGTAAGGATGCATGTTTGTACGAATGGTTGTGCATCTCTTGGGACTAAATAAATGTAGTATTTCATTAAGCTGTGCATTATGAATGATCTTAAAAATAAGTGAGAAAAAAAAATTAGTAGTCTCCAATGAGTTATTAAACTAGAGGATGTGATTTAATGCTCCTCAGTCACACATTCATAAACATATACATTCATGCATGTATTCAGACGGTAACCTCTCTGTCAAAAATACAGTCCTGGTGCCTCTGAAATCAGTGACAAAACTGCCATTGAACTTTATAGACCTGTGTTTTTACAGTACTGTGTAGAAATTGAGTTTTTTTTTTAAAAAACAAGCAACAAAGACAAGGATAACTATGGCATTTTGTCTCTTTGACAAACTTAAGTCAATTCCTTCAGAAATGTGTAGATAACCGAAGCACAATGTTTTGAATCCTTTCCTAGGAAGTTATTCACTTCGTTAGTCCCAAAAAGCTAATAGTATAGTTGGCCTACATATCACCCTGTGGAATCCCCTCACAGATGAAGGTTGGAATTTTAGTCTTGCTCCTTATTTTAGGAAGGATGAGACAGTAAAGAATAAGAAGCCTACATAATGTCATCTCTTCTTAAGAGATTATGTAGAAAACATAAAACTCATATATTTTCTAGTACCTTAAAGATTGAACTATTTCCCACAATAAGATCTTCTATTTCCTTCCTCTTAAAATTTCATGCAACTCAAGTGTTAGACCTTTTGTCCATGTGATTCTTTATGTATGATGTAGGGCTTTTTCAGGTAAAAGTATTTTTGACAGCCATGCAGAGAGGTTGTAGTAAATTCAATATTGTACAACTTTGCTGTTTCCCTCCCATTTTATTTTCCTTCTGTCTCATTGCTCCATTCCATACCGCTTAATCCTTTTGATGTCTTTCATGACCTGTTTCTTTTCTTTATTTTGAATTCATTTATTGAGCATTACAGTCCCTGCCGTGGGAAGAGATTACACAGACAGACTAAATTTTCCAGAATCTAGCTCTTCTACCAGCATTGTCTTTCATCTTTTATGCCTCAATAATTGTTACCATTTTATTTTATGTGAACAGAAGAGCATTCATCTCAGCATAGCAAAAGAACTCTCAAAAGAGATTGACAGAACATATGGATAATTTACAAAATATTACTTATACCAGCCTTTGGTCTACACCAGGAAAAGCTGGTTCTTAAAATGGTTATTCTCACCTCATGAAAGCTGTTCTACTTCCAGCAGTCAATATACTGGTCTTTGCTTTTGATCAATTGTACTTTTTGCATTTTACTTTCCAAGAAATGTTATGGGTACAGTGTACTCTCTCATCTTCTCCAGTAATTATTTTTGCAACTACTTTGACTTTCTCATAGTGTTTCCTGAAATTTATCTTATTCTAGTTCTACCTCTATAAGTGAGAAAAACACAATCTCACATTATTTACTAAGAGCATTCACTTTCTTTTTTAATTTTAAAGACATTAATTTACTTGAATAAACACACACACACACACAACCTTCTGTTCATTACTAAGGATCTTATTTTTCTCTTTTCAAGAGTGGATAACCTTTTTAGCATTTCAGATAGACTTACAAAGAAAGAGACATTCAGAAGCTTTCAGTCATGCAAAGAAAATTCAGACAATAGCAATGGTGAATAAGGACAAGGAGCATATTATGAAAAAATATCCTTAAGACTTAAGTTTCCTTATCTTGGAGCATCATAGCAATAAAGTATGAATATCTGGCATCTCTACTGGTTCCATTTCTCAATGCTTTCAGGGCTTCTCTACCTGTAGCACAATCAAGGCCAGTAGCTGGTATCCCATTTTAATCATGGCAGAGTTCTGCTGCGAGGTTTGGCAATGTCTGACTGGATCAACTCATAATCCATATTCCTCCTTAGGCCAGAAGTGTGTTTTGGAGGGGGATCTCTCAGTCACGCTCACTTACTGTGTTCTTGTTTGCCTTCTGGAGATATATCAAAGATCATGAGCTGGTTTCCTCTGGAGTGAAACTAAATATAGATGTGTATCTCTGATGTCACTAAAGAGTATTTGGTTCATGGGATCAGACAAGAACAAATCTGAACTAAAGACAAAACAAAACAATCACCAAATCCTGAAATATGGATAGTGTAGATATGAAAACTTAGCACAAACTGTTTTGTTTAGCAGATTTCTTTTCTTGTTGTTCTGTACCTCATGAATTAGACGGATATGGTAAGACAGATATGTCTTATCTTCAATGTATCTTCAAAGCTCACTGTTGTGGTTTAACCTGGGAGGAAGCTAAGCATGACACAGTTAGTTATTTACTCACTCCCCTAACCCCATGGTGGGATGGGGTAGAAAATCAGGAAAGAAAAAAAAAAAAAAGCTCAAGGTTTGAAGACAATTAAGACAGTTTAAGAGGATGGAAAAGGAGGGGATAATAACAATAATAATAACTAATATCAACAACATCTTTCTTGTAAATAGGGAGGGTCTTCTGGGTGAAATGGTGATAGGTGACTGCCTTGGCCATAGTGACCAAGTAGTCAAGTTTAAAATATTTAGTGATAGGAAAACTGCCACAAAAACTTCAACCGTGAACTCAGGGAGAGCAGACTTCAGACGGCTCAGTGAACTAGTTAGTGAGGTTCCCTGGTAAACTGCTTTTAAAGACATTGGGGTCCATCAGTGCTGGTCAGTTTCTAAGTACCACCTCCTAAGAATGCAGGAGCAGGCCATTCCTAAATGTGGAAAGTCAAACAGGAGGGGCAGAAGGTCAGCCTGGCTGAGCAGGGATCTTCTTCAAGAGCTTAGGTGGAAAAAGAAAGTGTACGGTCATTGAAAGCAAGATAAGGCAACATGGGAGGATTACAGGGATGCTGCTTTCCTTTGTAGGGTGAGAATTTGTGTGATTGGATTCTATACCTGGGAAGGGGCAACCCTGGTTGTACATACAGACTGGGAGTCGAGATGCTGGACAACAGCCCTGCAGAAAGGGATCTGGGGGTTTTGGAAAACAGCAAGCTGAACATGAGCAAGCAGTGTGCCTTTGCAGACAGGAAGGTCAACTGTACCCTGGGGCGCATCAAGCACGGCATTGCTAGCCAGTCAAAGGAAGAGATTGTCCCACTCTACTCTGCACTGGTGTGGCCTCACCTCAAGTAGTGTGTGCAGTTTTTGATGCCACAGCATAAGAAAGATATAAAACTGTTAGTGTCCAAAGGAGGACTATGAAGATGGTAAAGAGTCTGGAGGGTGAGGCGAGTGGTTGAAGTCAGGTTTTGACTGAAGGTTTGTTCAGCCTGGAGAAGAGAAGACTAAAGGGAGACCTCATCATGATCTACACCTTTCTCATGAGGGGGAGAATAGGGGCAGGTACTGATCTCCTTCCTCTGGTGACCAGCGATAGGACCCAAGGAAATGGCTTGGAACCGCAACAGGAGCGGTTCAGGCTGGATATCAGGAAAAGGTTCTTGACCAAGAAAGTGGTCGGGCACTGGAACGGGATCCCCAGGGAAATGGTCACAACACTGAGCCTGCTGGAGTTCAAGAAGAGCTTGGATAATGCTCTCAGACACGTGGTCTGACCTTTTGGGTGGTCCTTTGGGGACCCGGAAGTTGGACTCGATGATCCTTGTGGGTCCCTTCCAACTTGGGATATTCTATGATTTTATGATTTAACAATAATAAAAGAATAAAGTAAAAATAATAAAGAATAAAGCAAGTGATGCACAATGCAATTGATCACCACCCACTGACTGATGTCCAGACAGACCCTGAGCTGCAGACCCCCACCTTTCTGGCGAACTCTTCCCATTTTTATTGTTCAGCATGATGCCATGTGGTATAGGATATCCCTTTGGCCAGTTTAAGTCAGCTGTCCTGGCTGTGTCCCCTCCAGCTTCTTATGCAGACCCAGCCTTCTCACTGGTAGGGCAGCTCAAGAAGCTGAAAAGCTCTTGACTTAGTCTAAGCACTGCTCAGCAACAACTAAAACAATGGTGTGTTATCAGCATTATTCTCATTCTAAATCTAAAACACAGCATATCAGCTACTAGGAAGAAAATTAATTCTATCCCTGCCAAAACCAGGACCCACAGAATTTCCTGTGCTGTCAGATGAAGCTGAATTTCCTGGTGATGCAATATTTTGTTATATTAAGATATTCCCTCAGCTTAATGGGGAGGCATTCAGGAATTATCAAGCAGGGAAACAACTCAATGCAAAGATTCAGAAATTTTCTAGGAACAAAAAGAGAATACATTTCCTTTGGACTGGAAATTAGAGAAGAGAATGGGTACTATAAACATTTAAAAATAATTGTGTAGAGGATGGCACACTTTATAAAGAGATTAAATAAATTGATCATATTGGCCATTCCCTTGTTCTAAAGGAGGGCATGCCTTAAGTAAAGACGAGTCTGAACATAGACTACTTTTCAGATCCACTTTTCTTTCCAATTCTTTTATTTTAAGTCATATCATGCTTTAAGAAGCTCAATTCATGGCTGTGATGCGATTGTTCCTGCAGGGGAAAAATACAGGTGCTGAATAGAGGATAAACATTGCGTGATCTTAGATAAAAGCAGAAGAAACAAAAAGAATTCTGCCTTGAGAAACTAGCTTGAAACCCAAGACTTAAAAGAGTGATTCTGAAAAGAATGTATGGAGAAAGTAAGTTAGACTAGAAAATACGACAAAGCAAGATTTATGATTCCCTTAAGCAATCTTTAAATATAAAAGTGCTGAGGAAAATGCCTCAATCTTTCACCAAGGTAGTGGAGTAAATGCTAACAATGAGACACACCTATCTGGAGCCAGCCCGTTTTGTCTTTTGCTCACAGGTGGTATCAACAGCAGGACACATTCAGCACTCCTGCGGGACACAGACATTTAGGTTCAGACATTTCTATGCCATTTGTTATCTTTCATGAGTGAACTTTATGCAATATTGGTCAGAGAAAAAACTGCAGTTAGGCATACTTCATCACCTAACAACTAAGGATTAAATATCCAGTGTGGATTTTCAAGATAGATTTTCTAGTTAAAGTTTGAGCATTATCAAATCTATTAAGTCCTCTGTTTTATGATTTTCACAGTTTTATGACTTGCCTTGTCTCTTTTTGACATAGTTCCAAGAAGCCAGGTGCGGAAATGTCTGACAATCAACCATACATTGGGGCTGATCCCACATTCTCAGACACTTAGACAAAATATAGAATTATGGTTTAAATACTGGAAAAAAATTGTTTATGTGAAAAAAATGATTAATTTTTTTTTTTTTTTATTTTCCCTTTGGTTTTTATATAATGACCTCAGTAATGAGGGAACATTACTGATTTCTGCATTACTGAATTAGTAAACTGTTTCTGATAATGCCTTGACAGATTAAAAGTAACAGAGGTTTTCACAGAGTAAGGACTGCCAATTTTACTCTAAAAAAAGAACACTAAATAAGCGAGAAATAATTTGTGAAAGATTTTGAAAAGAAGCCTAAGGGAGACAATAGAGAGACAATTCAGTTCCTCTTGGATTTGGGTCTTTAATTCCCTTAAGTTGCTTCTGCAAATCTAGCCACATACATTTCCATGGTCAGACCTGTAGTAAAATTTTCTGTTGCATTATTTTGCTTGCATTTTAATTCAGATAACAAGGAGACAAACTTGAAGAGAGGATAGTTACAGCAATTCTTCACTTATATTTACTAGATGTGAGGAATTTCTGATTTCCTTATCTGCAGGAGCTAATTGGGTATTATCTGTCCTAGCAGTATGGGATTAATCTATGCCCCGTGGAAACCAGCAGAAAATAACCCAGATGTTTTTGTATGTGTTATAACGTTCAGTCTGTAATAAAGTGAAGAAATTGATTATAGATAGATAGATAGATAGGTGGATGGATGGATAGATAGAATAAAAGGAAACATAGAAAATATCACCCAGCCCAGACATGGACAGGACTAGCAGATTGAGAGCTCTTAATTGATTCCATGGGTGGTGGAGTGATTTGTCTGGTTAATTCCAATAATAAATGAGACTCTGACATATGAACTAGTTACACATTCCTCAGGTGGTTGATGTCTAACTTCTTAGAGGGACAAGTGATGTTCATCTACCTGAGATTGAGCAATAACAGGTCTGTATTATCTTTAGATGTCTGGGGCTGCACAAGCGTTACACTGACTGGCTCAGCTTGTGTCTACCCTAGCATAGGTAACCTATTGAACCCCATTCATGTTGGGGATCAGGGACTGAAATTATTCCCCACAAACAAGGAATTCCCAGTAAGTGCCTGTCATAAGCTCACATTGATAAGTCCCCCCCATGCAAACAACATGTAGTTCAACAAGTCCAAGTGCAAGGTCCTACACTTGGGTCAGAACAATCCCAAGCATGAATACAGGCTGGGCAATGAAATAGCAGCCCTGAGAAGGATTTGGGGGTGTTGGTGTATGAAAAGTTTGACATGAGCTAGCAAGGTGTGCTTGCAGCCAAGAAAGCCAACCATATCCTGGGCTATGTCAAAAGAAATGTAGCTAGCAGGTCGAGAGAGGTGATTCTTCCTCTACTCCACTCTCATGAGATCCCACACGGGGTACTCTGTTCAGCTTTGGGGCCCTCAGCATAAGAAAGACATAGACCTATTAGAGTTGGTTCAGAGTAGGGCCACAAAGATGATCAGAGGGCTGGAGCACTTCTCATGAAGAAAGGCTGAGGGAGTTGGGGTTGTTCAGCCTGGAAAAAAAGAAGACTCGGGATACCAGCACTTAAATAGGCCTACAGGAAAGATGAGGAAAGACTCTTTATCGGGGAGTGTAGTGATAACACAAGGGGTAATGGTTTTAAATTAAAAGAAGATAGATTGAGATTAGATATTTGGAAAACCTTCTTTTCTATGAGCGTGGTGAAGCACTGGAACAGGTTGCCCAAAAAAGCTGTGGGTAGCCCATCTCTGGAAGTGTTCAAGGCCAGGCTTGATGGGACTTCGAGCAACCAGATCCAGCAGAAGGCAGCAGCAGCTGCCCATGGCATGATGAATTAGATGATCTTTAAGGGGCCATCCAACCCAAACAACACTATGATCCTGTAAAAATATTTTTGTGTTAGTTTTCTGTGTCTTGCCCATCACTTGCCTGAGGAAATTTCTGGAAGACACTGGGTTTTGGCATATGCTCTTGGTGCTCATCTTCATCAGGTAGGACATTCAGAAGACTGCTTAATATAAAAGAGTAGATAGTTTTCTCAGTAGAAGAGTTACGATGTCTTACACATATTTTACACCAGCCAATTTTCATCTATGTATACTAGAAAGTAAGGCAGTTGTTGGATTACATTTCCATGGTTCAATTCTTTATTTTTTTTGTTATTGTTTGTTGTTGCTGTTTTTATTTTTGTTTTGTTTTTGTCTTCTGATGATGACACCTCTTTGTTTAAAGCATTTCTGTTTCCCATGGACGTTTAGTTCCATGGATTTTCCTTGATCTTTTCCCTTCTTCTTCAGAACCAAACAGTTTCTGTCTCTAAACTGCAGAAATCATCTTCACATATCTTAACTAAGTAAATGTCATAACTTCTACATGGGATTTCTGTGGCTTTTTTTTTTTTTTTTTTTCACTTATACATGTACAACTCACATAAATGTACAGTAT
Organism: Cygnus olor; assembly: GCF_009769625.2. NCBI lineage: Eukaryota > Metazoa > Chordata > Aves > Anseriformes > Anatidae > Cygnus > Cygnus olor. The sequence continues at coordinate 40,757,302 of NC_049171.1, forward strand.
TCTGTAACTATGTCCTGATGTCAGATCTGCAGAATGTCAACTGTGTAGCAAGCAAACTAAAGAAATATTCTGCTAATCTAAGAGTCACTTTTAGAAGTTATTTAAAATCAATATGAATGTTACCATCAGTTCTTATTTTAAAATTATATAATTTGCATCCACTAAGTATATCATGCAAAATGTTTGATAACAGGAGACAAGTCTTAGCACAGAGTTCACAACAGTCTGCTACTGATTCTGGTGGAACAGAATTGTCATGCCAATCACAGCTGAGCACCTCCTGACCTTAAAAATACAATCACAAATCTTATTGCATCAATCAGCATGATAAGTCTATTACACTCTGATGAATAACTGATTATGCCAGTCACTGCATTCACCACACCAGGCTGAACATTTTTTGGTCAATGGTCCTGAATCATTATAGAATCCATGTTAGGCAGTATTTCACAGGAAGGTATATTTCACAGAAGTGAAAAGAAAACTAAGAAAAAAAAAATATTTTTGATTAATAATTATGACCTGCATGTGACAAAAATGCCTGGGATTTTCAGGATTGTTATAGATAATGACAGTAGAAATATCATACAATTGTGAAACAACAACAGAATGAAGATAGAGAGCATGCTTACAGAAAGGGTTAATAGATACAGTACAGCATTCCTCAAGTTCTGAATACTCAAGAGTATTTGCTCATTAGAGGGAACTAACAAGATATCCTTTAAGAATATTCATTTTCAAAAAAGAAGGAATTCAGAATTAGTAATATTTTTTTAAAAGAGAGAGAGAACATAAAAAGTTGAAATTGCATATTTGCAGAAAAAAAAAAAAACTAATTTCAAACAGCAACTGATTCTGATTTCTGGAGATTTTTGAATTAATGTACAGGTTTTTCTAACGCACCCTTTAACAGTCTGTGGAATGAACAAAAAACAGTTCACACTGACTATTTAGCTGTAAGCTATCAAAAGAACAAAGAAGGTGGTTTGCTGTTTTTTTTAATTATTTTTTTTTATGCTTCTTGATTTTCCTATACATGACAGTTTTTTCACCTGAACCTAGGTTGAATTCACATTTTTTTTTCTTGAAAGAAAATAATTTCAAAAGCTTTGTTTGAAAACATATGAACAGTCTATAAAACTGAGTTAAATGCAAAATTAAAAATCCACTGAGAAACCCCTGATGAGCTATAGTAGACTAAAAAGTTTGGCTCAATTGACAGAGTGAATCATATGATGACTAACTACTTGCAAAAATAAAATTGAAATAAATCTGTGTCAGTTTCAACTTGAAAACTTCATTCTTGTTTGTTCTCTCATTCTGAATACTTCAGCAGTCAGTTATGTTATCTGACTACAATGTTACTACTCACATAATTAAGTGTAAGTGACATGCTTATAAGCCTTATTAAAATAATCTACTGTTTTGTTACACATACAAAAATATAAAACTATTATCCTGCAACAAAATAAAAGTAAAGTGAATAGAGTTGACCTCAAGCCTGAGTCAAATAAAGGCTAAAGGAACAAAAAAAAATAAATAAAAATAAAAATAAAAATAAAAATAAAAATAAAAATAAAAATAAATCAGAACTTTTCTGATAGAGACTGTCATTCACAGAAAGTTTAAAATCTAGGGCAAAGGGCCACTAATGTGGATGTGATCAATCTGTCCCATCTGGCCTCAGAGCCAGAAATCAGTCTTGCTTTATCTACAAAGATATCTAAAGCCTACATTTTTTTTCAGGGGGAACACAATGACAAAATGAATTGTGAGGTAAATCTTAACCATAATAGAAGATAAACTATGAAACAGGAGAAGGAAAGTGCTTAGGAGGCAGAATGAGCTACTATAAGTTGCTATCAGTAAGACTTCTGTACAAATACAACCGATCAAATGAAAATAACTTGAGATGTTCTAATTTAACACATCTTAAAGGCTGAAGTAGCTTTACATGTCCTCCATCCAAAACAGTTAATGCAAAGTACAGATTATACAACATACAAAGAGGGTTCCCAGTCAGTGCTCTCCTTTGTCTTTCCGATCTCCAAGCAATCTGTGCTGGGTCTGGCAGGCATGGAGTTAAATTTCCCTGCAGCAGCCCATACAGTGCTGTGCTCTGCACTTGTAGCTAGAACAGCACTGGTATTACACCAGTGTTGTGTCTATTGCTGCACAATACTGGCACCACATCAGGACTCCCTCCAACCCCACCAGAGCCAGCCGGCTGGGGTGGGCAAGTGATGGGAAGGGGACATCACCAGGGCAGCCGACCTAAACCGACCAAAGGGATATTCCAAGCCATATGATGTCTTACTCAGTAACAAAAGGTGGGAAAGGGGAAGTGGGGGGAGGCTCTCGTCGTGGAAGCGTCTGTCCTCCCGAACAACCGCTACAGGTATTGAGGCCCTGCTTCCCAGGACGTGGCCAAACATCGCTCATTGATGGGAAATTGATGGGAAGTAGAGAGTAACTGCTTTTCTCTCTCTGTGCTTCCGCATGGCCTTTGCTTTTTTTTTTTCTTTTTTTTTTTTTTTTTCCCCTCTCCCTTTTCCCTTTAATTAAATCATCCTTATCTCAAACCTTGAGCCCTTTGTGTCGTATTTTCTCCCCTTTCCCCTTTGTGGAGGGAGAGTGAGAGAGCAGCCATGGTGGAACTCAGCTACCCACCCGAGTAAAACCACCACACCATCTCATGAAGTTTTTAGTCTTTGAAATGTTGGACACAGTCCTTTCTACTAAGTCTGTTAGATTAGGTAGGCCTTCTGTATCTCATACCATTCTGGCAATGTTGGAATCAAACACCCCTATAAACAGGTACCCCTATAAACAGATACCCCAAATGATAAGATTCTAGGTCCAAAATTTTCTCTACATCACTATTTGTCATGGAAAGAATGGAAATCAGTGTTTTAGTGACATTTTTCTCTACTCTTTAAAGCACGTCTCCAGAGACCTTATTCAACCTCTACATTTTCAAGGACTTTAGTCAATAATAGGCCTCCAGTAACATTTACAGGTAAAGTTTAATGTGTCTAAGAGTGTGTTTGAAAATAAACAAGGTAAAAGGTAAGATAGGCCTATACCTGCCAAATTTTAAAGTCTAGGGATGAACTATATTCCCTTCTTTGATCTTGGTTGTTTCTGTTTATTACAGGCTTGGAAAAATCTCAGAGCTCTCACTGACAGACCATCATCTACTCATCTTGTTTTCTCTTCTTACTGCTGTTTGCAGGACAATTCAAAAAAAGAGCTTGAGGACAAACAGCGCTAGCTCCCTTGAACTGAATCTAATACACATTGTGTTTACAGCTTTCTGCAGAAGTACAGATCCTGAGAGAAATACAAAGGGAAATAAATACTTTACCATACCCTTGAAAGTCAAGTATAAAGTATGGTTTATGTTGGAGTATCAAATCTGCCTGTTGATTGAGTCTGTACACCACTTATTGAAATTATGTATAAGTCACATAGTGGCATATGGAATTATACCTGAAAGGCAGATCTGTGAAAAGGAAATCTAGCTGTGGTCAGGCTTTGCCAGAGCTTCACTAACCCTAATTTCTCTGTGAAGCAATTCTATGCATGTTCTAGCTGGCAGCTAAATAAAGGACAAGCTAGGAATCAGGAAAAAGGACATAAGATAGGAACATAATTTTGGAATCTGAATTCTAATTTCAAAAATGTCACAGTAAATGGAAAGTGATTTTTATTTGAACAAAACCATGGCCTTGGCTGAAGATTTCATGAAGCAGAGATAGGAATCGAATATCAAATAACCAGATGTGATGGGCAATAATAATAATAAAATTAGCAGTTCCTACTACCAGAAGTTATTGCAATTTGCTGCATTCCTTTTTTTTTTTTTTTTTTTTCTTCCAGCATTAGGTTCTGCTTTTTTCCAAGAACGTTTAACCAGCAGTTGCTTTCTGAGAGACAATCTCAGTTTTAACAAAAGAGATTGTCCTGCAAATCTTACAACCAGAGTGTTGTGGCAGATCAGACTAAATGACAAAAGTGATCCCTTTTGACATTGAGATCTATGTTTAACAACACTATGGTGTTGTTATTAGACAAACTCAAAGACAGAGCACTTGGTTTGAAACATTGTACTCTAGAGTATTATACCAGCAAGCAAAATCAGGCAACAAAAGTAATTCAGAATGGCTGACCACCTACAGAGAGTCTCAAGAGGGCAGATGTATTAAACGTCTAGCTATTTTGTCCTCTGTCACAGGCCCTGATACCACTTATTCACAGCAAGAAATGTCATGAGCACTATTGCCGTGGCATATAATGCAAGACTTTTTAAATTAACAGGGGACTACGTGTCAGATAATACACATCTTAGCTCAGGGTTTAAAAACTCAGGCTGTAGTAAGAAGCTTCCGTTGAGACTCAAAAGCTATTATCTAAAAGAATATATGATAAGAAAATTATATATATATATATATAAAATAAAATTAAATTAAATTAAAATAAAATAAAATAGAATAAAATAAAATAAAATAAAATAATCCAGTTATCTTCATGGGATACCCAAACTGAAAAAGAAGTTTAGATTTCAGCACTTTAACTTTTCACTGAGGATCATCATAACTGAAATTTTTGCTATGATTCATAGATTCATAGAATCATAGAATCATTAGGGTTGGAGAAGACCTCCAAGATCATCTGGTCCAACTACCACCCGACTACCAATGTCACCCACTAAACCATGTCCCTAAGCACCAAGTCCAACCTTTCTTTAAACATCCCCAGGGATGGTGACTCCACCACTTCCCTAGGCAACCTGTTCCAATGTCTGGCTACTATTTCTGAGAAGAAATGTCTCCTAATATCCAACCTAAATCTCCCCTGATTCAACATGAGGCTATTCCTGCTAGTCTTATCACTAGTTATCTGAGAGAAGAGGACGACCCCCAGCTCCTCTCAACTTCCTTTCAGGTACTTGTAGAGAGCAATAAGGTTTCCCCTGAGCCTCAAATATGGTAAAGATATATCTGAAAGGCAATAGGTAGAAATAAAAATATATTTAAAATATATTGGCACTGATGAGTTGGCAATGAACGTTTAGAAAAGAACAATTCAAGTGTTTAAAGGGTGGCAAAATGAAATTTCAGTATAGAGTTTGCTAAAAAATTACCAAGAGAGTAAAAAGTTATGCTTACATTAACAGGTCTGCATAAATATCAGGTGGAAGGGTGGGTGATTAAGTAGAATGAAAGCACTGAAATTTAGGAATGGAGAAATTTAAATATTGAAATAAAAACTTGAACACTGAGATCCATTAAATTCTGTGTTCGTATTCCTGAGGAACATGGAAAATTCCCATTGCCTCATATATTTAACTTTGTAGTGGACATAAACAGTTGTGATGGGAGGACAAATGACAAGAACTAACAGTTTTTTGTTTGTTTGTTCATTTTTCACTTATAATAGGTAGGGTCAGAATTTATGCTCATCACTTTGCAATCTAATTAAAGGTCACTAAACTAACTCAGGTGTAAACAAAATAATGAATCGTACAACTTCCAGTGGGATTCACTTAAACTAACTTTGGTCCATGTCCTTCTACCCAGGAAAGGAAACACAAGAAAAAGAGAGGTTGAGGTGAGAAATTCTGAGAAATTCTGAGATGATTAAGTCTAAAACACTGTGTATGTATGAATCAGATAGACAGACTCCATAGCATTCACCTATTTACGAAGGCCTTGTCAATGTCAGTGTTTAATAGTAAAGGTAAATAAAGACTACAGATAAATCAAATTTTCTATCAAGAGATTTGAAGTTGAATGGAAAAACTGACAGAGGATATTAGACTCTTGTGAGAGTTAAGGGGCATGGATCAACTGGATCAACCACAGGCACTTAAATTTTCAGAGGACTTCTTTTGAAGTAGTAATCAGATGGTGATATGCTAATTCACATTGAAAAGTGCTAGTCTGAGAGTGAAATTTAATACCATACTTCAACTGAGACAAGTTCTTGTGATTGAAATCAGTGCTCAGGAGAACTCTAGAAATTATTTCAGTAAACGTTTTGCTATCTAAATAATGTTCAGGAACACAAATACTGTATATAAATTATATATATTTAAAAATAATAATTTTAGGCATTAAAAAAAAGATTTAATTGCATTACTAACCTATTTCTTATTTCTAAGTAAAATGAAATCTTTAATTTGGATAACATTTTAAAATTATTTTTGACAGTAATGAAAAGCTTTCATTTGATTCCGTTTTGTAAATCATTTTATAGTATTCTTTTGAGGCAAGAAACAGAAACATATCAACTTTTCTTAAAATTTGTCATGTACATAACTTATGAACTTCACAAAAAAAGGTTTTATAGAAACCTCCCACTTATTGTCTCAGATCATATAATATATATTTACTTTTCTTTAGTATTATATGGCATATATATAGCATTTTTCATCAGAGATGAAACAACAGCAAGTTAGCAATGATCAAAAAATAAATCTATGCTAGAGGAAGGATTAGAGCTCTCCAGGGTAAAAGCTGACAAATATCTATGTTTGCAAAATGACCGTAGATATGTTCATGTTCAGGTGCTACAATAATGCTACAATAAAAATATTAAATTTTCCGCAAAAAGTTTTTTTTTTTTTTTTTCCCAGAGATCACTGCTTTTCATCTCAATATTTTAAAGGCCATTACTAGAATAAACACTGTTTATTGTTTTAGCAATTGTTCACAAAAACTACTCTGTCATTGATTTTTGCTTTATTAAACAGCACAGGAGTGACTTAATTGGTTGTTTCAGAGAGAATTATACTCTCTCAAGTCAGTTTGTCTTCATTGAAAAAACTAGGCAAAGAGTTATACAGAGTCATCGGAAAATAATAAGAACACCAGGGCAATTTATTTATTTATTTATTTTATTTAGTTTTTAATTAATTGGAAAAATAAGGGAAAATAATGCAGCAAAAGATGAAAACCCTTTCATCTTTGGTCAGAATAAATAAGTGTTGTGGAAATCCGTACTGCTGGCATTTTGATTATTTTCCAGTTCAAGCTGGTGAAAAATTTCTTCTAAATTCAACACTTTAATTCAAAGGTATGCTAGAAGTTCAGATCACTGGGCAATAAGAATATCACTGAAAACAAAATGAAGGTAGTTGATATTGTCCAGCAGTCAGATGTAACTAATGACAATTGAAACATTGAAAAGACTAATAGTCTTCAGCAACATTTAATAGACTGAAGCATTTTAAATACTGAGCATGTGTCCCAGTTTAGTTATATGAAATATAGAGCTCCTGATCGCAAAAGAAAGCTTGATATTTCTTCCAGTTTGTGCTGCTTGCTGGACTGTGGAAAAAAAAAAATAAAGTGGGAGTTCTACATTAAAAGAATAACACATTGAGAACAATAATAGATTGGGTGTGACATAGGACGGCAAGTCAAACCTTTCAATTTCTGGTGACCACTGGAGATACAAAATACATAGAAAATAACAGATGAAAGCACAAAACCTGGTGTTTTCCATTGTAATTTTTTAACTCCTTAGAAACTGCATTTCTTTTGCAAAAACATAAACAAGTTTTCATTTTATGTGGTGTGAAAGAAAAATAAATAAATAAATAGTCTCATTAAATTAACATCCAGCTAAGCTTTTTACGTTACAGCTATGGAACTACCAGAAAAACACAAGGGTCTAAGCAAATACCTACAAAAAAGAATCAATGTGTTGTGTATATATAGTTATTTGCTTTGTTGCCACGTTGAGATGTAAATAAGACAAATTAGTTGAGATTACTAGACTCAAATTGAGATTACAAGACCCAAATTAGTTGTTTGGGTTTTTTTTTTGGTTGTTGTTGTTTGTTTGTTTGTTTTTACATGTACTAATAAAAGCTGTGTTGTTTTTTTGTTTTGTTTTGTTTTTTTCCTTTGCATTTATCTTTGAGCTGTTCGAGTTGCATTTGAGTCAGGTATTTAAGTTTTGCCTCATAACCATGAAGACTAGAACTTTAATATTTGCATAGAAGCTGGGATTAATACCAAGTCTTTTGATTAAAAAAAAAAAAAAAGAAAAAAGAAAAAGAAAAAAAAAGTGAACCTAACACAAGAGATCTGTGAAACAAATCAAGCACAAGTGCAACATCATTACTCTGGTAGAATAAATGAGAAATGTCATGATTAGATATCCATCAGGAACAGAGGGAGAATGCAACAGGTCTCACCAAGATTTCAATTGTTTGCTAATAGCAAATTATTGCTGAAATAACTCCTATTATTTTTAATAACTGCATGGTTGAAATCTTGGTGCCTATGAAGAAAATTATGCTATACAGTATAATGCAAGGTGGTATGCAGAAACACAGGAAGTCTCAAGGCTAGTTAGTTCTTCAGAAGCAATATGAAATGATTTAGACAACTGGCATTGTCATGCAAAATGGTTCTCAAGGTTTGTACATGGAGGACCAATTAATGCACTGATGTTTAAGGATGCAGCTGAACAACATCAATATAAATGTCTCTGTGGTTGTGTCTACATAAATCTTTTAGTCTGAGCTAAGACTGTTCTTCTGAAATGAAACCCAGGACTGTTCTCAGTTACTATTCTTTGGTTCAAATAGCTCCTGAAAATGTTTGTAGCTAACTGTAGCTTTTTTCACTTGTTTATATCATTTTCTTTGTCCCTTTGTATCTCCCCTTATAGCTAGCTCTGTTTCATTTTGCCATACCATAGTATACAGTCTTTAATATAGATTAAACTGAGATTTTCAGTCCACTGTTGCCAGTAGTCCAACTTAGACAAATCTTTTCCCTGAGTTAGTAGTGCTGTTCACCACAGAGGGGTTGTCTTTGTGATGCTGTAAGCCATTTAAATGTTTCTGGTGATCATTTGGTGCATCACCCATTCTTCCAGTGTGCAGACTCTGAGATTCGCCTTAAGGATTCCCAACTGGACACATTTTCTCTTGGTGAATCGTTTCCTAGCTAAAATCTGCAGCTATCATACATTAAAAATTGGAAGCAAAACGTTTTGAAAATATTTTTTTAAAAACAGTTTAGGCATTTTCAAAATATTATACATTATGGCAAAAAGAAGGTTTTATTTATTTTGCTTAAAAGCAAAACAAAACAAACAAACAAACAAAAAAGGTCTGGTAAGGGAAACTATTTGACCCATCTTATTTGTTGCTATTATTGTTCTTTTATTCATCTGATAAGCTAATTTAATTTTATAATTTATTCTTAACCTCTATTCTGGTCTCTCTTCTGTGAGCTCTACTCCCCCTTGCTTAGGTTTTATCATCTACTGAGTGAATATAACACAAACAGTCTCTGACATTTGCATCATTGTCCTGTGACACATCAGTACTTATAATATCCAGAACAGTACTCTGAGTCTTGGGGTTATTCTCTGCTGGCAGCTGCTCTTTATAAGATATGCATGAGACCCCCAGAAACTATTGCTCTCTTAAAACTATGTCAGTGTTAAAACTTTTAGAATAAACTGAACAGCAAAATGCTATACCACCTCCAAGTACGCACACCAGGGTTCCTTGAGCAATCAAACTTGGTGAAATTAAAGGTCAAAAGATCAGGACTGTAACTTTAAGCAACCCTGGGGAAGGCAATAATCTTCCACCTTCGTCATATTATGCAAACTGTCCATGATCACAGAAGTGAAAAACAGCTATCAGATCACAAGATCTTTTCAGAGCTAGAAGCACCTGCAGTTAGGAACAAAAGAATTCACAAAGCCCTCCTTTCATAAGGGAAGCTTGCTGGTAGTTCAGTGTGCTACTCTTTGGTAAATGTGTGCACAGTAACCTCCAGGAAAAGAGAATATTATGGACACTAATAATTTGTATTGATTTTTGTTATTGTATTCTGTCTGTCAGAGAAAGATGTAAATATTGAAATGAATGAAATCCAGAACACGGAAAGAACTTTGAATTTTAAAATCAGCATTTTTTAAGGAACAGACAGTGGGCTAAAAGGAATGAGGGTTAAATGAAAAGTAAAAATGTTGTATTATCCACTACAGTACTATGCTGTAATTTGGCACCAGTGATGCAAAAGTGAAAATTTGCCTAAAATTTACATTGTGACTTTCCTCTTTGATTACATTGTGACTGGACTGGCTTTTATATGGGGAACAGTGAGAAGTGGCTATGCACAGGCTACCTAACAGTATTGAGAGTCACCAGTAAAAGCTGTTCTCCCATTGCTGAGAATAGCAGGCAAAATCGACATTATATGTAATGTAGCTGATTCTAAAAGAAGTACGTACTCTTGCTCAGTACTATATTGTTGTGCCTAAAGTAGCATTTTAGTTCAAGTTAGAACTGTGGTTTTCACTCAACTCTTCTGATAATCCCACTTTCTGCTTTTTATTGCACGTATAAATTAGCATGGGCTCAACGATCACAACCTAGGTTCTTTTCTGACAAAATTAAACCAGAAGATGTGCTCCAGGAATGTACCTAAATGTTCTCTGTCTGCTAATAGTCATCAGTCCTGGAAACAGGCTAGAGCAAAATGAAATTAAATTCACCCAAGTGCATACTGTGTGCACAACAAATCTCCAGCACTAACTGCTTTGTTCAACACTTGGTTCTTTTTGTACTGCTAATTTAGACGTAACTTTTGCATTCACTGTTCCTCTATGCAGTCTGCAGTGTGCAATGCTTTTCGCTATGCATTAAGGGAGAAGTGAAGATGTGGCTACTTGCAGATCTCATAAGCTTTGTTGCATAATGAAATCGGGGATCTTTAAGTTATCCATTTGATATCATACATACCATAATACTCAGTGTAAATTGGCAAGACCAGGTACCGGGCTGAATATCACAAATAGCACAAGTTCAAGCACATACTCAGGATTGATAGATCTAAGTTTTCTCTCCTCATTTTCTCTAAAGACCACTAAAACATTTGCTTAAGTGTAAGTTTATCTACACTTTTTGAAACAATGTATAACAGTGGGTCATGCCTGTACACAAAATGCAGTGTGGGGAACCTCTAGTTTTCAGCAAAGTATTTAAATTTTATACATATATATATATATATATATACTAGTACATGTACATGGCACACATAGTTTCCAGACTATTATCAGATTAATATTTTGGTTTTCAAAGAGGATTGTGATAAAATTGAGCATACAAATCCACCAGAAAAATACTACATTCAAGATTCGGATTTAGAGGAGGTGACTCAATCATGAAAGATACAAGAGTAACCGGTTCAAGTACTGGAGTACACAGTGCAGGATTTACTACATTAAGAAGGTCACTTAAAGCTTTATGTGGCATACGGTAACTGAAAAATTATGTAATATACTATTAACGTCAGAGGTGTGAACTTCAGGTTGATTTCATGTCAGGTTTTCCCAGCACAGAAACAATGCAAGCCCTGTTTATGTGTCTTACAAACATATATCATTACACTGTTCGGTAAGTGACACCTGAGCAGTTTTAATGTCAAATGAACTTAGCACAAAAGTGTTCATTGCCAAATAATTCCCATGTGTCCCCTGGCATAGGAGATCTGGTTTCCATCCTTTCAGATATCCATTCCACTGTCTGCCCATCCAAGACCACAGACTAACTCACAGAATCACAGAGTCACAGAATTGTAGTCAGTGTGTAGCTATCAAATAATACAGGTAAATGGTGCTTAATAATGTAAGAAATATAAATTCTTGCTTTCAGTGACTGGACTGAAACAAACCCAAGTATTTTTACATTATTTTTTATTTACTACTACAAGACTGCTATATATGACTTGAGTTAACACTCATTGCTCCTTTCAGCTCTACTTTCCCAGAAAAGGCAATGATATTTTTCAACACTATACAGGAGCCACTATTAATGCTTTTTTTCATTTCATAAAATTTGTTTTATAAACAACTTTTTTTTTTTTTTAAAGACTTCTCCATTATTTTATTTGAGGCATTACACTTCTTCATGTGGGTTTGTGCAGTTGGGATGAATACTGCTCCTAGGAGGACAGGAAAGGGAATAATTAGCTATTTCTCTTATAACAGCTAGATTCAGTTTGAGAGAAGCCAGATTCAATATCTTCACCTGGGAATAGATGTCAGTCCTCTCCTTAGCTTTGCTTCCCAATCCCAGTCTGTAATAACAACCATCTTAATATTTCTAACATCTCACCAACACTTCTTTGCATGGCACTTGACACTTATGCTTCTGTTCATCATTGTTTGCTGATGTAGACATCAGCAATAAAACTTTCATACATCATCTAAGAAAATGGCCTGATTGTCAGTTTTAACTATGTCAAAAACATCTGAGTCACTTTTTGGAGCCCATTTTCTCATTCCTTCCTTGTTTTCATGGAAAATAAAATCTGCCAGTAACAAAAATGGAAATCCAGTTTAAGAGGAAATGTTAGAAAATGGCCATTTGAATTTAGGGTCTTATAATGGAAACTATTTTTCCATTTCAGTTGCAGCTGTTGTTACTATTCTGCCACAATCTAGTAGATAATAGATGTTGTGTAGCTTTTGCAAAGTGTTTGCTCATTCAGGGAAGATGAGAAAATTCATAAAATGTCTAGAAAGATAGGATAGTTGCAAAGGCATATAAATGAATGCAGAGAATGTGGGTTATTTGCTGGTATGTGGAAACACTCTACTGTGGAAATAAGTCAGATGGAGAAAAATCTGTGGTATATACATACCATATAATAAATACTTCCAAGCTTTAGAACATTAAAACCAATTACAAAATTTCATGCATCTCCACAGAACCCAGTTGTTTTGTTGTTGGTGGTGGTTTTTGTTTGTTTGTTTGTTTTTGCTATCAAAGAATCTGTGAAAATAGTTGCCTAAACATCACATAAATGAGAAGTTGTAACGATGTTATTTTTTGCACACATGAAGGCCAATTCATAACACATGTCAATGTCTCTCACAAATCCCCTGATTCATTCTTGGTTTTATTACCCTTCACTTTGCAAAATGTTGTAAGCATAGTGCACAGATTTATGCATACATTTATATTAGGTATTTGTGAAAATTATAAAGTTAATATTATTATCAACCTAAATTTTCTTCTTGGAAAAATACAGGATAAACATGAAACCCCAAAGAAAAGATAGTTCTGATTACACTAACATAAAAACTAACATCCAGGCTGTCACTAAGACTGGAACGCTTGAACAGAAAGGGCCTGTGCTGACTGCACTGCTTGATCCGTATCTTAGGGCCATAATTAACACCGTACTTTATTTTCACCCCACACTGTTTTCCAAGGAAATGTTCTTATAAAATGTTCACCATTTGTGTCAGTCTCTAGATTTCATACCAGAGAGATAATAAAGCTTCATTTCCCAATTTAAAATATTATTATTAATAATAATAATTAATAATAATAATAAATCACTGTATCTGAATTTGCAGAATGACACGGTTTGCCCATTTTAATGGTCTAATGGTACTTAGTATTGATGTCAATAGAAGATTACAGAAATATTGTCACAAACAGTCAAGTGAGATTTCTGGATAGCAAACAGGACTGTGAATCAAAATATCTGGTTTCCAGGTCTTACCTTTCACATATAATTCAGCTGGAACCTTTGATGAAATAAATTTCAGCTACACTTGTCTCAGCTTTTCTAGCCATAAAATAGAAATATTTCCTTACCTCATTGGAATGGTTATGGTTTGGTTTTTGGGTGGTCCTGTGTGAAGCCAGGAGTTGGACTCAATGATCCTTGTTGAGTCCCTTTCAACTCAGGATATTCTATGATTCAGTGATTCTATGAAAGAGGTCATGGCCATTTGGTACTGTTTGTTGCACATATTTCAGAAGACAGAACATTTCATAAGGGGAACATGAAAAAAATTGGCCTGTGCCTATTTAACAGTTAGGATGAGAAAAATCACTACATTGACCTCACCTCTATCGTATATTTTCTTTGTTTCACTACTATTTCATTGAAGCTTCTGTTATTATTTTAAAAATTTTCATTTTAAACATGAAAAGTTTACATTACACTCTTCTCAAATAGTATATTTAACATACGTTTAAAAAGTATGCATCTTCAAATTATTTTCTTCTCTAGGAAAACTTAATGTTATTTTGTTCATTTGTTTATTTTCTCTAAATCCATCATTTGACAACATTTACCTAAATAGAGAATAGCTGAAACTTATAAGAAAATGCAATTCAAATACTCAAACCCTGCAAAATTAGTCTGTCATCTGCTTTTGTATGCTGTATGATTGGCTGTCTTATAGGAATTGTGGATTTAATAGGTTTAATTAATTAATTAATTAATTAATTTTATCATAAGTGTCAGATAAAAAACAAAATGCTGTATGTCTACCCATCAAGCATTTTCCATAAAATTAAGCTGGCACAGGCAGTGTCCTACTAAATTCCATCCCACAATTATTCTTAAATTTCTAAGAACTTCAATCCTTTGTGAATTTTTCAACTCTGTAAGTGAAGAGCTGACCTCAGATATTTCCTTCAGCGTGCTCATTATCAACTCTCTCCTCAAGTTTAAATCAGTGTCAGTCAAAGGCATCTATACTGCCAAACAACATATGTAAGCAGAGCTCTTTGTTATGATTATTTGAAGGTCAATGTCAGTATTAAAAAGCTCATTTCAATTCTATCTACTCACATATTGCTGTGCTTACGGAGAGAGTGGGACAGGGGATGAAAACCATGACAGGATTCAAAAGCTCCATAGATCTTGTGGTACATTTCTTCAGAGTTTTAATTTTCTCATGCATTTTGTGTAGAACCTGGACTTTAATTTAGATATGATTGATTTAGGTATCTGGAACAGGTAGATATTGGACAATGTAATGTTTTATGCTGCAATACACAAATATGTTTGTGGGTTACAAAATCCTGAGTCTCCTGTTCTCACCTATTTTGAAACAATTTAAAATGAAAACAGCATTTAAGAAGCCATTTTAACTTAAAATCTATTTTAAACAAATGCTGGAAAAGATTTCTAAAATGTGTACGATGTTACTAGTCTCTTAAGGAAGGACTAAGTGTAGTTAAAATATGACTATCTGAGTTGCTTTGCATTCTGATGGAATGGACCTAACACAGGATGATAAGACATCAGATTTTCCTTGTGCAAATGCAGGAAGTACAAATACAACCTTCTCAAACTGTGCAGTCCCAATTATCCTCATATGGAGCAGGCACAATACCTTAATCTTTGTATATTTACACAGAAATTTAATCCACCAACTGAAAAATGTTATTTGAAATTTCATGTCTGGATAGCATGTATTTACCCAGAAGAGAGAATAAAGCCAATAAGCATACATCAAGCTAACCACACAACACCAAGAAAAAAATGTACCTGCATATATTTAGTTTGTACCCTTTTAAAAAAGGTGAGTGACCTCACCAGCCATAGTAGGCATGCAAATGAGCCTTTCTTTTGTTTTAGTCCCACGGTGAATAGTCATCTCCTACATGGCTTTTCATAAAAATTCCCCCTTCCTCCATAATCCCCAAAGAATGTGTTGCACAGAATAACAACATTGCAAAACGATGTCAGCAACACAACAACAAAGACAGCCATAATAATTTGTTTGCTTTTTATTGATGTCTGCATCCTCGGTTGTAAAAACAGTATTAAATGGAAGAACTATCTACCTCAAATGTAATCCTTTTCCCTAAATATCAGCACACTCCGAGGTCAGAGAGATGTATTTTTTTATTTATTTTTTTCCCATTTTAGGTCAATAGGTCAAGGCAGCTGGCTTCTGAACATAGCTAATTTGTCAAGATTTTTGTCACAAACAGCTGACCAACAAAGAAGGTAAGAGCAAAATAGTATTTGGGAATATGTAACCGCCACAGGCAAAAGAATTGAGTACACTACAGTAATCCAAAAGTGAAAACATTATGCAGAGATTTAGCTTTGTGATTTGAGCCAAGTTAGTAAAAAAAATCATTATCATAATGGTCTATTATATATTGGACCAATTTTTATGGGAGTTGGAAACTATTACTCCAATGATGATGGTCATTGAATTGCAATTCTTTTTGTATTCTTGCACACACAATTACTTTAGCATCACATCAAACACGATTTCGATAGATATTGCAATAGGGTGAAATTCAACTATTCTGACACATAGAACAAAGTAAATAGATTCTGTGCTATGAACAGAAGTGAAGAAGAAGGCCTTTGACCAGCAATTACAGTTGTATAGCAGATGTTGTGACTCAGGAGCTCTATTGGTGAAATGCATCCATGCTATAGAGAACTGGTTTAGATTTTTTACATAATTTTAGCTGCCAATACAGTGTCAGAAAGCTCTAGTATGCCACTTACGGCCTCTGTGTCATTCCTATGTGTGTAGTTAGAAAGAAAATAAAGGATTGTAGTGTAGGAAGGATTTCTGAGCAGATATAAAAAAGAAAACATATTTGGAAATAGCAGCCATCTGAAAAGGAGGAAATATTTATCTTCACCCTCTTATCCTGGGTCAATGGGATGCCTATAAACTTCTCAAAAAGCATGCAGTTTGAATATTTGATTTGGGGCAAGCATAATGATTTTCTTTTGACTGGGCTCAAACCAGAAAAGTTAAAATTGTGGGATCAAGACAACCCTAATATTTTAAAATACTCATAAAAAAAGTATATATGTGAAAGCCTGTGAGTTAATAAGGAGGCTGTTAGGATGATTTTTATTTACAGGTGTCAAGTGCTTTCTATGATTTGTCCTTATTTCAAAGAAATGTGGGAATCTGAAATCTGAAATAGTTTTGTGACAGAACTCTGTACAACTGCCTATGTTGAGAGTGCTAGATAATATATAAAGTGATGGTAGATTGTGTTCAAGAATGAATATGCTGAATTCTTCAGAGACATGTTAGTTTCCATAAAAATGCAAATGGTTTGCAGCATGCACCTTTTGGTCTTCTTAAATGCATTCTTTTTTTCTGGAGGGTAGGTAAGGATTTCTGAAGGTACATATTATTGGTCTCAAGCTGTACAAGGGAGGTTTAGATCAGATATCACAAAGAATTTATTCACAGAAAGAGTGGTTAGGCATTGGAACAGATTGGCCAAGGAAGTGGTGGTGTCACCATTCCTGGAGGTATGTAAGAGACATGTGGATGTAGTGCTTAGGGATAAGGTTTAGTGGTGGACTTGGTAGTGTCAGGTGATGATTAGATTTGATGATGTTAGCAGTCTTTTCCAACCTAAAAGGTTCTGTGATTCTATATTATCATATTTTTATACTGGGGAGTAGTACCTTGGAGATGATGCAAAACAAAATGCCTGATTACATGTACAACAGATGTCACTGGGAAAAAAAAAGAAAAAAAAGAAAAAAAAACTTCTTGACTGCTACTTTAGTTATTTAAGACAATAATTACCAGAATCAAAGTATAAAATAGCAGCAATATAAATACCTGAATAAAAATATGACTTATATAAATACAGTTGTATTTCATTTCATGTTTATCAACTTTGCTAGAGATTGGTTTGTTTTTCTTTCTCCCACAGATTTGGCATAAAAGAGATTTCCACGAGCTTTGCTCAACTAAAGGTGGAAAAGGGACTGGAATAAAAGAGGTGAGGACTGCATTGTATGTGGTCCTTTGACACAACTGTTGTAAATATTATGCTCTTGAACTATGCCATACCTTTTTACATAAAAGAGAATTGCATTTTCATAGAAAAACAGAATCGTAGAATCATCAACAATCATGCTGAAAAAACCTCCAAGATCATCTTGTCCAAACATCACCCTACCACCAATATCACGCACTAACCGTGTTCCTGAGCACCCTGTCCAACCTTTCCTTGAACATCCCCAGGGACAGTGACTCCACCACCAGCCTGGGCAACCCATTCCTATGCCTAACAACACTTTCTGAGAATAAATTTCTCCAGATTTCCAACCTGAACCTCCCCTGGTGCAACTTGAGGCCATTTCCTCTTGTCCTATCACTAGTTATCTGCAAGAAGAGGCCGACCTCTGGCTCCCCACAACTTCCTTTCAGGTACTTGCAGAGAGCAATGAGGTCTCCCCTGAGCCTCCTCTTCTCCAGACTAAACAACCCCATGTCCCTCAGCCGCTCCTCTTAAGACTTGTGTTCCAGACCCTTCACCAGCTTTGTATCTCTTCTCTGGACAGGCTCCAGGGCTTCAATGTCTTTCTTGGAGTGAGGGGCCCAAAACTGAACTCGAGATGCAGCCTCACCAGAGCAGAGTACAGGGGAACGATCACCTCCCTGATCCTGCTGACTACGCTATTCCTGATACAAGCCAGGATGCTGTTGGCCTTCTTGGCCACCTGAGCACACTGCTGGCTCACATTCAGGTGAGCACTGACCAACGCCCCCAGATCCTTTTCCTCTGCACAGCTTTCCAGCCACTCTGCCCCAAGCCTGTAGCACCGCATGGGGTTGTTGTGGCCAAAGTTCAGGACCCAGCACTTAGCCATGTAAAACCTCGTCCCATTGGCCCATTGACCCATCAACCCATCCTGCCCAGGTCCCTCTTCAGGGCCTTCCTACCCTCCAGCAGATCGATACTTACCACCACAACTTGGTGTCATCTGCAAACTTACTGAGGGTGCACTCAATTCCCTCATCCAAATCATCCATAAAGGTATTAAAGAGGAGGGGCCCCAATAACAACCCCTGGGGAACACCACTCCTGACCGGTGGTCGCCAGCTGGATTTCACTCCATTCACCACTACTCTCTGGGCCTGGCTGTCCAGCCAGTCTTCACCCCAGTGAAGAGTGTACCTGTCCAGGATGTGGGCTTCCAGCTTCTTCAGGAGAATACTGTGGGAGACCGTGTCAAAGGCTTTGCTGAAATCTAGGTAGACTACGTCAACAGCCTTTCCCTCATCCACCAGGCAGTTACCCGGTCATAGAAGGAGATACGGTTGGTCAGGCAGGACTTGTCTTTCATGAACCCATGCTGACTGGGCCATATCCTTTGGTTGCCCTACATATGCTGTGAGATTGCATTCTAGAGGACCCGTTCCCTCACCTTTTCTGGCACTGAGGTCAGGCTGACAGGCCTGTACTTCCCTGGGTCCTCCTTACGACCCTTCTTAGAGATGTGCATCACATTAGCAAGTCCCCAGTCAGCCAGGACCTCTCCAGATGACTGTGACTACTGATAGATGATGGAAAGCGGCCCAGAAATCACATCTGCTAACTCCCTCATCACCCTAGGGTGGATCCCATCTGGCCCCATGAACTTGTGACAGTCCAGGTGGAGCAGCAGGTCTCCAACTGTTTCCACCTGAACTGTAGGGGATTTCTGACTGACTTTAAGTTGCCAGATTTCTTTCTGTGGGACAAATGAACAATATATGAAATCTTCTTTAATATGTGTATATATATTTTTATATATTCTAGTTTTGTAGTTATAAGTTAGGAAGTGAGACTCTCACTGAGCTTTAGCCTACCTGCTTCAGGTTAAACTTGCATTTAATTCCAGTATCTGTTTAATTTCAAAGTGAGCAAAGTTTCACCAATATTTTCAACAGCTCAAAATAGAATGCCAAATGAATGGCGAAATATATTAGCAAAGTACTCAATTTGAGGTTTTGTCCCCTTTGAAAACAGATCAGAGGAATGCAAGCTACTTTGCTTCTTTTCTTTTTCTGTCAGTCTAGCTAGCAGCAATGTAGCAGTCATTTCCCCACCAGGAAGAAATAGAGTATCCTAACAGCTGCTACTGCTATCTGCTATTTATCCCTAGTAGTGTTAGTGTAAAGCAATTTTACTTTTAAGCACAATCTCTGTGTGGCAGAAGAATGGCTGGTGTATGATGATGCAGACGACAAAGCTGATGAACAGAAACTTGAAAGAGACCATCTGAACTAATAACATTGTTCTAAGAAAATATTGTCACTTGTGAGTAAGAACATATGGAATATATATGACATATTTTGTCTTGCTGTTACCCGAGAAATAAATTGACGAGCATTGGAATTAACCAGTATTTTGAAATCCATTCCATAGATATAGTAAGCTTTACTTTCAATATTTTCATGCTTCTACTTCTGATCTAGTTCTTTTTCTTGGCATTTATTTCAGTCACAAATATATGACACAAAGCTGAACTGTGTTTTCCACTAATATGAAAAATATTAGAAATATTCTATATAACTTAATATAAATTAATATTAGAAATATCTGGCAGTGTTGCAACTGTGTGTTTAGTTCATATCATATATGATATAAAGATTTCCAGAGGAAATTATTAAGGGGTATAGGCTGTGGGCTTTAACATTTCTCTTCTTGTTGTGGGTGTTTATAGAGTTTTATACTCTTCAGATATCACATGGATGCAAATAAATAAATAAATAAATAAATAAATAAATAAATAACACCAGACTTTCTTATAAGAATTCTAAAGAAGGTTTTCAAAAGACTTTTTGCTTAGGATCTTTTTTAAAGCTTCTAGAATATATGAAATAACAGTCATCCTCTTCCTAGAACCTCAGTAATATCTTTTTGAATTTTTGAATACAAGTAGGCAATAACAAATATTGTGTTTGGACAATAGGAAGTAACCCTGTGTAATAGCAGACAAATCAACTTTAATAAAATGTACTTAGTTTATCTATTTGTTGCATCCCAATACTAGGACAAATCTAAAACATATGTATCTTCCCAGAAGAAACATTTCATCTCTAAAACTTCAGGAACCATCTTTAAATAATATGTCAGGCATTATCTATGGAGAGTTTTAATTTAAACATAACTAACAGTGGTAGAACCTTAAACACTGCTAATGTTTTTACAAGCTATCTGTCATACCTCAGCTGACATTTTCAATCAAATCCCTTGAGGCTACTTAATTCTAGAAATATCAGCCAAAGCATACGCTTTTGCTATCAAAATCTTTTTGCAGAATCTAATGAATAATGCCTACCATCACTTAGAATAAGCATTTCTTGTGATGAATGAACTATATTTGCACTCCTTTAACCATTGCCAAAGATGGTGTGCAACTACAAGAATTTAAAAATACAAGTGTAAAGCAGTGTAGTGATTCTTTGAGGTCAAACTACTGAAGTAGGCTCTCCATCTGTAGCCAACTTTCAACCTTCCTCTGTACTTTGCATTCTTCCTACTATGACTTTTTCCTCAAAGTTTTCCAGCAATTTTATTATTCCTATTAGAAGACTTCGGGTTTGATTTCACATGCTTCATATCAGGTATTTAATTTGATCTGAAATACAAATCAGGAGGAAAAAGCAAACTCATGACAAAGCCATAAGACAGTAAATTTATTTGAAAGTATATACGATTAAGAATTGAACATGAAATTTCATTTTGAAGCAGTGGCCGCTTTTGTAAAGAGGGGAGTACGCCTTAAAGTGAAGAATACATACTTAAGAAATAGTCTTAAGGCTCACCAAAGTAGTTAAGTATAGTGGGTTTACGCGGCAAGGTTTTGGTAGGGAGGGGCTGCAGGCATGGCATCTGTGAGAAGAATCTAGAAGCTGCCCCATGTTATATAGGGGCCAGTTTCAGCTGGCTCCAAAGGAACATGCTGCTGGCCACAGGAGGGCCAACAAGCAATGTTGTTTGTGCCTCTGTGACTGCAGATTTAAGAAAGGAGAAAAACAAACAAACAAAAAAACAACAACAAAAACTGCTGTGCAACAGCAGAGTAAGGAGTGAGAACAAGCCCTGCAGACCCAAAGGTCATTGTAGAAGAAGGGTAGGAGGTGCTTCAGGCACTGGAGCTGAAATTCCCCTGCACCCTGAGGCCCCTGGTGGTGCAAGCTGTCCCCCTGCAGCCCATGGGTCCCACATGGAGCAGATCTCCATGCTGCAGCCCGTGGAGAAGCCCCCGGTGGAGCAGGTGGATGTGGCCTGGAGGAGGCTGCGGCCCATGGAGAGCCCCCACAGGAGCAGGTCCTGGGCTGGAGCTGCAGCCTGTGGAGAGGAGCCCACGCAGGAGCAGGGGGTCTGGGGGGGCTGCCGCCCATGGGGGACACATGCTGGAGCAGTTTGCTCCTGGGGGATGGACCCCGTGGTACGGAGCCATGTGGGAACAGTTGTTGAAGAGCTGCTGCCTGTGGGAAGTGCATGCACGATCAGTTTGGGAAGGACGGCATCCCGTGGGAGGGACCCCACGTGGAGCAGGGGCAGAGAGTGACCGTGAAGGAGCGGGGGAGACTGACCGCAGCCCCCATTCCACCCCACCCCCCCACCCCCCCATTCACCTGTGCTGCTCAGGGGATAGAGGTGGAAGACAGTGGATGGGGGGAAGGTGTTTTTAGTTTGTTTTCTTTGTTTCTTACTTCTCTAGCTTATTAGTGATAGGTAATAAATATCTGTAAGCTCCCTACACCAAGTCTGTTTTGCCCATCACAATAATTGCTGAGTGATCTCCCTGTCCTTATCTCAACCTTCGAACCCTTTTCATTGTATTTTCTCCCCCTGTCCCTTTGAGGAGGTGGAGTGAAAGAGTGACTAAGGTGGAACTCGCCTGCCCAGTGGAGTAAACCAATCACAGAAAGAAACATGGATTAAGAAAATATATTAGTAATAAAAATCCAGTGATCTAATAATTCTATTTTGCCAAAATTATACTGACAGGAAACAAGGACTTATGAAGTCATTTTCTTGCCAGTCAGCCAGCTTATTTGCCTAATAATAACAGCAAAAAACAATGTCCAAAGAGATATCATTACATTTCTGTTAAGAAAAAAATACTTGTGCTCATAGCGTTCAGTGCAGAAAGAATATCCACATTTATGCAACTATACACAGGCAGTAAAAAAATGCTTGTAAAATGGAGTTACAAGTGTAAGAGCTGTCAGACTATTAAATAAGAAATTTTCAGGGGTGTGTGAAAACCTCCAGATATGATTCTTCAAACTTTGTATCTCTTTTGAAGTTGGCAGTTATCCATCTGTTTATGCATCTGAGCATCTGAACTGTTGGTGTTTTTTTTTTTTTTTGGTTTTGGTTTTTGTTTTGCTTTTTCTTTTTTTTTTTTTTTTTCCATAATATATTTAGCTTATGTTTTGGAAAGAAAAAAATATAATATGATTTTGATTTACCTAGTGATTATACTTTTATGTTTTTTTAAATGTATTTCATTTCTGATAATTCCTACTCTCCACTGCATTTTTTTTACTTCTCCTGGTCACTTATATACTTATTTTAAAGAACCATCCATGTAAATTGTGTGAATTTGGAATCTGTTTTCTGAATAAATTAGTACGCATAATTTAGTATATATTCATACACTCATTGCTAAATTTAAAGATAGTGTTATACTGCTCGTATGTATTACTTAGCATTTATTTGCATTGAATTTTATCTGGGTATTCATTGTCCAGATTATTTGTATAGGTTTCCTCTCAAAGCTGTAAAAATGTAAAATATCAGAGCTATGATAATTATCCAAAATTTCCCTATAAACAGTAAAGAAAGTAGTTCATCTTTCTGTAAGCAGAAATGGATATATCATCTTTCTAAAGTACTTTTTTTTTTTTTTTCCCCACACACCATACTGGAAACTTAACTGCCAAGTTTAGGCTGGATATCAAACTTATAGACAGCTAAATTTAGATTAGATTAATTTTATCCTTGTATCATAAGATCTTTCAACTGTTCATTTTAGGTACATTTATCTTACTCTATTCAAAATCATCCCATAACCGTTTCATCAGAAACCTCTGTCACCTCAGTATTCATTATCTTTACCAGACCACTTGCAAATATACTGAAGAGCACAAGAAAGAGAGAGTGTGAGACCCCACTAGTAAGGACACTTTTATAGTGAAAAAAATATATATATTCCTGTTTAATTTTTTCTACATTTTAACAGTTACTAACAAGATCCACTAGAACATTTTCCCTTCTATTCCATCATGGTTTCTTTAGTAACTTTTAGTGAATGTATGCAATGAAGAGGTCTCTTTTTATTATATATATATATTTTTTAACTCCATCAATATCTTCTCTGCTTATCTTAACTAATTTTAATAGATTTATAATGTGTGATTTCCATCTGAAAGATATTTATTCTTGTTTAACCATGTATCTTCTACTTCCATTCTTTAATATGATTTCTATAGATTTTTTTTTCAACACAGAAAGTCTTATTTGAAATTAATATAGCTTTTTGTTTGTTTGTTTTTGTTCTATTCCTCATGCTCTTTTGAATGCTAGGTTATAAAACAAAAACAGTTGATGTCAGATTTGAATTCCTTTAGAACTCTTGGGTGAACAGTCCCTGTTTCTGGGAAATTGTTTTTGTTCATGTCCATCTATTTTGTTTCAGTTAGAAAAAGTTCCTCAGACTTACCTCACTAATAATGTCTGTTAAGGTCGTATGGTTTTAATATCATTGGAAGTTCACTGTACACCTTGACAATTTTGAGCTCCACTAACTTTCTGACAGTCATCTGACTTCCAGGCAGGGCACTTGGAAAGCCTTTTATTACAATGATTTTCACAAGCTGTTCTTTAGGTGTTTTTATTTATTTGTTTGTTCATTTCTTTAGTTTTGTTTGTTTGTTGTTGGGTATTTTTTTGAAATTCTACTTTCAGTGGAGAAGACTTTAACTTTAGGAAGAAAACATTTCTACAACCTACTGATTTATTCTTCTGGTTACCCATGCTGTGCAGATGGCCATGGCCGAATCTCTTCATTTTTCTCTTCTTTTATCCTGAAGCCTTATATCACGCACCCTGAAAATATTTTATCCTTTTTTTTTTTTTTTTTTTTTTTTTTTTTTTAGGTAATCTTTTAAACTGCTTTCCACACTCTTAGAGCATTTCTCTTTTTAAATAAATAAAATATTATTCTGTTAAATTATGGACATTATTTTTTTTCTTTTTACTTAAAGAAATCACTGAGGTCACTATTACAATAATTCTTGAATCAGGTATTGTGACTTTCTCAAGAACATATCAAAAGATTTCATTTCTGTGATTTGTTAGAAGCAAATTGCTCCAAAGAGCATTTGATTTTTTTTTAATGTAACGTTTTATAACATAACATTAACCCTGTCTATGTATGAATAACTGAAGTCTCCTATTATGATTATGCTTTTCTCTCTTACCATTTCAGAACCATTTTCAACATCCTGGTTGGGTCGTTGATCATACGTAGCCTTAATTTTAAAGTATTATTTTTGGTTATTGTATTTCAAGCTACTGAGATTCTCTGTTATGTTTGGTATGGCTAAGTTGTATTTACATTTGGTCCAGTTGCCTGTTTGTAAGAAGTCTGCTTACCATAGACCTTTATTTTCTCATTCTACTGATCTTCCCTGCTTTAATTCTATTTTAAAAAGTTTTCCTATATTCTATCATTAAATTTAAATTCCTCTTTTTTACATGGATTAATCTAACACCCAGGGAGATTCTGTCTCTGTTTGGCATTGCATACAGAACACACCAGACAATGCTGCAGTGAAATTCTTACCTCTGGCTGGAGTTCACAACCTCCAGTTCCCTTGAGAACTGATCCATGTGTCATCAGCAATTACATGCTCTGCAAATAGCAGGTCTGTCTCAGCTCTCTATAAGAGTTTGCAAAGCTATCTCAGCATGCCAATGTTTGCATCCAGAGGGGAAATCATACTATCACAGAATCATTCAGGCCAGGGAGTTTACCTAGTTGCAAATTCCTGTTCACAAGAGGGACAGCATAGAATTCAGACCAGGTTGCTCAGGTCTTTATCCAGTAGTGTCGTGAAAGCCTCCAAGGATTTCATTAACTTCTCTGGACGATGCATTTCAATGCTTTATTATTCTCACTGTGAAAAGTCTGTTCCTGATTCCTGGCTAGAAATTCACTGTCTTAGTTTGTGACCATAAATTGATTTATCATATATCCCCAAAGATATCATAAATCTGATCATCCATATCTATAACAATCAAGTGTTTAGCCCAAGGAAAAAGATTATTTAATTCAAACTAAGTGTATATATATATATATATATAAAGACTTAATTAACATTTAAACTGTACAATTCTTATATAATCAAGAAGTTTTAACCACCTACAATATACAGTACTAGAATACAGCTTTAATTTATCTGAAACTTTAAGCACATTGTAGAAGCTGCACCTAGAATCAGGTGCTTTGAACTGAGCTCAAAAATCTAAAATCATTTAAACTGAATAATCTACAAATCTGAAATAGTGAAACCAATCTTTTGGGCCATGAACGACCCTCATTCCACATGCAGAACTGGACCATCAGATGCAGGTCTCCTATTCATATATTTGCAATTTTCATGTGTAGAACTGAAGGCTAAGCAGGCTGCCTAGGGAATGTTAACTTTGAGGTAGGAGTCATTTAATCTAATATTAACTATCTGAAAAATAATCATCTGGTTTTGTTATTAAGACACCATCTATTCTCAACAGAGTAGGACTGACAGGTACAATTAATCTGACCTGGGATGGATCACATTCTAGACGTATCTATCTTGACTATGGAGAAATACTAGATAAATAGCTTTAACTTGACATCTAACTTCTAAACAGTTGAAGTTTTGTGAGATGTTCTTACCACTTACCTACATTCACAGAACTCCATGGTGCCACGGTAAATCATGCAATCTGAAAGTGCACATGAGGGGGCCTGCAGACCACCCTCATGGGTTTTCCTGACAGGCTGCCTGCCTTCATCCAAAGCATCACTCATCCATCCTTTAACGAGTCTTTTAGTACTTTACATGGATACGTTTTCTTCCAAGTGAATTAAGGGCATGCTTCGTTACCGCTTGTGTATTCTCTTGAACATATGAGCATGAGTATTTTAGTTTAAAATGATTTGCTTTCTAATGAGGATCAAGTATGTTTGAGGGTATCATAAGTATTCTACATCTTTGAAATCGGTGCTAAAATCCCCATTGTTTTCAGAGACACTGGATACAGTTTTAAAATGTGCAGCAGAATCAGGAAAGCAAAAAATGGGGAGTATACATTTTTATCTAAGGATTAAATTATTCAAGAGGCCATGAAGATGCAGACAGTAAAGAACTTTAAGAAAATAGACTTTTATTAGGGAATCAGAAAAAAGAAGAAAAAAAGTTGACATAAATGTTTAAATTACAGATTGATGAAGCCTACAGTTACATATGACTTGGTGAAGTTTGTTTTGGATATGTCCTCTTAAATGATATCACAGCCAAGAACTTCATATCTGACAAATGTATACTCAGCTAAACTGCTTTTTCCTGTAAGTATTATAATGGATACATTTGTCTTAGGTTTAAAATTTGTTAGATTTTGTGTGTGTGTGTAGATTAAAATGGTCAGAAACATAACAAGTATATTGTTTATTTTTATTTCATTAATCATAAATCTTTCTCATCATTTTTTGTTTGATTAGATCTACTTTGAGAGAAAAGTATAGCACTACCAGTCAGTTAGGAGCACGTTCTTTCTCAATAGGCAAGAGGCAACCCTATTTTGCTTCCAAATATATTTGAGAAATCAGAGCGCAATGACTAAGTAATCATTGGTAGTAGTTATTTTTTGAAAATTATGAAAAAGAAGAACACCTGTGAGAGGCCAACCTGATAACGATATTTTAAAAAAGAAAGACAGGTAGTTGGGATCTGTTAAATCCAATTTCTATACCATTAAGTAATGGAACACATATAAAGAAATAACTATCTTGAGGATAGCAGAATTTCAAGCAGGATAGGTTTATAAAGAATATGAATCAAGCCTCAGGAAACCTGAGGGAAAGGACTTCTTTTCTATTTTCTCTCTCTCTCTCTCTCTCTCGTCCTCTCTCTCTCCCCCTCTCTCTCTTTGACAACATTTTGCAATAAAATCATTAAATTTATGTGGTACAATGTATTAGGCTTAAAGACAATCTCAAGGAGTTTTCAAGTGAAATCTTTGTGATTTTTCAAACTAAACTAGCCAGTGCATTTACTGTAGGGAAATAACCCTAAATTAGTGTGAGAATAGATTAAATGACCAAACTGCAGATGCTCTTCTATGAAAGAAAATGTTGTGTATTAAGGGCTTATCTGAACTCCCATTGCAATCAATGGGAAAAGCTCCAGAAGGAGCAGACGCAAATAATCACTTCTCAGTCCTCTGGCAAAGCATTATTTAAGTAATACATGTCACACATACACCAATTTAAAATAGAAATGAAAGTTTGAGAATTTTATTTTTCTTTTCTTAAAAAAAAAAAAAAAAAAAAGCTTCCTTCTGAAGACAAATGCCATCAACTCCTAATGTCCTTCATTTCCTCCTTCTTTACCCCAGCTGTTATTGCTGAGCATGATGCCACCATGGTATGGAATCATAGAATTCTTAAGGTTGGAAAAGACCTCCAAGATCATCTTGTCCAACCATTCCCCTGCTACCAATATCATTCACTAAAACACACCCCGAAGCACCACATCCAGTCTTTCCTTAAACATCCCCAGGGATGGTGGCTCCACCACCTCCTTAGGCAACCTGTTCCAATGCCTAACAACACTTTCTGAGAATAAATTTCTCCAGATTTCCAACCTGAACCTCCCCTGGTGCAACTTGAGGCCATTTCCTCTTGTCCTATCACTAGTTATCTGCAAGAAGAGGCCGACCTCTGGCTCCCCACAACTTCCTTTCAGGTACTTGCAGAGAGCAATGAGGTCTCCCCTGAGCCTCCTCTTCTCCAGACTAAACAACCCCATGTCCCTCAGCCGCTCCTCTTAAGACTTGTGTTCCAGACCCTTCACCAGCTTTGTATCTCTTCTCTGGACAGGCTCCAGGGCTTCAATGTCTTTCTTGGAGTGAGGGGCCCAAAACTGAACTCGAGATGCAGCCTCACCAGAGCAGAGTACAGGGGAACGATCACCTCCCTGATCCTGCTGACTACGCTATTCCTGATACAAGCCAGGATGCTGTTGGCCTTCTTGGCCACCTGAGCACACTGCTGGCTCACATTCAGGTGAGCACTGACCAACGCCCCCAGATCCTTTTCCTCTGCACAGCTTTCCAGCCACTCTGCCCCAAGCCTGTAGCACCGCATGGGGTTGTTGTGGCCAAAGTTCAGGACCCAGCACTTAGCCATGTAAAACCTCGTCCCATTGGCCCATTGACCCATCAACCCATCCTGCCCAGGTCCCTCTTCAGGGCCTTCCTACCCTCCAGCAGATCGATACTTACCACCACAACTTGGTGTCATCTGCAAACTTACTGAGGGTGCACTCAATTCCCTCATCCAAATCATCCATAAAGGTATTAAAGAGGAGGGGCCCCAATAACAACCCCTGGGGAACACCACTCCTGACCGGTGGTCGCCAGCTGGATTTCACTCCATTCACCACTACTCTCTGGGCCTGGCTGTCCAGCCAGTCTTCACCCCAGTGAAGAGTGTACCTGTCCAGGATGTGGGCTTCCAGCTTCTTCAGGAGAATACTGTGGGAGACCGTGTCAAAGGCTTTGCTGAAGTCTAGGTAGACTACGTCAACAGCCTTTCCCTCATCCACCAGGCAGTTACCCGGTCATAGAAGGAGATACGGTTGGTCAGGCAGGACTTGTCTTTCATGAACCCATGCTGACTGGGCCATATCCCCTGGTTGCCCAGCATATGCTGGGTGATTGCATTCAAGATGACCTGTTCCTTCACCTTTCCTGCCACTGAGGTCAGGCTGATAGGCCTGCACTTGGCCGGGTCCTTCTTACGACCCTTCTTAGAGATGTGCATCACATTAGCAAGTCCCCAGTCATCCAGAACCTCTCTGGATGGCCATGACCACAGATAGATGATGGAAAGCAGTCCAGCAATCACATCTGCCAATTCCCTCAGCATCCTCGGATGGATCCCATCTGGCCCCATGGACTTGTGACAGTCCAGGTGGAGCAGCAAGTCTTTAACTCTTTCCAATATCCTTTTTGTCAGCCTGGGTCAGCTGTCCTGGCTGTGTCCCCTCCCAACTCCTCATGAACCTCCAGTCTCCTTGCTGGCAGGGAAGCGTGAGAAGCAGAAAAATCCTTGGCTCTGTGTAAGCCCTGCTCGGCAACAACTAAAAACATTGGTGTGTTATCCCACTGCTTTCATCAGAAATGCAAATACTGTTTTGTGTGAGGCTATATGAAGAAAATTATCTGTCCCAGCCAAAACCATGTCATCAAGTAGGCAAGCATCTATTCATGGCTTCCAAGACTTTCAGAACCATGGCATTTCTGGGTCTGTTTTGCCACGGGGCCATCTTGAGGGTAACTTATGTTTCTAACAAGAATTGCAAGGAAAAGGAAAGTCATCAAGAGAAAAATAAAGAACTACTGTCCTCACAGTAAGCATAAGATGTTAAGCAGAATTTTACGCATGCAATGGATGTTCCAATTAAAAAATGAAATAGGTGAATACAATGTTTAGTTAAAAACAAGTTTTTAAAAATCACAGTCTTATGAGCCTGTGGTGGTTTTACTCGGGTAGGCGGCAGAGCTCCACCACAACCGCTCCCTCACTCCCCCTCCTCAAAGAGGAACGGGGAGAAAATACAATGAAAAGGGCTCAAGGGTTGAGATAAGGATGAGGAGATCGCACAGTAATTATCATGATGGGCAAAACAGACTCAGCATAGGGAGATAGTAAGATTTATTGCCTATTACTAAGAAGCGAAGTGAGAAACAAAGGAAAGAAACCAAAAGCACCTTCCCCCCCATCCACCCTCTTCCACCTCCGCCCCCAGAGCAGTGCAGGGGAACGCGGAAATGGGGGTTATGGTCAGTCTATAGCACTTCTTCTCTGCCGCTCCTTCTCGATCACTCTTGTCCCCTGTGCTGTGGGGTCCCTCCCACGGGATGCAGTCCTTGCCGAATTGATCCGGTGTAGGCTGCCCACAGGCAGCAGCTCTTCAAGAACTGCTCCAGATATGGGTCTGTACCACGGGGTCCATCCCTCAGGAGCAAACTGCTGCAACCTGGATCCCCCACGGGCAGCAGCTCCTGCCAGGTCACCTGCTCCTGTGTGGTCTCCTCTCCACGGGCTACAGGTCCGGCCTGGAATCTGCTCCAGCAGGAGTCTTCCACAGGCCGCAGTCTCCATCAGTGCAGGTTCACCTACTCCACCGTGGTCTTCTCCATGGGCTGCAGCGTGAAACCCTGCTCCACCGTGGTACTCCATGGGCTGCAGCGTGAAACCCTGCTCCACCGTGGTACTCCATGGGCTGCAGGGGGACAGCCAGCTTCACCATGGTCCTCACCACAGGCCGCAGGGGACTTCTGCTCCGGTGCCTCGAGCACCTCTCCCCCTCCTTCTTCAATGACCTTGGCACCTGCAAGACTGTTCTTCACTCCTCTCACTCTCCCAGCTGGTGTGTGGCGCAGCGTTTTTTTCCCTTTTTTAAATATGCTCTCACAGAGACAGAAAAACAACATCACTTATTGGCTTGGCTCTGGTCAGCAGTGGGGCCCTTACCAAACATGGGGCAGCTTCTAGATCCTTCTCACAGAAGCCACCCCTACGGCCCCCTGCTACCAAAACTTTGCCACGTAAACCCACTACAGAACCCTTAACTTCTTTGTTTGTTTCTATAATTCTAGAAGAAAATTTGATTTTTTTTTTTGAACTTAGGACAAGCTCCTATAACATTTTTCATAGTTTTCTTGGTTACAGAATTTTATGTGTAACTAGAAAAGTCTGATATAAGGAACAGTTTTCATTGAAAACTAATGATTAAATGACAAAATATGTGTTTTAGTGCAAAGGATTCAGGGTTACTTTCAAGCAACATTTGTACTTTAAAAGTCAAATCCGGTGTCAATTTTGCAATATTAGTTTAGCATTTTATATAGAAAAACTTGATGTGAAAGCATTTCTGGTGATTTTAAAGTGCCATAACTTGAAGCATCCAGAGGGGGCAGAAACAAGACTGTCTGCTTTTGAAACTCAGTTACTCACGGCCATTCATAGTTCATATAAAACTTGTGCAAAAGAAAAATTCTGTGGACTCCTCTCCCATTTAATTAACTACAGGCAACAAATTCTTCAGAGGCAGTTGGTCTACTTTCAAGTTTTACCTTCTCTTCAGCAAGTAAATTAGAAGTATTGAAACTCTGGAAGATAAGCTCTTTCTGAAGCACTGTTGAACACTGCTTCTAGGCAAGAGGGAGGGGAAAGCAATTTTATATTCAATGCTGACATTTCTGCTAAAGCCTGCAGTAGGTCTTGAACAATTCATTGAAGTAACTAGTACTAGGAAATAGACTTTTTATGGGTTTGAAAATATATTTTTCTTATTTCATATTATTTTCAGTGGATTAAGACTAACTCCAAATTCATTTTTCATAAGGAAACTTTACAGTGTTATGTACACTTATACTGATGGTGAACTGCTCATTTATTTCAGTGATACGTCATCAATTCCACTGGAGTTATTCATAGTAATTACTTAGAATTAAAGTTTCTCTAGAAAAACTCTCACTGTTTTATTATTTTATTTTTAATAAGGATTACTATAAAGAGAAACAACATTAAACCCTGATAACATGTAAATGTGTGAGCTACATTTCTGTAACTCAGCCTTAGTAGTTTGATGGCATGCAAACACATTAAAAACACACAAAATATGAATTTTAGCAATATAACTCACGTTCTGACAGGTGTTAGGGTTTCATTATCTTTCTCAGTCACACCCATCATCACAACTATGCAAGGAAGAACTATGAGAAGCATAAAACAATACTAAGAGTGCATAAAGAAACATCAAAAAAGACCACAAATGCAAACAGTACTGTCTTACATTTCCTGCAAAGTGTATATTTATAAAAGCATAATCACCTAGGTGTTAAAGGTAAAGTGCAAACTATTTTTCAGGAAAATACACAGTTAAGAGACTGACAGTTTCATTAAAAGGTTAGCACTAATGACTTTTGGCCTTAGGAGATACACTTAAATAGAGAATATATTGTGAGCAACGTAACTTTGGAAAAAAAAAAAAAAAACACCCAATAAAAATATAGATAATCTATTCTAATATTTAATGCGGAGGGGGAGGCTGTAGGAATGTAAAAAAAGGTAACTATACTTTTATAAGAACCTGAGTAACAGAAAATCAAATAAAGAACTCAACAATGTTGTTATTCAGCATCTTTGACTGCCACAAGAAGATAAAAAGTGAAAATAATAATCAGATACACTTTTATTTAAAAAACAAACCAAAAATCAGAAAATGATTTGAGCCTGAAGCTTCTGAGTTTAGAGTGCTTAAAGCAGTGTTCTAACATTTTGATCCCAATGATAATTCTAAACAACTTCATTAGCTGCAGATATTTCTTAAAAACAATAAGAATATGAATATCGTTGGAAGTATAGAATTTTCTGTAAATATTTGCACAAGAAATAACTCTAAAGAAGCTCTCATTTTACCTCAGACTGAATATTACAAACACTATGCCAACTGGCTCCGTTGTACATGCTCTGATGTCTAAAAGTCTTCGTATGCATGTGTCTAAAGGTCTGAATATTCATGGTTTTACCGTGATAGTCCTTGGGATAGAAACGACTATATAAGAGCTATGGGTCTTTTGAATTGCATTTAGAGTAGAATGCAAATGGCTTTTAAAATTATTTATTTATGGTGGATTTCTATAAGCATATGCAGTGTGGATTACAATTATATGCCCATATATCACTTTCACTCATTGACAGAGAACATACATGGAAAAAGGCATTTGGAAGATTTGAGTAAAAGTTTTGTGTTTAGACAGAATAGATTTTTGTTTTGCTTTGTTCTCGTAGTAAGCAAACAATTAAGAAGCCAGTTATAAAAAGATTGTTAGGCAGCTAAATAAACTTTTACATATCATAAACATGTCTGATAAACAAGCTTAGTTATTCAATAGATGTGGAGTGCTTTAACTAAAAAAAAGTTCAATGAGAAGGTAAAGATACAGTGTGTGTTTTGCAGGTAACAATTGCAGTCGTGTGATACAGTGTCCGAGCGCAGGAAATGAGATTTTAAGGATGCCATTACAAAGAGCTTCCAAAAATTGCCTTAAAAGTAATAGGCTCATATGCAAATAAGAACCAATTAAAGAGTATAAAATGTTTCTTCCTCAGTTCATAGCCACAATGTATTCCTTTCCTCAGTAAGTGGTTAGTTAATCCATTCTTGATCAGAAGAATCAAAATCAATATTCTTCCAGAGCCAAACAGTGCCACGTGAGCTAGGGCATTTTGGATCTAAGTCACACCTCAGTGAAGTCACTAGAACACTAGAACTAATTCCAATAATACTCCGCAGGCTCCACTTTCCAATACTAGAACCTGTATCAAACATAGAGAAGTTAAAACTGTGCCTTCACTAAAATTAATACAAGAGATTTCTTGGTAAATTCATCTAACCAGAATTTAATCTCAAGTTAAAATGTTAACATCACATGTAAAAGTTCATTTAAGTGGTGTCTTGTAGTAGGACACACAAGCATGTTTTTATAGTGATTATATTTTGACAATAATTACCTGGAAAGATTATGGAGGCAAGAACTGCCTGTTCTTGTCTGTCTACACAATATAAGCCCAGCTGAGGACTGATCTGAATGAGATCTCTAGGTCTTTAACACATATGTAATAAATAGGCAACAGTAATAAATTCACTTTACCAGACTGCGAAAGTTCATTCTATTTGTTGCTGCCATTTATATAGCCAAAATGTGGTTTTGTGTGAAACTAACTGACATGAATTGCTATTTCTTCTTTACTGCAACATAGAGTTTAAGATGAGTTGCCATATAAATAAATACAGCTGCCTTCACTATACTTGCTGAACTGCTCCTCCATGAAATCACCATGAGAACTGGAATTCTCCCTGAGAAAGTTATCATACCATAAGCCAATCAAAATTTTTCAATATTATCATAACATTCCCAAAAGCACCTCATTTATACTATGATAGACACAAAATTATGGAGCTGGATATTGGTGGTTACCATCAGGTCTTTTTCAGGTTCTCCTTTGCAGTTTTCTGTTTCCAAGATTATTATTTCCTCACATGATGTGGGAAAAATCAATTCCTTTAAACAAGGAATTTAGAAAAAGGAGTGCACATTTCTGATATTTGAATACTGCAACAATTCAACATCTGAAGAAATAAACTATGCAAACTCTGTACAAAGTAAGAATCAAAGTATTTCCAGCTTATAGATAAATTGTATTTTAACAAAGGGTCAACAGACCTGTAATCTTTAACAAACAATAATTTTTGTGGCCTTCAACTCATGTTTCTATACCAGAAGTGAAAGAGCTTACTCCCCCTTCTGTTTTGAAATCTATCTCCTAATGATAAATTAATATGCCAATGGAACATAGGGAATCCTGACTACATAATTTGTCTTCAGTGCCACTAAATACAACTTCCTGTTTCTACCTTTTCCACTTCTACTTCTGTTATATTAAAAATGCTAAGTTTTAAAATATGTTTTTTTTTTTTTTTCCCTTGTAATATCTTGGAGATGTAAGCAAAACAAAATGCAGTGAATACATAAAGCCTGATAAAATATTGTTCATTTAAGTTTTCCAACATATTTAATATTCTGCTTTGCACATACCAAGCTGAAGTTGGAAGAATGAATTCGAACTTGGTACAACACAGAAAATCTGCAGTGATAGACATACACTACACAGAATTACCAAAACAAACAAACAAACAAACAAAAACCTTAGCAACGCAGTTGAGAAGCATTAAAAGTCCAGAAACACCTACATATTATTCATGTGTGATGATAAATTTTAACTAAGTAACTGTCACTGAGAAAACCTCTATCCATAGCTAAGAGTAGTCCAAAAACTTTAAAACACAGCAACTCCTGTTATTAGCCACTAAAAGAAAAAGCACGCAACATTGACAATTCCAATTTTGGCTGCCTGGCAAATATGCATAATGGGGAAAGCCACAAGTAATTTGATTTTATTTTATAATTTAATTTGAAATACTTCAATTGCTTAAGAATTATATATTTAAAATATGCACTTGCCATTTTATTTCTTTTTATTTGATACTTAATTCTATTTTTGTGAATAACAATTCAACAAGGAGATGATGTGCTGTAGAGAAAGATTTTACACCTAATCATAGGGAAGCAAAGGAGCTAATGATATCCCAGAAAAATATCTTCTGGAATAGCAGTATTACACCTTTGTGCTGTAGCCTTGGCCTCACATTGCTCTTTTTAGGGTAAATTTTTCCCCTTTGATTTCACATCACAGGGGAATTGAGCTGGTGTAGCCAGAAGCACCAAACCACACACTACTCAGTGACACACAGTTTAAAATTTCATAGGTAGGATAGGCATCATGGATGGACAGTCATTTCTAAGATTCCTATTCTGCAACGTGTACAAAACACTTACACCAAGCCAGTCCCAGAGGAGAAAAACAGCACGCAAGGGACCCCCAGGAGACAAGGGCACTCACTCAGTCTGATCCTTTGATGGGGTGACAGTCTGACTCCCTAACCCAGTGTGCTGCTCATGGTTTGGCCTTCTCTACACCACCGGGAATCTCTGAATGTGTCACCCCAATACTGGGGAGCTATCCTCTCAGCTGTTCATTATTTCCACATAACTTGGCATCATAAACTTCTAGTGGCCTTGTTAATCCTGAAGCTGGAGACAATCTGTTTGATTTTTGCAACTGAGGTCAGTTAGTGGCTGTTATTGGGCTTTCCATCAGCAACTGCTCTCTTACTCCACCTGTGTTACAGGACAGGTGAACTCAGTGACAGTCACACAAGAAAGTTCCTCTATCACTTCTTTATTTTAGCAGACTAATTAAGTCAGAACTAGACAGAGGTAGTTGAGGTCTCATCTGTCTGAGCCTTGCTTTCAGGTAAACTTTATCTGTAGCACTTCTACAGATATGTGACTAAGAAACATTTAGCCTAATAGACTGAGAAATAATAAGAAGCTTACGGTCTTCTATGTTTTGTGGGATGAGACATGAGATGAAATGTGGGTCCTAATACTGATCTGATTAAGAAAAAGATATATGCATATATCCCCTCCACCTCCAGAAACTTCAGAAACATTGCACTGTTAACTTTACTGAGGACAGAGCTCATTGCTGTAGACACTATAATAACTGTCTATCAGTCTGCTGCAAAGTATCAGTCATTGTCAGTTTGAGATAGTCAGTAATGATGTTTGAAGTTAATGCTGTCACGGATTGCTGCCAACAAACAATGTACAAATTAAAATAGGGTCATTATTTAATATACTGCACATATTAATTTTCTCATATAGCTTATTCAGTAACAGTGGCAGTAGTTAAGACCTTCTAAATACAGAAAACATGGTTCCTGATACAGCATAGACCTGTGCCTTC
Source organism: Cygnus olor (assembly GCF_009769625.2). Lineage (NCBI taxonomy): Eukaryota > Metazoa > Chordata > Aves > Anseriformes > Anatidae > Cygnus > Cygnus olor. Next base: position 40,794,600 of record NC_049171.1, read on the forward strand.
CTGGAGACCCCCCTCTGAAAAAGACTCGGAAAGCCTGACAATTCACTGTAAGTTCAAATGAATTCCCTTTTATGTTCAGCCTTAAGGCTTTGATCTTGAAAACAGGTAAGTATTTGGAAAACTTTTCCATGTGTAAGAAATACAAATTTTAACACCACTTGTTAATTCATTTGCATAATCACTGAGAGGTTCAGACCTTATCTTTGCAGAAATGAAGACTGAAGTAGCAGAGATTGTTGTAGCATTCCCTGTACAGTTATTCAAATAAAATGACACTTAACAAAAGGAAAAAGTTCCAAACTCAAAAGCCAACTACAGTAGAAAAACGTAACCCATGCTTAAAAACCTCAAGAATATTGACATGTTAATATACAAAGGTTTTTATGCTTTAGATCCAGAGAACAGAAGAGATAACCAGAGCTCTTGGAGGTTGTTTACTCTTACACCACTGACTGCACTTTCTTTCTCTCTTTTTTTTTTATTTTTTTTTTTTAAATGGTGAATCCCAGCTGTCCAGCCAGTTTTTAACCCAGCAAAGAGTGTACTTGTCCAAGCCGTGGGCTGCCAGCTTCTCCAGGAGAATACTGTGGGAGACCGTGTCAAAGGCCTTGCTTAAGTCTAGGTAGACTGCGTCAACAGCCTTTCCCTCATCCACCAGGCAGGTCACCTGGTCATAGAAGGAGATGCAGTTAGGCAGGCAGGACTTGCCTTTCATGAACCCATGGTGACTGGGCCTGATCCTGCATTGGTCCCGCATACATTGCATTATTGCATTCAAGATGACCTGTTCCCTCACCTTTCCTGGCACCAAGGTCAGGCTGACAGGCTTGCAGTTGGCCGGGTCCTCCTTATTAGAGGTCCTCCTTCTTAGAGATGGGCATCACATTAGCAAGTCCCCAGTCATCCAGGACCTCTGAATGACCATGACTGGTGATAGATGATGGAAAGCAGCCCAGCAATCACATCCACCAACTCCCTCAGCACTCTCGGGTGTGTCCCACCTGGCCCCATGGACTTGTGACAGTCAAGGTGGAGCAGCAGGTCTCTACCTGTTTCCGCATGAACTGGTTGGGGGGGGGTTCTTCTGCTCCTCGTCCCAGACTTCCAGGTCGGGAGGATGACTACCCCGAGGATAAGTGGTCTAGCTAGTAAAGACATATGCAAAGAAGGCTTTAAGAACCTCATCCTTTTCCTTATCCTCAGTAGTCATGTTCCCCACTGCGTCCAGTAAGGAATGGAGATTTTCTTTGGCCCTCCTCTTGCCATTAATATATTTATAAAAATATTTTTTGTTATCCTTGACCATAGTGGCCAGGTTGAGCTCATGCTGGGCTTTGGCCTTCCTGATTTTTTCTCTGCATATGCTGACAACTTCCTTCTACTCTCCCCAAGTTGCCTGCCCTGTCTTCCACTGGACATAAACTCACTTTTTCTCCCACACAGCAAAAGTTCCCTGTACAGCCACACCAGTCTTCTTCCCTGCTGGCCCATCTTACATCACACAGGGACACCCTGCTCCTGCACCTGTAAGACTTCCTTCTTAAGGAGTGTCCAGCCTTCCTGGATCCCTCTGCCCTTCAGGACTGACTCCCAAGGGACCCTCCCTACCAGTGTCCTGAACAATTCAAAGTCTGCACCCCAGATGTTCAAGGTAGCAATTTTACTGACCCCACTCTTGACTTCACCAAGAATAGAGAACTCTACCATGTCACTCTGCCCAAGGCAGCTCCCTACCACCACATCTCCCACCAGTCCTTCTCTGTTCGTGAACAGCAGGTCTAGTGGGGCACCCCCCACGTAGGCTCTCTAACCAGCTGCATCAGGAAGCTGTCTTCCACACACTCCAGGAGCTTCCTAGACTGCTTCCTCAGGACTGCATTGTATTTCCAGCATACGTCTGGGATGTTAAGGTCCCCCATGAGAACAAGAGCTGGCGATTGCACGACTTCCACCAGATGCTTATAGAATGCCTCATCTGTCTCTTCATCCTGATTTGGCTGTCTATAAAAGACCCCCACCAGGATGTCCACCTTGTTGGCCATCCCCCTGATCCTTATCTGTATGGACTCTACCTTATCATTCCCAACCCCGAGCTCAACAACATCAAAACACTCTCTAATATAGAGAGCCATGCCACCGCCATTCCTTTGTTGCCTGTCCCTTCTGAAGAGCCTGTAGCCATCCATTGCAGCACTCCAGTTGTGGGAGCAGTCCCACCATGTTTCATTGATGGCAACTAGGTCATAGTTTGCCTGCCACACAATGGCTTCCATCGCCTCCCATTTGTTACCCATGCTGCGTGGACTGGTGTAGATGCACTTCAGTTGAACCATTGCTCTTACCCCTAACCCTGGCATTGCTCCCCTAGGCTCATCTCTGCTGAGCCTCATTTCATCCCCTTTCCCCTTCGTATCTCATTTAAAGCCCTCTCAATGAGCCCTGCCAGCTCCTGGGCTAGGATCCATTTCTCCCTTTGATCCATTTCTCCCTTTGGTAGGACCAATCTGCAGCCATCAGGCCAGGTGCCATGTAAACCTCCCCATGGTCAAAAAAACAAAATTCCTGCAATGGCACCAGCCTCTCAGCCATGTATTTATTATCTGGGCTTTTCAGGTCTGCTCGGTATCCCTCCCTGTCACTGAAGGGATAGAAGAAAACACCACCTGTGCTTCCACTCCATTCACTAGCCACCCTAATCCCCTGAAATCCCTTTTGATAGCTTTCAGGCTTCTCTCAACAATTTCATCACTGCCAGCCTTAACTATCACTAATGGGTAACAATTGGAGGGGTGAAGTTTCCTTGTAATGCCCCTGATACAGGTCCCAGGTAGGCAGCAGACTTCCCTATGGGTAGGGTCCGGCCAACATATGGGGCCCTCTGTTCCTCTCAGAAGGGAGTCACCTAAAACCATTACCCTTCTTTCCTTCTAGGAGGAAGTCTTGAGGCGTGGAGTCGACTTCCTTGCCTTAGATAACCTCCTGTGTGGACCTTCCCCCACAACATCACCAACCTGTCCCTTGAGCTCCAGGGCCTCAAACCTATTGCATTAAGGGCACCTGGGGAGGCGAGGCAGGTAGGGAGGGGGCTCACCTGTGACACCGAGCAGAAACCTGTTTCCATTCCTCTCCATCTCTCAGGCCCCCTTCCTCTGCCCAACAGTGACAGCGCAGGGGGTCCACCATTGTTTAGTGTGTGTTGCCCCAGTGCCTTTCTCTCAGGTGTGGCAGGGAGTGACTCCACAGGTCTAATTCCTGCTCACACTCCCTGATAGTTCTTAATCTCTCCAACTCCTCCTTGATCTCTGCCACCAGGCTGATCAGATCCTCCACCTGTTCACACCTCACGCAGGCAGTATCTCTGTCACACACCATTGGCAGCGACAGGCTCAGGCACTCCCTGCAGCCAGAGACCTGAACAGCTGCACCTTTGGGCAGGCACTCGGTCTGGGTCACCACAGTCTTTTTGGCAAGCGCTTTAGAAAGTGCTCGCCACCTGGTGGTGACCATGGTTGGGCTTGCTGTCTGTGAGGTAGCCAGTAGGTGAGCCAGTTTCTGGAGTGGCGACGGACCTCCACCCTCCCTGCGCCAACTGCCATACCAACTGCCATGCCATGCCCTGCCATGCCCTGACTGACGCACCACGCCCTGTTTGCCCGCCCTGTTCGCTGTGCTCCCTAGGGACTGCCTTTGTGTGGCAGGTGAGCTGCTGGCTCTGCCCGCGTCTTGTCAGCTGCCCTCACGAGGGCTGCCAGCTCCTAGCGGCTCCCTCAGCTGCCTCGAGTGGCCTCAATGAGTTATACTTGCATCCACACTGCGTAGAGGGAGTATTGGGTGTGCATCTGTTGTAATTTGTGGCCTGTGTGGATGTTCTCTCATAATATTATTGTAAACATTTAAAAAAAAAAAAAGTGATTTAAAAAGTCAAGATATAGAATTTGAAAATGGGTGCACAATCCTAGATTACCTCAAAGAATCCGTTTTTATCTGTTGTTCATTCATATGGGTGTATTTAGCAAATTTATAGTCCTTTCAAGGGAAACAAGTGCATGGTGTCACCCTGAAAATTCATAAAGGACTCATTTCTTACATGTGGATGCACTTGGAAAAGCAATTACATGGAGGGATATGTGTATCATGTGATAGTTTAATTCTGCCATTGATTATTATGATTATGATGATTATTAGGTCATATTATGACTTCCAGAGAAGTAGTTTCTTGAGATTTTTTTTTTAATGGAAATCACAGCGTGATTCTAACAGCACCTCACTGTACCATGCACCCAACAAAGTGCCCCAGGATATTGTGATGGTATACCTGGCCTTGCAACAAAAACTCACATAATATCAAGGGAAACTGCCTACTTAGCATAGGCTTCTGAGCTGGTTAAACTGCAGTAGTGAGGGTGGATTAGAGTCTGATCCCACTTATGCCCTCTGAAAGAGAGGAATTCTGCTGAGCAAAGGCAGTTAGAGATGTGTTCACTCGCTGCTGAAGCAGAGCTGCATTTTTCTGTCATCAGAATTCAAATTTGCTCCATGCAAATTTGTACAGTCATTTCACAAATTATTACATGACATGAACATGTACACAATTCATTTGAGGTCCTGGCACTTACTCATTTCAAAGTCCTAGGAAGGATCCATGAGTTCTCTTTGTGTGTTTATACATATGCATCCCTGTGAGGACCTGTCTAATGGTGTAATGAATAAGACAAAGCTGTATTGCTATATATGTATTTATACGTATATACATATATGATATTAATGTTGCTAGAGTGATAAATCCATGCTGCTTATCCATCAAAGTAGCAACTGGCTTGACTGACCTCATCTGATTTTCTCATCAGCCATCTCCACATAGAATTAACCTACAGGTGAATTAGGAGAAACAAAGCAAAAGAAGCGTAGTTAAAGGATGAAGTGTTGCATGCTTCCTAATTAGTACTAATATTTCAGTAATTGTTTGCAATAAATCAACCAGTGATGGAATAAAAACTTACAGATCTATTTACCTCACATGTCACACTTGGTATTTCTACATGTATACATGAGTGCACACAAATATACACACATGGCGACAACTAGATAGAGTTTATGTTATACAGTAAGTCCATATCAAGTTCCACTGTGACTCATAAACAGCCTTTAGAAGACACTGGGAAGGGGAAGTGCACTAAACAAAATGGAAGTGAATTGATTATGTGCTTTGAATTCCTATCACAGAACTGCTCGTTGTAGTTTAACCTTGGAATAGATATTGATTGACATTTACAACAGGTGACTTCATTACTTTACAGTAGTACATCTGAATGTAAAATGGTGCTTTCTGAATAACATAAGAGACTATCTTCAATGTAAAAATACACTCACACATTTATCTATGATATATTGAGGCACTCATAGTGACCTGGTTCCCAGGTTGCCCAGGGTAGGTAGCTCTAGAACATGCATAAGAATATACTTCTTGATTTCTTTTTCATGGAAATTAGGAGATAGGGAGAAAGGGAAGAGCAGTGGAGGTCACTTTATATGTCATCCCAGTCTGTAACTGGGATGATGCATAGACTGAGAATGCAAAATTGCTTGTAGTTTTTTCTGGCATAGGCTTGGTGCTGAAAACCATCTCTCTGTACTCTCTTACTTAACTAAGGTCATGTGAGATACTCAATCTATACAATATAATCTTCAGTCAATGAACAAGCTTAAGGAACTTCAGTGTTTGAATCAATCTTCTTCTTTCCATTAAAAAGGACATTGGTTTCTCTATGAAGATATTTCTCGACCTCCAAATAGGTCTTTCCTACCAGACAGGGGAAGGGATTGTGAGAAGAAAAATTTTTGCTTTGAAGTAGTAGAAGCTCACAAAGGGATGACAATTTTTTTTTTTTTTTTTTTTGCTATCTAGTCATCTATTCAGCAATATTTGAAATCTTATTGTCCTGTAAAAAATGACTCTTACCTTCTCTTAAAAGATAAGAATGCACTTGCTAGTGCCAAATAAATAAATAAATAAATTAATAAAATAGAAATAAAACCACCACCAACAACAACAACAAAAATAAAATAATAATAAACAACAACACTTGCCAAAATATTCAAAATATTTCTTGTATAGACATGCTATTTCTAGAAAATATGTTTTAGCGTGTTTAAAAGTATAATTTCTTGCCAGAACTTGTACTTGACTGTCATTTCACTTGGAAAAGAAGAAATTGGAATCAACTCTTCAAGACTACTTACATAAATTAAATTAAAATAAGGCAAAATACTTACAGGGTCAGGCTCATATACACTGTGAAATATTGCGAACAATTGTTTGTATACAGCAGTATCCTATTTCTCATGTTACCTAAAGCTGCAACCCAATATGGAGACCATTATAATCTAGTCCTAAAGGGAATAGTTATTCACTGAAGAGTGGTCAAATGCAAATAAAAGCTCTCTTACATATATATACATATATATCTATATATATGAGGAAAAAATGTTTGATTGTTTGTTTGATTGTTTTCAATTGTAGTTACTTCATACATTAAAGAATCAGCTGGGATTTAACAGATTGAATCTATGTAACAAATAACAGGTGTATTCATTCTGATGAGTCAAATAACAATCTTTTTCAAAGCTTTCACCTGATTTCTCTGTCTATGGAGAATTGTGAGATAGGGCATGAAAATCCCCCGAAGTAAACTTCTACATCCAAGTGAGCTTTCCTAATGTCTTGGAAGAACTAATTACACTTTAATAAATATTAAGCATTTTTTTTTTCAAAAAAAATATCTTTAGTATGTGATAATATCATTTTAAAACACATTATTGGCATTGTTTCTTGGCATACATATAAAGATTAAATCAAAGAAGTAGCCTATACAACCCAGAGTTTTTCATTGTCATCTATTAGATGCTGCATTAATGTTGCAATACAGGAACTGTCCAGGACGTGAGTAGGAAGACTTGCATTTGCACAAAAGTTCAGCAAGTCCATCTAACATACATCTACTTTGAGTACTAAATTCAGACTCATTAGCTGCACAGACAAGGAAAATTGCACAGGAGGTCCTGCATGTATACCTAAGTATACCTAAGGACCTAGCTATATTAAGTTATTTTACCTCTTACAGGACATTTGGAATACATCTGTGAAGGTGGTAGGACCTTTGCAATGAAATCTATAGGACCTTTTACAGTATCACAGTAGACGGTCACACTCAGGGAGTTCCAGTCAACAGCTCAATGTCTAGGTGAAGATCAGCAATGAGCGAGCGGTGTCCCTCAGGGGTCAGTACTGGGACCAGTATTATTTAACATCTTTGTTAGTGACATGAACAATGCAATTGAGTACACCCTCAGCAAGTTTGCAGATGACACCAAGCTAAGTGGTGTGGTTGACACACTAGAGGGAATGGATGCCATCAAGAAGGAGCTTGACATGCTTGAGAGGTGAGTTCATGCCAATGTCATGAAGTTCAACAAGGCCAAGTGCAAGGTCCTGCACCTGTTCTGGGGGCAATCTTAGGCACAAATAGAGCCTGGGAGATGACTGTATTGAGAGCATCCCTGTGCAGGAGTTGGGGGGTGCTGGTGGATGAAAAACCTTCATCCACCTGAATGTGAGCTGGCAATATACACTTGCAGCCCAGAAAGTTGATCATATCCTGGGCTGCATCAAAAGAAGCGTGGCCCCAAGTCAAGGGAAGTGATTCTTCTCCTCTGCTCCACTCTTATGAGACTCCACCTGGAATATTGTGTTTACCTCTGGTGCCCTCAGCATAAGAAAGCCATTGACCTATTAGAATGGGTCCAGAGGAGGGCTGTGAAGATGATCAGAAAGCTGAAGCACCTCTCCTATCAACGGAGGCTGAGAGAGTTGGCATTCAGCCTGGAGAAAAGAAGGTTATGGGAAGACCTTATAAAGGCCTTTCAGTACCTAGAGGGGGCCTATAGGAAAGCTGGGGAGGGACTCTTTGTGAGGGAGTGAAGTGATAGGACAAGGGGGGTTTAAACTAAAAGAAGCTAGATTGAGATTAGATATAAAGAAGAATTTCTTTACTGTGAAGGCGGTGATGCACTGGAACAGGTTGCCTAGAGAAGTTGTGGATGCCTCATCTTTGGAAGTGTTAAAGGTCATGTTGGATGGGTCTTTGAGCTAACTGGTCTGGTGGAAGGTGTCCCTGCTCTTTGCAGAGGGTTTGGAATTAGATGATTTTAAGCTCCCTTCCAACTCAAACCATTCTATAATTCTATGATTTAGCTATTATTGTATCTACTATTATCACAAATATAGTGCTAGTAAGATGTAAAAAATATACAGTACTCTTCACTTTATTCCAAGAAATTAACTTCTGGACAAAATACTGTATAAATATATTTAAAAGGTAAATGTGTTAATCTGAATCATGAATGTGCACATCAGGATTACTAAAGGACTCAGGGCTGCTTTCTCTTCCTATGCTTTTATCTACATTCCAGAATTGCCAAATTTTACTAAGATTTTTAACAAACTGATTTATTGTAGCCAGTATAGAAATTAACCAGAACATACAGTTTATGTCTCTAATTCTTATTTAAATAGTTACTTAAAAAATCAAATACTATTTGAATATGGAATGCTGTTGAATGAATAAAACCTACTTTTTTCTGTCAGCATTTGTCTCTCCTTGAAGTTATTTGTTGAAATATTTAATAGCCAATTAAAAATCTATTTCTCTGCCAGTTAAAATCTATAATTCATTTGATGTGATATTATAATTGCTCATTTATAATCTGAAATATTTCACATCATTGCATTGAAGAAATAATTCAGAATTGTTTTCCAATTAATAAATAAATTTAGTAGCTTGGAAAACATACTGTCTCTTACAGTCCCATAGAAGATGGCATTGGGAGCTAAGATGATACTACTTCTTAAGGTTATGCAGATCATTATTTAGCAGTTTAAATACACAATTAAAATTTTATAGATATACATCAAGGCCAATGGTGCTATTGATATCTTGCACATGCAGCACTTGAAGCCTAAATCAGGGCTCTGCTGATGATCAGAGGGGATTTGCCTTGGGCTATCTCCACTATCTCCAACTCACAGTTACCTAGTCTAGAACTAAAGAGGCAGTAAGAAAAATTTAATACACTCTTTTTCATTTCATGCTCTAGAGAATTAGCCATCAGAAAAGTGCTTGATTGTTCTTCCCCCTGGAGACTGATGTCTTATGTCAATTTTTCTTAGCAAAATGTGTGGGAAGAAAATTTGGAAGTGACATCTCTATCAATATTTTCTTTTCTGTCTTAAATATGGGTGTTAAAGGAGCCACACAGTCACACAGAACAGTTACCTGTAAAAAAGTGAGTGATAAGCTTCAAAATATTACCCTTTCCACTTCGTAATTTCTATGATAGCTCAGCTCAGTACAAGTATAATGATCTTGGTATCCCAGGCTAGTTGGTTAATTTGCCACAGCTTAATATTTATATAATGAATATGGTATTGTGAGAATTAAAATTGTGCTTTTGCAGTGGAAAACTTCACTTGCATATTCGAAAGTGGTTGTGCAGGCATAACAGTGGGGAGTATGTTAAGCAGATAAGGGGACAGTGGAAGGTCCCACTGTCCCAAAATAAGGAGGACAGCTAAGAAAAACAAGGCAGCAGTATGAAATTAGTAAACACAAGAGAAGATGGAAAAAGAGAAAAAAAAAAAAAAAAAGAAAAAAAATGGAGAAATGAATGGTTGGTCAAATAAAATTGTACATAAATGGTATAGTAATAAGAGTTGAGTAGTTTGTGAACCTGTACTACTCAGCCAATGAGAAAACACGGGAGAAAATATGTGTTGGCTAATAGGGAATATAAGGTTATGATATGCTTTTGCTGTGCGCTCCTGCTTGCAGGATGCCTGCCATTGCAATCACAAATAAAAATGCTACTTCGCTGAGATCCTCGCCTGAGCCTGTGGTGTTATTGGCTGCAGATTGTTTCTCACAGTAGTAAGCTTGTTTGTTACAGAGAGATGCCCTGCCAGTGCTGAAATGTGTCCTATACAGATCCTCCTCCTTTGTCTCAATTCTCCTTTTGAAGAATGATAAGCAGTTTGCTCTGATTGACTGAGATGTCATCAAAACATGATTTTTAGTTCCTGTTTCAAGTGACGGAAACTTGGAACTGTCAAAATACCACATGGAAAATCAGTCACCTCTGAAACCTGTTAAATTGGGCTATTTGCAAACACTACCACAAAATAATCCCATAGCCATTTGGGGATCTTACAGAATCTCTGGAGAACTTTTGGCTCCTCAGAGATGTAGCTGAAACAGGAAATATTGATGCACAGGTGCAATGGCAATCTGGCAAATGGTGGCCTAATCTGTTCTTAAAACTCTTCAGTGGCAGGGACATCATAGTGAAGACTTCATAGCTAACTCAGATCTTATAACCTATAGGTGAGATCAGAAACCAGATCTAACATACTACATGTGTGAAGCATATATGTGAGAAACCACATAAAACTGTTTTATTTCATTTGTTGTACTTTCAAAATATCTGTGATTGTTATGTGAATATATGATTTCAATATATCATTCAAAATATAAATTAATGCTCTTTTCTGAAAGAGAGATTTTCTCTTGGAAAACTTCCCTCCACTGAATATTTTAGTCACCTTTCATTCATCTCCACATAATACCTTCAAATAAAAAAATATCTGTGCATATAAGACAGTCTGCTTTTTTACATCTGAAGAGAAAGAAAGCAGTTATTAATCAGTGAGAACCCACAGCCCTCTTACCTTAAGTAGACCTGAGAGATCAAGAGAAGAAACACATGTAGTTATGTTGCAAAAAACTAGCAACATGACACAGTAAATTGCTATATATGCCACTTTCTGTGTAACCACTCTACCCCAACATAAAATTTTGTGATTTTTTTTTTCATTACTCACTAAAACAAAGTTTACAAGATATCATAGTTAGTGTAACTGTGTAAATACTGCTTACTATAAGTTTGAGGGCAGTAAGTTCATAAAGGCCATAATGAGATAACAAAAGCATGTGTTACAGGTGAGACAGAAATGCATTCCTTTTGCTATAAAAACTGCATATGAACATGGAGAGTATGCTCTGACATTTAAGAAAACAGAAGCGTTTCTATTCTTCTCTATTGTGAGTACATAACATATTTCATTCTCATATATGATTTACTATTTTCCAGTGATAATAGAAAGTAGAATGATGAACATAAAACTCTGAAAAAGAAAGATTCCAAACCTCAGATAAATATCTCTAGAATCTGATGGTACTCTGATTTTACTCAGTCAAAATTTGTAAAAATCATATACATGAAAAATAAAATAAAATAAAATGGAAATTAATCCATAGAAATTATCACGAGTCAAAAAGCACAGAGCAAAATGTACTTAAGTTTAGCTGAAGAAGTTCAAGCAGTCCGGGCTGTAATATATACATATGCTGGGAATATGCTTAAGACCTCCTGGTCATGTTGTCTAGATTTGGCTAAACACTTACCTAATTAGAGAAGTTACAGAAGTATTTGAGACTTCATTAATTTCTGTTCTCTCAAAAGTTCACTGTAGTTGACATTTAATACAGCAGAATGGACAATTTCTGATCTCAGAGTAAGCAGAAAGAACCCACAAAAAAAAAAAAAAAAAAAAAGCAACTAACATTTTCTGAAGAACCTATGTGATTTCATGTTTGGTTTGGTTTTGGTTTTGGTTGTTTTCATGAGCAATGAATAAAGCTAAATTGCAACTCAAACAATGCAAATTCCATTATTGAGCATATAGGTCAATTCATGAAATTTAAATGAGGTATAATAACTGAAGGTGAGCTGGTGGTGAAACTTAATGAAATTAGACACAATTTCAGTAATACAATTTAGACTCTTTCATGTTAAAAACATTAAAGTAACTAAGATGATGTAAAATACAAACTGTATCCAAATATTTGTTTTTATATCAATTCAGTGCAATACCATTTCTGAGTTTGTCTCAGGAAAGAAAAGAAATCACAACTACAACACCATACATAAAACATATTTTGCAATCTGGGTGGACAAACTCAGTGCCATTGACCTATAAAAACTGTGTTCATAGGATATTGCTTGTTTGGAATAGATGATAGATACACAGAATAAATTATGCGCTCTTTAAATACAGAAACAATGCTTTCAACAGTATGCCTCATAGAATGGGAAGTGTAGAGAAAGTGGGAGAGAGGGGTTAGCCTTTGCCAGTGGCGTAATTTGGGAAAGCGTTACCTTTCTACTTGTTTTATGTAATTGAGCATTTCAGTCCAGTACTACTAATAATGATTTATCTACACTTCCTTATTCATTTTGTTTTGTGTGTGTATTAATTGTTGATATTGGTAGGTTTTTTTTTGGTTGGTTGGTTGTTTTTTTTTTTCCTTTAGAAAAAATATATTGAGTTCTCTTTACTCTTGTAGCATGCGAAAGTTTCTCAGTTGACAGTAAGATAGTTAAAAGTTTGTATCTGGAGCTTGCTGTGTTTATTATGTCTTCTTTAGAGATATCAGTATAATTTCCAAGCTGTTGTTTTGATGGGTTTGAGGCTGAACTGGTTTCTGAATTGCTGGATTGTTTCTTGCTTTCATAGTTCCTTGTGTCTGTACTTCCACTACTTGTTCTCTCAAGTGCAGCTGGGGCCAGACTTAACCGTGATATACACCTCTTACTATTTTGCATAGGATTTACACCTCTGATTTACACCACTTGCTGTTTTGCATAGGCTTTTATGGAGTGCTGAATTTTATTAATTGCTTTCTTCTTCCTGGACCAAAAAAAAATAAATAAAAATCACAGCGGACATTTTACAGATCAAAAATGCTAAAAAATTCCTAGCATGGGCTACATTCAATTATATGCAATGAGAAAGCATAAAAGTGCAAAATTTAAGTCTCCTTTAACAGTGTCAGAAAAGCCTGATTCAGGATTTCAAAAACAATTTGACCTTGTGCTGTCCTCTGTATCAGGGTGAACTTCACCCTATAGTAATAATGACAGTAGTAACAACAGCAATTGCAGGAAATGCTATTGGATTGTAACCAGTCAGGACAATTTCAGGAAAGCTACTACACAGCTCATATCACTGAGCAGGCAGATGCTTACCAGGTTATTATTATATCTTTCAGTTATTGACAATGAAAATGTCTCTCCTGGGTACCACCAGGGCACCCTATTGTTGTAGTAAAGCTGCTTAAAACAGAAGCTGTCACGAAATCATTATTCAAAAATGAAAAATAAAATAAAATAAAATAAAATAAAATGGAAGAAGAAAAACACAGCAGGGAACACTTTATGGGAACACTTTATGTAGGCCAGTGTTACAGAGTTATTCAGGCTTTATAGTGGCATCAGAAAGATCAAGATAGAAGTTGAGATTCCAGCTCACAAAAAATACTTGATATATGTTTTCTGAGGATTTGTGAGAAGCTTGAATGCTTAAGCATACTAGGGAAAGAATGAGACGGTTTTGTTTGTTTGTTTGTTTTTTATTTTGTAGTGCAAATATTTGAAAATACATAGGGAAAGGCCTAAATGTTAGATTGATACATAGCAACATAGATATTTACAATAGGTGTGTACAGAAAGGAAAATAATTTTTTTGAAGAAAAATCCCACAACTTGCTCAATGATATTCAGACAAACACATATTTCATAATGAGTCAATTTGTGTGAGCAATCCTCGTTTCTGCATCTGCATTTGTTATTCCACAATCTTCTATATATGTCTGTATTTAGGACCTTTCTGTAAAAACTGAATACTTGCTCTACAAAAATTTGACCAAAGACCATTTTCCTCAACCAATGGTTCCCAAGGCCAAATTTAAACAGAATTTAAACTGTGAGGGAATCAAAAAAAAAAAAAAAAAAAAAAGTACTTGTTTTTTTTACTAGTTCAATACTTATGTGTTGATCTAATTGAGGCAAAGATCTACTGTCTACAATTTATCTGACAGCTGACCACACACAAAAAATTGCAAGTGCTGTACTAGGCCACAAGTACTAAAATATCAGAAATATGTATGTGGAAGACTTAGTTTACTTCAGAGTTATTCCAAAACTGGGACAAAATTCTACTGGAGTTTTGGGCTTTAACAATCTTCCCTACCAAATTGTCATATTTGAAGACTATGGTATACATACAATCTTGTATCTTTCATATCACAGTAAATATAGAAACATGCATGCTTATATACATATGAATGTATATTAAAAAACACATGAAAGTCTGCCTGTTTGTATCTTACTGTTCCACTTAGAGTTAGACTCAGAGCCTATGACTATATGAGAATAGGAAGCTACATGGAATAAAATGGGATCAAACCAAATACTCATAGACAGACCAGCCACTAAGGACCTAACCAGGAAACTAAAGAAGCTGACTTACAGCAATGTTACTTAATGGAGGAGTTAGGGCTCATGAGGATTTTGAAGAGCTCTTTGGAAAAGAGGGAATTTTGACTTGTAACATTAGGAATAATTTCAGTAAATTTATATTCTTTAAATATTAGTTTTATCTGCAGATTATTTCTAAACCACTTCCAAGGACTGAGTTTTTATTGTTAAATCGCTGCTTATTTTTAGGCAGAGATAGGTATTCATATTTTAAATGGTCTACTTGCAAACAAAAACCCTGGCCATGATGGGTTCCCATGATAAATAAATAAATAAATAAATAAATAAATTGCATAGAAATATAATGAAACTGCAATGTGTAGTTAGTGATTACTGTCATACTAATGTTGATCAGCAAGTGAAAATTACATTGAAAATTGTGAAAATTACTATTCATTGTTAAAATGATACATATTTCATAAATGTCATGTTATTTTTAAGTGCAAATTTTCATGGAATGGCATTCCTATAGGAAAGATAAAAGTCAGAAGTCACATCAAGCTTAAAAAAATAATAATAAAAAAATTGCAATTAAATGTTAACATTGTTATATTGTTCACATTTTTCGTAACTGAAAGCAAACATGAAATTAAATTGTTATGAGCAAGTTGCCAACACTTTTAAATGGAAATTCAGCAGCAACAAACAGAAGTGTTTTTCTGTCTGCATAAGTGTGACATGTTTTCCCATGACATATATTGAGCTCTGCCAGGAGAGCTGAGTCTACAGTAAGTTATTCAACCATAAGTGCTAGCTGGGAGTGAGATTTTTTTCCCCATTCCTAGCTGACAGGACATTATAGTGGTTTTATTCTTGACACATAAAGCTAAAAGCATGCGTAATTCATTGCATGATTGACACCTTCAATTTTAAGACCTTTAAGACCATGTCTCTGTTTTCAATAGTGTCTTGTTTATAGGTACTCTGGTTCCAGAGTAAGTCTCTAAAGGACTGCAGACGTGAAAATTATAATTAAAAATAACAGGTATTTACAAAATGTATGGAGCAACTTGAAGGCATTTATGGAACTGAGAATAGAGCTCAGAAAAATCAGGAGGAGAAAAGAATTTTATGACCTACAAAATCCAATAGATATAGGCACTCTAGATGTCCACACATTTGTACCAGTGTAAATGAAACAGGTTTTTCTTTAATAAAAGCTTTGGGGAATGTGTTGCAAAAAGGTTCTTGTTTCTTTTCATTTGAAAGTAGCCTACCCCTCTTAATTACGGTATTCAGGCAGTCACATACTGCATAAAACAGTTGTAGCCGATGATGTCATGGAATACTTTAAATCAGAGAAGGCCAGAAGGATTTAAAAAGGAAAATATAAAATTTATTGGGGTTTTCTTTATCTCATTCTTCAAGGAAAAAAAAAAAAAAAAAAGACAAGAAAATTAAGGAAGTATGAGAATTCACCTTATTTAATGAAAGAAATGTAAATATTTTATATAGAATTTGCATTTTTGAGATTAAATATGTTTCTTTAACAACTTAAATTGCAATAAATATTCAAAGCATGTTTTCACTCTCAGAACTTCTTATCAAACAAAGAATTAAACCAGGATAACTGGCAACAACCAAAGTAATTTAAAAATCAATCCGAAAATGATGACATCCTTCCACTTAGATTCCACTTAGACTTTCCACTCTGGATGCTTTCACTTGTTATGGAATATTGTATATGCATTCTTTCATAATGTTTCTTACATTTCAAGGAGGTTTTCTCCTAAGCAGTGTTCCTTAGAGTATATTCAAATCAGTATTTGTGCTATTCTACCATTGAAACAATCTGATAAGTAATGCAGTTTAAGATATATGTATAAATAAAATAAAAATAAAAAAGCAAATCTTAAGGATAACAGTAAACCAAAACTTTATTAGCATCCTATTATTAAAGGATATAGGATATAATTCAATATTAGAAATAACTTCATATGTGTGCTGGCACACAATATATGGAAGGTGGTAGAGATTTTAACCAAGTAAAATATAAGCAATAAACATACACAGAAAAGGAGATATAAAAATCAAGTCTTCTGAATTATAGTTTTATGCAGGAGGCCTGGTGCAAATGGAACAGTAATTTCACTGCCTGTACCTCTTTTTAAGTCCAGAATAAAAATGGTAGGCTGTGATCCACATACTGTTTATCAATTGAGCATTGCAAAAGCTTGACAGCATTTGCATAGGACTTGCTCACTAGGTTTGACATGACTCAAGGTCTTTCTTTGTTTTAAAGAAGCTGCTTCTGATTTATCATACTGTAAGTCAAACTGAAATGAGAACTATGTCTAATGAGATTGACAATGCAACCTAGTGCTAGCTGCAATTTCTCATAGGTAAGGTTTCTTTCAGGATAAACCAAGTTTCTCAGAGAAGATAAGATACACTAATTCCTTTCAAAGATATTGCTGAAAACTTTGTAATGTAGGGAAAAAAAAGTCTATTTTACATATTGTACATAAAAAAAATGTGTATCCAGATTACTTCCACTAGCAAATAGGCTTGAGGAAAGTGTAATTCTATGGTCACTTTCAAGTCAAGTGGTTCTATTGATGTTACCTACTCAGTATCTCAGTTTGATGTCTTTCTCTCTTACTGAAACACATTATGCTGATGGTGCCATGGGACAGATGCCTGAAGAACTGCTAGTTCTTGTGAGACAGGTACAGTATCCATCAATAGAATTATTTCTCCTGAGTGGATACGGAATGGTCAGTAACTTCTGCCCAACTCCCCTCAAGAGACTAACAAAAAGAAATATATTAATTGTGTCCAGATTGGTTAGCTCACTCCAGAACAGATGCAACCTGACTGGATGTGGAAGGAACTCCATCATCCAAAGATGTAGTTAATGAAATGGCTGCCTGTGCCCCGCACTCAGACTTCATACCTTTCATAACTTTCATACCCATGCATTGCATGTTTTCTCTATAGTGTTCTGGTGTATTTACAACATGTGACAGAATACCATCAGTACAGATTTCATGATGTATCATTACAATACACAAATAATGCTGGTCTTCATATAACATAATACAAAAATTAATAAATTATTAATACCTCTGGTTTACAGAGGGATTATTTTGATCCTTTCTCACCCCTGGGGAGTCCAAAAGATTTCATATAGTGAGAGTCCTATATGCCTCATATTAATAAAGTGAAATTTCTTAACATTCCCAGGAGCTTTACATTGTAAATGTTATACCAAGTCAGGAAAACAGTAAGGAAGCATTATGGGAGGCATGGCTTTGTTTGTTTGTTTGTTTTTGAGAAAGTTCATGTCTATTTCTTATAGTACCTGTTACAAATAATTCCACAGATCATGAGTAAACAGTAAAAGTACCTCAGTATTTATATTAATTTGTGTGGTTTGTGATTTTTATTTATTTATTTATTAAATACACCCTCTGTACTTTAGTTTCCACAGCAGAAGTTGACGCTCCCCAGGACCTCTCTGTGTCTTTCCTCCTCTTCCAGTGTATAGTATGCATCTCTGCATTTGTAGGGTGAATTAGACCAGTCTGTAAACAATCTGAAACCAAAGAGGTTATTTTTCAGGGGAATAATTTCCCCTATCATTTCCATTATGGGCAAGTGTGATAGAAGAAAGTAATAATAGTAATAGTAATAGTAATAGTAGTAATAGTAATAGTAATAAATGAATAAAAAGCCATAGTCAGAGCAGGCACTTCTACACGGCTGAAAAAAAAAAAAAAGCTAAGTAACTGCAATTTATTCCAGGTATTGTGGCAACTCCTTTGCACAGGAATTTGTCCAGGATTCTTCTGCTGATAGGCTGAAAAAGCTTAGAAAAAGCTTAACGTGTTCTTCTTCATTTTCTTGTGCTTTTAGGTTCTGACCACTAATGGAACCTAAGTGGTAGAGAATATATCCTGTGCTCACATGAAACAGACCCTCCTTTATTTCATAAACTATAAATTTGACTAGAATTTACCTTTGCAACACAGCAAACAGTAGATGAATATGTGCTAGAAACCCAGTTCTATTAATATGGAAGGTTTTTTTGGAAAGATTAGAAAAAAAATCTGTATGTGCTAGCTTAAAATATGCACTAGCCTAGTGTCTGACACGTTTTAATTGAGTCTTCTGCACTCAGAGAAATCCAGACACTGAAACTGTTGGTTTTACGCAGCTGGGCAGCTGAGCTCCACCACAACTTCTCTCTCTCAATTTACCTCCTCAATGGGAAAGAGGGAGAAAATATGAAGAAAAGGGTTCAAGGGCTGAGACAGGACAGGGACATCACTCAAAAATTATCGTCATGGGCAAAACAGACTCAGAGTAGGGAGATTACAGAAATCTATCACTAACAAGCTAGAGAAGTTAGAGACAAAGAAAACAAACTAAAAACACCTTCCCCCTGTTGTCTGTAGCTTCGGGCTCTGTGCGTCCTGCCTATAAGCACACAGAGTCGAAATCCACAATTTTTCCCAGCTTTGGACTATGCTCCAATCCACCCTCTTCCACCTCTTCCCCCTGAGCGGCACAGAGGAATGAGGGCTGTGTTAGTCCCTAACACTTCACCTCCACCACTCCTTCACAGTCACTCTCTGCCCCTGCTCCACGTGGGGTCCCTCCCACGGGATGCCGTCCTTCCTGAACTGAGCCTGCGGGGGCTGCCTACAGGGAGCAGCTCTTCAACAACTGCTCCCACATGGCTCCGTACCACGGGATCCATCCCCCAGGAGCAAACTGCTCCAGCTTGGGTCCCCCACAGGCGGCAGCTCCACCCAGGCCCCCTGCTCCTGCGTGGGCTCCTCTCCATGGGCTGCAGCTCTGGCCCAGGGCCTGCTCCTGCAGGGGCGCTCCATGGCCTGCGGCCTCCTCCAGGCCACATCCACCTGCTCCACTGCGGGCTCCTCCATGGGCTGCAGCGTGGAGATCTGCTCTGCCGTGGGACCCACGGGCTGCAGGTGGACAGCCTGTTCCACCACGGGCCTCTCCACAGGCTGCAGGGGAACTTCTGTGTGCCAGGAGCACCTTCTGCCCTCCTGCTGCACTGATATGAGGATCTGCAGGGCCGCTTCTCAGTCCTCACTCTCCCAGCTGCTGTTGCACAGCATTTTTTTGTTTGTTTGTGTTTTTGTTTGTTTGTTTGTTTGTTTGTTTGTTTTTTCTTCTTCCTTTAATCTGCTCTTCCACAGGCCCAAACAGCATTGCTCATTGGCTTAGCTCGGGCCAGTGGCTGGTGCCTTTTGGAGCCAGCTGAAACTGTCTCTTATCTGACACCGGGCAGCTTCTGGGTTCTTCTCACAGATGCCATGCAGCCCCCTCCTACCAAAACCTTGCCATGTAGACCCACTACACAAATCCACTAAATTAGCTTTATCAACAAGTGCTACTCAAACCTTGGCTAGAAGGTGATGGGGAAATGGGAAGAACAGATGATGGGGAAACAAACAGGAGAACAGACTTTTAATCTTTTAGCCAGAGTTCATTTTTGCAACTTTTGGATAGCAGAAAGGCATTACTGATAATTTTCAGGTTTTTGTCAGTTTGGCTAATATCTGACTGTACAATGATTTTGTTTTCTTTGTTGAAGCAAGATTTATAAGGAAATATATATATGTGTGTATATATGTTTACATATAAACATATATGTTTATGAGGGAATACAAAGTTGGTCTTTGTTTTTGGACCAACTGGTATAATTGAAAAAAGAGCAAACTTTCAGTCCATTCCTATCTGAAAAAGGCAGCAAACTTCAGTCTAAACACAGACTGACAACATTTGTTCTGAGTTTAACTTAATTATGTGAGTTTGGGTTTTCTTAGTGCCTGACTAGGCTTTTGACAACTTGTGAAGTAGTATTTGAATACTACTTAGACTGAGAACAAGATGCTGTTTTGTAAATATATTTGGGAGAGAAAAGGAGAAATGCATAGTGAAAATTAGCTTGTAAAGACTCCAGAACTAGGGTATGTGACGTAAACTGGCTTTTTGCAAGTCCATTCAATGAAATTTACCTGGCATATAAGCCTGAGGGAGGACTAAGTTTTTCCATTCACCCATCATTCATTCTCCTACTCCCATTTCAGCTTCGAAACCCCATTCTTCCCTCAGGGAAAGCACTACTTACTGTGATTTAACTGGGGAAAAATGGCATCAGATCCTACACAAATCCAAAAATGCAGTATCCGTCCATCACTCCTCAGGTCTCTGACTCACCGTAGGCCTAACAAGTTCCTGGGAACATCTCTGCTTTTCTCTTAAAACAGAAAAAGGGGTGGAAAGTTGGTAAGTAAGCTTTTCCCTTCATCTCTAGGGCACACATTTAACCCGAAAGAACTCTTAAGTGGATCAAGGATGACTGAGAGATATTGGAGGCAAGTTCCTCATGTAGCATGGTCACACAACAAAATAACAAGGTCAATGCATTAAAGTAAGTGAAATTCTATTAGATATAAAGAAAAAAAAAAAAATCACAGTGATAGTCGTTAAGCACCGTAGCAGGTTTCCCAGAGAGGCTGGGAAATCTCCACCCTTGGAAATATTAAAAATTTGTCAGGACACAGACCTCAGCAACCTGCTTTTACTTCAGAATTAGTCTTGCTTGATTAGTGTATGCATGCTCACATGACCAGTGAGGTCACTGCACCCTTTGAGAAAAGGAGCCAGGAGCTGATGGGCAGATGTATACAGCAGATATACACAGGTGCCAATGTCTTACCTCCAGCAGAAATTAATTAGGGATCATCCAATGGTCCTTTGAAATATCATTATTTTACCTATTCTTGTCTAATTTAACATAATTATATGCTCCTTGCCATTCCAAAATCCCTGAAAAGAGGTTTGGGCACAGGAATTGTTTCTTTTAAGCTATGTCCCTGATACTAAATCCCGCATCCAAAGAGTGATACGAAATAGAGTATGGTCTAAGCAAGTCTTGAAGTCCTGCAAGAGGTTCTTTTCAGTATTCCTGCCTCCCACTTCAACTGCTTTTTCATTTTGCTGGTTTTTTGTTTATTTTGTTTTTAATTTAAACTATCAAATATCTTATTTCTGCTTGTAATCTTTCTTTTGTTTAAAAAAAAAAAATAAGCTTTCCTGTTTTTGTTTGTTTGTTTTAGTATTGATATTAATTTTAAAATGCTTAGTGTTTGAGTTGCTTAGTTTGTAACAGAAGAAAAATTTTCAGGGTCAGCCTTACTTTATGATTCTTTAAACATTTCCTTTTGGCACAAATGTTCTCCAGAGAAGTATTATTATTTATTATTATTATTATTTTACAGTCCTTACTTTAAGATTTTTTACTGCAGTTTCATGGATTTCCAAAATTAAAGCAGCTATTAGATGGTTCTAAAATATGCAATAATAGGCATTTAAAAAAAAATATATATATATTATAACTTAGTTTGACATTTTAAATTTATTCCTTCTCTATTTTATCCTGAAAATAAATCTTGGAGTAAAATCTCATGAAAAGCATAGAAAAACTTCATAATGTTATGTTTTTATAAGAATCATTAGGGGAAAAAAATTCTTTTCGCTTTATCAGCTTGCTTTAGTATTACTGAGAATATGCATATACATAGTTAACCCATCTGACGTTATATGTAAGTAAAGAAAGCTGTGTATATTTTCACTATGGCATAATTTCTTTTAGTGATAAATAGACAACCTGCAAAATGTACAAATCTAAATCACCCTTAAAAATGCAGAAATAAAGAGGGCCCCAACCTTTACTCCCAGAGAAGTTCAAGTAACATATCTAAAGCAAGTTTAAAGTTTTTCTAGCACTTAAACTAAACCATCACTTCTGAAAATAAAATAATAACTTCTCATTCTGGTAATCAAAAGATTGGATACACATAAAAATCACTATCCTTACAAGAAACATTTTAATATTAGAAAATTGTTATAAAGTCTCTGAGACTCATTTCTCCATCCCTTCCAGGCACACAGCCTTCTATTTTTTAACCAAACACAGTCCTCCAAGTTTTTCATTCCTTATTCATTGGTTCTGTTTGCTGTATTGCAGTTTTATTCTCTGCTGTATCCCATTTTTTTCCTCTGATTTCTAACAACATCTGAAACTGGAAACTGTTCTTTAGCTGCACTATTTGGAGAGCAATAATTATCCCTCACCTCATTTTTTTGTTTGCAAAACACTTCCTAGCATGTCAGAAAATATTATTTGTCTTTTCAGCAGCAGTAATTGCTTATTTGACCTAACTTCCAGCCCACTATATCACATATATATATATATTTTTTTTCCATCCTGGTTGCTTTTGTCAATGTATTTTTTTTAATACTTTTCTTTATGTATGTAGGTTTTTTTTGCTTTGCTGTGTTGAATTTCACCTTAAAGACTTCTGACTATTTCATCGATTCATCGGTATCAATTTAAATTCACAACTTATCCTCCAAAGTGTTTGCAGCACTTACTGTTGGGTGTCAAGGTTGATAAGTCATCTAATTTGTTAATGAAACCATTAAATTACACTGGACGTAAGATAGATCTCTCACCAACATCAAGCATCTTCCTAGTTTCTTGACAGTAATTCATTGATAACTGCTATTTAAGCTTGATGATTTCAACCTGATATGAATGTGCCTGTTAGTATTTTAATTCATGCCATATGACACTCTAAAAATGAGGAAAATATAGGAATCCATTAAAAAGTAACTGCAAAATGCAAATAGACCAGCTAACTGTCTCCCAGAAGTTCATTCGTATTGTGCACAATATTCTGGCTGGAAAGAAAAAGATAAAAAACATGCTGAGCAGTATATGAGAGCTTTAGTTAGCCATCCCAAATTCTGTCATAACATGACATTTCCATCCAAATTGTGTTCTGTGTTTGCATTCTGTACATATCACAGAATCATAGAATGGTTTGGATTGGAAGGGACCTTAAAAATCATCTAGTTCCAACCACCCTGTCATGGACAGGAACACCTTCCACTAGATCAGGTTGCTCAAAACCCCATCCAACCTGGCTTTGAACACATTTAGGGATGGAGCATCCACAGCTTCTCTGGGCAACCTGTACCAGTGTCTCACCCCCTCACAGTAAAGAATTTCCTCCCTATATCTAATCTAAACCTACTCTCTTTTAGTTTAAAGCCATTCCCCCTTGTCCTATCACTACACTCCCTGAAAGAGTCCCTCCCCAGCTTTCCTGTAGGACTCTTTAGGTATTGGAAGGCTGCTATAAGGTCTCCCTGGAGCCTTCTCTTCTCTTCTCCAGGCTGAATAAACCCAACTCTCCCAGCCTGTCTCTGTAAGAGAGGTGCTCCAGCCCCTTGATCATCTTTGTGGCCCTCCTCTGGACTCATTCTAATAATTCCATGTCCTTCTTGTGGAGGACTTCCATGTCCTTCTGGGAGCCCCAGAGCTGCAGACAGTACTCCAGGTGGGGTCTCACAAGAGCAGAGAGGGAGAATGACCTCCCTCAGCCTGCTGGCCACTTCTCTTTTGATGCAGTCCAGGATACGGTTGGCTTTCTGGGCTGAAACTCTACATTGCCAGTTCATGTCAAGCTTCTTGTCAAACAGATACCAAAGATGATGACTAGTAATATGCTTACTCTTTGCATTCCATCCAGTCAGCTATGATAATATCATTCGTATCACTCACACCTTCAAAAAGTGTTAGCTTCTGTCAGTCACCAACTTTGGTTTCCATACCTGACAAAAATACATGCTAAGCTCTTGTGCAGTTATTAATTCCTTTTGTATGGAATATAGTTTGTCCTAAACTGAAATAAGAATAAACTCTACAGTATTCTATCTACAATTTAATTGTTTTTATCATTATGAGCAACAGAAATTCAACACATATAGAAGAATATCAAATGATTATGGGTTTCTTCTACGTCTCAGTAACAAGATTTTTTAGATTTATTTTTTAATGAGATTTATTTCTCTTACTTATACCAGCATAACAGTGCTTTTTAAAAAGCAAGCAAAGAAAAGCCTTTATTGCAGAAGACTGCCAAGAACACCTACAAATATTTTTTGTAGTTTTCAGTAAGTTTGGGCTTGTTTGAAAAAGATGTCAGAGCCCTTGAATTTAATATGATAGTCTATGAGTAGAGCAATAAAACAGGTAAAGATTTAATGGGTAGACAATGCTGTCTAGGTGGCAAAATGTAATATACTGTAACAGCTGAGCTCTTACATAGTATTGTGTTGCTCAGGCCAGAGGTGATGGAATTGTGAATAACTGGAGGGAGTTCATGATCCATCAAAGAGGAAAAATGTTTTAACCTTAATAGAAATGAACTGGAAGGAATCACATTGATAATATTTCACTGACAGCTTGTTGGAATTTCTTTGAATATTTCTACCTGAGGGGCCTCACAGAAAATTATACTATCTTAGGAAATCAGAAAACAGGAATAACTGTATTTCTATGATAATGATCAAAGGATGTGACAGTTTTTCACTTAAAAAGCAAATGCTTTTCTGAAATAAAAATCACAGAAAAACAATATTCGGTGGGAAAACAAAACAACACAAAACAAAAACACTTCTCAGTGAACAATGTTATAGTAAATCTTATTTTATCTTTCAGACTTTGAGGGGAGAAATTAATGATCCCTTTTAATATATTCTTGTATCATTAATCTGATAATTTTATCTTAATGACAGCTCTCCTGTTCACATCATAATATGTTTCTGAAAGAGAAAAAAAAAAATCAATGTGCTATTGAATTGCCAAATTCTAACTCCCATTATTAAAAACAAAAAATGATAATAAAATTTGACAACCTCATTGAAGAAGTTTAATCTCTTTCATTTTTCAAGTTAATTTCATGATATATTAAGAGTTTGTTTGTCATACGTCTTTAGTACAATTCATTAATTTCATGACATTCAGTAACTTAACAGGAATGCGATATTGTGTGGATGCACCAGGCCAAGGGGGCCAGTGTTAAAGACCAGGTTGGATGGGGCCCTAGGCAATCTGATCTAGTGGGTGGCATCCCTGCCCGTGACGTGTGTGTGTGTGTTGAAAATGTAAAATCTGAGGAAAGATTTCAGAAAAGTGTTGAGTCTGTCTCTCTTTCATTTGTCTTGCATCTTATCTTATTTTCTTAAATATGCTAAGACCATTGTGGGTATCTTCAAAGTACACAATATGATAGTCACTTCAAGTGCTTACAAACTAATTGCACCTTCAAGCTGCAACTTCTGCTACAACTGTCCGGAGCCATATTGATTTAAACTTGACTTTCAGGATGCATGTGGTTGCCTCCACAGAGTGAATTTGCACTCATTAGTGCCTAACTGGAAAGCAAGCACAAACTAAGGCTCTAGAGTTAAAGAGTAGGTGATTTTCTGTGTGCCATTGATTTCAGTTGGCTTTTGAATATCTATCCATACACATGAAATTGCCAAATCAGTGTTCTGCAGAGCAAAAGAAATGTATGAAGAGAGCAGTTCACTGGAAACTGTTGAGTATAGAAGAAAGACAGAAAGTGGTAAGTTAGAAAAAATAACAACAAAATCATAAAACAAGTCTCTGTTAGGGAGCTCCTGAAAAGAGATGTTTGGTAGCAGTTTTATACAGAGCATTTTTTATATCTATATTGTCAGTCAATTTTGATTTCTGTAGGAAATTTGTAAATCAACAGACTATCAGCTATGGAATTACATTACACAGACTTCAAGAGGAGTCATTGGGAGTGCTATCAAACCCAAACTTTGGAGCGATTAAAAACATACACACACACAAAAGTATTTATTCCTAATATTTCCCAATAATCAGCAGAAACAGTTTATAATACAAGGCTCTTGAACTTGTACTGGGATTTCTTGCTGTGACTACATTTCATTCAAAGTAACATAGTATTTGGAATTAATATGATATAAAATTATTAAGTCATGCCTTACCTTGCTTCTTTTTGTGTGTTGTTGTTTATTTGTTTGTTTTTCTAGCTTTACTAGGAAGTTAAGGAATATAGAAATAAAGCAGAATGCTCTGACTTATTTAATATTTCTCAGAACTCATGTTACCTATATTGTGCTTGTTGGTATAGAAGCTTTAATTTTTATCACATTTACTGTGTCTGCTATCAAAAGATTAGTGCCTGCAAACAGATCCCTACTTTTCTGGAATCATCTTGCTTATTCTCTAATATAACCCAATAATATAATATCAGCTGTGCCTGATATAACCCAATAATCGAGGCTTTGGCTATAGCAATAAGAAGGGATAGGTAACTCCTAAGAGCAAATTATTCCATTTCAAAACACCTGTCCAAGAGAAATGAGATACTTCAGTCTCTGAAGACATCCACCATAAACTACAAAAGTATTGTAGATTAGTATCTTATACTAAACTTTTAAGTGCAGGTGAGTCCAATCTCCTATTCTTCCCTAGAACAATAATAATACACAGCATTATGAGATGTGCAAGCAGTCCTTCAGCTAATTAGAAATTATTCTGTTCTACAGACATAGAAGTTGTCGGCATCAGCAAGCATCTGTATTAAATCATAATGCAAGCTCAAACAGAAAGTGTTAAGCGAGTTACATTCTACACTCTAACATCTTTCTTGCAACTTTGAATGTTCTGAGTTTACCCTTATGATATAGAAAGAAAAAGAAGGTAGAAAATCTGGGAGAAGAGAAAACAAACAAGCCAAACCAAACCAACCAAACAAAAAATACCCAACAACTAACAAACATATGAAAAATAGAAACTTATGTAACCCTAGATTCTGAAGACAGCCTTTAGGAATGAGACCTTGAACATGAGATGGATTGAGTTGTTCTGTGGCTCCATTTGCATTACTTCCTTGTTTGTATTTGTGCTTTGTTCAAGCTACCTTAAAGGTCTCCCTTCACCCACTGTGTATATATTGGCAGCACTAAATACAGGTGGATATTTCCTGTTTGCATTCCTCAAAGTAGAAATCTTCCAGCTAATATCTTGAGGACAGAATGGGTGATTCAGGAAAAATAGACAGAGGTGATATTCTGCAAATAATTTCACAGTTAAGCATGGATAAACTTAACTCATTCACATGAATTTAGCTATTCTTATATTCAAACTGTGGTTTCTTGAGTATGAGTAGGATAATTTATCTGATCACTTGCTTCTGAAAAAAAAAAAAAAAGGGAGGGGGGAAGGAGAAAATGTGTTCCCTTTCCTTCTTTTTCCTCTGCTTACACCTGCTGCTTCTTCTAGAAGTATGGTCATTCTCATGTGAGACCTGGCCTTCATAGGATCTTTCAGATCACCAGCTCAGAATAGGAAACTGTCTATGTTTTTCTTTGATTATGGTTCATTTTCTGCAAGGCACCAACAATAGTTCACAGTTGGTAAAAAAATATAGCTTGAGTTGGAACAAGGTTAGCAGTGAGAACATGCACCTGGGAATCACAAGGACAAGGGCTTCCCTCTTTCAGTGGACATGAACACTTAGATTATCTCAAGTTGATGGGAAATACAGCTGCAAGCTGTGATTTTGTGATCAGTTTAATACAATCGAAGAACATTCTGCCATATGTTCATACTACCACCCTCTGTCAACACTGATAATGCAATGTAAAATTATGCCAGCAAATAGTAAATGACTAGGTTTCTATATTAAGATCTGTATAGTTTCTTCTGCATAGGGAATCAAACACGAGTAAGGTAAATCTATGGTTTGTATTTGTAAGTTTGGACTACTGAATTTACAAATCGTCTAAAACAGTGGCAGAACTACTGGAAGCACACTTTTAAGACCTGAACAGTGTTTCCAGGACAGTTGTCAGTGTGATGGCAGCATAAAAGGTCATCATAGTACTGTAAATGTTTAGCGATGCCATAATATTAGTACACTAAGCAGCTTTGCTGTTTCAAGTGTATGTGATCAAATAATGAATTTGAAGAAAATAAAATCATAGAATGTCCTGAGTTGGAAGGGACCCACAAGGATCATCTAGTCCAACTCATGGCTCCATATGGGACTACCTAAAAATTAAACCTATGTCTGAGAGCATTGACCTAATGTTTCTTGAACTCTGGAAGGTTCAGTGCCATGACCACTGCCCTGGGGAGCCTGTCCCAGTGCCCAACCAACCTCTAGCTGAAGAACCTTTCCCTAGCACCCAGCCTGACCTTCCCCTGTCGCAGCTCCATGCCGTTCCCTCGGGTCCTGTCGCTGTCCTCAGAGAGCAGAGATCAGCACCTGTCCCTCCACTCACCTTGTGAGGAAGATACAGACACAGACACAGACACAGACACACAGACACAGATTTCTAGGTTGGAAGAGACCTCAAGATCATCGAGTCCAACCTCCGACCTAACACTAAGCACTCCACTAAACCATATCGCTAAGCTCTACATCTAAACGTCTTTTAAAGACCTCAAGGGATGGTGACTCCACCACCTCCCTGGGCAGTCCGTTCCAATGCTTAATAACCCTTTCGCTAAAGAAGTACTTCCTAACATCCAACCTAAAACTCCCCTGTCGCAACTTTCGCCCATTCCCCCTCGTCCTGTCACCAGGCACGTGGGAGAACAGACCAATCCCCACCTCACTACAGCCTCCTTTAAGGTAACTGTAGAGAGCGATAAGGTCGCCCCTGAGCCTCCTCTTCTCCAGGCTGAACAAGCCCAGCTCCCTCAGCCGCTCCTCGTAAGACTTGTTCTCCAGACCCCTCACCAGCTTGGTCGCCCTTCTCTGGACTCGCTCAAGCACCTCCATGTCCTTCCTGTAGCGAGGGGCCCAAAACTGAACACAGTACTCGAGGTGCGGCCTCACCAGAGCCGAGTACAGGGGGACAATCACCTCCCTAGACCTGCTGGCCACGCTGCTTCTTATACAGGCCAGGATGCTGTTGGCCTTCTTGGCCACCTGAGCACACTGCTGGCTCATATTCAGCCGACTATCAACCAATACTCCCAGGTCCTTCTCGGCCAGGCAGCTTTCCAACCACTCATCTCCCAGCCTGTAACTCTGCTTGGGGTTGTTGCGCCCCAGGTGCAGGACCCGGCACTTGGCCTTGTTGAACTTCATACAGTTGACCTCAGCCCATCGCTCCAGCCTATCCAGATCCTCCTGCAGAGCCTTCCTGCCCTCGAGCAGATCGACACACGCACTTAGCTTGGTGTCATCTGCAAACTTACTGAGGGTGCACTGGACGCCCTCATCCAGATCATCGATAAAGATATTAAAGAGGACCGGCCCCAGTACTGAGCCCTGGGGGACACCACTTGTGACCAGCCTCCAACCAGATTTGACTCCATTCACCACAACTCTCTGGGCCCGGCTATCCAGCCAGTTTCTAACCCAGTGAAGCGTACGCCAGTCCAAGCCCCGCGCAGCCAGTTTCATGCCATGTGGTTTCCCATCAGTCTTCTCTAAGCTGAAACATCTTAACTCCAGTGGCATACACTGCATATATAACATTCTCTGGAAAATATTAAGTGGCTATTCCTTCCAATGTATCTTTCCTCTCAACAGATTTGCCTTCCTTAAGACTTCCTTGAAAGTCATCTTCAAAGTGAAGTGCAATAGCAATAATTCTCTTCTTCTACATACATATATTCCTGTATATTCTTCAGCAACAGATTGACTAATAAAACCTTGTGCTGCATAAAAATAGGTAAGGTGTATAACAATGATTGACTTGAAGACACAGTTGATTCTCACCTTATCTGTGTGTGTGTGCCAGGATGTCTGAGACTTTACAGTTGTACTGAAACACAAATACAACATCAATTTAATCACTATAACATCTTGCTGGGATTTGTCTGACCCAACTTTTGTGAGACATCAGATTTAAGACATCATCTCAGTTTCCACCAAAGACAAGTGGAATGAATCATTCTCTGTGGAGTCCAAAGTGTCTCTATTTACCAAAGAAGGTAGAAGACTAACTCTGAGAGTATGCCTAGCAAAAGATTAGTAAGATTAATCTTTTGTCTGTAATGAATTCACTGCTTCATGTAAATGGTATACCTATTAGCACTAGTTTTGTATATAACAGGCTAAGTGTTTTTTGTTTGATTGGTTTTGACTTTGGTTGGTTTTGGCTTTCTTTTTCTTTTGGTTGTTGTTGTTGTTGTGTTTGGGTGTGGTTTTTCCTTGTTTGTTTTGTGGTATGGTGTGAAATACCAAATGAACTGGTTCCTACTGTATCTGAACAGAAGACAATAACCCTTTTTATTGGTATAAAAGAGCAGAATCATCTCATACAACAATTAAAATCTTCCTTTTTCTGGTATAGGAAGTGGAGAGAATGTTCTTGAAGTAATCCAGCAGTAGCTCGTTGTGAGGGTATGTTGGACTTATCTCATGTTAACAACATTTCTCCAGCTTTTGCTATGCTGGACACCATACAATGTGGATCATGCAAAGTTTCTGCTTATCCTTTGTGTTATATATAAACAGAACATGGATGCAGTAAAGAATGACAAGCTTCATACTTGGTGGCTTTTAATATGTTACAACTACTTACAGATTGATAAGAAATTTGACTTTTAGGTGATAAGTCAGTAATTAGAAATTAGACTTGTTCAGTTGGAATGGATCTACAAAGATCATTGAGTCCAACTGTTGAATATCTGAAAGGTTCTCAAATTTTAAAAATTAATACCTCTGCCTATTTGTAAAGAGAAGGATTTGCTCTTAAACTTCTGAAAACTGGAAAAGTGAGATATATTCTATCTGTTTTGCTGATGCACTCAACTTTTAGATCTTTGGGGCATTGTAGTAGCTGCATAATGGGTTTTATGGAATGCTGCCTCTGCAGTTTATGAGCAATAGCTTATAAATGGTGGGTAATAATGAGTAGTTTCCATTACATATATTTAAGAAATCAATGTCAACACTTTTAAAATAAAAGAAAACATTGCTCAATTTATACATGTAGTATTCAGATTGTGTGTGATTGCTTCACACTGAAACACCTGTGGGGCAATTCTTTTCTTAATCAAAAAGAAAAAAAAAAAAAGAAGGAAAAAAAGGGAACTGCATGTATGGTCACTGTCTAGTTAACACAGTGATACAATATATCAGCCCTTTCTCTGCACTCAAACAATTCATTCTGGACTTAATCCAAATAAATCTTTTAACAGAAATGAATAGAAAAATATCCAATATCCTGCATTAATATTTTGGAAAAATGTAAAAGTCCACTGATTCCCCAGTGCTTTCCTAAGACCAATACTGTAAATAGTATTTCCGTTTTAGCAATGATTTTTCTAAGTCACTGATAAAACTGTTGAAGTCCTAAGAAGCACGTTATCATCAGCAGCCAATACACCTTATCATACTCATCAATCAGAGGGGACTATCCATTGTAGTGTGTGACTATAGCACAGTCACCCTCTGGGCAACCATGACTTCTCTTTAGATGCTTGTGCTGCAAATCACTCAGGAATGGCAGCTCTTTTTTGAGCAGAGATATGCATATCCACACACACAGCAATATCCCCTGAACTCTCTATCTGCAGCCACAGGGGACTGGGAGGACTGATTGACTATGAACGTCTTCTCTCAGAAAAATCATCTAAATTATAAAGATTGAAAGAAACAGACCCCACATGTGCTTCCACATGCCAAAATGGGGCCTTTTCATACATACTGCAAAATGTTAATGCAAATAATGTGTTTAAATAATCAGATCAGGAAACAGAATTACAAAAAATCAGAGTGATTTTTTTTTCCCCTTTGCTTATGCACAAATACAAACTTTAACATTTATTTTTGAAAAATTCCTCAAGACAGTTTAATATGCAAAATTCAAAGATTAATGAAATGCACCTCTACATTCATTTTCTTGTTGTTGTATGTGCTCAACAGGACAGTTAAATTTCCTACTCTATAAACATTGTGTTTATATTAAAAGCTTTTGCTTAGTTCATATCACTATACACTGCAATTTAAATATAGTTAACCATAAATTCTCCTGTTTCTTTTTGTAGATTATGCAACTGTTACATATTGTATTGAAAAAAAAATAGAAATAATATATAGTAGGATTGAAAGGTATTTTTGAAATCATTTAGTCCTAAATCTCCTCCCCCTTTTCACTACCCTGAAATTAATATACTGAAAATGTAATTGTCTTTTTATAGCATTAGAGTTGTCACCTGAGACCATCAAAAGAAGTCCTTTTCTACTGAACTAATGAAATTATGAATGTCTGCCTCTTCAAGAGGGGAAAAAAAAATCTGTGAATACCTGTGGGCTGCTGAGTTTAATTGAACCAGTCTGGTAATACTGTATGAATGAAGCAAAGATTCACTGTCTGACTAATTGCCTGTAAACTGCATTTCATTATCTTTTTCTCTTTCCTTTATAGTTACATAGAACTCTGAGTTAGCAGAATTATGGATCTCAGATAAAGAGAAATTATCTAACTTATGGTCTATGTATGATATCATATTTGCTGGCAAAAGACATTGAGAGAAATGAATTTATTGTGTAGAGAACAGTTTTGAGAATTCCAGAGGGGGCGGAAAATAAAATAAAATAAAAAAGAAAACATGAAAATGTCTTTTTTTTTTCTTTGTAGAATTTGTGTGCATAGATTTGGTTTACCTGTTTTACCGAAAGCCTGTATTGTGCAACTTCAATCAGTTTTAAAATTAAAAAAAAATAAATTAAAATAATAATTCTAGCTTAATATCTGTGGTGGTTTTACTTGGGTGGGCGACCGAGCTCCACCACAACCGCTCCCTCACTCCCCCTCCTCAAAGAGGAACGGGGAGAAAATACAATGTAAAGGGCTCAAGGGTTGAGATAAGGATGAGGAGATCGCACAGTAATTATCATGATGGGCAAAACAGACTCAGCGTAGGGAGATAGTAAGATTTATTACCTATTACTAAGAAGCTAGAGAACCGAGAAACAAAGGAAAGAAACCAAAAGCACCTTCCGCCCCATCCACCATCTTCCACCTCCTCCCCCCGAGCGGCGCAGGGGAACGGGGAAATGGGGGTTATGGTCAGTCTATAGCGCTTCCTCTCTGCCACTCCTTCTCGATCACTCTTGTCACCTGTGCTGTGGGGTCCCTCCCACGGGATGCAGTCCTTGCTGAACTGATCAGGTGTGGGCTTCCCACACGCAGCAGCTCTTCAAGAACTGCTCCAGATATGGGTCTGTACCACGGGGTCCATCCCTCAGGAGCAAACTGCTGCAACCTGGATCCCCCACGGGCAGCAGCTCCTGCCAGGTCACCTGCTCCTGCGTGGTCTCCTTTCCACGGGCTACAGGTCTGGCCCGAAATCTTCTCCAGCAGGGGTCTTCCACAGGCCACAGTCTCCGTCAGTGCAGGTCCACCTGCTCCACTGTTGTCTCCTCCACGGGCTGCAGTGTGGAACCCTGCTCCACCATGGTACTCCATGGGCTGCAGGGGGACAGCCTGCTTCACCATGGTCCTCACCCCAGGCCGCAGGGGACTTCTGCTCCGGTGCCTGGAGCACCTCTCCCCCTCCTTCTTCAATGACCTTGGCGCCTGCAAGGCTGTTTCTCACTCCTCTCACTCTCCCAGCTGCTGTGTGGCACAGCGTTTTTTTTTTTTCCCCCTGTCTTAAACATGCTCTCACAGAGGCGGAAAAACAACATCACTTATTGGCTCGGCTCTGGTCAGCAGTGGGGCCCTTACCAAACATGGGGCAGCTTCTAGATTCTTCTCACAGAAGCCACCTCTATGGTCCCTGCTACCAAAACCTTGCCACGTAAACGCACTAGAGTATCATATTAATTAGTGTTATTAAAAATGTAGAGCACAGTCTTAAGATGTCCTTAATTTGTGTCCTTCTATGCCTTTAACAAATTAAAAATATTATGACACTTTCAAGCAGAGTACTATGTTAAATTGAAACAAATAATGTTAGGGGGAGAGGATTAAAAAAAAAAAAAAAAAAAGCCATGTTGTAATTCTCATGACCAGTAGGTCCAGTAGTAAGTATACTGCTTAGAAAAAAAATCCTTTTTTGATGTAAACTTTGGTAGTAACAGAAAATTCACCCCAAGTCTGCATAACATCTTTTCAAGATTATTTGATGTCGCACTTAAACATGCATATTAATCTAACTTCAGTTTTGTAATCAGAATGTACCCAGCTTGAAATTCCAACCTTCTATAATTTGTTTCTCATACAAGCATTCAAACTGGGATATAGTCACCTTCTTTCTGGTACATAAGGATGAATTCTTGATTCTCTCAATAAAATGCATGTTTGCATTAGTTCAATGTGCTAATCATGCTTGTTCTTTTCTGAGTGTTTTCGTGTCTGCTGTAATCCTACAATCGTGGACAAAATTTAAGACAGCAAATGGCTGTTACTAGTGTGCTGATGAAGAAGGCAATATCTTTCTTGCCACTTTGTGATACTTCTCTGCTCACAGATCTATAAATCTGTTTAGATCTATAGCTGCTCTACTGTACTGTGTACCTGTGTCTAATGGATAATTCACTACGAATATCAAACCCTCTGCAAACTCCCTTCCTGTACCTGAGTAGACTTCCCCACACAGGTCGCATTTCCTACATTCTTTTTCATGCAACCAGGATTGCATCTGGCTGTACTTGTAAACTGTATATTTAAGCCCCACTTTACCAAGTGGTCCAGACTGCGTTTTGTTGGGTGAGCCTTTCCACTGCTTATCATTCTTCCATAAACTTTCCCACATTTCTCCTTCTTGATAATTGGTAAAACTGTCAAGCTGTGTCAGGTCTGAAATCAGTTCCTGAAGGATTCCACTGGAACATGGTTCTTCATGATGGTTTCATTTTTGCAATTGGATTTGAAAGCCTGTCATTTTTACATATTTCTGTATCACATGAACTTCGTGTCACTCTTGTATGGGTCTCGTCATGTTACTTATTCATGTGGAAATTTTGTAATTTTTATCACCATTCCCTAGAGCTTAAATTAAATTTGAGTTCTACATTTTCTGGGTTTTCATAGCATCTTTTTGGAACTCTTGACATATACTCTTTCCTTCCTTTCCTTCCTTCCTTCCCTCCTTCCTTCCTTCCTTCCTTCCTTTCTTTCTTTCTTTCTTTCTTTCTTTCTTTCTTTCTTTCTTTCTTTCTTTCTTTCTTTCTTTCTTTCTTTCTTTCTTTCTTTCTTTCTTTTTCTTTCTTTCTTTTCTTTTCTTTCTTTTTCTTCCTTCCTTCCTTCCTTCCTTCCTTTCTTTTTTCTTTCTTTCCTTCCTTCCTTCCTTCCTTCCTTCCTTCCTTCCTTCCTTCCTTCCTTCCTTCCTTCCTTCCTTCTCTTTTTCTTTCTTTCTTTCTTTCTTTCTTTCTTTCTTTCTTTCTTTCTTTCTCTTTCTTTCTTTCTTCCTTTCTTTTTTCCTTCCTTCCTTCCTTCCTTCCTTCCTTCCTTCCTTCCTTCCTTCCTTCCTTCCTTCCTTTCTTTCTTTCTTTCTTTCTTTCTTTCTTTCTTTCTTTCTTTCTTTCTTTCTTTCTTCCTTTCTTTCTTCCTTTCTTTCTTCCTTTCCTTTCTTTCCTTTCCTTCTTTCCTTTCCTTTCCTTTCCTTTCCTTTCCTTTCCTTTCCTTTCCTTTCCTTTCCTTTCCTTTCCTTTCCTTTCCTTTCCTTTCCTTTCCTTTCCTTTCCTTTCCTTTCCTTTCCTTTCCTTTCTTCTTTTCTTTCCTTTCTTCTTTTCTTTCCTTTTTTCTTTTCTTTTCTTTTCTTTTCTTTTCTTTTCTTTTCTTTTCTTTTCTTTTCTTTTCTTTTCTTTTCTTTTCTTTTCTTTTCTTTTCTTTTCTTTTCACCCTCCATTCTTGAAATACACCTATATTAACAGAACCATAACTTTCCTGAAGGTGTGGTGCTTATAAGCACATCAGTTGTTTATGATATTATTTTGTGTCTTTTGGTTCAGAGATATGGAAGAAAGAGGATGTGTGCAGTGCATTATTAAAACAATATTTTAATAAGATGTTTTATTTAATTGTCACCAATCTTAAAAAGGTGTCTACTTTTCTTTCTTCTCCCTTCCAAGCTTGATGATCAGGCAGCCTTAGCATTCGGGTGGAGAAACATTTTTTGCCTTTATTCTAGATCTTTCCAAGGCTTAGCCCAGGACAACCAGGAAGGCTACCTTAACTTGTTTGCTATGAATATGCGTAATACAGAAGTGCTGGGATGCTTATTTGATTTAAGCAAAAATCTCTCTACCTTAAATAATTACTCGTCTGATTACAACACTACTCAGACATCAGAGTTATCTGTGTGCTCTCTTGTGCCAGAAAGATTCAGAAAATAATTGTTTGTATTTTCCTTCCTTATTTTCATTTTCATTTTATTTCTGGTGTTTTCTCATATTGAATCCTATTAGATAGCTTTTTATAGATATATAAGCACAAGAGTATCAGGGAGGTCAGAAAATATATTGCTGTTCAACCTACCACATAAATATGTGTTGAAGCCTTGTCATCACTGGGACTCAAACACACTTGTATGCTAAGTACTTAAAAGGTTTGCAGAACAGAGGCTTTAGTAGGAAACATATAGCTCTTCTGTCAGATCTCATTACTCTACCAAACTACTTAGTTGTCTGACAAACTGTGATAATTCATGACTGAAAAACATGTGACAGAAACAAACTCAGAGTGGTAAACTTATTTCATGAAATATAGTACAAAATTGAGGTGATAAGAAAAAAATATATCTCCAAAGGCCATAAAAGCCTAAATAAACAACTGAGCACTTATATTGACTGAACTGAATCTCTGAACTTTCAAAAGTTTTTTTTCTTTTTTTTTTTTTCTTGGTATTATTATTACCAGAGAGAAATAGAGAAAAAAAATATTTAGTGAGCCAGTTCTTTAGTAGATTATTAATGGGAGACAGAATCTTTTAGCTCTAAGTCATCAGTTTTCATCTAATCCAGTTTTTACAGATTCGCGGATTTCCAGGCCAGAAGAACCACTACATATACTCATCCTGCATGACACAAACCATAGAATCTCAACCAATGTCAAGCACTTACTAGCTATTAGAATTAAAGACTAGAATATAAAGACAATTTTGTTGCTTTACTATGACTACTGAGTTGACTATATTAAACCACCTTGCTTTAGAATAATATTGAATAATACAGAATTTGTGCACAAATTCCCCTCATTTGTCCACATTCTGCCACTGTTGTTAACCAGAATGGGTAGTATTAGCCACAGTGCCAAGAGCACATAGAAAATAAACTGCTCAACATTGCAGGTGATCCTTTCTGTTCTAAGTTACAATGGAATCAATTGCCTGTGCTGGAATTTCTTACAAGTGTTGCACTGGCTTTATCATTTGCATTAATCAGAAGAAGGCCTGTCAGAGTTCAATAAAAATTTTTCAGAATATTTAAGTGGGAATGTTTTTCATTCAGGAAAGGAAAGTGTCTTTAATATGAAAGCTTTCAGGGGAAAAAAGAAAAAAACAAGAAAAAAGGAAAAAAAAAGGAAAGGAAGGAAGGAAGGAAGGAAGGAAGGAAGGAAGGAAGGAAGGAAGGAAGTTTGCTTGTTTTCTTGTTTTTCCAAAAATGAAATTGTAGAGTTTTGTTATTCTAAAAAAAAAAAAAAAAAAAAAAAAAAAAGAGGATTTTTTAAAGGAGTTTTTGCCCCAATGCAGGGTGGCTTTTTTTTTTTTTTTTTTTTTTTTTTTTTTTTTTTTTTTTTTCCACAGAAATTAGAAACAGTTCTGGATCCAGCATTCCAATAAACTCAGATGAAATTATTCTGCATATCTTATTTCTCATGGACAAGAGCTAGTTCTAATTATATTTTATGGTATGGATTTCTTTGTGGAAGAACAAAGATTAAGTAATATTTCAACTCAGGGCAAAAAAATGAATAATTCCAAACACAAAAGGGATTGTTACTTGTTCTTTATTCCCCATGAAGTGAGTGGAAAAGAATATTGTTTCAAGTGCGGGTGGAACTAAATATTTCCTTTTTGGTAGATAAGATCTATTATCTCATTTGTTTTCTGCTATCTCCAGTTTAGGCTATAAACTTACATAGCGTTTGTATATTTATTTTAATTTAAAAGCCAGTATCACATACTATTTAGTATAGAGATAAAACACAATTACATTTCATTCTTGCATCTACATAGTACATGTCCACATATTGACTAAATGTATTGATGTAGAGCAGTGTGGCAAGTTTTTTCTTATAGTCTTTAAGACTGATTTAAAAATCTTGCTTTCTCTGTAATCACTGAAAAGAGGATAAAACTCTCACTGCTTTTCATTGGTCCTGTTCCTTTGACATGCAAGCTAATTCAAACATGCTCTAGGGGTAGCCTGGATCCTGAAGACAGATAAAGAGGGATCACAATGTGTAATGCCTTCTTTGAATCAAGGGAATTTCAGTACTGACAATCTGTTTTAAAATATGAGTATGTACATCTTGTATACATTGTAATAACCTTATATATATATATATATACAATATTATCATCTTGCATGGACAGGAGCTACCTTTTCTTTGTTTCAGGAGCTAGTGGTGTCCTACAGTCCCCCTGAACATTTCGTTCCTAATGCAATTTTTTTCAGGTCTGCTACAGGAGCTGAAGGAGAAGCAATCCAATGGAGTCTGTTCTTCCTGTTATTTCCAAAGGGCCAAAGGAAGAACAAAATTCAAAGACCTTTTTCTGACAAACAGTTTGTCTACCTAAAAAAGTACTATAGTATTATTCATATTTATATTTATAAGTTACTTTTTTGTTTACTTGTATTTAGGAATTACACCAGCCCTACCGGAATGTTTGAGAAGACCTGCTCCTGGTACATTTTCCTTTTTTTTCTTTTTCTCCTTTTTACCTTTTCTATATTAACTATTATTTAACCTTATTTTTTAAACATGTTGTGAACTCAAAGCATCCCTTGATGACAATTATATAAAAGTGGATAAGTGTAAAGGATGGTGTCATAGAGAAAAAACATGCAAAAAGCTATTGCACTGGTAGTCTAATGAAACTAATTTATTAAACGAGAACTGCAAGTTCTTCATCCTGTTTAAAACTCAGATTGCTTTAATTTGGGAGCCTAAAGGGACGTTTTTTAAAGCTTCAAATGACACCAAGATACCTAACCTCCAGTGAGATTTAGCAGAGTTAAAAATCTACTGCAACTTATGCCTTCAACATTTCCCTGTTCATGTGGATTTAAAGGGTTCAGACAGCATCAAATTTAAGGGCATGAGACTGAACATATTACAAATACCCAACTATACATAGAGATATTGCATTGGTTTATTCTGCTGAAGAATTCACAAATGCACTAAATATTATTATATCGGTTGTACATGAAAAAAAAAAAAAAAGTAACACGTGCTTCACAGATATGAAACATTCTCATTGTAAATTTTTTTGTATCTTGTATAAGGCAAGAAAAAACATGTATATGTTTTCTCTGCCAGCTTTATGACATCCTGCTTGTTATTTTCCATGCAGTTAATACAACAAATGTTTGGACATGTATTTTGCGATGTAATATTGTAAATCTTTATAACTGCTCAGAAAAAAAAAAAAAAAAAAAAGCTATAAAATTGAGCCCTACAGGGTATCAGGTCTGCAAAGCAACTTAATAAATTTTAAGGCAATGGTACCAAGACAGAAGTTTAGTTATCAAGTTATTCTTGATTATGGTGTTTTCAGAAAGGGCAATAAACCCCTGGAGGCTTTTGAAACATATGGGAAGTGATAGGTTTTCCTGTTTTTCTATAGTTTTCCAGTGTGGTCTGTGTTTTTTTTAATAATCAGGAAGGAAGGTTTATATAAATCAGTTGCTTTTAATGTCAATGCATTTTCTGCTTTTCAGAAAAATAGTAAAGCTGCCTGAACAAATTGAAAATCTCTTTCATTAAAAAATTTAAAATGTCACCTTTTTTTTGTTTGTTTTTTTCATTTTGTGAATTCTATACTTGAATTATTATTATTTTTTCTTTTACATCTTCAGGATTTGGTTTACCGTGATTGAGTTTGATCTTTCAAACTTTTCCACTTTCAAAGCTGCCTTTACCATTTGCTTTCTTTTTCAAAACCTTTTTCTTTTTTTTTTTTTTTTTTTCCTCAAGGAAAATCTATGCTGGAAAAATCTTTCATTTACTGACAACCATAAGTTTTAAATGAAAACTTCCAGTCGTCTGTATTCTACCCATTGCTGATTAAGAGTTATTTTCATTTTAGTACAACAATGAGAAAATGCATTGGTAGAGCAATGCTAAAAGGAACTTTTCCAAATATTTCACCTTGATCTTCAGTTTTACCTATAAAGTTTCTATTTGTACATATTGCTTCTGCATCAGCAATCTCAATGCTAGATTGTGATTTCAGATACTGTTTCTAAAATAGTATCATGAATAAATTGCATCAACCACAGATTAGTAGGACTCCGTTCTAGCTTTTGCATATTGCTTTGCTTATGTTAGGAAGTAATCAATGTTCAGTATACTCAGTGCCTTGCACAGACAACATGCTCCAGACGGGATATGATAAGGATACCAGTCCTGCTTAATTGTTTGAGCACATGTATAAATTTGTTATCTCTAAGAGCATACGGCTCCAGGCTGTTCTAATACTTTGCATACACACACACAACATTGAAATGTGAGCACTCTGTGTACAGGCAGAGTTTGTATATATCATTTCTGTCAATTTTTGCATAGCAATATATAGATCTTTGTCATTCTATGTACTGCAGAGATAAAGCTGTACAAAAACAGGCCTAGGGTCCTAAACAGAGATTTAAAAAAAAATAGGTTTTTGGAATATTTTGACAAAGAGAAAAGTTTTAGTGCACTACTAAAAAATACCATGTGGTATCACAAATTATCATTTTACTTCCACTGAAATATCGTTTTTAACAGAGGGACACTTCAAACTTAAAACTTGCTCTCTTGGCATGCAAGCTTTTCTCTATAGAGAGGGCCATTGCTGTTCAAATGAGTCTTTGTTTGTGTAACTTGCAAAAATGACTTGGTATGCCTGCTTCTCTTCTTCCTCCAGAGAGGAGACATAGAAAGTTGTCCTGGTGTCAGCTAGGATAGAGTTAATTTTCCTCCTAGTAGCTGGTAGGGTGCTATGTTTTGGATTAGGATGAGAAGAGTGTTGATAATATGCTGGTCTTTTAAGTGTTGCAGAGCAGTGCTTACACCAAGCCAAGGACTTTCCAGCTTTTTGCTCTGTCCTGCTAGCGAGCAGGCTAGGGATGCAGCAGGAGCTGGGAGGGGACAGACCCAGGACAGCTGACCCAAACTGGCCAAAGGGGTATTCCATACCATCTGACGTCATGCTGAACAATATATAGGGGTGGCTAGCTAGGATGGGGTGGGGCGGCTGCTCGG
The DNA here is from genome assembly GCF_009769625.2 of Cygnus olor. Classification (NCBI taxonomy): domain Eukaryota; kingdom Metazoa; phylum Chordata; class Aves; order Anseriformes; family Anatidae; genus Cygnus; species Cygnus olor. The sequence goes on from NC_049171.1 coordinate 40,836,303, forward strand.
GGATAGGCTGGGCATCGGTCAACGGGTGGTGAGCAATTGCATTGTGCATCACTTGTTTCGTACAAGTTATTATTATTATTATTATTATTATTATCATCCTGTCTTAATAAACTCAAAATAAAATCTCAACCCACAGGCTTCACTTTCCCGTTTCTCTCCCCCATCGCAGAGAGGGAGGGGGGAGAGTGAGTGAACGGCTGTGTGGTGCTTAGCTGCCAGCCAGGATAAAACCACAACAGTCCTTTTGGTGCCCAACATGGGGCACGAAGGGTTGAGATAATGACAGATCTGACCAGAGTGTGTTAAACTAAAATTGGTATAAGTATTCGACCTGCTTAATAGTTGCTTGTCACAATGTTGATTGCTTTAATCTCCAGTCTGCTGTGCCTGTTTTCCAAGTTGAGTTATATTGCACGTTACTTACTGTATGTGTTCCCTGTCATGCTGTTTATCCTTTCCGGGCCCTGGTTTAAGATCATTATGGTACTGTTCAGTGTAACACTGGCTTATGATATGATGAAATTGCTGGTCATGAGACTAACCTGGTATGTGTACTCAGCATTGTCGTCGACTCTATACTTTGGAAACCATATCTTGGAAACTATTAGCAATTACACCTATTGCCTTTTATCTTCAGGGAGCCAATCTGTGGAGGGGACAGGGGGAGATATTTTTTCCTACTTGTTCACTCTCCCTTTCTCCTTCACCCCCCTCTTATCCTCTGAGCTAGTTACGATAGTTCTTCAAGATGTTGAATATCCCTGGGATACTCAGACCAGCATGTTCTTATTTATGTCTCCTGAATGCGCATCAGATTTTGTTTAAGGTTAAACAGCTACTTAGGAATCTCATCCAGAGATCTGTCCGAAGGCGGAACAGTTGTGAGTGGCAGGGAGGGTGTGAAGGATATGGGCAGGTTTCTAGAGCAGTGGGCACCTCCAGTGTTTTGGAAATTCACCCCTGAACGACTGCAAAATCCTAAAAAAATGGTAGAATGCTTGAAAAAGGGGTGCCATCACTCTGGCAGTTCCAAAGAGATACAAATCACTGCAGCATGCTGGGGTCCGGCCTATGCCTATCGAGCTGCAATTGATGCTACTATAAACTTAGTGACAGACCCTGCAGCCACTCCAACCCCTGCAGCCACTCCAACCCCTACGACGGACCCTGCAGCCGCTCCAGCCCCTGTGGCAGCTCCAGCCCCTGCAGCCACTCCAGCTCCCGTGGCCTCTCCAGCTCCCATGGCCTCTCCAGCTCCTGTGGCCCCTCCAGCTCCTGTGGCCTCTCCAACTTCCACAGCTGCTTCAGGTCCTGTGGCCTCTCTAGCTCCAGCGGCCGCTTCAGCTCCTGTGGCCACTTCAGCTGCTGCGGCCACTCCAACCCCTGTGATGGGCCCAGTGGTTGTTCCAGCTCCTGTGACAGGCCCAGCGGTTGTTCCAACTCCTGTGACGGGTCCAGTGGTTGTTCCAGCTCCTGTGACGAGTCCTGCAGTTGTTCCAATCCCTATGACAGGCCAAGCAGTCATCCCAGATCCTGTGATGGGCCTGGCAGTTGTTTCAACCCCTGTGGCTGGCCCAGCATGTATTCCAACCCCTGTGGCAGGCCCTGTAGCTGGGTCAGAGAAACAAGCTATAGCAGTGCAAGTTGCCCCTGTAGACAATGTGAAAATATGGTATAGAGATTCAGGTCCTTTAGAACACAGAGAAACTTCTGCTAAGACTAAGTACAGAGAAAACGAGGCCGGGCCATCAGAGGAACAGGAGGGTGAAGATGAATATGTCAGAAAAGCAATAGTAACTACCCGAAACCTATACCAGCGTGAGCTACAACATGTGCGAAAAGATTTTGGTCGATGTATACGTGAGCAGCTTGTCACCTGGCTGCTCCGGTGCTGGGACACTGGAGCCAATTGTCTGGAATTAGAGGGCAGGGAAGCCAGGCGGCTGGGATCCCTTGCTAGAGATGCAGGCATTGACAAAACAACTGGAGATGGAACACCACCTTACAGCCTCTGGAGGCATCTCATGTCAGCTGTGGAGGAAAGGTATCCCTTCAAGGAAGAACTTGTATGTCTACCAAGCAAGTGGACCACTATGGAGAAGGGAATTCAGTACCTGAGTGAATTAGCCATACGGGAGGTGATTTATAGGGACCTAGACAATGAACAAATATCCACAGATCCAGATAAAGTCAAGTGTACATGACCCATGTGGCAGAAGTTTGTATGGAGTGCACCATCATCATATGCCAGCTCATTGGCAGTAATGGCTTGGAAAGAACATGAGGAACCCACAGTGGATGAATTGATTAGAAAACTCCAGCAGTATGAAGAAAGTCTCTCCTCTTCCCTACAAGCCTGTGTCTCAGCTGTGGAGAAACTTTATCAAAAGGTCCACCAACTTGAAGAGAATTTATCTTCCTCCCCACCTGAACAAACCAGTGTCCACCAACTAAAAGAGAATACTTTGGAAAAACTTTCTGAAAAGGCCCACCAACTTGAAGAGAGATTATTTTCCTCCCCACCTGTACAAACCAGTGTCTCAGCTATCAGGGGTATGCATGACCATGGCGAGGACATGAGAAAATGGGATGGAAAGTCTACCTCGACCCTAGAGGCATGGGTATGTGAGTGGCAAGGAAAAACAATGGGGAAAAAGGGGTTCTCTGAGAAGCTTGCTGCTCCAACTTCCAGCAGGCAGTCCTTCAGACACGGAAATGAAGATTCTGACCAGGATTAGAGGGGCCTTGCCTCCAGCCAGGGGGAGGAAAGGGACAATCGAGTTTATTGGACTGTGTGGATTCAATGGCCTGGCATGTCAGACGCACAGAAGTATAAGGCTTTAGTAGACACCAGTGCACAGTGTACCGTAATGCCATCAAGTTATAAAGGGCCAGAGCCCATCTGTATTTATGGGGTGATGGGGGGATCCCAGCAGTTAACTGTATTGGAGGCTGAAGTGAGTCTAACTGGGAATGAGTGGCAAAAGCACCATATTGTGACTGGCCCGGATGCTCCGTGCATCATTGGCATAGACTATCTCAGGAGAGGATATTTCAAGGACCCAAAAGGGTTCCGCTGGGCTTTTGGCATAGCTGCCTTAGAGACAGAGGACATTAAATAGTTGTCTACCTTGCCCGGTCTCTCGAATGACCCTTCTGTTGTGGGGTTGCTGAGGGTCAAGGAACAGCAGGTGCCAATTGCTACCACAACTGTGCACTGGCGGCAATATCGCACCAACCAAGACTCCCTGATTCCCATTCACGAGCTAATTCGTCAACTGGAGAGCCAAGGAGTGATCAGCAAGACCCATTCACCTTTTAATAGTCCCATATGGCCAGTGTGAAAGTCTAATGGTGAGTGGAGACTAACAGTGGACTATCGTGGCCTGAATGAAGTCACGCCACTGCTGAGTGCTGCAGTGTCAGACAGGCTAGAACTCCAGTACAAGGCACGGCAAGCAGTCACAGTGGTGGTGGGCTCTATAAAAGGGGCAGGGGGATGTAGTTCAGTGGTAGAGTGCATGCTTTGCATGTATGAGGCCCTGGGTTCAATCCCTGGCATCTCCACTGGCGAAAAGGACTGTTGTGGTTTTATCCCAGCCGGCAGCTAAGCACCACACAGCCGTTCACTCACTCTCCCCCCTCCCTCTCTGCGATGGGGGAGAGAAACGGGAAAGTGAAGCCTGTGGGTTGAGATTTTATTTTGAGTTTATTAAGACAGGATGATAATAATAATAATAATAATAATAATAATAATAACTTGTACGAAACAAGTGATGCACAATGCAATTGCTCACCACCCGTTGACCGATGCCCAGCCTATCCCCGAGCAGCCGCCCCACCCCATCCTAGCTAGCCACCCCTATATATTGTTCAGCATGACGTCAGATGGTATGGAATACCCCTTTGGCCAGTTTGGGTCAGCTGTCCTGGGTCTGTCCCCTCCCAGCTCCTGCTGCATCCCTAGCCTGCTCGCTAGCAGGACAGAGCGAAAAGCTGGAAAGTCCTTGGCTTGGTGTAAGCACTGCTCTGCAACACTTAAAAGACCAGCATATTATCAACACTCTTCTCATCCTAATCCAAAACATAGCACCCTACCAGCTACTAGGAGGAAAATTAACTCTATTCTAGCTGAAACCCGGACAAAAGTGAAGAGTAAATTTTGAGAAATATTTTGATTTCATATTCACATACAATATTCTACTGAAGTCAGAAATCTTGTACATGTGTAACCAAGAGTTAAATGTGATCTCTGCCATCTACCTATTATGGATGCTGAGGGACCTATGTGAATAAACCTTATGCTTGTCTTCTTTTAAAAGTGAATATAAAAGGTAGCAGTAAATTTAAGCCCAAAGGGAGTTTTCCACATTGTACTATATGGATGTTTCATTGTATAATACTCATGAAAATTGAACTTGATATGAGCTATAATAATGACAGAGGTAAGGGAGAGTGAGACTCTCACTTTGAGCACACTTCCCCTTTGTCCTTTAGCTGTACTTTCAGTCACTTTTAATAGCTAAAGAGATGTTTCATGCCAAAGGTTTTCACATATGGTAGAAACTAATTAATTAGTTAATAATATATGAATCTTGCCCTACATTATGAGTGCAATCACCCAGATGAGAAACCAGAAATATTGATGATGTTAAAGGTTTAATTGAGACTTTCATCCTGGTAAAATTCAGTGACTCTGATATTTTCATCTATTTAATCAGACTCATATCACAGTTTATAAACTACCCTGATGCTATAGAATTTAGCAACTTCCCACTGTTCTGCGTACAGCCAAGTTGTTGGTTTGGTTAGTGAGAGTCATGGTAAAATAGCAAAGTTTTATTTCCATTTCAGTGTAAACTTCTGTTCAGTCCCAGCTCCATTTGGTTTAATCATTCTGTCTCCCAAACTAGGAGGAATGAAACCAGACCGTGTACTTTTCAGCTGCATTTTGAAAATAAAATATTATGAGAGGAATCAAAGACTCCTTCTACCCTGGGAAGCCAAAGCAGACAATGTCAATGAGGAGAACATACTGGTTTCAAACACCTACTGGAATTATAGTATAATACAAAAAAAAAAAAAAAAAAAAGTCACATAACTTCATATTTTTACTATTAATCTCAATTAGACCTTTGTAAATTTGTGAGATCACTAGCTTAGAAGAAGCTAGTGGTGAGGATTTGCATATGAGAATACAAAATGTTGTCTAGATGTCTAGGACTACAGGTATTTTATTTTATTTTTTTTAAGTGAATACATTTCTACCTATTACGACTGTGGAGAAAGCTTGAAAGTGCAACTGTTACATCCCAGTTTACAAGAACGTAAAACAAGTGAGACAAACATAGTCACAGAAGAAAAACACCAAATTTCAGACAACACTGCAGTGTGCTGTAGTGATAATCAGTTCAGCTTCAAATGGAACTACTTTGCATGCCATAAACTGTCTAATCAAAGCAACACTGAAATCTGCCTAGGCCAATATATTCCACTGACATCTGTGGTAAATTAACATGCACTGTGTTCTGTGTATTTTTATCTTAACTGCTTCTGGAACCCCAGTTAGTGTACTTAATCATAAATCATCTTTACTCCTCATAATCATCAGCAGCATAGAATAACCTGGATACCAATGTTGGTCAATTCAAATATAGTAAATATTTCCACTGTACTTCAATGCATTTAAAGTAGAAAGAATCAATATTAAGAAGTAGCACTCATTTCACTCTTATTTAGATTATTTAATATTATGTTGTACTATTTGCATTATTTATATCGTAATAACACCAGCAAGCTGCATGTATCTGAAACCCATTTTATGAGACACAGCTTAAAATGTAATAAAACTTTATCAGCATTCACAGTACCTCAACAAAATTCTAGGCAAAATTTTAGAAATTATCTAACCTACCCAACTCCACCCTTTAAGTTTTTCCTACTGACAATGGAGAGATGTAAAATGCCACATAAATTCTTAGGAGATAATCTGTTCTGTCTAACATCTTCTCACCATAAGTAATGGAAAATCAAATTGCACCAGAAAAAAAGCTAGATCTACCCTGAAAAACTGAGAGAAAATTTCCTTCTAACATCTAATCTAAATCTCCCCTCCATTAATTTCAAACCATTCTCCCTTTTTCTATCATTATCTGCCAGAGCAAAAAGTTGTTCCACATCTCTTTTATAAGTCCCCTTTAAGTATTGAAAAGCTGCAATGAGATCTCCCTGGAGAGGTCTCTCCTTCAGGCTGAACAGCTCTCTCAGCCTTTCTTCACAGGAGAGGTGCTCCATCTCTCTGATCAACTTCATAGCTCTCCTCTCTGGACCTGCTCTAACAGGTCCACATCCTTCTTGTGCCCTTCTAGGCCCCAGACCTGGATGCAGGACTCCAGGTGGGGCCTCACCAGGGCAGAGTAGAGGGGCACAATCACCTCCCTCGCCCTGCTGGCCACTCCTCTGTTGATACAGCCCAGGATGCAGTTGGCCTTCTAGGATTCAAGCACGCACTGCCAGCTCATGTCAAGCTTTTCATCCACCAGAACTCCTAAGTCCTTCTCTGCAGGGCTGCTCTCAATATGTTCTTCTCCCTGTCTGTACTTGTGTCTGGGATTGCCCTGAACCAGGTGAAGCACCTAATCCAGATGTACCTTTTATCCAAGAAAGGCCATAAGTTACATGTTAGAAGTCAGGAGATGTAGTAGGGAAATGATTATATGAAAAATAATGATATATGATGATTTTTTAACTAAACTAGTATGGGTCATTTTCATCAAAAGAATACTAGATTAGGTAAATCTTTAATCTAGTACAGTAGATGTCATACACACACGCACACATTTATATACATATATATACATTGACTAAGTTATTTTTTGAAATTTATTCATTATTACAAGATATCAATAAAATTCTAGAAGAAATAGTTGCTTAGTATCTGTATTGTAAAAACATATCATACAGAAACACAAAATAAATATCCAACAACCTATGCTATCTACTATAAAAATAAAATTAAACAAAAAGCTAATCATAAAGTGGAATAAAAAAACAAAACCAACAAACATTACTGATTTATTTATTTGAGTTCTATGAAACTGATATATATATATATATGTATATATATTATCGTGGAAAAGCCAAACAATTTTTAAAATCAGAGTTAATGTACTTTACGAGTTGTGATTGATGAGGCAGAATGATGGTTCTCCTGTTACCCGAGAGGGGCAAAGATTCTGATCACAAATGCTGGACTGAGCTTTTCTGCAGGGTGGAATACAGCAGCAGGACTGTTACTAATGACAAGTTTGCTTCCCAGAGGACAGGCTTCTAAAAGCAAAGTATGAGTCAAAATAATTTGAGGGGAGAAAAACATTGTCTTCATCAGGCACAGTTTACTAAAAAGACTGAAGAAAATAGATGAATGTGGAAATATTCAATAGAAAAGGATGCAAAACTAAACTAAAAAACAAAGTTTTTTTTTTTTTTCCCCCACTACTCTTTCATGTTAATCCCGTCCTGATCTAACAGGCATACAAATGATTTATTCTATTGTTAGTTTGATTTAAAAGTGTACATTACATGGCCATAAAAATTGTAATAGTGAAGTGTGCCAGAGCCTGGCGAGTTGGCACATCAACAAACTGACCCATGAGTTGAACTCAGTTTTCTAGAATAAATGAAAAACCCCAAAACAATCATAAGACTTATTTACTGAACAGGGGCTCCTTGAACACAAGTAGACATAGTCTGTAAACAGATGTTCACATAGGAACAGCAGCTGCAGTCTAAGACCACACCTACCAGCTACATATTATTCCCACTGATGAAGGCTGTTGCTCTCATCACTTCAGTCAGGGCTCGGTGGTACATGTATGGCAAAACTAAGCAAGGTTGCTTACACTATTTATTACTTATTAAAGTATTTTAGCTAACTCAGGCTGATTGTTTTTAAGAATACTTCAGGTTATATGTGCTGGTGCAGCAGTCATGTGGTAGCTCCCCACAGAATGATATTGGTAAGGGATTGCTGTTGAAATTGTAAAGGCCCAGGAGGATGCAGGAAAACACATCTCTTCATAGCATTACACAATAAACAAATTATTATTAAGATAAATAGCTGAAGCTGCTTCATATAATGGCATAGAATGCAATAGAAAAATAATTAGAGAACAGCATTTTAATATTATATTATCTTTCTTCTAAGTTTTGTTAAACAAACTCTTTCTCAAAGTCTTCAGACTTGAATTGCAGAAACCGATGGAAACTCCAGAAGCCCCATAGGTGTAATATTTAAAATACACCCTCTTTGTGCACAAAGAAAACAAAAAAACCATAAGGTTTCTGAGATCATTCTGCAGCCCTTAATCACTTGAAACATACACTGAAATCAGTAAAATAAAGCAAGATCTATTACACTGAAGTTACTTGGCATTAATGTCAGGTGACAGTGATAAAGAATCTTGTATTAACTGGCCATGTGCCTGTGCAAAAATATGATTTTCTCACACAGTCCGAGTATTTTCACACATAATTAAGCACTCACAGATGTTTACAAAGAATCAAATCGAAAATCAAAAATTCAACCATAATTTCATTGATGTCAGCTGCAAAATTCCTGTACCTTCAGCTGCACTGAGATTCCACCCCTGGATCTGCAGCTTCCCTGAAACACTGAAACAGCATATATTTATTTAAAGCCAAAAAAAAAAAAAAAACTTTTTTTTTTTAAAACCGAGTATAAGAGAGAGTTGTTTCCCTTGACAAATGTGGATTCTACCATCTAAAGCAATTTTGCACTAGATTTAATATGTCAGTAAAGAAAGACGTTTAAAGAAAATATGGTACATAAAGGCTGTCCTGGAGATGGACAAATAGACCCAGACGGTTCCAGGAAGCTAGAAAAGGACTGAGTAATTAGAAATGAAAATCAGCCCAACCCTCAACTGCCTAATTCTTAATTTATACACCAGAGCTCTTTCTGACCCATCTTTCACCTATTTCTAATCTATGCAAATGCAAGATCTTCAAGAATTCTAACATATTTCCTCAATCTTAATTCAATAAGAAACTTAAATGTAGACACCGGTTTAATAGAAACAGATTTAGGACAGTAATTTATAAGAATTAAGATTTTTGTCAGTTATCATTAAAAGTTATTTTTATATTTGGTAATATTTTTCTTTTTATTCAAATTATTTTTTTCGCCCTTTTCTGTTCTTTCCAAATGGAAACTCTATGCCTGTTTAATAATTTATAAAGTGGATAAATGCATGCATACTAATTTATTGTAATAAAATATCACCACAGAGCACTGGTGACAAAAGCTAGAGAGGAAAGGGTGATATGTAAGGCAATGGAACAGTAAAGACATCTAAAAGTTCAATTTGTGTTTTGTTTTGTTTTGTTTTCCAAATGACTTGCAAATGTAGGTGAAATTTGCCCAGTGAGCTGAAACTATTGGATGCAGTGAAGAGGATGTTCTCTTTCTGCCTAGTAGTTCTAATGTGTGGACACACTATCAAAGTTCAAATCCATGGAAGCTATTTGAGGACACAGATTTTAATTTCCCTGACTCCCCGAGAGTCCAGGCCACCCATTGCTCTGAATCAGAGCTTCTGTAGAACCTTTGATTAGGCTACTCTGCTTAGCATTTAAATATTTATACAGTCACAGAGAAAGATCCCACAAGGAAACGAGTAAGTTCCTATCTTGATGGTTCCTTTTAAAAAAGGAGAAAAGAGGGACAGACTGAGTGATCAGTTTTGCTGTGTATATGCCTTGTTTTGGATCAAAAAATGAACAGTGACAATCAAAGTGGTAGAAGGCCCATGACTTGTGTACTTTACAACTCAGTGGTCCCTGTGGAAAAATTCAGTTTAAACCTCTTGAGCATGTACATTGAATTTTTTTTTATATTGCCCATGCTGATGAGTGTTCCATTTTCTGGACAACTGTTGGTAGAGGGGGAAAAGCTCTCCACTAGTTTTAAGAGTATAATATTTATTTTTCTCTTTTTGTTTGGACACATTTTTCACTTTGTGTGTGTGTGTTTTGTGTGTGTGTGTGTGTTAAATTTAATTTAAAACAAACATAAAAAATAATTTGTTTCACAAATATAATAATAACTATATAGATATATAGATATTATATATAAATATTAGATATATATAGATATAATTATTATTATTATTATATAAAACTTTTATTTACACTATCCTAATCATAAACTCTTCAAATGTTTCAGTTTCTGACCAGAAACACAGCCCAATGCTTTTACTGAATTTTTTCTATTTTTGGAAATGGATGGTAGATGACAAGAAGATACTAAAGCATCATAACACAAAGTCATGAGATTTATTGATTTACCTCAAAGCTGCTGGAGTTTCAATATATCAGAGCTTTCAAGTAGTGGTGCACTCACCCTATATCATATCCATTAAGGACTTTTTTATTATTAAAAATCCAATAAAATATTTATAACTCTGTTACAAACCTCTTATGGTTAGACGAATGCAATTCTAAGCCCTATGATTATCTAACACAAAGTTTTACACATATATCTTGTTTAGAGTTGAAGCTTCTTTGCTGTTGTTTTGTTGTTGTTTTTATTTTTTTCATATTGTTGTTTTTCTCTTTTTGTCTATCCAGTGAGTTTTCACTTCAGATCTATCAAAATTTTCAGGCTATCTATCTGAGCCTATAAGAGGCTCCCTGACAACTGTCTTGGATACACCCTGCTCCAGCAGTCTGAAATTTAAATCTCCCTCAGGGCTATTTGAATATCCTTTTGTGAATTCAGAAATAATTAGATGATCACTTATAATGAAGCAATTTATATTAATAAAAGAAAAGTCACAACCTATGTAATGAAGGCTGGAGGTGGACTCTCTGCTTCCTTACCACATCTGCTGTCAATGAAGCATCTTTGTACTTCTGTGAATGCTGTTGGAAGGTATTCTCAGGAGAAAGCTATACTAGAAAGAAAATGAGAAGGTGCATGTACAGGACAAATGCATGTCATTTCAAAAGAGTCTTATCATATTTTAATGTGCAGTCAGCAGTCTTCTATCAAGCAGATACAGTCTGCTGGTTCAAGCATAGTTTCTAAGCTATTTAAACACTGCATCTCCCCACAAGGGAAAAGATTTAGCTCCCAATAAAAATAGGAATAAAATATTTTCAATCAATTTCATCTTGCAATAAAGTTAATGGCTGAACTATCAAGATATTCATATTTACTGACATGAGCTGTTTATCATCTATGGCTTCTCAAGGTATCAAGAAAACAGAATCAAGAAAAATAACATTCTGGAAATGGTTTAGTTTCAGCCATAATCTCTTCTTAGAGTTATTATATAAAATAAAATATGAATTTATGCCCTATTGTTTTTATCTTATACATTATTTTAGATTAATAATTACTATTAATTAATTTTTGCATAATTTGTGGTGATAGATTTATTCACTACTCTAAAAAATACCTATATATAAATAAGTATTGGTGATGCAAAGATCTTAGACAATATCAGTGCATTTTTTTCTCAGAGCATATGTACGTGTGGAAGTTCTACCAGTTTAACAACATAATTTTCTAAACTGATTTACCCAAGGTGGCATAAAGAAAGACATCAGATCCTTTTTCAGTACATAAACTTGGTTTGACATAATCATTTTAGCATTGCAGGCAAATTATGAAGCTTTTCACTTGGCCTGAGGTTAAGAGACCTGAAGAGGACATGGAGAACTTCTGAAGATGACATAAGAATTGTGTGAGAAGCTGACAAGTGTTACAAATACTGCCATGAAGCCCTACCAGATCTCACAGATGATTAAGGCAGAAGTTATGTATAAGACGCAGTCAAACTTCACAGAAAATTGGAAGGAAACACTGGGCACCTTTTGAGGAGTACAGTCTTGAAAGGCCAACATCTGGATAATCACAGCAAAAATAGCACATCAGAGAGTATCTAGGCAACAGTATCAGAAATAATAAATATGGATTCAGTTCTATTACAGCTGGCATCAGTGAAGAAAAATCAGCTTGGACAGGTTGTTTATTTGGACAGAGACTGAGTAGAGAAAGGGGAGAACAAAGATGGGAAAAGAAATTCCATGAAACAGGACAGGGAATAGCGTTGCATTCCTAACATCACTTTTTGATGCTTCAGTGTTGGCTCTTCCTATCATTGTGAAGAATTCAACGAGCATTGGATTTTTCACCCACTAATAAGGAACATCAGCTGTGTTTAGACCACCATGAGACAGGTTAGTTTTACCCTATTGATGATGTTTTGTTGAACACAACAAACTGAACAACAAACTGTTGCTGAACAACAGTGTGCAAGTCTGCACACCCTTTCTGATGTTGCTTAATGCTACCAATCAGGCAGCTACATGCTTGGTCACTGCAGCAGGAACAGGACAAGAAACAAGACCTGTTGCTCTGACCAGATCATCAAAATTACATCTGTGTTTGTGATCAGGAGGACCAGCAGGGAGTGAGGATGGTGTTCTCCCTCGCCAGCGAGGGAGAACATGGATGGAGAAATTACTGCTTTGGTGCCTGTTCCATACCTGATGGCATCAGTGTCATGTGCCACTTTATAAAAATTCTGTAATCCATCTTGTGAAAAAAGTGATTTTTAAAGTGAGGGTAAGTTTCCAGAAACCTACACTGTGAAGCCTTGCTGGGTAGGATAGTTTGAGAATTATGTGCACAACATGCAAGATGAAATGAAAAGGTAAGATGGAGAGTTGACTTGCCCTTTCTGCTAATATTTTGTATCCTGACATAGTTTTTTAGCCTTTTTTTTTTTCTTTCTTTCTTCTCCACAATAGGATGAAACTGTTAGGTATTAAAAGCTCTAGTCAGATTTTTGTTAGGTAGTTGAGGGCCAGTTCATATAATTACAGGTGCTATAGAGCCCTTGGACTTGTTCCAGTTGGGAACCAAACTTTAGATCAATTCAGCAGACTTGGGATTGATAGACACCTCCCAGTTTAGTGTGCAGTTCTAAACTGCAGTTTAATGCAGCAGTATGGACTAGATCAGACTGCAGTTTAGGGTTCTACTATATTCTATTATAAGCTTTTCATGTCCCAAGAGCATAAGCCAATTAGAAGTGCCCTGTAGTGATTAAAGTTTTCTCCAGTCCTGGCACAGTTCATCTAGAAACCTTCTTGTCATTAAGGAAAATAATTAAAGAGAAAGAGAAATTAATGTTCTCTATCTAACCTGAAATACAACATGGCAGCCACTGACACATCATAAAAAAAGGTTTCTTCAGCAGTAGTAAGGGCATAATACAAATTGAAGAGAGTGCAGTATCCCATTCATCTACAAAGCTGAATCCCTTTTTAAAGTCCTTCGCTATGTGGTTAAGTTGATCCCCGTAAGTTAAGGACTTCCTTAAACTATGTAGGATATGCACTGTAGGATAGGCATATATTTGATACAGATAGAATAATAGGAAAGGTGTTTTTTGTTTGTTTGTTTTTAGTGAGTATAATTTAATTTTCTTTAATAATTTTTACATCTGCTAAACATATACAAATGTATTTTCTAAACATTAAAGATTAATTTCAAATATGTGTTCTGTGTATATAACTAAGGAAAAGTCTGAGGTGGATATTCAAATGTTCTGATTTAGGCATTTCCCTAAAGTTCCTCATAATACCTGTCACTCATCTGTCTTTTATCCCCATTCTCTTTTATTGGTCACAATGAAGAAATAAATATAAGATTCCTGTCACAGGCTCTCATCTTTCAGTGAAGAGATTCTGGCACCTCATAAAAAATATTGTGCTGTTAATACACACAGCATGCACAAAACACAAGTACAAGACTCCCAGATTTGCTTTCATAGCTACCATATTTTTCATGATTACATTTCCAAATCAAAATAATTGTGCCTTTTTTTTTTTTTCCCTCCAAATAATAAATTTCCTGGGGGGAAAATATATATATATATATATATATATATATGTATACATATGTATATATATGTATATATACATATATTTGAAGAGCTCTGTTAGAGGTCTTGGATATATAATGTTTGTCTCATTAGAGCACTACTGAGCTGTTGATCAGTTTTTGAGTACAGCTTAATACTTTTGAAAAGTCAGGTAAGGCTTCTATTCTCCATGTGAAACTAAGCCATTTGAGTCCCGGTGACTGAGCCCCAGAGGATCAATAATTGGACATGGTTGCCTGAATATAAATGAAATTTCTAACTTCCCTCTTGAATGATATACTTGCCCAAGCTTTCTGGAGTATCTTTGTCAGGAGAGGTTATTGAGCATGTATCACTTAAGGTACAGTATTACAGCTTGCCCAAACTACATTAAGCTCTTGTATTTATGAGAGAGACTCTTAAACTCTCAAAGCCTGTCCTGGTAATTCTCTGTACTGAACATTGTATGAGCACTGCCTCAAAACCATAGATTTTCAGGTAGTTTTTGACTTATTAACTTTCACAAATTTGAACTTCCTTATATGCTGTCCAACAGGGAGACTTCCACAAATAACACTTCCAGCTCTTGAAATGCTAGCTCATTTGTGTTCAAATGTCATTGTTCTCTGAAAGTGTGGTGACACTCCTATACATGATATTTCAGTATGGAGAGTCATTTTTACATGAAGATAAATATCAAGTATTATCTATCTGGAGTGCAGAGAAAGGCAATGGCACATTAAGCCTTTCACCTTTGGAGCACTAGCAAGGCCTGTGACACTATTTAGTACAACAGGAATATTTGTTGCTGCTTGGAGGTGTAATTGTCTTGACATGTGTTCCTGCACCTGTTTGTGATTATTTTGGAAGGTTTCAGAAGTGACTACACCCTCATCTTAAAAATAGCAGATGATCAAGTGCACACTCTCAGGCCGTTGCAATGGTAATAAAGCAGATCAATTTAAGTAAAACTGAACATTAACATGGATTGAAAACAGCCTGCTTTATATAACCTTTAAATGGAAAAGGAGTGCTAACCTACAGGTAGTTAAGGGTTCACTGAGGATAAACTGTGCTTCCAGCCCCACGTGGCACTGATCTCCTGATCAGCGCTGAGTCACAGAAGAAGAGTGGGAAAGCCTAAGCTGTGAAGACTGCACGAGTCAGGAAGATGAGTGTTTCTAGTCCCCTGTGTGTTCTGGATGTTGAATAAATTTGCATCCTCTGCACCATATGTTCACTGGAGGTGGCCTGCTGCTGGGCACCTCAGGCTGTGCTGCCTTGCTTGCATGCTTTGAGAGGGAGTTCTACTCCATCCAAAACAGAACAAAGAGAACCTTTGGAAAAAAGCAGCTTTTTATTTATTTGTCGTAAGGAAGCCAAAGACTGGGGCACTGTGATTGTGTGCATGTGTTATGTTTTTACATAACCTGTTTGTTGCTCATTTTTATATACTGTGTATATACTATATTACTGTGCATCTAGTTCTCTTTATAAAGATGGCCCTGAATATCTTATTTAAAATATCTTGTTTAACTCAAGTCTCCAGATGCTTAGCATATTTATTCTTATCTTCCAAAAAAATAAAAAATAGCAAACGTGAATCAGTGCTTTTCTACTCAGAAGCCTTTTTAGGAAACAATAAAACAGAATTAAATACTAAATGCATATCTTTTAGTGTGCACTAACTCATCCAAAGTATGGAAGTAAAACCTTCCAGGCATAAGAGAAGACTATGAGATTAACTTCTGGTATGTGGTTTTCTAGCATCACGGGGCAGTTAGAGTAGCAAGGATAGATAATCCATACTGAAAACTACCAAAGAAAAAGAAAAACAAGTTTCATAATATGAAGCTATGTCCACAGCTTAGATCATTAAACTTACACCAAATATTTAAATTGTTTCATAGAGTAAGTTACATATAGATCCTTAAAGAACAATGCAGAGCAAAGACTTAATCTATAGTGCTGACAAGGAGGGAAAAAAGAAAAAAAATCAATGGTGGCCAAGAAACTAGATGCAAAAAGCTGTTGAAAGCATATTGTGAAACTAACCATCATTTAATGCTCACAGTTACAGCTCAAGCAATAAAAAATAAATACAATCTGATGCTGATATACCTATTCCCCAATCCCTTTGCTATTGCTGCCAATAATGTTCAAAAATGTCCAAAGGAATATGGAAAATGTAAGTCACAGTACAAATATTTGAAATGAAAGATATACATTCCATCCTTTCCTACTTTCTTTTTTTTCCCCCAGTTACAGTTCAGACTCATACAATACAGGACTGAATAGACTCAGGGGGAGATAATAGATCATGAGTAATACTGTAATTTCAGGAAAACTTGGTGCAAAACCAGGTTTGAATAATAATTTAAAGGAATCAGCTTTCTCCAGGACAACACTGAAGAGCCACCATAGGTATCTCTTTGAGAAATGGAGGAAAAGGAAACTGAAAGAGATGTATATATTATGTTTTGGCTGAAATAAAGCATTACACCTAATCTAATATGGTGAAAAGCAAAATCTGAATTGAAAGAATGTAGACAGTTATTTATTCATATCTATGACAAATGCTTGACTTTGAAGGGACTAAAATATATATAAAGTATTTCTACAACACATGCTGGAAAATTCTGTCTTTAGGAGTACAGAAATGACTATGGATTGAACAATGGGCATGACTTTAAAAGAATTCAATTCACATTTCCGTTCTACAGCTCTTTTATGTGTACTTTCTCTAGATATTTGCTTTATACATACTAGTGTGAATGTTCATAGAAATTAATATTCACAAAGCTGTACTTCCTATGAAGAAATTTTGCAAACTGTATCCACTTATCTTTCTTACTGTAATCTGGATGAGCGTATAAATGACATAACTAACCATCATAATGCAAACAATTACTGCCACAGTCAGACTGCTATTTGATATACCAGTTAATTTCATGAAGAAATTACATATAAAATACAAATAATGATATATAATTATTTACCTAATGCAATTCCAGGCCAGGTTGGATGGGGCTTTGAACAAGTGCCCTGGCAGGGGGGTTGATCTTCAGGTGGATCTTCAAGGTGCCTTCCAACACAACATTTTATGATTTTATGGTTATTTGAAAATTTTCCATTATGAATTCAAAAGTAATTTTCTTGATTAAAATAATTTTCAGCCCCAAAATAATCTCTGGAAAAAAAAGTGAATTTTGAATAACAGAACCTGGTGAGTATTATGTAAGGACTAAATGGCAGGAAGTTTCATGATTATTGCTATGAAATGATTCACTCAGTACAAATGACCATAAAAAAAATAAAATAAAATTATTGAAATTCACCTTATATTCTCTCTCCTGACAATCTTCCAATGCTATTTAGTAATTTTTTATATATTTTTTTCAATCCAAAACACCCATCCAAACAAATCTAATGCAGTAAATAAACAAAAGTTTTTTCATTCAGTAGCTGTCCTGGTCATAAGCCCTCAAGAATTTAAAATTTAGTCTTCTCATATTTTGCCAATGAATCTAAAAAGGCCTGTGGTTTTAACATAAGTCAAATTAACATTAATTGTTGGGCCATTTCATCCCTAAAAAGTCTTCAAGGTGCAAGCTGCATCATCTTTCTAGGAGCAAGACTTGTCATATAACAGCATACTAAAAATATTTTCTTTTTACTTTTCTTTTTCAAAAAATGTCTTTAAAATAGTATCTTCATAAAAATATGCATGAATGGCAAATGCATGACAAGTTACAGAAAATACTTATTTCTCATTGGAATTTAAAATATTTAAGATAATCTTAGCCTTGTTAATTGCAACATCTGAAGCCCTTTTGGCCTGCTCTTGCCTTTCACAAGTTCAAATTAGAGAAACTGATCTTCATCATAAAGAATGAGACAGAATAATTTAATATGCTCATCAAAAGAAGACCCTTGTTTTTTCTTTTCTAGTCTGAAATGGAAGAATAATAGTACAGAGTTAGTACTATCACAGATGAAAACTAAGAACTTTTCCAAAAAGAACTTTCCATGTTCCAAAAAAAGAAAGAAAGAAAGAAAGAAAGAAAGAAAGAAAGAAAGAAAGAAAGAAAGAAAGAAAGAAAGAAAGAAAGAAAGAAAGAAAGAGACAAAGCAGTTCATGACTTATGAATCAGGGGAAAAGGAGAGCCATGCATGCCCAAAATTCCAGAATGCAGACTTCCAAAACTAAACTAAAATAAACTAAACTAAACTAAAATAAAATAAAACAAAACAAAACAAAACAAAATAAAAGTTAATTAGTGCAACTACATCTCAAGACACTGATTTGTGTGATTTGGAAATGACCCTTACTGTCTGGAAGCAAGAGTTAAATAATAAAAACTATCTGTCATATATGATAGGAACACTGGGAAAACAGAACAAAAATCCATCCAGGTTCAGCATCAGATTTTACATGAAGGAACATCAGATTTCCATGGATTTTGTCCACTTTTATGTTACCATTTGATAAGAGGCCATATATTTTAAAGTTTTCTGTACCTGAAATATACAGGGAGATTCAGAATTTAATTGCACAGATGCTGAAAGAGGAAAATGTCTCTAGAACAAGAAAAGAATTTAGTATTCATATTTGTTTCTTCATCTATATCCTTTAGCCTTGGAAAAAGACAGATTTTCTGAATTTTGGGAGAGGACAAGAAGTAAGGACATGTGTGGGATGAACTTGGGGCTGGGTGCTAGTTAAAACAGAAATACTTAAAATGTCCTTGGTAGGAATCATGCCTGTATATATATATGCACATATATATATATATAATTCCCACATATCTACTTAAAGAAAACATTTTGCTGACCATGTGTCAGCATTATCAGTCAGCCTCATGTGCTTGTTTTTCAGCAACAGACAAATATACATTTCATACTAATGTTTATCTCTCTTTTTTTCCCAGTCCATATGTCTTTGTGTGCTAAGCCTCTGCACTCTCAGGCAGTCAGGATCCGTGGCCATGTAGCTGAACCATCTCCTTACATTCATTTTGCAGTCCATTTGAATGGAATGATCTGAAGTCAAAAAGTAGAAAGCTCTCATTGTTTTCTAACCTTTCCTAAGAGATGACCTTTCCATTAGATATGGTATAGTGACCTACACTGTTGGAAGCCTTTTAAAGACTGTTGGTTTGCCATTTCCCAAATGGATTTGTTTGTCTGGAAACCAAATCATTAGCTGTCTGCAAGTCAGTTCTTCACTGTTCCTATGAAAAGCTCTGAGACTCTTTAAATGTTGGATGTTAGCCAGCAAGATTTTATGTTGTGTACAAGTTCTGTTTCAGACCTCAGACCTGGATTCTTTATAGCAAGATTACTGATATCTCAACCACTCAGTCTCAGTGGGAGTGAGACTCTGGTCCATTCTAGGAAGGGAAACAAAGAATGATCTTAAGTGAGATTAACTATCTCAGCTCAGGAGAAATTTGAGTCTTATGACATCACCACAGTCACTTAAAGAAGTCTGTTTTAACTCTTTGAGCTTAAATTCTTTATCTGCTTTCTTTCAAAGTATGTGGTTCTACAGGAGTCCAGAAATACACAGATATTTCAAATTAAAATGCTTCAATTTGTTGTTATATTTTCTTTTGCCTGGTGTTCTGGTAAAATCTTCTTTAATCTCTCTTCTATCTTTTATAGAAGAAAAAATATGTATTTAATATTCTCATTCGTTATAGTGAATTCTTAACAGTACAAAACATAAATATTATTGTTCACGTACAGAAAACTGGGGAAAAATCTAAAACTGTCAATTTAGCTGCAACAGTATTAACTGAGGCCATACTGAAACAAAGGCGGCCTCCAACAAACATAGCTAATCATAATGAGGAGTTCTACAGGCAGCCGGCAAAAGTTGCGAAATCGTCAGCGCTTGTTCTTGTGGGGGACTTCAACTTCCCAGACATATCCTGGAAGCACAACACAGCCCAGAGAAAGCAGTCTAAGAGGTTTCTGGAGAGCGTGGAAGATAGCTTCCTGATACAGCTGGTTAGAGAGTCTACCAGGGGAGGTGCCCTGCTAGACCTTCTGTTCACAAACAGTGACGGACTGGTGGGAGATGTGGTGGTCAAGAGCTGTCTTGGTCAGAGTGACCATGAAATGGTAGAGTTCTCTATTCTTGGCAAAGTCAGGAAGGGGACCAGTAAAACCACTGTCTTGGACTTCCGGAGGGCTGACTTTGAGCTGTTCAGGACACTGGTTGGCAGAGTCCCTTGAGAGGAGGTTCTGAAGGGCAGAGGAGTCCAGGAAGGCTGGGCACTCTTCAAGAAGGAAATCTTAATGGCTCAGGAGCGGTCTGTCCCCACGTGCCCAAAGACGAGCTGGCGTGGAACTAGACCGGCCTGGCTGAACAGAGAGTTGTGGCTCGAGCTTAGGAGAAAAAGGAGGGTTTATAATCTTTGGAAAAGAGGGCGGGCTACTCAAGAGGACTATAAGGATGTTGCAAGGCTGTGCAGGGACAAAATTAGAAAGGCCAAATCTCATCTGGAGCTCAATCTGGCTACTGCTGTTAAAGATAACAAAAAAAGTTTTTACAAATACATCAACACAAAAAGGAGGACTAAGGAGAATCTCCATCCTTTACTGGATGTGGGGGGAAACTTAGTTGCAAAAGATGAGGAAAAGGCTGAGGTACTCAATGCCTTCTTTGCCTCAGTCTTTAGCTGCAAGACCAGTTGTTCTCTGGATACCTGGTACCCTGAGCTGGTGGAAGGGGATGGGGAGCAGGATGTGGCCCTCACTATCCATGAGGAAATGGTTGGCGACCTGCTACAGCACTTGGATGTACGCAAGTCGATGGGGCCGGATGGGATCCACCCAAGGGTACTGAGCAAACTGGCGGAGGAGCTGGCCAAGCCACTTTCCATCATTTATTGGCAGTCCTGGCTATCAGGAGAGGTCCCAGCCGACTGGCGGCTAGCAAACGTGATGCCCATCTACAAGAAGGGCCGGAGGGTAGACCCGGGGAACTATAGGCCTGTTAGTTTGACCTCAGTGCCAGGGAAGCTCATGGAGCAGATTATCTTGAATGTCGTCACGCAGCACTTACAGGGCAACCAGGCGATCAGGCCCAGTCAGCATGGGTTTATGAAAGGTAGGTCCTGCTTGACGAACCTGATCTCCTTCTATGACCAAGTGACGTGCCTGGTGGATGAGGGGAAGGCTGTGGATGTGATCTACCTTGACTTCAGCAAGGCTTTTGACACCGTTTCCCACAACATTCTCCTCAAGAAACTGGCTGCTCAGGGCTTGGACTGGCGTACGCTTCGTTGGGTTAAAAACTGGCTGGATAGCCGGGCCCAAAGAGTTGTGGTGAATGGAGTCAAATCCAGTTGGAGGCCGGTCACTAGTGGAGTCCCCCAGGGCTCAGTGCTGGGGCCAGTCCTCTTTAATATCTTTATCGATGACCTGGACAAGGGGATCGAGTGTACCCTCAGTAAGTTTGCAGATGACACCAAGTTAGGTGCGTGCGTCGATCTGCTCGAGGGAAGGAAGGCTCTGCAGGAGGATCTGGATAGGCTGGACCGATGGGCTGAGGTCAACTGTATGAAGTTCAACAAGGCCAAGTGCCGGGTCCTGCACCTGGGGCGCAACAACCCCAAGCAGAGTTACAGGCTGGGAGATGAGTGGTTGGAAAGCTGCCTGGCAGAGAAGGACCTGGGAGTATTGGTTGATAGTCGGCTGAATATGAGCCAGCAGTGTGCTCAGGTGGCCAAGAAGGCCAACAGCAGCCTGGCTTGTATAAGAAGCAGCGTGGCCAGCAGGTCTAGGGAGGTGATTGTCCCCCTGTACTCCGCTCTGGTGAGGCTGCACCTTGAGTACTGTGTTCAGTTTTGGGCCCCTCGCTACAAGGAGGACATGGAGGTGCTCGAGAGAGTCCAGAGAAGGGCGACGAGGCTGGTGTGGGGTCTGGAGAACAAGGCTTACGAGGAGCAGCTGAGGGAGCTGGGGTTGTTTAGCCTGGAGAAGAGGAGGCTCAGGGGCGACCTCATTGCTCTCTATAGGTACCTTAAAGGAGGCTGTAGAGAGGTGGGGATTGGTCTATTCTCCCATGTGCCTGGTGACAGGACGAGGGGGAATGGGCTAAAGTTGTGCCAGGGGAGGTTTAGGTTGGATATTAGGAAGAACTTCTTTACTGAAAGGGTTGTTAGGCATTGGAATGGGCTGCCCAGGGAAGTGGTTGAGTCGCCATCCCTGGAGGTCTTTAAGAGACGTTTAGATGTAGTCCTTAGTGATATGGTTTAGTGGAGGTCTTGTTAGTGTTAGGACAGAGGTTGGACTAGATGATCTTGGAGGTCTCTTCCAACCTAGACGATTCTGTGATTCTGTGATTCTGTAATAGCTCATGACACAAGATGGTAATGGATCCCTGCTTCTCCTGGGAAAAAAAAGAAGAAAAAAAAAAAAAAAGAAAAAAAAAGAAAAAAAGAAAAAAAAAGAAGAAAAAAGGAAAAAAAAAGAAAAAAAAGAAAAAAACCTGATAACTTACCCAGTTTTTTTTTTTTTTTATTTCATGGCTTTCAGACAGACAAAATGCATTCTGCCCTCTATGGCGCTGTGCTCAAGGACTGGCACAGAAATTATCTACGTCACGTTAAAGCCAGTAAAGATCTTCCTTCCACAAATTAATTCTCTGATCACCTTTGCATTTTATACTTCGTGGAGAATGCAAAATGTCTAGAAGAGAAAATACATCCTGGTAACCACATATTTGTTGTTAACATTCATGGATATACTCGCCAATGTAAGTCGTTACAGACACACTTGAAAATACTAAGTCAGCAGCCTTAAAAAAAAAAAAAAAAAAAAAAAGTGGTCCAAAGAATATCTGCAGTGATATAGATTTGTGAAGAGGGATCAGTTGTTCATTGTTGCTTACAAATCAAGAACTAACATCTGATAAAAGGAGTGCAAGATCAGGAAAAAAAAAAAAAGGAAAAAAATAAAGAAAAAAATAAAGAAAAGCATATGTTCCTCAACACAGTGTGTAGTTAAGCTGTACAGCTCCTTGATTCAAGATGTGGGAGTGCTAAAAGTCAGTAGGAACTCAAGAGACATCTGCAGAAATTATACGGAAAACAAAAAGGATTGTTCAATTCAAAAATATGACCATTGTTTCAGGATGTAACTGAGATGTCAATTGTTGGAGGTTGGGAGAATATTGTGAAGAACTATCACAATTTACTTGCTTTCTTGGCAAATTACACTGTAATTTGCTCCTGGCATCTGCATTTCGCCACTGCTGGCAGGGGGATAATCAGAGAAATAAATCTTTGGGCTGATCCATTATAGAAAGTGGTACATTTTTTTGGTAGCATTTTGTTTATACTTAACAAAAAATAGCTTATTGAGTGCAGATGCAATGTGTGATACTCCACACATTGCCTCATAAGTGTTTGTGGCCAATACAGCATATCCAGAATGTAAATCAATTAGTTAAATCCATGTTTTTCATGTTCTAAAGTATTTTCACTTTTCAAGAAACAACCCAGAATTATTTGGTACCATTTCTCTTCTGTGTGACAGTGCTCAGAGCTTCAAATCTTTTTCAGTGAAGCACAATAATTTCTTCATTCAAAGTTGGAACTGTTCCCAGTTTTGTATATTCTTAAATAACAAAGCTGTGATAATAGATTTTTTTTTTAATGAAAGTCTAGAAATGAATTTTTAAAAAATCTTTTGGTTACACTTTTATTAGTCTAATTTCTATATTAAAGAAAATATATCTTAGCAGAAATTACGGTTTCTTCAAAGAGGGTCAACCATCTAAGCTACTTGGAAAGGTTTTGAAATTGGAGAAGATGAAATATAACAAAAAATCTATTTTGTTCTTTTCTTGACACAAACAGCCAATGTGTTAGTGATGACTCTTGGGACCTCAGGATACCTCATCAAAATGTCATCACAACTTGCTAATTCCCTTCTGAGACTAAAATGACGAAATCTACCAGGCAGAAGCTTCAGGTCATACAGAAAAACAAAAGCATGAGTTATATAAGCTCTGTGGGGTGCCTTCAAATTGAGGAAAGGCCTTACAATGTTTGTGGTGAGTTACACACTTCTCAAGAGTAGGTCCAAAAATTTCCATTTAAGTATACAAGAAAGTATTCAGCTATGACAACGTATGCAACTAGATGCAGTGCATACTTTAACTAGGTATTGTAGATGTAGCAGATACTGTAACCATGGAAATTTTTGATATCACTAGGGTTTTTTTTTAGTTTTAGGAAAATTGTTTGTGTCTTTTTTAACAGGAAATGCTCAAAAGTGCTTTGGAGTCAGAGCCTAATCTAGTGTACAAAGACACATAATGGAAGTGCTGTAAAATGTTTAAAATGTGCCCAGCCTTTTTGGAAACATGAACCTCCCCACCCAAAGTAAAAAGGGGAAAAAAGGGTGGGGGGCTCCAAGAATGTCATCCATAGGTCTAATGTATTTCAGTAAATTACCTGCAGGTGTATGTCTGGTTCTGCCATTATTCTACCAGATGTACTATGCATCAAAGCTGATGCAAAGATTAACACTAATGCATAGATTAACGCTAATGGATAGAGATGTAGGCTGCAACAAAGAGAAAGCAGCCAATGTTTTGTTGCCTGAGGACTAGCTCCTCACTGCATACCCTCACTATCTAGAGTTTATTTTTCCCTGGTTAGGTCTTACTTTTCTAGCTTAAAAGCACCATTCCGAATGTGTCTGTCCGAAGTAGCTATCTTAGTTTTCTCAAAATTAAAGTATTTTAAATTAACCCACTGATTACTCTTTCCCATTAATGTATAGTGTATGTGATGTGATAGGCAATGTGAAACTTCTTTTCAGAAATATTCACAATGATTCTCACATAGGTAAGTATAAACATTATATAGAGTCAGCAATTTGATTTTTTAGATTCACTTTGGTATTAAAGACAATCTGTTTATATGAATTACCTATTCATTACACTCAAAGCTTTTGGGAACTGCTCTTTTTCACGACTGAAGCACCTACACTCTAGTTCAGTATCTGACCAACAATAATGATATTTATTGGTTTTTAAAAAGGCAGAGCCAAATAATCATAGTATTTGTTTAACATTAAATTTAGTCAACTGTGAATTACAGAGGTTTTGTTGCAAACTTTCATCTTTCACAAAGGTTCATAAGATGTGACAAGATACATGAAAAACACCAGAAGAGAAAGAATGTCACTGATGAAACTAAACAAAACTTATTTTTATGAACAATGAGACAGGAAAAGGTAGATGGGCTCTAGTAGTTAGTGGGAAACTAACCTAGGTTTTAAGATACCAGCTTGCAGTTTCCAGCTCTTCTACAGTTTTGTCTCTACCCCAGAGAACATAGCTTCTCTGTGATTATTCTCTAGCTGTAAATTGAAAACAATAATAATTATCTCTTCTTCTACAGAGAACAAATACATTAAAAACTAAAACTCTCTGTGATACCTTTGATACATTTTCAGACAGTAAACATTTCACACAACTGTTGAAGTAAGAAATATAGAACAACATGTTAAAATTGTCACAGGGTCTTATTTTAGCCTCCAGTACTCTACACCATATTCATGCTCAATATCTAGTAACACTGACATGATTCTACATTGATTTGTGGAGATGTAAAAATACTGGCATATTTACTGCAGATTTTTTTTCCCCTAATCTCCAGCTTCTTGAAATAAATCTTGACATATTTCTGTCAATATACATCAAAATCTTGGAAGATGCCTGGAAGATCAAGGCTTCAGTTTCTTCACCTCAGCTGAGAAGCATTTGCTCATCCTTCTAAAGTTATCGTCAGGACATTTTCACTAACATTTAATCTATTTTTTCTTCTCTTACATCCAGTATTTTTGATAATAACCGCTGTAAAAACTTATTCTCCAGGCTTGATTTTTGCCTGTTTTAATATTCATAAATTTATTTCCCTCCTATCTACAGTGTTGCACATACAAAAATTTTCAGTTCCTTCCTTATACATAATATCTTTTATTTTTGTTATTTTAGCTACTTTCAACTTATTTTAGCTACTTTCAGTTTATGAATATATAATACCAGCTCTGAAAATAAATGTTAAAATTCTTTAAATTCCAATAATTACATAATTTAAATGTAATTATATCTGATTACAATAATGAAAGAAATGATAAAATGTTTTTTTCAGAATAAACTACTTATTGTCTCTATCTCTACCAATCATCACAGAACATATCTTATTGAAACACTTTCACTCAAACAGATTTGGGAGTATAATTTATTTCTTGTTCAGAAGTTTTTCTTTTTTATTTCCTTTTCTAAACATTGATTTTTCCTTTAAAAGTGAGCAAATTGCCTTTTCTATCACATTTTAGGTACATTCTAACATAAACAATAAACAATCATAATTGACTGAGTGTATTTTGAGGGCCAATTCCTGGTGACTGACTTTAACCCCCCCCCCCCCCTTTACTTTTATTTTTTTTAGTTATAAAGATATCGTCAAATGAAGAAGTAGACTGAATCCACAAAATTATTCCCATGGGTCATCCAATACCTAAAGATCAAAAAGTCTACTGCTTACTCAGAAGTCAGCCCCCAGCTGAGAGTATGGTTTTAAACTGTACATTATTAGCAGCTGGAGACTACAATCTTTCAAATAACAATGTCGCTGATGATGAAATCCTTTTTGAAAAGACAAAGACATTTTTGGTGTTTCCACTATTTTTCTTATTATTTGACACCACAAAATTCTTTAGTCTAGAAAGCATTAGGGAGCAAAACAGAATGGGAAGAGGCTGCAACATAAATAACAGAATGTCTCCTATTATGATGACAGTTGAAAAATGAGGACTGTATTGACTTTAATGACCGGAAAAAAAAAAAAATCAATGTCTGTAGCAATCAGCTTTGTAAATAGCTGAAGATTAGAAACTGTATTAAAAAATAAATAAAACAACCTTCACTCATTTCTGAGATACCAGCATACCTGAAATCCAAAGTTACACCACTTTCCATTCCAGAAACAGCAATGTATAAATATATAATCTTAAATTTAGTTCCAATTTTATTAGATTTGAAAAAAAAAAAAAAAAAAAGAATGGCGAGCTATGTGAAGAACATATGAACTATATGAGCAACAGCAAACTTATGATATATGGCAATCAGATTGTTCAAACTGTAGTCTTCAGATTTGCTTAGTATAAGTAATTAGTGCATTTGTCAAACAATGTATTTCATGATGCTCATGTCCATGAATCAGGTTGATAGTGGTGCTCATAGCAGGCAGGACAGAATATTACTTATGCTTTTTAAATTGTGCATTTATCAAACTCTGGTGCTTCACAAAAGAATAGCTATATATGGGGTCACATTAAAAATATCAGAGATGAGACAGAATATATCTAGTCTAGCCCTGTATATTTTAGGTAAACCTATTCACATTCATTTAAGCAGTTAAATTCAGATCTGACCTTCTGTCTTAGCGATCCATGACAAACATGAATGCTAAAAATCTGATCTATGGTAGAAAAAGACACAACAGTTGTAGATCTTTAAGAACAGTTATCAAAGGAAGTAGAATTTTTTGGCAGGGAACAAAATTATTATTCTTCTTATAATTATAAAATAATAATTATTACTAATTATTGTTATTAGGAAAAAAAATGAATTCATGAATGAATGAGCTTTGGTCCTACTCTTATCCAAGCATGCTGGGGCATTAAATGTCTTTAAGGAAAAAAAATAATTTATGTCCATAGACAGTGGATAGACAATGAAGGCTTGATTCACAAAAACAATTAAAGTTCCCTCCCAAACTCCAAATGAAATAGCAACTAGTGTCATAGAGTTTAGTTATACTCATAAACACAGCATTTGATATAACCTACATTTTAGTATTGGATAAGTAATGTTCAAAAATATTATACCTGGCATCCTTCCTTTTACAGTTTAAGATCAACACCACTGCTTTCTTGGGAACTCTATAGTGCCAGGATTTACACAAACAGGGTCTGATTCAAAGAATAAATGCACTTCTACAAATATAGGACAATTGCAATTGGAAGTTAAAAAAAAAAAAAAAAAAAAAATAGTCATCTAACCCAATCTCCTGCCCAAAGATGTGATACTTTAAAAGTTAGATCAGGTTGCTCAGGTCTTTGAGGAAAAACAAATTATTATTATTATTATTATTTTAATATTTGCTGAAAAAAATAATTTGGAAGTCTACAGTAAAGTGTGATAGAACATTTCTCTGTACCTATAAATAATACCTTTGCCAGGGACCTGAATATGCTAAGGCCAGGCAGGCTTGGGTAGAGAAGGATCCAAGCCCTGAGGCAGCTTCCATTCCCCAGGTCTCCATATGCAACTCAGGTCTTTCCTCTTCAGGCCCTACTGGCCTCTGGGGCTTCCCAGTGAGACTTGCACCTTTTTCCCTGAGCCCAGCAGCTCTCTGGACTGGAACAGTTCAAACACGCTGAGCCCACTGGAACTCCCCAGGCAGCTTGGGACTTCTCATTTCCTCCCCTACTGAGATGCAAGGTCTAACAGGCACCCGCAGCCCTTGCAGTCCCTTCCAACACCCCTAGGCCTTGCCTATTCCTGTCCCTGGCCCAGGACCCAGTGTCAACCCCATCATCTCATATCCCAGCAATGCTGCTGTGGGGTCAGTCTCCAACTCCCCACAGTCCTGCCCAGCCCAGCTGTGGGCCCCACCAAGTCAGGCTCACCCACAAGTCCACATCCTGGCCCACACTGGCCTGTCCCCATCCCCAGGCAGATGTACAGTGATGGAGCTGGGTCTGCCTCAAAGCTGTGCCCTGCTCCTGCCTGGGGAGTGGGTGACAGACCCTGGCTGCCAGACCCTGCCCTGGAGGATCCAGTGGGGAGTCCCCATTCACCCTAGCTCCCTGGGAAGCCCCAGACCTCTACTGCCTTCTGACAACATTATGTTTTATGTATTCTGATTCACTAATACTTATTTGATATAATTTGATGTGCAAGTTCCATCTTTTTATTTGTTGTAATAACAAACAGCTTAAAACTTAATAACAGCCTCAATACTGATCAAATTGACCTGATATATCACATGCAGATTTATTTTTACTTCAAAAATGGATTTTTTGTTGTTGTTGTATGACACTACCTTTTATGAAAGACATATATTGTAGAAGAACATATAACTGAAAATAACTGTTCTTAGCAAAGCATGCATACTTCAGAAAGATCAAGCGTAACCATGAAACGCTATAACGAGGCATTTGCAGCATTGTGACATCTTGATACATTGAAAGAGTGTTTTGTTGTTGTTATTTATTTATTTTTTAATTTTAAGAGTTATTAATCACAAAACACATGAGGAACTTAGCTGTAGGAGGCAGAATTCACCCAGCTGGCATGATTAATTTTACCAATAAATCAGACAAGGAGTTTTAATAGTTGTGATTACATTTTGGGAAAATAGATTTAACTATTGAAATTATCTTGTGCATTTTCAGTTGTCTTCTTTTTTCCCCTTTGATAGTTCCTCCTTAAGCCAGTTAATTCACTGCTTGTGGGGATATTAAATTGTTTTATTGAATATCACACCATTTTGTCTAATTTTGCCAGATTTCTAGATAGGAACTCAACACATCAGAATATTAGTGATTCCTAAATTTTGAACTCAGACATTGTTGCAAAAGTCCCTGTAGAAATACTTAGAAATACTGCATGGTCCTTCTTTGTCAATAGGGTGAGGTACTAAGTGACTGCTTAGGTTCTTCCAGAGTCTCTTCTTTTGCTTTTTTAAAACATTTTTTTTTTTTTTTTTTTTACTTATTTCTGTGGATGTGGTGGGTTACAACAATAACAGATTTATCTTCCCCAAATATGTCTTAACCTGTTTCCTTTGGTATGAATAGAGAGTAGAACCATCTGAAAACAGAAAACATGGGTGGCTGAGGGAGCCTTTTGCATCTGTATTATGCTTAACTTGACCCAAGACAGTAATTCTGTTTTCTTAAACTCCTGCACCAGTCAGTCTAAGGAATAAAGGAATAGTAAAATAAAAAATAAATAAATAAATAAATAAATAAATAAATAAAAGAATTTTGATTCGGTTACCAGAAAGATGATTTTATTCAGGGAGTCCTATATTATTTTAATACATGCAAAATAATAATTCTATTAAGAGATTTCATTTGTTATGTGGTCATATACATTATATAAAAAATAATTACATCCTCTTCTTACCTTCCCTAGACTCATTCAACACCAGCTAACTGGCTGAAAAGAATAACATTAGTACCAGCCTGTTTGATCTGACTCAGCGCTGCTGCAATCAGATGAACTTACCATAATGGAAACAGAAGGCTTTCCTTGTCCATTGAAATCACAGCTGTAGTGGTCCTGGCATTCATCGGCCTGAGTCAGAGTTTAGAAACCAGCAGTTTATAAAAGCAAGGAGCAGTTATTCAAGTAAAAGTAACTCTTCCAATGAATTATGTTTAGTTACACTCAAACATATTAGACAGATGATTATAAATGTTTTATACAAGCTGTAAACATGTAGGCTTTATGGGTGAAACAGTCACTGACTGGCATATCTCATTTTATCAGATGCATGAAACAATTTACAGGAGAAGCATTTTACCTTTAATTAACTCTAATTTCTTTAATCACATTGCAAATTAGTGGTAAAGAAGAGCATAGATTAACACCACAGTATTTGTTCATTACCTTAAGATCATTTTCCCACTTCAATATTTTCTGAGGAAATAATTCTTACATTAGCTGTTCTTTTTTTTGTACCACATAAACACTTCAAATAAAGGTAGTTATTTGACTGCATATTATTATCATTATGCCCTTGGAGGTGTATTGTTGAGAGAGGCAGTTAGCTACTTCTAAATTTAGCTACTACTAAATTTAGCTACTTCAAACCCACCAATGCCAAGTTGTACAAGGACCCACCTGATATAATACGCTACCTAGAGAATGAATCCATGTTACCAATATCTTAACTGACTGTCCTTCAGAGTCTATCCAAGGCCTCTTATCAGCCACTGAAGTATTAGTACTGTCAGCTGCTACATGTCAGTTTGCTAACTAAGCAGCAAAATTGTAGATGCTCTGCAAGGCCTTATTTGAACCCAGATGCTGAAGCTCTAAATTTCTTCTAGTACTGGTGGAATAAGGTGCTAAAACTCTGTGCAAACTGTATTTTAAGAGTCTAGAAATAATGTTTTCTAATGATTGTGTCCATTCTTTACTTCTTCCACTTATTCTTACAGAAAACTGGGGACTCTTACAGAAAACTAGTGATTTTATAGAAGATCATATCGCATATAAATTCTGTAGTATTCACCTTTTCCTATATTTTAATGAGAATCATCCCTGCATCAATTTCACCATATCTTGTTCAGCTTATTTCTACTAGCGTTACTTAAAACTCCTGTAAATAATGTTTTAATTTTATATCAGGTACTCTACTATAAATTTGTTCAGGGATGTTAATGCTGTATGTTTTCTGGAAAACCATGTAATGCCTGATATGTACCAATTTTAATTTTCTATCCAAGCCATCTTTAAATAGCCATTAATTTCTTCAGCCCTAAATTAAATTAGTAAGCAAGGGTCTCATATATTTAAACAATTATTTAATATGATTGTTTGGAATAGCTTGATATGAACCACATCTTAATACTGTTCCTCTTACAATAGTATTCTGTATTATAAGTATGATCTGCCCAGCTTTCTTTCATGATAACATTTTGCTTAATTTTTTTTGGTGGTGGTGGCTTGTTGATTGTTTTTGTTTGTTTGTTTTTGTTGTTTCCCTAATTATTCTCTCAGGACTAGGTCTGTAGAGATAAGCAGTCCCAGAAATCATTCTCAGCTTTGTCAGTAATTATAAGAAAGCTAGATGCCATAATTACCATTCCTTATGAAGCTCTTCTGTGCCTTTGTGTTTGGAAAGTAATACAAATTTAGAAGAAATGGTAAGTCTTAGTTTAAGTTCAGAAATAATAATTTAAAAAAAAAAAAAAAAGGAGGAAAAAAGAAAATCTATAGCAATATTGCTACTGGAACATTCTAGACAATTCCTGCTCAAATAAGATCTCAGTGTTGGAAAGGAGAGGGTAAAGATAGGAGTCTTGGCATTTAGTTCTGGAGATTGCAGAGGTAATTTTTATTTCTTATTTAATTGAATAGCAGGTACACAGAGAAAATTCGGAGCTGGGTTTCTACACAGCCAAGTTTCATCCTTGCACTTTAAAATTCCGTATTTCTTAAACCACTGCCTGGAGAAGTCACATCATTATGTGTCAGGCAGTCAGTGAAGTAGCCTGAGGCCATACTAACTGAGCTTTGAAGATTAAAAGTGTAACATTGAATTTGATGGAAATGTAAGAGGGGAGACAGATTAGCATATGGAGTACTGTTACACCAAACCTTTAAAAATTGTCTTATGTATAGTAGATATGTGGCTAATGCACTGAATGAAGGATGTGTTTTGCTACTCCAGAAGCATAGTAAGAGTTGACCAATGTGAGCTTCCAGATATCTACATCTAAGTCAACACAGGAAGGTTCCTCTGTCTTCTTCATCCTGCATGAAGCATAATGGCATATTAGGAGTGAGGTACACCATACTGTGTTTGTAGGTTTCCATACTATAGTCATTGACACATAGAAGACACCTTATGCTGTGATCCAGAAATGTGTCTGTGCAAAATAAAGTTTTAAAATTTAGTAGAGATAATTAAAACCAAAATCAAACAAACAAGAAAAGACAAACAAACAAACAAAAAAATACAACAGATATAGGCAAAAAATATATTTATCTATCTATTTATTTATTTATTTTTGCCTTTCTCAAAAATCACAGGACCACTTTGGCTGGCCAGACTAAGCAATCTTGTAACAGATTATCAAATGGTATTTAGATAGGGAGAAGGAGGTATTAACTGTGGATCCAGGCACCTACAGGCACATTTTGCCAACTGTAACATCTATGGATGCAGGTTTGATCTGGCTACTCAGATTTCTTCAGTGTCTTAAAAGCTCATTTTCTATGAATGACCCATAATCTGTGAAGGAACCTTTTGTATCAACAGCCAAATAAGTTGTATGAGAAGTGATCTGAGAATTCCTTGCAAACATTGCTGGGACTGTGACAAATTTTTGTTCATACTCTGGAAAAATTCTACAACACCTGAAGTAAAATTCAGGGTGTGAAGGTTTTCTGTATGTGTGCAATCCTATGTTGGACTTCATACTAAATTATTTGCATGGTCAATTTCCTGTGAAATTGAACACTATCCTCATAAGCAATTCAAGTTTCTGCCACAGTAAAGTAAATTCACATTTAAAATTCATAATAGTCCTGCCAATATCACAACCTTATGGTCAAGCCAAAATGAAATCAGCCACTATGGTGGTGAACACTATATGTAATATTTTCATCGATTTTTTTTCCAGCTATCTCTGCACCTTAAGCATCATTTATTTACAAAATAATGGTGTTCCATTATGTTCCATTTTGAGTTTATTAGTAACTGATATTTTGAGGCGTTGGCCTTTAGCATTACTTTTCCCCGTCCAGTCAACAATGGTACAAAACTACCTTAAAAGATAATTCTATTACTTGCTTCATAAATTACAGTAGAAGTGATTAAAAGGTAGTTGGCTCTCCTGTAAGGTACATCAACAACTATAGACATGCTAATCCAGGTGTAGGTTACAACATCTCATTTCAGAGCAAATAGGTGCTATGGATAAGGTCATTAATATTATCATCATTTCAAAAGTTAAATACAGTTTTCTAAAGTTCTCTTATGAAGTAATATTTTCGTTCTAGGCTAATAAGTCTTTCTTCTGATGACATACTCCAAGTTTAAGGAAAAGAAACTGGTTCTGATAGATGCTGAATGTCATTCAACCCTCTGTTTTTTGTGGATGCCAAGCACCTTTGCAAGGGATGCCTAGTACTTCATCCGATCAGTCCATAGCAACATTGCTGCAGTAAGCTCTTGGAACTTCTGTTATATAAGCAATAGAAAAAAATGTGATAAAGTGTTTAGATGAAATATAGCAACCCAGTCAGCTGTTAATACTGGTAGTGGTGAGTCAATTTTAAGTCATAGCTGAAAAGATTCTAGCACTAAAATTGAAAAAGTTTTGGATCGATATAGGTAAATAAGAGCACAGTAGATTTTACAGTGAAACAGACCTCCCAGTTTTAAATCTGTGAAAAGTAAAGGAATTGGATTGTCAAGAGTATTCTGTTTATTTGGCCCTGCAAAGTCTTCCAGTGTTCTCAAAACTATTTGTCCTCTTTAGAGGAGATGTGTAAAGCAGCATTGGCTAGCATTTTTATTATCATTATATTTGTTTTCTTTATGCTTGACTGCTCTATACAATGCCATTCCCTATAATACTGAGCAATCTAGTTTGCAATTTTAAAAGCATCATTCACAATAAATAAATGTATCTGTCAGATTTCAGAGAGAAATACAAATGTGCTGTGTTTTCTATGAGAGAAATATGCAATTGAAAAACTCCCCAAAGTAATTTTCTCCTAGGTCCATCATATACAGATATTTAATAGTCTTTGTGGCCTAGATGACTATAGTTAGGTCTTGGATTTTTGCATTACCAATTCTACATAGCATATAAAGGAAATACATTTACTGGAACAATGATATGAACTTTTTATCAAAAGCAATGCATATCTGATTTGTACATGCTATTTCATTTCTTTCTAACTTCCAGGTCTCCTTGACCCAAATATGCAGAGCATGCACCCAAGACTGACCAGCTTCAAGGTGCCTAGTGTATACATGCCTGGGATGTATATGAATTGTAATACACTCAAGCCTTTATTTCTGCTGGCAAACAATTTAAATAAGAAAAACAAGCAAAAACAACCAAAAAATACTGATTTTGAATTCACAGTATATTAAACCCAGAATGATATAATAATATTCTCCTCCTCTAAAGAGGAACTCAAAGCCAATGGTGGACTAAAAGCCAATGGTGGACTAAAAGCCAAATCGTGGACAAAAACAAACCAACAAACAAACAAAATGATGAACACTGTAATGTCATCCATACTGCTGAATATAGACAAAGATCTTCATGGTTTTCACCAAGAAAGATGTGTTCTTTTTTTCAGAACTGAAGGCAATGGCAGAGTTCTGCATGTATGCAGTCAGGGAAATTTCACCACTCTGTTGCTCTGAGTAAGAATTTGGACACATGAAACAGTAAATGGATTTGACATCCTAAATCTTTTAGTCACATTAGGAACTGCAAAGTTTTTAGGAATTCATGACCATGACCTTAATCCTTATCGAGAATCTGACAAGACCCAGTGAAAGGAGCCACTGTTGTGGCTCTTTGTGTTCACTTTGTGCCCTCTCCCATTATCTAAATGATCTGTCACTGTAGTAACTGAACAAGTATTAATGGACTTATTCTTGCAGGTATAATCACTGTTACCTCTCTTTTGCAGAAGAGGGTCAGAACCACAGGTGGAGATAGCCAAGAAGTAGTTAAACACTTAAGTACACCTTTACACACCTAAGAAGCCTTGTTTACAAAATAAAATGTATATTTGAGAATTTTTTCCAGACTTCTATGACTTCCCAAACTTCACACAGGTGATGGTAGCAATGTTGAGTACTGAACCCCTAGGGCTCCTGAATGCTGGTGCTTTAACCACACATTCCCCTTCCTATTTTGCAAGTATGTAGAAGATCTTTATAGGATCAAATCTTTAAAATAAAACTCTTAAAAAACATTAAATTGCTTGTCTGACAGTTGTTTTATAATGTTAGAGACAGAATTTGATTGATAGCTGAAGCAAAATTTAAAGTTATCTGGAAAAGAATGATGAGGAAAATTCCATTACATAAAGTAATGCCCTCCTGTTGGGCATTTTTCTGTTACAAGTATTATTCTCTCATTTTGCAGATGGGAAAAGCATATGCGTCTTGCTACATATGTCAGATGTAAGGGCTTTCTCAAGATCATTTTCTCTCTTTTTCTGAAAGAATTAAACTCTATAAAAGAATAAAAATAAATATTTCTCTTTTATTTTGATTAAACACCATAGCAAAGGTAAAATGCACAGGGATTTGAATAGACTTGAAAAGCTACTTTTAACCATATTTGATCTAAGCAATCTAAAGACTTTTGGATAATTAATGAATAGCAGATTTTAATTTGAGTAAGAAGAATGTATTTTTCCCTCCTGACCACATTACATGCCAACAAAAATGAAGTGCTTTAAGGGTAATCATTATTTTTCAAATATTTGTTCAAAACTCCTTAGCTGAAAATCAGTTTGCATTTATCAATAAATGTCCCAAATCCTTTATTATATACTGAAAAAACGAGGAGTCTTCATAGATATCAGAAATCTACAAGTCATGTGAACATCAAAGATTAGATTAGTAACACAACATCTGAATATATTCATAATACACATTATTGTATGTACTTTCATCCATCAAACCTGAACCATAGGTGGTATAAGCAGAACAATTTTATTCCATCAGCAATCTTGCCCCAGACAAAAATTCAGAGAACTCAGGGAGCAGCTTTGCTTTATAACTGACTAGTTAGAAAGACTAAGAAGGAGAGCAGATTGTGGCGTTTCATCAGAAAGTAACATTAGAAAATCAACTACAGCAGACTGTTTCTTTCCAAAATTAAGCCTATGCTAAGACTAAGAAAAAATAAATCACTAAACTGTATGAATCAACATCCTTGATTACTGGTATCTTAGCCCCAAATTTCTCCTGTATTCTTCCTCACTGTTTTCTTTCACATGCTTGTTATATTGCAGCATTCTGTATGCTTTCAAAAAATCAAATTCTCTTAGATTCCCAGGGGTGCTATAGGACAATTCATGATTTGGTGGCCTATTTTCCAGGTATCTTTTCCTGCTTTTGATCTGTCAAGGCATGGTTAAGAACAACAGTCATAACTTGTATCAAAGATTTTTTTTTTCTGTTTAAACAAATGCACCAAACTAACAGCAATTGTTAGTTTTATTTTAGTTTAGATTTATTTATTTTTCTTACTTTGGGACATTTTTATGAACAGAAATTATTTTAAAAAATGAAAAAACAAAAACTTACAAATTCACAACAACCTTATGTATAATGTTTTTGCATTGGCTAGGGAATATTACAAGTTGAATTATGGAAAATAATAATCTATGTTCAAATAGGGTCTGTTAAATATAGTAGTTTCATGCCAAAAATGAGATCCATGGCAATAAATTTTGCTCTGTATTCTAAGTACCAGAAATTTCATAACATTACTTCTCTTCTTCCTTTTAAGTACTGATGTGACATAGATACAAAGTCCATATAGTCTTCTCCTGTGATGAAGTAATCTGAAATTCCTATGGATTTTTAGGTATTAGCAGCACAGTCTGAGTTTCCAAAGAGGCTGTTATTGTAGATCTCTATTATCCTAGAAACAGCACATTTCTGTTGCGGTTATCAGGCTTTGTGATAAAACTTCTATAGACATTCTACAGAATTTGAGCAGCTGGGGCCATCGTTGGGACAAAAAGAAATACCATACTCGGTATGAACAGTGTCACAGAAGTGGAGATGTAAAGTGTAAGGTTTGTTGGGACATCACTGGTGTAGAGAAAATAAATGGAAACGGCGTGATCATGTCCTTAATATTTACTGAACTGGCCAATAAATTGATCTAATTTCCAAACTACTGCTGACCTCTGCTTGGGGAGTGACCATTTTTCCTGTGCCTAGAGCAGTCCAGCATGTATGCAATACACACAATGGACTAACAAAAATCTAGGAGCAGAACAGCAGGTGATTCAGACTGCCCATGTAGTTTCTTTGTACATTTATATGCTTTCTTTTTTTTTTTTTTTTTTTTTTTTTTTTTTTTTTTTTTTTTTCTTTTCTTTTCCTTTTCATTTTAAAAGAAACTTGCTACTTGACACTTTCATTAGTATCTCAAGCTCTTGCACTCTATAATACCTTAAAATTCTCTTTGCGATGCACCATAGAGGCATGATTTTATCTGTCCCAGAATCACTGCTAGTCCACTAGTGACAGTTTCCCCTCTGAATCTGTGAAAACTATTCACAGAATCACAGAATCACAAAATGGGCAGGGTAGGAAGGGACCTCTGAAGATCATCTAGTTCAACGCCCCTGCCGTTCAGCTGCAGCTTGGTTAAAGGACTCTGAAGGTTTATGGAGATATAGGATATACAGAGCTGATATTCTGGCAGGACCTAATGCTACTTCCTATTCTTTCATTCTCTATTGTTCCTTTCTGTCAGATGAAGCAGATATTTATGATGTTTGTATTGTGAGAAGGAGCTGTAGAAACTCAACTTCTGAACTGCTTGTCAATGCTTTGGTCTCTGTAGGCATCAGTATTTATATTTCCAAATGAATACATGACATTCTGGAATTTTACAGCACGAAACTGGTCAAGTGCAAAATTCTTGAAAGTGC
This sequence comes from Cygnus olor, assembly GCF_009769625.2. NCBI lineage: Eukaryota > Metazoa > Chordata > Aves > Anseriformes > Anatidae > Cygnus > Cygnus olor. Next base: position 40,874,754 of record NC_049171.1, read on the forward strand.
AAAGACCTCCTTTTGCGTACACACATATTAAAACAATCAAGTGACAGAAATATCTTTCCCAGTCATACCTTCCTGCTGCAAACATGGAGAGGTTTCATTGTGTAATGAAAAATAGGGAGCAGAGAGGAAATTTCATTTGCTACAGAAAATGGAAAGCATAAAATCAAAAGTAAAAACATTGTGGTCTGAAACCATACAGAAGATGCTGTAAACAATAATGAACAATACAAACATCTACAATGATATGTAAATAAAGGTTGACAGAGCAATCTTTTGAAGTTACTTGAACTTCAAGCTGACCTGCAGGAAAATGATGACACTCAGTTTATGAAATACTGAAGAATTTCAGATGTAAATAAATGAATAGGATTAAATCCAGGGCAAAGAAAAGGCCAGGAAGAAAATAATAATAATAATAGTAATAATAAAAAGAAAGAAAAAGAGAAAAAGAAAAAGAAAAAGAAAAAGAAAAAGAAAAAGAAAAAGAGGAAAAGGAAAAAAGAAAGAAAAAGAAAAAGAAAGAAAAAGAAAAAGAAAAGAAGAAGAGAAAAAGAGGAAAAAAAATCTTCCAGTTCGGTGGAACAGATTATCCAACAGCTAAAACCAAGTTTCAGTCTAATTTCTTGGTATTTCTAAAGTATATTCCACATTGCATTTATCCTGCGTGCTGTTTCATCAGATTATGCTTCCCTTGCACTCCATATGATTCTCATTTGTGATAGCATCATAGAATGGCTAGCGTTGGAAGGGACCTTAAAGATCATCTAACTCCAACCCCCTGACATAGGCAGGAATGCCACTCACTAGATCAGGCTGGCCAAGACCCCATCCAGCCTGGCCTTGAACACCTCTAGGGATGGGGCATCCACAGCTTCACTGGGCAACATTTCCCAGTGCCTCACTACCCTTACAGTGAAGAATTTCCTCCTAATGTCTAGACTAAATCTATCCTCTTTTAGTTTAAGACCTTTCCTCCCTTGTTCTATCTTTATCTACCCGAGTAAAGAGTCCTTCTCCATCCTTTTTATAAGACCCGTTTAAGTACTGAAAGGCCACAATGAGGTTTCCCCTGAGCCTTCTCCTCTCCAGGCTGAACATCCCCAGCTCTCTCACCCTTTCTTCATAGGAGAGGCGCTCCAGCCCTCTGATCATCTTTGTAGCCCTCCTACAGCTTTGTAGGAAAAAATAATGACGATCTAGCTTCCTAGAGGTATCATTGACTGTACAGCAATCCTAGAGGTTTTATTTTGGTAGTTGACAGACATTGGGGACACTTTGTGTAATCTGGATGACTAAAAAGGACTTCAGTGTAACTAAGTATTAAAAATAGAATATAAAAATTATCCATGTCATGTGTCAGACTTGTGCTTGGAAAACTTAAGACTGCTTTAGTATCTGCCTGTAATATGCACATTTGTGTGTCAAGATTATCTACTGACTACTAAGGTTCCTCTTTGTAAAGTTGCTGTTTGCTGATGAATTTTCTCGTCATGCTTTTCCTCTATGAACAGCTGTAAATCTGGCAAAGACATATATTTACAATGCTGAAGAGTTTATTTGGCAGCTGGCTTTTGGTTTTTATGACTTCCTCTCTCTTAGACATTAAATATTCCTCTGTCTTCTTTCCCTCTGTGATTATGTATGTGCCATAGACATCTATTTTGTAAATCCAGATTAATATTATATCCTGTTTGTATATATGTAGTCTTCTGTAATTGCTCTTACCAATTTTACTGAATATTAACAACATTATTCTTTAAAGTCTGATTTTTTTTTCTTGAACAAATTCACCGTGCTTTGCTCTAAATGTCAAAACTAGAAATATTGGGCTGATTCAGAAGAGTCTGGCAGACTGCTGCCTGAAAGCCAGTCTGCGGACAAATTCCTTTCTGCACCCATCCTTCTCTGCTACTTGATAGTAGAAGTAATAATGATGTGGAAGCCCCAAACACAACCTATTACACCTCAGTGGGAGAAGGGATGTGGCTTCATGATGGGGGAGCCCATTCAAGATTTACTATCACACAACCTCATCTTCATCACTGAATTGTATTTCCTATTGGAGGAACAAAGCAATGCAGCAACCCTGACATCCAGTTCACAGCCTTATACCAGCATCAGACAAGCCTGAATATAGTTTTCTAATCAATGTTCTTGGATATAGCAGTCATAATAAATAATATGATAGGTGTCATTCTATTGCTAGTTCTTTGACTGTGACTTTTCCATCTCTCCCAAAGACTACCTAAGGAGATAACATGAATGAAATAATACATTTTTGATTCAACAGTGATGATTACTAGGTAAGAAAATAAATTTAGATGCTATGAAATTGTATATACAACTTCAAAATTAACACATACCCTTGAAATTGTACAGTGGAAAGCATATCCTACACTATAAAAGTTGTTTTTAAATAATTGGATACTAATTGTTGTGGAATATTCTGTACAGTGCATTTTCTCAGATTTGTCTCTAGTTATTCCTTTTCCTTACAAAACTGATGTACTTTGCATCTGGCATGATATAACTACCATATACCGGGGTATGTAAAGGCAATAAGTATTCTGTCTTGATTCTGATTTCAGAAATGTAGAGTTGTTCTATCTTGAGGCAAAAATGTATGTCTCTTGAATTGATTTTGTAAAAATTTTCACTAAAACTAAAACGATGTTTTAAGGATTAGTGCTCTGAAACATCATTTTTCATGTCATAATCCATGCATGCATATAGTAAAATAGAAAAATATTTAGATTCATGTAGTGAAACAGGTTTATATATTCATATTTGAGCCTGGGAGTTCAAATAAAATACTGATCTGATTGTGAAATATCTAGTCTTCATGAGTCTTTGGGGACAATTTCAGTGTCAGAACTTTATTTTCTACAGGCTTTTATTAGATCAGCTAAAGAAGAGGCAAAGCAACTCATCACAAGCATTGATATAGACCTTCAGGTAGGAAAAGACCTGCTCCCTAGAATGCTAGTCAGCTGTGATTATAGAAATATTTTAAGGGAGGGCAAAAATCTTGACATTTATGTAATTGGAATTCACGTTAATGTATTTCAATTTCTGTCTACATTTTGTATTGTTTAGATTCTAAAGAAATCAGTTTTCACTTATTTCTAAATATTTTTGAAGTGTTATATCTAATCCAGCCTAAATCCACTGCATAATGAGACTGAGAAATATTCTTTTACACAATATTACTACAATAGTATGTCCCAGATAGAGTTGAATATCTGTCACTTTCACACTGCTTTATACCCAGTGGTGATGGAATTTTACTCTTAACTCAGTTAACTCCAGGTTATCCAATGTAGTTCGTGTAGAATCTGTTGAAATACCACCACAGTAAATCAAAATATAAATCCCTGTATTTATGTAAATATGAGAAAGCCTATTCATAGTCACACAAGACTATAAGGAAAGGAAGTACAAGGAAAGTTACTGTGAGTAAGGTAAGTTGTGAATTTGTATCAGTCTAACTACTACTGCAAAGTAATTACTTTTCTGGTTCATTTTCTCACAGCCAATGTAAGGTACAGCAATTTACTCCCTTTGGCTGATGGGTATTCTACTGCACCTTTGAGTACAAGAATGTATATTGAAGAGATGAGTAGATGTCATGCTGTAAATCCACACTTATTACACTATAACCTGTGTAGATAGAAAGACCTTGAAGTTAATAGAAGTGTCCCTGCTTTGACAGGTATAATTTTGGTACAAAGGTTAATATTATTTTTTTAGCCAATTAGATCCTGGTAGTACCTTTGTTGAACTTCTGCCATAGTATATAATTTCAGCAAAGGTAGAATTTGCTCGAGACCTTATGCTATTCCAAAAATACTTTTATCTGCCTCTTCCTGCCTGCCTGCATTCCTACCTCTGAGGTTCTCAGGTGTGGTCATTGACACAGGTACTACAATGCAAAGGAGACATGACTGCTCCAGAAGTCAACTTGCTGGTGGGGAGAGCTGCAGAAAGTCAAACTGTAGGAGTTTTTGATACCACAGTCCTTGAATCTGTGTTCAAGTTTTACCAGTCAGATGGCACAATTTTTTTTCTTATACAAACTGTATTCAGTTATTTGGAATTGTGTTTATTTCTGGCACACATTAGTTAACCACACCTGAAGAAAAATCTACCCAGACTTAGCCGAACTTCCATTTCAGTGAAGAAGATATTTCAGTCATTTCACTGGAAGATATTTATCAATTTGAATTCAAAATTTGCCTTGAAAGAAGTCAGTAACAAAATACCTCTTGCCTTTGGTGAAACCTGTATTTCCCATGTTGTGGTAGTTTTAAACTTATTATGTAAACTAAAATTTAAATCAACTTTTCTGTTCATTTCTTCGGTACATTTTCCTCCCAATTTTTGTAAAAAAAAATAAAAATTTAATTAATTAATTAATTAATTAATAATCTCTCATTAGGGGATGAATTTGGGGACTTCTTCTCTCATGACCCGAGGGGCAGCTTTTCAGGGCTTGCATACATATCATAGTATTATCAGCTAACATATCATCCTTTCCCAGCCATATGAAGAAGCAGGGAATTAGCTCTGCATTGGAATTCAGTCAAATCTCGTCTAGCTAACAAGTCTTCCAGTTCACTTCCTCCCCTGTCTCCTGGCAAAGATGACAAAAATGCTGAGATCCAAACACATAGAAAAATATTAGCAGAACTGGAGGGATCTCAGAGGGAAAAGAAATCCTAACATGTTTAGTCTAGAACTGATATTTTATTATATTTGAAAAGAGCTCAGAAAATATAGGAATGAAGAAAAAAAAATTACCATTAACAAAAGAAAAAAAATCAGAAGTGGAAAAGTGTGACATGAAGTTAGCATCAGTTTAACACAGTTTCAAATTCCTGATGCAATCAGGAAAAAAATCATTTGTTACTGTAATCCTTTTATGACTGATAAACAATTTGAACTTTTTTTCTTTTTCTCCTAGAGTATTTCTAAAGTTTACTCCTCATAAAGCATCTATTTTGCCAATAGATTTCTGTGGGTGGGCTTTTCTTGTTTGTTTTTGTTTTTGTTTGGGGGGGTGTCCTTTATTTAGTTCACTAGATTATCAGTGCAGATACTGTGGGGAGTAATTGTCAATTCTAGACTACTTAAACTTATTTCCACATTTATACAAGAATTCAATAGACAGCTGAAAAACAAATGACCAAAATTAATAACCTCCCAAAAAGGCAATATATTTCAAATATATCTGAAAAGCTATTATACATTTTTTAAATATATTTTTTTCAGCAAATATTCAGAAAACTGGAATAGACGACAGCAGAAGGAAATAATGACAGGTAATTTATTTTGTTTTCCAGTTGATTCCTCAACTTTATTATGTATTAAGGAGGTTCCATGGTAATTACTAACGCAGCATCTTTCTGTATGATTACTCACTGTCTTTGTTTGGGCAAGTATACATAACACATTCTGAATATTGTGAGAGCCGCCTGTTTTTGTGACTCGTATGAATATGGCAGTAGGAATTCCCATAAAGTTGTTCACTGATCTGTGCTTAGCCCGTGCAAATCACAGGAAGTCACAACAACATTGACATTGATGTAGCTTCATGCCAGAATGCTTTGCTGAGCTTTGGCTTGTTTACCACTGAATTCCCTTTAAAGAGAAGACTTGAGTATATAAACAATAAAGACCTTAATATATAATTAATGTGCTTTCTAATTAAATAGTAACCAAGTATGTTGTAACCTTTCAATTGAGAGTATAGAAAACAATTAATTATCATCTTAAATACTTAATGTGAGCATACCAATTAACAAAATGCCACTTCTGTATTTTTTAAATGGTGCTTGGCCCAATTTCAAATGCATGATAAATTTTTAGTAGTAAAACTTCAATTTTTCAACACAGGCTTATTTTGTTGTTGTTTTTTAAACCAATATATATGAAGGTATGCTTTAGGCTATTTAGCTGCTAGTAAATTAAGTGGCCTCAGACCTATTCTCTGTCCCTGGAAGAAACTAGAAAGGCACAATTCATGTCTGTATGAATAAACATTCTTCATCCCCAAATTAATGCATCCATATTCATTACTGCCTACTAGAATTACTTTCTGGGCCATGTTATTCCATAAACAGCGCTTGGCCCTACTGGGGAGACTTCTGGTGAGTATGCCAATAATAAAACAGAAATTATGCTTAAGAATATGCACTGCCCCTGTTAAGTTTACCAATATAGGCACATTTTTTTGACTCTAATTACTTTCATACACATATAAACCAATATAATAATAGTAATAATAATAAAATATTTGTTTAAACATAAAATGTGTTTGGAAATGAAGTAAAAATTCCTTTGTAAATGATTATTTCAAGCACATTTATTTTCATATTAAGTGATACACTTTAGGTATATGGTCAATGCATTTCATTTCCTTTGGCTGACAAGAGGTAAAATGGCATTAAAGTCCCTGGAATTGAACTACCAATTCCAGATGGATTTTAGCCTTTGAAAGAACTTTTTGAGTGTTCACTATAAACACTCTATGTCCCTGAAGACAGCTCAGAGCCACATCAATTTATCAAGGAGCAGTGTGAAAGACTGCCCAAAGCAGGGCTACGGAGACGGTGAAGGATCTAGAAGGCAAAATGTGTGAGGAGTGGCTGAGGTCCCTTGGTTTGTTCAGGCCAGAGAAGAGGAGACGGAGGGGAGGCCTCACGGCAACCTGTAGCTTTCTCACGAGGGGAGCGGAGGGGCAGGCGCTGAGCTCTGCTCTCTGGGGACAGCGACAGGACCCAAGGGAACGGCATGGAGCTGGGACAGGGGAGGGTCAGGCTGGGTGTTAGGGAAAAGTTCTTCACTGAGAGGGTGGTCGGGCACTGGGACAGGATCCCCAGGGCAGTGATCATAGCACTGAGCTTGTTGGTGTTCAAGAAGTGTTTGGACAGTGTTCTCAGACACATGATCTGATTTTTGGGTGGTCCTATGTGGAGCCAGGAGTTGGACTCAATGATCCTTGTGGGTCCCTTCCAACTTGGGATATTCTATGATCCTATGATTCTATGAAAGACTTATTACTATATTTGGATATCTTCAAGAGGCCCTACTTGAGCTTCATTGCTGGGTTTTCCTCTTCTTTGGTGTTAGCCATGAGGTATTCCAATACCCAAGAATAAGCGATAACAGAAGCTCAGGTCAGAATAAATAAAGGCCTACACAAAAATGTAGGATGAATGGGAAACAGTGTTTGCAGTCACTGTCTCTCAAACAAGTGATGCACAATGCAATTGCTCACCACCCGCTGACCGATGCCCAGCCTATCCCTGAGCAGCCGCCCGCCACCCCCACCCCAGCTAGCCACCCCTATATATTGTTTAGCATGACGTCAGATGGTATGGAATATCCCTTTGGCCAGTTTGGGTCAGCTGTCCTGGGTCTGTCCCCTCCCAGCTCCTGCTGCACCCCTAGCCTGCCCACTGGCAGGACAGAGCGAGAAGCTGGAAAGTCCTTGGCTTGGTGTAAGCACTGCTCTGCAACACTTAAAACACCAGCATGTTATCAGCACTCTTCTCATCCTAATCCGAAACATAGCACCCTACCAGCTACTAGGAGGAATATTAACTCTGTCCTAACTGAAACCAGGACAAGGTCCAAGTTTTGTGTACTATACAATGTCTAAAGAATATGAATTTGAATATTTTGTGCAAGATTCCTCCAGAAGAGTCAAGCATGTTGCTTTTAATCCTGAATCGTAAGAATGCAATGGAACAAAAAAAAAAATTAAAATTTTCGGGTGCTCGTCTTGTGAACTTCTGGAAACACAAAGTTTAAAGACTTGTATGAACATCCTCTTCTTAAATGGATCTCTGAAATGTAATGTAAAGGACTTCTTGCAAGCAAAATATAGGTTAACTGTTCGTTTATTCTGTTAAACAGCTTAAATCTTGCTTACATCTATAAATACAGCATAGAAAGATTGTTTATCTGTAAAGTGTCATGCATTATTTCAAAGCATAAAATCTAACAGTATTAATTATAAATGTCACCTTAAATTAATAATAGGCCTAATAATAATGGTAAACACACCAAGTGTTTAATATACTTTCATATTTCAATGGAGCATAATGTGTCGGCACACAGGTTACAGCCTTTCTTAGTTATTTAACATTGTCCAAGGTTATATGCTTTATAACTGTTATGAAACTAATGTAACTATATCATAGTTTTAGTGTAACCATAGTACCTATGTTTAGAGAATAATTTAAATGACAGTTTGTTTGCACTTTAGGAATAATCCAGCCCTCTTTTTATGTCATTCTAATTTACCATGGAAAAGTCCTTGTTTGTAAGAATTATTCAAATGCACATGGGATTTTTCTTCATAACATATACTTTCTTTTTTTTTTTTTTCCAGTGCTTAATACCAAATAGCATGGCACAAAACACAACCCATCATGCTTGATTTCCTATACAAGGTTCCCTTTAACTTTTCATTGCATGACTGGTTGGAATGTACAAATTATAACTTGCAGCAGAGTATTCTGAGGGAATAACATTTGCCTTAGGAGCACTGTGGTCACACTGTATTTCCAAGGCAGAATGCAACATTGAACTACCTGCCCCGACAGAGTTCATTCATCACCAGAAGCTATGCTGTGGTAGAGGTCGGAACATTAGAAGTTGTCCATTTTATAAAGAAGGCACAGTTCTTTCACTACACTTAAAGTGCTGAAATTCTATTCTGAGGGTTTATATTCTTTATCTGAAGATAAAATTAATATGTTTAACATCTAAGGATAGGAATTCATATTCATCTAGTTACTTGAAGGCATAAACCAAGGTCTGATTAATCAACTCAAAAAGTTCCATACAGAAAAATTGCTCCTTAGCTGTCCACTGCTTGATTTTTTGTCTTCCTGTCAAGTATCTCTTGTACGCTCCTGTCAGAGACTGGTTATTGAATCAAGTAGATGGATGTGGCCCTTCACACTGTAATGTTTGTAATAATTTAAGGGTAGGATTCCTTTCAGATAATGTTAATGAACAGAGTAAGGTGTCAAACTTAAGCTAATAGTCTGTGTTCCCTCTGTAGTCCCTGAAGCTAAGGCCCTCCAAAGGCAATTTACAAATTCTTGAATGGCAATTTATCACCAATGTCTTTGATATCTATTCTGGAATAGACAGAAACACCCTTTGGAAGAACCTGTCTTTTCATTGTCTACATAGAAAGCGAAGGCAAGACATTTCATTGTTGATGTCCAAATTTACATAAAAGCAATCTCAGACTTAATCAATTGCTAGATATAAATCTATCACTTGAAGAAGAAAGTGCTTCACAGTAATGAATACAAGTTTTCATAAGAAGACCCAGAAGTTCTGAGATCCTTCTCAGTTTTCATATATATCAAATCTATGTTGCATACAAGTCAGTAATTTCTCTTGTCCAGATTTTTAAGTTACCTTAGCTATCTGCAATGCAGATGGTTATCCTGTGAGGGTTTTTTTTTAGTTTGTTGTTGTTGTTGTTGTTGTTGTTGTTGTTGTTTGTATTTTTGTTTGTTTTTGTTTTTAAGCAGATTTATTCATATGACAAAAACAGTGAGAACACCTACTTGGGTTTTCAGATTCTTAAATATCTTTATATAGTGATCCTTAGATAACTAAAAATATTAGGGAAAAATATTAAAAAAAAAAAATCTAAACTATTGATGAAGTAGTTTGATTTTAAAAGGTCTGAAAGAATACTAATCTGTGTTCATATGTGTCCATAGACCTTTGTATTCCCTTTAATAATGGGAGCAGTGAACATCTGGAAGCTATTTAGTAGGAGAATTTGGAGACTATTGTTATCAATTCATTCAACATTCATTGTAAAGTCACTAATAAATCTCTTTAGTGTTCTTATGGATCTCACTTAACATTCAATACTTCTTATGGATCTAACTTGCAGTTCAATTGCAGTACATTCATTTAAATGGCACCAGTCTGTGCCTAGATTTGTCTCTAGACAACAAATCCATTTGCCACTATTTGTTTGCTCTGTCATTTTATTTATTTATTTTATATTAGTGTATTGGGTTTATGTGGCAAGGGTTTGGTAGCAGGGCAGCTGCAGGGGTGGTCTCTGTGAGCAGATCCCAGCAGCAACCCCATGTCAGATCATAGCCAGCTCTAAAAGGGGCCCACTGATGACAGAGCCAAGCCAGGGAGAGATGCTGGTTGGGTCTCTGGGAAAGCAGATGTAAGGAAGGTAAAAAAAATGCTGTGCAACAGCAGCTGGGAGAGAGGAGTGAGAACCAGCCTTGCAGACCCAAAGGTCAGTGCAGGAGGTGCTCCAGGTGCTGGAGCTGAAGTTCCCCTGCAGCCTGCAACACCCCTGGTGGAGCAGGCTGTCCCTCTGCAGCACATGGAGCGAAGATCTCCATGCTGCAGCCCGTGGAGGAGCCCCCAGTAGAGCAGGTGGATGTGGCCTGAAGGAGGCTGCGGCCCATGGAGAGCCCCTGCAGGAGCAGTCCCTGGGCCGGACCAGCAGCCCGTGGAGAGGAGCCCACGCAAGAATAGAGGGTCTGGGGGGAGCTGCCGCCCATGGGGAACCCATGCTGGAGCAGTCCATTCCTGAAGGAATGATAGTACAGACACATATGGAGCAGTTCTTTAATAACTGCTGCTTGTGGAAAAGGACCCCACACTGGAGGAGGGGAAGAGAGTGACCAATAAAGAGCAAGAGACGAAGCGTTACAGACTGACTGCAGCCCCTATTCACTATCCCGCTGCATTGTTTGGGGGGAGGATGTATAAGAGGGTGGCTGGGAGGAAGCTGTTTATAGTTTGCTTTCAGTTTCTCACTGCTCTAGTCTGCAAGTGGTAGGCAATAAATTATATTAATCTCTCTACATTGAGCCTGTTTTGCCCATGATGATAACGGGTGTGTGATTTCCCTGTCCTTCTCTCAACCCTTGAACCCTTTCCATTGTATTTTCTCCCTCTCTTCTTTTAAAGGAGGGGGAGTGAGAGAGTGGCTGTGGCAGAGTTCAGCTGCCCTGATGACTAAAACCACCACAGCTGGTTAGGGACTTTGCTGAGTATTAGGGGTGGCTTTCTGCAGCTGTTTTGTTTGTTTGTTTGTTTTTTGTTTTGTTTTAATCTGAGGAATTCCTGCAGACTCTGATCTTTACACCAAAGATATTGTTAAACCTTTAACAGAATCTTTTAGAAGATGCTCTGTAGATTCCTCTCAGACAATTTTCTTTTTCATAAAATTGGAGAAGAAAATCATATAATCATAGAATGGTTTGGATTGGAAGGGATGTTAAAGATCATATAATTCCAAGCTCCCTGCTGTGGGCCAGGACACCTTCCACTAGACTTGGTTGCTCAAAGCCCTATCCAACCTGGCCTTGAACACTTCTAGGGATGGAGCATCCACAGCTTCTCTGGGAAACTGTAACAATGCCTCACTACCCTCATACTAAAAAAGTTCTTTTTTTAATCTAAATCTACTCTGTTAGTTTAAAAACTTTACCCCTGTTTTGTCACTATACACTCTCATAAAGAGTCCCTCCCATCTCTTTTCTTAAGTACTTCAGTGCCACTGTAAGGTCTCCCTGGAGCCTTCTCTTCTCCAGGCTCAGCAATTCCAGCTCTCTCAGACTGCCTTCATAGGAGAGGTTGTCCAGCCCACTGGTCATTTTTGTTGCTCTCCTGTGGGCCAGTTCTAACAAGTTGTTGTGGTTTAACCCCAGTAGGCAACTGAGCACCACACAGCCACTTTCTCACTCCTGTCCCCATTTCCCCATCTGGATGAGGGAAAGAGAATTGAAAGTGTAAAAGTTAGAAAACTCATGGACTGAGATAAATATAGTTTAAAAAGAAAGGGGGAAAAATCCAAAGAAAATAAAAACAACAAAAACAACCAACCAAATAAAAAAATAAATACAAAAAAAATAAAGAACAATTTATGCACAATGGCTCACTTCCAGCCAACCAATGTCCAGCCAGTCCCTGAGCAGCTCCCCTGGACAATTCCCCCTAGTTTTATTGTTGAGCGCAACATCATATAGCACAGGATATCTCTTTGGTCAGTTTGGGCAAGATGTTCTGTCTGTTTGCTCTCTCAGGTTCTTATGAACCTCCAGCCTACTCACTGGTAGGCAACTTGAGAAACAGAAAAGACCTTTAGTTCGTATAAGCACTGCTCAGCAAAAACTAAAACAATGGTGTGTTATCAGCTGTGTTTTCATTACAAATCCATACCACAGCACAATGCAAGCTAGTATGAAGAAAATTAAACTTATGCCAACCAGTCCTGGACTGGTTCATGTCTCTTTTATGCTTGGGGCCACAGAACTCAATTCACTACTCCAAGCGGGGCTCAGAAAAGCAGAGTAGAGGGGGAGGTTAACTTCCACCCCTAGAGGAGAAACAGCATGCTTGCTTGCTTTCTTTCTTTTTCTTTTTTTCTTTCTTTCTTTTCTTTCTTTCTTTCTTTCTTTCTTTCTTTCTTTCTTTCTTTCTCTCTCTCTCTCTCTTTCTTCCTTCCTTCCTTCCTTTCTTCCTTCCTTCCTTCCTTTCTTCCTTCCTTCCTTTCTTCCTTTCTTTCTTCCTTTCTTCCTTTCCTTCTTCCTTTCTTTCTCTTTCTCTTTCTTCCTTCCTTCCTTCCTTCCTTCCTTCCTTCCTTCCTTCCTTCCTTCCTTCCTTCCTTCCTTCCTTCCTTCCTTCTTTTCATTTCTTTTTCTTTTCTTCTTTCTTTTTTCTTTCTTTTCTTTCTTTTCTTTTCTTTTCTTTTCTTTTCTTTTCTTTTCTTTTCTTTTCTTTTCTTTTCTTTTCTTTTCTTTCTTTCTTTCTTTCTCTTTCTTTTCTTTTCTTTTTTCTCTTTTCTTTTCTTTTCTTTTCTTTTCTTTTCTTTTCTTTTCTTTTCTTTTCTTTTCTTTTCTTTTCTTTTCTTTTTTCTTTTCACTACTGCAAGAGGTAATTATGAATATATTTTTTTCTTAGGAGTCCTGTCCTTTGAACTATTAGTTTGTCTGCAAGGTTTAAACTCACAGAAGAAAAAAAAAATCAATGAATAACATTTTACAAATTCCCTAAAACTTGGTATATAGAACACATTTTTATGTTGTTGTCAGTAAGGTTCTCTAAAATATTTAAATTCAGAATTTGTTACATAGGAGATGGTACAGTCTTGAAGTAAAAATAAATGTCTTTTTTTTTTTAATTTTTTACTTTGTGTGCTAAGAACATGTAAGATATAAGGACCTGTTTCAGAATTGTTACAGACCATCCTTTTTTTATTATAATTTGTGTAATGCATTTCATATACATAGTTAATACTCTGCACAATCTCTTGATTATGAACAATCTAATTCTCTGATCTTACCATTCCTAGTAGAGGTTATATACTGCAACCAGTTGTGTAATAGCACCATATGGGATAGAACTGGAGAAAGGATGGTGTAGGCAGAGAGGACAAGTGAGGTTCCTTTGTCTCCTTCAACGTTTCAACTATTTTGTAGTCTGGTCTCACTTCAATAATATAAAGTTGTCAGACTAAGCTCTTTTTTTCCATTATTTTGCTACATGTACCAGGGTACACCTTGCACGCTAACCACTAAACTTCTAATCTTGTAAATTACTTTTGTGTGTTGCTTCTCACTTTGCCCCAGCCACATGCCCACAACTCCTGCTTTAGCATACAGCCAGTCTCCTACCCAGTCCAGGGGATGTTCCATGTATCCTTACAATTCCATCAAAAACGTTTTTATTAGACAGTAATTTAAAAATATAGTGTCCAATTTATTTTTAATGTCAAGTTGCTTAAAAATAGCTCTTTATCCACTATGATGAAGTAACTCAGGTGTCATAAATTGAAAAGCTTGACATTCTGCAGAATATTAAGTACCTCATTATTCACCACTGTATGCACTACCTTTAGGAAACACACACAGTATCATGAAGTCTTATATGTTCCTATGGAGAATCTTCAGCAAACTGCCATTGAAATGATAAGACAGTTTAGCAACAGTAAGAAAGTCTTTAAAAGGAGTTTTTTTGAAAAACACAATCAGGAAATATGTCAGGAATGGATTTTTTTTCACCCTGCTTTAGAATGAGTCAGTGCATTTATATCAGTGATGTGACAATTTATTTCTATTACATACACTAACAATATGTGTATATTATGTGTGGATATACACTAACAAATATTAAAAGTCAGAATAGTGGATCATTTGTTTTTACAAGTGCCTAACCAAATACCGGTCTAACCAATGTCTCACACAACAACAACAACAATGACAACAAAACATTTAAAACAAAATGATGCAAACTTTGCAAACCACATCAAGGGCTTATTGCCACAAGAGGGAGTGAATCCCAAAGACTATGATTGTTCTTCAATAGCCCAATTTCCAGGAAATCAGCTGCAGGGACAAATAACCAAAATATTCAAGCCAGTCATAATATCATATATTATTAGATAAACAACCTCTGAAATAGTCTGGTCAGTGCCACCAAGTGCTTTTATATGGTCATCAATGCCTACAATTGCATTAGAAATTAGATCATAGTCCCCTTTACTAGCTTCCTGTGTTTAAAGGGCTCTGAGAACTTACTACAACAAGGTCCAAAAATGATTCTCTACATTTTAAGCTCATTGAATTATTCAGCCACTAAATCCAAAAAAAACCAAATGGACTGTCGGATCTAGCAAAGACCCTCTAAAGTGAGGAGCAGGTTACAGCTATCTAATTATCAGCTCCCTTGGTTGCCTAACTAATCTATGAAATCAAATTAAACACCATTCTGCATATTTGATATTCATATTGCAATGCTAAAAGATTTGGATCAAATCTACTGAAACAATGAGGAATACCTGAGTCCCCTAGTGGTTTCCAGTAGAAAACCAGGAGACCTTAAGTGGTTAAAATCTACAATTAGTTATTTTGTTTTCTACAATTGAGCATTACTAACCTGTATTCTTAATTCCTCTACTAAAATCACAACCCTGTTCACTATATTCCATCTGTAATGATAAGCAAGCAATTGAGCAAATTAAGAGTATGTTCAGCTTTTGAGAATTTTTGAGTATACTCTCAATTTTTGAGATTATGCTCAAGAATATGTTCCCCTTTATTTTTTATGCAACCTGTTTTTTTGTGCTTTGTGTGTGTGTTTTGTTTTTTCTTTACCTTATACTAGTCACTTTTGTGCAGGAACATATACCGTAGTTATGAGGAAACTGAGAACTACATCTCTCCCCTCCTTACTTCTTTCTCCTTTTCTCTCTTTTCCATTGTTCTAGCCATTCGTCTTTACCTACGTTCCTCTACTAAGAACTTTTCCTAAGCATTTTCAGAAGCAACAGGAGTCAAGCTTGTTAGTCATACTGATTAATGACAGTACTTGTCAAGATCATTTCTCACAAAAATATAAATTTCAATCAAAATAATGAAAACCTTTGCACAAAACCTAGTGTTTGTTGGCAGAAAATGCCTGTTGAAATCTGTTGAAAGCAAATTTGTTTACAAGAAAGGTTAGTTTTGACAAATCTATCACTTCGGATTTTTTGATTGCAGAAGATATATTAGTGATTTCAAAACAATTTTTTTTATGTTTAAATATTTGTTTTCTAAGATGTAAACTAATTAAACTGATTCTTGTTTAATAAAAGACTTAATTTGAATTTAAAAAGTGTTCATCATATTGAAAGACCAAATGGCACTAATTGATGTGGACAGTTGTTGAATACCTATTTGCTTAAATATTTAAAGATTTGAATCTTTGGCCTCATTTAGGATTAGAAAATATATATATATATATATTTTTCCAAAGTGGGATTCAATCCCACAATGGCATTTATAACAACATTTTCCAAGGGCACAATAATATGGCACAGGGCACAGGAATGACTGTCATTCCTGAGAAGCAGACAGAGAGAAGGTAGAAATGGATGGCAGCTCCCCATAGATTCCACTGCTTTGTTATCCTTGCAACTTTGATACCTTAAATATATATCTCAGTTTACTGGGATACTGCTCTCCATCAAAACATTCTCTAAGAAGAAAAGCAAGCAAATAAATATGACCTGGGTTATTCACAGAAATAACTTTTCACAAGTTCTTTCTTGAAGCTAGATTTGTGTTCTGTTCCTCACAGCTGCTGTCGGGAAGAAGATGTTTTTGATTGTGATATTAAAATATAATTAACTTAATTTTAAGCTTTGAGGTTCTACTGTATAAAGTAATCACACCTCCAAATGAACCAAGTCACTGGGGTTTTGTTTTGTGTTTTTTGGAAACACCCATCTGGCTATGGTGTTTATTTAGAAATTAATATATTAAAGCACTACATGAGTGAAATAACCAATGGCACTAAGTCCTAGTCATTACTCAGTTTAATTATTACTTTAAATCTGCATGCCCATATGATATGAAAAATATACATATTTAATCACAGTCCTGTTCCCGTTGCTTATATTTTAGCTCACCTGTTCTGATATTTCCCCTAATAGCCAGGTTTTCTCTTATAAGGCTATGAATTGTATGTCTTTGGTATGGGAACATATTTTTGTTTGTGACTTGATAATACTCAGAAGAAATGTAGTAGGACTGTTGAAAATCCCAGACAATAATTTTACTGTAGTTAAATCTGCCTTTCTCTTGCCCTCCCTGCCCTACATAGAAAAAGAAAGGGGTGGGGGTGAGTGGAGAAAACAACCAAACTACAAGAACATCAATCAACATCAATAAAAACTGTTTCCTTTCTAAATATGTAAGTTTTCCCCATGATTTTAAGAAATAAAAAAAAAGGGGGAAAAAAAAGGATAAATCCATCATTTTTCTGCTCCTACTATGATTATGTTCTTCTGAATTTTTAACCTGATCTCAAAATGTTTGCAAAACCTTTAAGACTGAACCTCCAGAGTAACAGACGTCTTTTTTTTTTTTCCCCTTTTGTAATCTACTTAGTTACTGTAAAATACTGATACTCCACAAAAACTCGTCTATTTGAGATTATTTAGAGTTCTACCTGACAGATTGTTTTGGAAACGTCTACCCTGATTTTTATTATGTGTCTTCTCACACCTGTTGCCTGATAAATTGTTAAGAGAATCTTCTACCTTTTAATACGTGTTGATACTCTATTTGCTGTCCATGGGGAGCTATCTATGGTAATTCTCCATATGCAACTCTTATGCACAGAGCTTCTGTCAAAGATAAGTGCAGTGACTACACCACCAAAGTATTAAGGTGTGACCTACAATGCTCTGACTTATTTTTTATTTTATTCTTTTTCCTGCCCTGTATCACACACGAAGACACACAATTTAAAATTTCTTGTAGTATAATTGATTCTGAAATATTATATAAAGAGGTCAAAAATATATAATTAATTTCTTAAATAGCTAAAGCCCTATTCTGTAAACATACTCAACTCCACTCAGGTATGGTTCAGTCCCAAACAGTGAACTAAGCAGCGCTGGGACTCCACCAGTTGTAGTGCACAAATTAGACTAGCCCTAGTCTACTCTGAAGAAACTGCACTAAACAATTTCCAAGCAGGTTCAGCAGTCATCATGGACCAAAAGGCACTCCCACTAGGCATCTGGTCTGCAGCAACTATTTTTTTTAATCTGCGAGTTTTAGAATTTTAGAATTAGTTCTTTTTTTTCTTTTTTTTTTTTTTTTAAGTATTAGAATATTTTAATAGTTTGATACAAGTCAGCTTCATCAGACAGACAATATTTTTACATTTTTGTTACTATTTTAGACCTAGTCTAAAAGTTTAGATGAGAAAAGTGTATCATTATTTTTAATTTATAGGGTTTTAATGATCGTTTATACAGTTCTAAAATTATATATTTTATTTTAATGAAAGCTTTGTCTATGACCCATAATTACATTCAGTTACAAACCTCTGAAAAATAAAAATAAATAATAAAATTAAAAAAAAAAAAACGTATTTTAAACTATCTTCATAGTAATTCATAGCTAGGAATAAAAAGGAAATTATCTAATGCTACAAATCAGGATTTTTATTTTATTTTTTTAAATTTTTTTAAGACCATTCCATACAATTGCTTTAATTATACATATGCTTAGTAACTCACCACGATTGCTCTGAGTTTTGGGTAATGCCCTAACAAAAATGTCTTTGTTTATGTTAAATAGATCACCAATGTATCTGTTGTCCTTCTTAATCAGAGGCTGAGTTATCACCAAAAGTGGCTCAGGCAAAGATTGTAGTACAGAGTTGAGTTCTTCATTGCTATTAGAATTGTACAGCATAAATAAGGAAAATATGTTCTGGCTTTTTTTGTTGTTGTTGTTGTTAAAAAAAATCAATTGATAATTTATAGTTCATGCGATGTGGATATCTTCTGTCTGTATATTTAAGAAAAATATATAAATATATGGATATATATAAGATAGACTGCAAGAGCTTTGGATACATTTGGAACATTCATTCTTATTATTGACCACTTAGGACAGAAGAAAATTTGCACAAACTACCCGTTGACTTTAATAAGTGTATGTAAAATTTACAGTTATATTAAGGTTATATGTATTATCCATTGAAGTTAGTGGAAAAACATCCTATTGATATGAGACAGATTTTCAGAACTGAGTTTTGACATAACATCAATGCATCACATTGTTACATTTGTGTAGACGTGTATACTGTATATGTATATATATTTAAGCATACACAAAACAAAATGCATGTAAGGAGATGATGTAGTAAAATATATTTGGGAACAACAAGTTATTGATTCATCTGTATCAATCACATTCATAAATACACACATTTACAGAATAAGAAGAATTTATGGTCACTAAGTATGACATGCTTAACTCAGATTTCAAGTGTGTCAAACTTGAGAGGTATCTACTCTTAAGGTGGGAATGGAGAATTGCATACATACTCAGATAAGGTCTTCAAATAATGATTTAATTTCATGATTAAAAACAAAAAATAAATCTTAGTTATTTAAACAAACAAATAGCAAAACAAACAAAAAGACAACAATAACAAAAAACTGAAACCAGAGCCAAATCCTATAATCAATTTACCACCACAGATATTTACACAATAAACTCGTAATCTTAAAGAATACATATGAAAAGGAATCTTCTCTCTTCATAGACATATGTAGAACATACTGAATTACCTCATTGACTTATCTTTGATAAGCAAAGTAGGTAGCCTGTCTCATTATAATATCTTTTTTTCGCATTTTGAATTGTACTTACACATGATTCTGGTAAGCTCTTTCCAGCTTGTCAGGAACATATTTAAAATACAGCTTATCTCAAGCAGGTATCTATAAAACATTCCTGACATTTGCAGAGCAATTTTGTTGTTGTTGTTGTTGATGGCATATTTTTATTTCCCATAGCTGAAAAAGTAGTATACTACAGTATAATGAGTACCATTTTCCAGCTTTTGAAAGCAGAGGGAAAATTCTAACTAGTGTAAAAAATATTCCTTCTAATAAGAATGTTGAATGTCAAAGGCAGAAACCTTTCAGAAAATGCCCACAGTAAGAAATACCTTATTCCACTGTATAGAAAGATTTCAAATTTTAATCAAACATCCCTTATTTTAGCCAGGCACAACCTATTTTACCTTTTACTTAAAATCCGGTGTTCAAGCCCTAGTTTTCAGGCAGCTCCCCATTTCTTTGTTGAGTGTTCTAATATTCCACTCCACTGAATAGCTGCAATCATCCATCACAAAAATAATAAAACAAAGACCGGGTAAAGTGCTAAAACATATAAGGCAATCAAAGGTACGTGATGTAAGAAATTTGCCACAAAAGACAAGTGCACACCATGCATCTCAACACCATACACATGTTCAGCATCATAACAGTTGTATTCAGATTCATGTCATCTCTGAGATTCAGACTCCTTTCAAAATAGTTTTATGTTTATCACTTAATTGTCCTATTCATACATAACCCAGAGTTTATAACAAAAGCATGAGTCATTTTCTCCAGTTTTAAACAAAGAAAGCAACTGGGGAAAAGAATAAAGATAATAATAATATATATATTTTTTAAATGTCAGAGGAAGAAGTTTTTGATATGGAGAGAAACTAGCTTGCCTGATATGAAGCATCTAATGTGCACTGCCATTTGGACTTTGCTGCTGCGTAACTTGAGCAGAGTAGATTTGGTGAACTGATAATTATTGCAGATGAAATTATATAATTAACTCATAAGAGAGAAGCACTATATATTTATTTATATAAATAAGTGATCTAACAAAGCTTAACCATAAATAAGACAGCATCTTAAGATTTGATTTGGCAAGATACACCTGATTATTTACTGCACAGAGGAAGGATAAGTCAGACGCATCGGGGAGACCCTCCTGTTGAGTCACAAGGTTCAGAATGGAGCCCCATGATTTCTAAACTCCTTGAACCAAAAAGGTAAGAAGCCTAGGTGTGGCTGAATCTGCTCCTACTTGGCCAATGGTTTATGTCTAAAAGTTTGATGATTATATGTGCACAGTCAATCTAAGATACAATCTTAGCAAAAATTACAAAGTTTAGCAAGCTATCAATCACTTACTAAAGACCTGTTTTGGCAAGGAATCTGTCACGAGTAAGGGTTCTCTACAGCAGGCATGACCTTAAGAGGCATCCCTACTCACAGGGAGATTCTGTTGTGCAGCCAGCTGCCTTGCAGAAGAGCTCAGAGGGCTCTTCTCCCCTGCTCACTATTTATGGGGTAAGGTGGTGGGTTTTCCTTTTTTTTTTTTTTTTTTTTTAACACATGCTCCATTGGCCCTCAGCTGCTGATCAAGACATCTGTCCATCAGTTTCTCCAGCACCCATCTTAAACTTGATATCTGCCTGAGCAACGCCTCTGGTGTAGCCAGTACACTGGTCACCATCTGCCTGAGTAAGGCCTTGAAAGCAATGATAAGTGTTTGAGCAAGGCAACAGCCAAACCAAAAATGAGAAGTATGTGTTTGGGGGGAGCACACCATAACAATAAGAAATGAGAAAAAAAATCAAAATGATTTTGATTTATTTATTATTTACAGATTGTAACATTCCAGCACTGCCTTCTAGAAGAACACACAGAAGTTTGTGTCACAAAGCACTCCCTGAACAAGCTTTCCAGCTCAGCACTAATGATTCCCATGAACTGTAGGTCCTAAGTAAATTAATTCTTACAATTCATGCTTGTTGGATTTGATGTCCCATAATCTATCACCCCTCAAAAAAAAAAAAAAAAAAGTGTAATGGGAGTGCTAACTTTAACTTTTAATCAGTTCCATTTCCTTCTTTCTCATAAACTCTCACCATTACTTATTTAAAATAAAATATGACTTATGAACAGAGATATATGACATTTTTTAGGAATACGATTTCATTTTAATTTTTCTAAATGCAGTGTAGATGTCTATGGAAAAGAAGAGAATATGTGATAATAATATATTAGTAATATTATAATAATATATTAGTATTGCATTATATTATTATATATAATATATAATTGTATTTATTATAATATTATTATGAAATTATATTATCATATTATGCTATTATTGTATTTTATAGTATATTAATATATTAACATTGTATTAATAATAGTATAATTTTATTGTTATCAATAATATTGTATATAACATTATAATAATAACAAACACTAAGGTTTAATTCAAGCAAAACACAGAAAAGAAGATTATATGATAGACTGATGAAGTCAATATTATTTATGAATTAATACCTGATTTCTCCAGAATTTTTTACATGGCATTTTGTTTTTAAAATGTAAATTATTTAAAAATATAAATTACAGGGAATTGGTAGTTCATATGTGAACTAGTTGATTGTCATCAAACAGTATCAATAAGTGAAGGCATATAAGCAGGAGCCACTAAAGTTTAGTAAGAGAATAATCATGCCTAGTGGTTTTAGTCTCATCAGTAGAGCTGATAAAGACATAAAAATGTTGCATTGTAATAAATAGAAATTAGACAAAACTTAAAAGTAAAATTAAGATATTTAACTAAGATACTAAATACAGGAGTATTCTTCTAGCAAAGCCATATCAGCCATGACTTGGAGCATTTAACATCTGTCTTTCTAAAACAAGCCCTGCTGTAATCAAGTTATCAGTTTGGCCAAATGTAGTAGTTCTCTAAGGTTTTGGAATCTACATATTATACATAAATCCCAGGTTCACAATCTATGAAGTCAGAAATATGTTTTTCAGTGCCTTCAACAGACCAGCAATACAATTCTGCATAAAAGCAATGGTTGTCATTCAGTGTTCGTAAAGTCATTTGCCTTCAAGAGTAAGAAAATCTGGGGATAGGGATGAATTTTTATCTGCATCAAGGTGGCAGGAGTATTGCAGTCTTTGCTTCTGAAACATAGTACAAGAGTGACATTGTACTCGGCTATTTTTCATCAGCAACTTTGATGGCCAATGCCAGTCTATGACTTTTACCACTTCAGTCAGCTGAGGACTGAAATACTTGGCTTAGTACAAGTCACGTGGTTCCAAAGAGGAATATGTGGGTGAGACTTAATGACTTCTGGTATACCAAAGGTTAATACAGAAGATCTATTGGCTTTCTATGGTCTTAAATACTCCGAAGCATAAAACATGAACCTGTACCAACCAGCTTGTGTAGTTGCCCATATGAGAAAACTGATTTACAAGTTAATTACTAACATAGCTGCGCCTCCAGAGACTCACTACATAAAATCCTTGGCCCAATTGTAACCACTGGCAGACTACCTACTGAAATCTGTAAGTTCAGTTTATTATATAAGTGCCAACCTCCCTGAGTGCTATTCAACCAGGTGCTGAGTACTGACAATCCCAGCTGCAGTCTCATCCTTGCAGGAGTACTTTGGGGTCAAGACTTCCACACAGCTCACAAGAGATGTCTGAGAGCTGTGTGAAAATAAATAAATAAATAAATAAATACTCATGTAAATCGAAACCAGCAGCATTTATTTTTTGATTTCCAAAGAATAGATGGAGTAAAAATGAAAAGAAATTCCCTTGTGTCTTTTCATGACTTAACTGTGATCAAAAGCAGTTTTGACAGTAAACACTGATTAGCAATCTGGGTGAGGTGGTAGGTGCTTTGAGGTTCAAAGAAAGCTCAGAGCTGAACAGCATCCCTATCACTCTCTGTCATCCCTCTCCACACAATATACACTTAGACATGCACACTGTTGTGGTTTGTTCATTTGCTTGCTTGCTTGTTTGTTTGTTTTGTTTTAATTTTGTGTATTTTTCCTTCTGCAGTTGCTGAGACCTGAGTCCTCTGGATAATCTCTGCTTACTTTCACTAGGAACCAGCACCTGACAAGCAGCAACTTCTCGAAACACATAAAGAATGAACCAGCTGAAGATGGCAACAAACTTCAGGTCAGATCTTCAGCCAAGGCAGAGTTACACGAATTAACACACTGCTTAAAAATCTGACTTCCAGTGCCTCCTTATGTTAAATCATTTAACACAATACAGAAAGAAATTTGGAGAAGCAAACCTTTTCAATGTACAAGTCATGAGCACAAAATATGTTTCCTAATAATTCCCAGGTGTGATTTATTCTAAGTAGTGTCCATTCAGAGCTCTGCATTGCATGTAACCCAAATCAATTCACGCATGCTTCTCATTCCTGTACTTTGTACCACACTACTTCATTACAATCATATATGACTCCACCATGTAAACCTACTGTACCATTCCTTTCATAATTCAGCTCTCTGACTCAAAATAAAGTTCAGAATAGAGAAAAAAATATCTTCATGGTGAATAAGAAAGGATTAAGAGAGAGAGAGAGAGATTGGAAGAATCAGTAAGGAAGTGCACCATATTTTTCATCTGGAACTATTTCACTAGGAATATTATACTGTCAGATTCCTCCATCAGTCCCAGGGAGCTGCAACTCTTGACACAAGGTGAGTGAAATCCAAATAACTTACTTCCATTAATGGAGGCTATAGAGGTCATTACCTTGAACTCCACTGAGAAGTGCAACAGACTAAGGTTTGAAGAAAGCTGTGCATTCCAGTCTTTAAGCTGGAAAGGTAAATCTTCTCGGTAACTAAGTATTAAATAGTGCATAGAGTAGATCGCGTGTGTTCTCTTTCAGCTTTATAGACAACAGGATTTGATGTAATTAAAAATATAAGATGAGATGTCTAAGGAAAACTATGGAGAATAGCCATGAAAATGATCATTTTAAAGTGCTTTTCAGAAGCCAATGTTTTAAAAACAGGGGAATATTTTGACCTCAGTGTAAACTCAAGGTCACTGCACTCACCTTGAGCTGATCCCCATTTGCACTGGAGAGTTGAGGAGGTCCAAACCTGGAACCAGGGATCACCACAGAAGCCCCTCCAGATGCAATCACAGGATGATTTCTCTCATTACATTGTCACCATGTGAATACATCATCTGCTCTATAAGAACCTCATATGAGTTCATTGGTGTCTCTCCTTACCTTCAGTGAGGAATGGTTACTACAGAGGCAAAGCCAAAAATGAAGACAGCAAAGACCGAATAAAATATATAGCACATTTGTCCTATACATATCCTTAATTGCATGATAATTCATTTATTGGTATTACATGTGCATTTAGCTAACAAAAATCCAGTTCTCAAAAGTAACAAATGTGGAGAGAAAACAACAACAACAAACTAATTAAACTAATTCTAGTTCCTGAGAAACTTCCATTTGATGCTTTGTTATCCATTTGTTTTAGTTACTTACACAGGACCAGGTGAAGGCTTCTATTCTATTTATTCTAGCATAAGAATCTTTTTTAATCTTTGCTTTGAAGATTAGTATGGAATGGAAGCATATATTTCAGTGGCATTTTGTCTTAATGAAAGTGTGCTTCAGTTCTCTTCTGACTGTCCCCTCCTTCCTTAACACCTACACACATTCACACACACCTGAAAGAGGAAATCCTGCCTGAATACTCCAGTCTTATTTCAGCTCAGCAAAGGAGTGAGTGCGTCTGAAAGTATTATTTCACAAGATGAAGAAAATCTGATTAACATTTTACAGAAGTTATTATCCTTGCATTTGTTGCAAGTTTAGGCTAAAAATTAAAAGTTTAGGCACCAGTTGTGACTTTCAAGATATTGAGAACCTAGAGGAGCCTTCCCATGGAAATGACAAACACTAAGCAACTAAGATTTGGTTGAGTTGTGTACACATACCCACTTATTGCAATTTGGGACATCTGCATGCGGACACCTAAATTTAGAAGGTTTAATCTTGAATTAAATTTTATCCTTCTAGACATCTAGAAGTGTGACAGGTGTTTATTGTAGACAGTTTGGCCATTATTCAGTTGTCTGTGATGACCATAGACAGACATCTAATGTCATTTTAGATTTTTCAAAGTGTCTGAGACATCTGCACAGAAGGGTCAGATACGGCATAAACCTGTGGGAGACAAGAGACCTTCTGGAAGTGTAGCTGCAGGCATCCTAAATGGCACTTGGTGTCCATGTATGGGCAACTGGACAACCTCCAACTCAGCTAGTCCCCTGAGTCTCTCTCTGATAATAAAACTGATGACTGAGGATCAGCTTTACCTCAGGATGTAAGGTATTTAATAATCTGTGTCAGTCACTTTATCTGATTTAGCTGGTTCAATACTCCTCACAAGCCTCTGAATTATACTAGGCCTGAACTCTATGAATAATGTCACTACTCATAAAAAATAAATAAATAAATAAAATAAAAAAAAAAGAAAAAAATTATTAAGATTCAGACCCAAATGTTTATGGCATTTTCATGTGTCCAGTTGAACTCTAAATGTAGGCAAACTTCAGGTTTTGGTTCAAGTTTACTGCCAGTTTGATATCTTTTGTCCTGAAAACAAGTGTAAGTGGGTGGAGGTGTTTGCATGAGAGGCATGAACAAAAGGAGAATAACAAGGCAAACACAGGGCATGTCTGCCCTAGGTTCTGTGCTGATGACATCGCACCTTCTGGCAATCTCTGAGCTATTCTCTGCTGGGCGGATGCACCGGGTTGCCCAAAGACAGCACAGAGGTCATTGCACAACACTCCACCATGTGAGGTAGACATGCCTCTTCAGGGTAAATTCTGAGTGGATATAAATAGCTTCTGTGTACGGATGATGAAATTTGTATACAAGGCATTCAGTGCTCTACATGTAAAGCATTAAAACAAAGGAAAGCTAGGATGCATTCTCTGCCTTTTGCTCTTTTTTCTGTATTGTAAGGTGAAGATGAAGGCATATATACTCAAAACAACTCAAGAAGAGTTATAAGCAGAAATGCACATATTAATCTAGAAGTCCTTCCTTGCAAATCAACTTTAGATTTGGAAATCTGGGAGCTTTATGGCTCATTACCTTGCCATATATCATGTAATTTCTCCGCTGCTGTTTTGATTTTTATATGCATTGTTTAAAGAAATATCTTCCATTGTGGTTTATTAAATGCATGCCTGTGTAGATATATACATACTTTCTATGTGTGAGACAGAATTTTCAGATTTGAAAACTGAATATTAGGCAACTAAATAAAAAGAAATGGCCTATTTAAAAGACACTAACTACCATAAACTTATTATATAGTAGGTATAAGATTAATTTATATTTGATACATTTGTCTTGGAGTGTTATTTACCTTTTAACAGATTCATAACACACACACATACATTTCAAATCTATGGAAACGTTAATTTAAAAGCAGCATTTACCATCAGAATGTATCTTTGTGTGTTAAAAATGATACAGGCCATAGCAATTCTTCACAAGACCTAGGCTTTAGGCCACTGATGATTTTTCTTTTTATTTTTCAAAAATACTAATGTTAATGATGGAAATTATCCATTTATTCCTTAGATAAAACATTTTCTTATCCACAGCAGTTTATTGGTTCTGCCAGTAGTGGTACATAGGCCTGATTTAAGACTGAACCACTGTCCACTGGAATATTAAGTGGATTTATTCCTTTTGACTTTCTATTATGCTGTTAATTTATATTATATAACTCAGCAAAAATAAATAGCATAATGAAAGAAATCTGCTTCTATTATGTGTTAAGAAGCACATTTTTTGCCACACATGGTAATAATTGATTTAGACAAGTCAGCAAGACAACTCTTGCTACAAAACAGTTACTAGTTACTTTTTTGTGAGAGTAGGGGAGAAGAGACGTTCCCTGGGAAATAAAACTTTAAAAAAAAAAAAGGGGGGGGGGGGAGAAAAAAATATATTCCTCTATATAAATGAAACATTTTGGTAAAAGAAACAATATTCGTGTGAATTCATGTGAATGACCTTTATTTTTTGGCTTTTCTACTAAGAGATATAGTTTCCTAAATGTAGGATGACAATGTTTTAAGACTCCAAAAAGAAAAATATTAAGTCTTCATTTAATAACATTTGTAACCATCGGCACATGAGCAGTATGTACTATGAATGAATTTCAAAAGCAGGAAAAAAAAAAAAAAAGTAGCTACAAAAGCATAGGTGTTTC
This sequence comes from Cygnus olor, assembly GCF_009769625.2. Taxonomy (NCBI): domain Eukaryota; kingdom Metazoa; phylum Chordata; class Aves; order Anseriformes; family Anatidae; genus Cygnus; species Cygnus olor. Next base: position 40,902,252 of record NC_049171.1, read on the forward strand.
TCTAATATGTACCAAGTGAACTGAGTAAAATGACTCTTATAAAGTATTAGTAAATCAGGGCAACATAAAATTAGGCATTTGAGTTTAATTATGTGTAGTTGTTTCACCCCGATAGACAGCTAAATTCCACCACAATTGCTCTCTAACTTCTCCTCCTCTCATGTGAGGAAGAAAGTATGATGGAAAAGAAAAAGGCTCATGGCTTGAGATAAAAATAATTTAAATAAAGGAAAAAGAAAGAGAAAAACAAAACACAAACAAACCACCACCAACAACAAAAATAATTAAAAAAAAAAAAAAAAAAAAAAACAGAAGCAAAGGCTGCTCAAAATCAAAAATCAAAGACAGAGAGAAAACAATTATTCTCTATTTCCCATCAATAAGAGACATTTGGCCATGTCTTGGGAAGCAGGGTCTCACTCAATACAGGTAGTAGTTGTTCAGGAGGACACACATTTTCCAAACAAGAGCCCCACCTCTCCTTCCCCTTTTCTGCCTTTTATTGCTGTGTGTGACCTCTCAGGTTAGGTCAGCTGCCCTGGTTGTGCCCCTCCGCACCTCTTGGCTGCCCCCAGCCCACTGGTTCTGAGGGGGCTGGAGAGAATCTTGGTGCTGTGCCAGCACTGCTCAGCAATAGACAATATTGGTGTGATACCAGGGCTGTTCTACCTACAAGTATAGAGCACAGCACTGTATAGACTGCTGTGGGGAAAGTTAACTCCATCCCAGCCAGACCAGTACATTAAGAAAGGGATCGTTTCATGCTATTTCCTTCTTTTTGTCATTTTTTTTTCACTCATCTTTTGAAGCAGTTCCTAGAAGTAGTCTTCTGACCATCACTCTTAGTATGTGAAACAAAGTACTGATGAACATGTCTTTGATAATGTGCTGAAGTTCCTTTGACTTTAGCTATTAAGAGAAAAAAAAAATAAAAAATAACATAATATGTTAAATCTGAAATATGGCTTTAGGATTTGCTGAACTCAGGTTTAACCAGAATTTTGTATTTTATCTTACTTCCTTGGCCAAATATATATTTGCTACAGGTGCAGACTGTGGTTCAGTAGGATTCTCGTTTCATTTCATTTTGTAGAAGGTCTCTTAATTTATTTATAAATTTACCTTTACAGAGTATCTTCCACTAAGAAAGCTATGTTCTTATCCATCAGAACAAAATGCAGTAATTTACCTTGAAAAAAATATGACTTTAACTTTTGGTCTGCAACCTTGAAATACGTTTTTATGTTTAGTAATTTTCAGTCTTATTTCCACCTATAAAAGACTATAATTTATTTATAAGCAATTTTGGGGTGCACACAAAATATTTTTTAATTAAGAATCAGGCATTTATATTCTTTCAAGACAGAAAATACACACAGGCTAAAGTTCTAGTCATTGTCATAACCGATTTCCCAAGTTGATAAGACCTTTCTCTTCAATGTTATGCATATGGTTTAATAGTAATAAATCCCAGCTACACTGCATTAGAGAAGCCTGAAGAATTAAACTTGTCTCAATTCAGGTTTCCCTGGTGATACCAAAAAACTAAACATTATTAAAGTATGTAAATTACCTAATCTTATGTGTTCTGATTGTCTAAATTACAGCAATATGATCTCTTTAATACTTGTGCACTCCAAAAATCCAAAGAAATGCATGCTTTGGTGTTAAGCTGCTCTGTTTACATGTTTATTTATCAAGAGTCATGAAGTTTCTATGTATTTTTTATAAAGCCACACTAAGTTAGGATTCAAAACCTGACTTCTATTTCCAAGTTATGGGCACAGTAATTTAACAACATTGGGCAAGGCATTTCACTGCCCTATCCCATTTTCCCAATCTGTGAAAAAGAAAATAATTAATATTATTTTAAAGCATCCTAAATACGGCTCATGAATCATATTAAGTAGTAAATATTAACTTTAATTATTATAGTAAGTCATAATACCTTCCAGACCTTCCTTTCTTATTCGTCATTTTTTTCTTTTCCAATTCATTTATATCAGCATTTTATTTTTTTCATTTCTCACTCAGTTGTATCAGTATTTTTATAATAGTCTCCAGGTGCTCTAATCTGCAGCCCTCATATACTAATATGAATGAGTTATTTACAAACAGGAAAAGCAGCATAGGATTTGAATAGCTTGAAAAATCACACCGACACAAATGAGACAAATATTTTTTTTTCCCCATTTTAAAGACCAAAATCTGAGGCCACAAGAATTAAATGATTTGCTCAATAACCTTTTTTCTCCAACCCCACCCCCCACCCCCCCAAAAAAATAATAATAATAAAAAAAAAAAGCTGAAAAAAGAGATGTTCTTATTTCGGTAATTCTTTCTTAAAACATAGAGCAAGCCAATTCCTCTTTTTAAAAGGCACCAATTATTTACTATCAAATCCATATCAGATATCTAATAAAAACATTTATTTATTTATTTATTTATTTTGATAGCACACTGAAGAGCACAAAGAAAGAAACTGTGGTTACTGATGAATAGGCAATGCAATAATGCTATGAAATCTATTCAGTAAAAGATTTATACTAATTAGTCTGGCTAATCAGTTATTACTTAGTTATTACTGATTAGATTTATACTGAGTACACTGACAGAGATGCTGAATGGATATCATATATAGTAGAAAAGGAAGAAAGGATGACAGAAGAACATAGTAGAAACCTGAAGGAGAATTCATTATGTTCTTGTTGTAAACTTTGCACTCCCTCACTGCTTTCATTCTGTCTAAATATTGTTAACAAATTAATTTGGATCAGGAAATATTCCCTGGGTTTGGAATCAACTAATGTCTGTTCATTTGCCCTGCTACTTTTCTGAAGTGATCCCTACCTTGTTTTTGTCCTGGGACAACAAGATCTCTGAAACTATTCCCAGGCATGTTTCAGAAATTAGCCTGTCAACAGGCAGTCTGCATGCAGACACTCTCTTTTCAGATGAGAATATGGTTAGGCTGTGCCAGTGGATTTCAGGGCTTAAATAAAAATAAATAAAAAATAAAAGCAATAAATAAACAAGTAAACATTTTCTTGCTATTTTCCTACTAATAAAACTATTACCACTGTGGCTGTATTACATGAGCCCTCACACATTAAGAAATGAAACCTATTTAAGAATCTGTTAAAGATGACTTCTTCTTTACTATATTTCTAACTTGAGGATTTTCACTTTCTGTGAAAACTATTTTTGTAGTTCTTATTTCTTTTCCCTCATGCATCACTATTTTACTTGCACAGAGCAACAACTTTAGATTTTTGTTGTTGTTGTTATTTTTGTTATTTTTGCCTTTCTTATAATATCTGTCATTTTAATTCCTATGTCTAGCTTTCTTGATGTTACGCTATGCTTTGAACATTGTAATCATATATCTACAATATTACATACACCTCAGCTATCCCTCTGTCCCTGGCAATGAAAAGGTGCTAAAATGCTTTGTTTATTTATTTATTTATTTTGAAGTATTAAATTTAAGGAAAATGCAGTAAGTGGTTAGATTAAGGAATAAAAGAAATCTGATGTCTGAATGCTAGTGTGGAAAAACAATATTTGACAATTTGTTTCCTATTAAGTACATAGTTCTTATATTGCTTCTCCTGATGTCCTTCCTAGAAATGTTTTGATTTTGTTGACTTTCTCCTCCACTGGATATGAGTTTGTATTGTAATAAGACAGTATTTTAGGTACTGTTCTTAGGTTGACCTCATCTTGGCTGAAAGGTGTACTAGATTTACGTGGCAAGGTTTTCGTAGCAGGGGGCCACAGAGGTGGCTTCTGTGAGAAGAATCCAGAAGCTGCCCCATGTTAGGTAAGGGCCCCGCTGCTGGCCAGAGCCAAGCTAATAAGTGATGTTGTTTGCGCCTTTGTGAGAGCACATTTAAGAAAGGGAGAAAAAAGAAAAAAAAAAAAAATCTGTTGTGGAACAGCAGCTGGGAGAGTGAGAGGAGTGAGAAACAGCCTTGCAGGCACCAAGGTCAGTGAAGAAGGAGGGGGAGAGGTGCTCCAGGTGCCAGAGCAGAAGTCCCCTGTGGCCTGTGGTGAGGACCATGGTGAAGCAGGCTGTCCCCCTGCAGCCCATGGAATACCACAGTGGAGCAGGGTTCCACACTGCAGCCCGTGGAGGAGACCACAGTGGAGCAGATGGCCCTGCACTGATGGAGGCTGCAGCCTGTGGAAGACCCCCACAGGAGCAGATTCCAGGCCAGACCTGTAGCCCATGGAGAGGAGACCACGCAGGAGCAGGTGACCTGGCAGGAGCTGCTGCCTATGGGGGACCCAGGTTAGAGTAGTGTGCTCCTGATGGACAGACCGCGTGGTACGGACCCATATCTGGAGCAGTTCTTGAAGAGCTGCTGCCTGTGGGAAGCCCACGCAGGATCAGTTCAGGAAGGATGGCATCCTGTGGGAGGGACCCCACATGGAGCAGGGGCAGAGAGTGACCGTGAAGGAGTGGTGGAGACAAAGTGCTATAGACTGACCGCAACCCCCATTCCCCCGTTCCCCTGCACCACTCGGGGGAGGAGATAGAAGAGGGTGGATGGGGGGAAGGCTTTTTTTGGTTTCTTCCGTTTCTCACTTTTCTAGCTTGTTAGTAATAGGTAATAAATTTTATTATCTCCCTACTCTGCATCTGCTTTTCCCGTTACGATAATTGTTGAGCAATCTCCCCGTCCTTATCTCAACCCTTGAGCCCTTTGTGTTCTCCCCCTTTCCCTTTGAGGAGGAGGAGCGAGAGAGAGGCTGTGGTGGAGCTCGGCCACCGACCTGAGTAAAACCACCACAAAAGGAAATAGTAAGAACCATAAGAATCAGAATGAATGATCAATGTGAGTTCACAATCAATCTTTTTCAATGCAATACCTGTGAACACTTAACTATGGAATGAAGATAAGGTTTCTGCATCTGGTGAATTTCATATGGTGTCTGTATGTATTTAACAGTTGAGTACTACGGAGCACAGCTAAATGAAAGGGAAGAGAGAATCTTAGACCAAGCAGTCTCTTTTGAGGTCTAACAACAATCAGCTCTCTTGGCTTTACTCCTACTGTCCTAGGACATTTTCATCTGTTCCCTGGTTCAAACCAAGGACTGTTCTCCTGTTAAGTCAAGACTCTTTAGTCATTCCCTGGCCTCTACCTATGGCAATAAATAAATTGAATTAACAGTTTTGTGGAATGTCATGAATTCAGTTCACTATCCTTGTGGAAGAGAAAAAGATAAAAATCCAATAGTTCCACATTAAATGGCCCAAGATATTAGTTTAAAGACTTATTTCCTTTACTGGGACTTGGGGACTCCTTTATACTTATATACAATAATAAAAGTCTGCAACTGTTATCGAATTCTATTCTCTTTTCTGCATGCCTGAGCTTCATTATTTCTCCTGCTGAAAAGAAGATACCTTTGGTGGTTACCTTTACATTCTCAAGCTTCTTAGTTTTTAATCTCATCTGGAAACAGGATCTTATTCCAATTTAATAATGACAAGGATCCAGAGGGTTTAACTGAAAGATTATAGAGAAAAAAAAAAAAAAAAAAAAGGAAGGGAAGGGAAGGGAAGGGAAGGGAAGGGAAGGGAAGGGAAGGGAAGGGGAAGGGAAGGGAAGGGAAGGGAAGGGAAGGGAAGGGAAGGGAAGGGAAGGGAAGGGAAGGGAAGGGAAGGGAAGGGAAGGGAAGGGAAGGGAAGGAAAAGAAAAGAAAAGAAAAGAAAAGAAAAGAAAAGAAAAGAAAAGAAAAGAAAAGAAAAGAAAAGAAAAGAAAAGAAAAGAAAAGAAAAGAAAAGAAAAGAAAAGAAAAGAAAAGAAAAGAAAAAAGAAAGAAGAAAAAGAAAAATAAAAAGAAAAATAAAAAGAAAAAGAAAAAGAAAAAGAAAAAGAAAAAGAAAAAGAAAAAGAAAAAAAAGAAAAAGAAAGAAAAAGAAAAGAAAAAGAAAAAGAAAAAGAAAAAGAAAAAAAGAAAAAAAGAAAAAGAAAAGGAAAAAAAGAAAAAGGAAAAGAAAAAGAAAAAGAAAAGGAAAAAGAGAAAGAAGAAAAAGAAAAAGAAAAAGAAAAAGAAAGAAAAAGAAAAAGAAAAAGAAAAAGAAAAAGAAAAAGAAAAAGAAAAAGAAAAAGAAAAAGAAAAAGAAAAAGAAAAAAAAGAAAAAGAAAGAAAAAGAAAAAGAAAAAGAAAAAGAAAAAGAAAGAAAAAAAGAAAAAGAAAAAGGGAAAGAAAGAAAAAGAAAAAGGAAAAAAAGAAAAAGGAAAAGAAAAAAAGAAAAGAAAAGGAAAAAGAGAAAGAAGAAAAAGAAAAAGAAAAAGAAAAAGAAAGAAAAAGAAAAAGAAAAAGAAAAAGAAAAAGAAAAAGAAAAAGAAAAAGAAAAAGAAAAAGAAAAAGAAAAAGAAAAAGAAAAAGAAAAAGAAAAAGAAAAAGAAAAAGAAAAAGAAAGAAAAAGAAAATAAAAATGCTAGTTGGCCTAGTAGGGTGACTGACCTAAATCAAATCTATTTGTATGTGCTTAGAGAAGCTCGAACCTAAATTATCTATGCTGTAGTGCACGAAAAGGCATTAAAAAGAAAAAAGAAAAAAAAAGAAAAAATGAAAAGAGAAAAAAAAAGAAAAGAGAAAACAAAAAAAAAAGAAAAAAATAAATAACAAATGAAAAAAAGAAAAAAGAAAATAGGAAGAAAAAGAGGAAAGGTAAGGAAAGGTAAGGAAAGGAAGGAAGGAAGGAAGGAAGGAAGGAAGGAAGGAAGGAAGGAAGGAAGGAAGGAAGGAAGGAAGGAAGGAAATGAAAGGAGGAAATAAAGGTCAGAAGCATTTAGTTTTATTTTCTAACATTTTAAATCTGCAATGTGCATGTAAAACATTGCTGTGAATAATTCTACAAATATAGATTTAAGAAAGAGGATGGAAAAGAATATTTGCTTTCTTGTAATCTCATATGGATATTTTTAAATTAGACTGAAATATTGCCACAGATGGCCTTCTGAAATGGATAGTTGGTGTTTTCATATATTCATCTTATTTGTTGCAACTGTTGTTTTACTGAGTAATAGCTCACAAGTGTGGTAGGCAATTGACTGAATTTATTATCAACACAGAACAGAGGTTTTTAACTCTAAAAATTTGTCACTAATGAGATAATTCCTTTTTTCTTTTTTTCTTTTTTTTAAAGACAGTGGGTCCATGTTACAGAATCACAGAATCACAGAATGGCCAAGGTTGGAAGGGACCTCTGAAGATCATCTACTTCAACCCCATGCCGAGCAGGATCACCTAGAGCACATTGCACAGGATGGCTCCCAAGCAGTTTTGAGTATCTCCAGGGAAGGAGACTCCACATCCTCTCTGGGCAACCTGTTCCAGTGCTCTGTCACCCTCACAGTAAAGTGCCTTCTCATATTCAGCCAGAACTTCCTGCGCTTCAGTTTGTGCCCGTTGCCTCTTGTCCTGTTGCTGGGCACAACTGAAAAGAATCTGGTTCCATCCTCTTGACAAACTCCCCTCAGATATTTATACACATTGATGAGGTCTCCCCTCAGTCTACTCTTGTCCTGGATAAACAGGCCCAGTTCTCTCAGCCTGTCCTTGTACAACATGTGCTCCACTCCTCTAATCATCTTAGTAGCTGTCACTAGCAGTAGTATTCATGAAAAATATTACCATACATTAATACCTGAAGAAGAAAGGCACCAAGAAAATTATCAAGAATTTTTGTTGAGAAATTACTGTATGAAACAGGCTATTTGTGTAGCAGATTTCTAGAGCTTTCAAAAGTCAATGGGCCTGTATTTAGTGAAGAATGGATACAGTCAACTCCTTTCTACTTAGCATTCCCTTACCTTTTAATCTTTTTTTTTTTTACTCTTTCATAAACATATATTTCTTTCTATTTAAGTTCTTAAATGTATAATTAGGTATTTCTCCTTTTAAACAGTATCTGAAGACAAAGCTTTCATACGCATACATGCATACATAAATGCATATATGCATCTGTACACATCTGTACTAATACTTGCTTACATATACATACAATGCAAGGCAAGAAGGAGAGGAACTGAGGTCAAGCTTTTTACCCCAAGCCAAAGATGTTCCTTCTAATTTGAATTAATCAAGACAAGTTACTACACTTACAAGTAGATAAACATAGTAAGATAGACAATAAAGCTGAATAAAAAGTGTGATCAATCTTATTTTGAAATGCTAATAATGTTGGAAATGAATTGCATTTATTGCATTGCTGAACTAAATACAAAGATCCGCTTTGGTGGTTAAAATTAGTTTCTTAAGAAAAAAAAAATCCCATTTACTTCTGAAGTTGAGAGAAGTGACAAGTTATGCTTATTGTTTTAAAGAGAAATGTTTCTGCCTAGCGAGGGTAGTAAAATGTACCCATCGGCTCTCATAATTATACAATTGCACAATACATTTGTTATTTAATTGAGAATACTCGATACACTGTATTAAAAACACAAAGCATCATGTCAAAAAGCTATTTTGGAACATAATTATAGCTTTACTGACATTTGGATTTTTTTATATGTGAAATTCAAGCTGATGCAGAACACCTACACACATCTTTTTAAAAACATATTTTAAGTGTTAAAAAAAGGGTTGTGTAGTTTTGTTCCAATGTTAGTTTCATCCTAATTTATTTACAAATTTCTTGTTCTAGTTTCCTTTTCAACCCTATACACGGGACAAAATTCACTTAATAAGTGAAAAATGTTTGCTAAATATTTGCGTTATGGTCTGGTAGCATTCATAGGCACTTGACTTATATGACTCTCCAGTCTAAAGCAGACAGTCCAACGTTGTTGATATAGCCTTAGACAAAACTGAGATGAGGGAAGGAGGAGAGGTTCATAAGGTAACCAACATGACTATGCCAGGTGAAACATTGTGATACGGAAGACTATGCCTGTGTCTGGGCAAGGTCAAATGAGAGGAAGGCCAGGTGAGAGGGAGTGAAGCTTCCATAACTCCACTTCCTCAGCCCGTTCCCTGCATGATGAAATTTACTCCCTCCTTTCTTTCTATTTATGGTTTATATTATGGCATTGCATATAATTAACATAAATCAGTTTAAAACACATTTATTTGAATCTTTTTTTAAGCCTAATTCTTATCAGAATAAAATCTTATTCTGGTTCAGTTTGAGGAATACATGGAACCTACACAGGTCTTACACTAAACTAGCACAAACATCTACCCTTGCTGAAAGGTTATGTGTAGACACCACCTTGTTTCTTGCTGAAAGTGGTTAAGATAAATTACAGGACCCAAAAATGGTAATCAATTGTCTGCCCATGATTACTTTCTCATAGAAGCAATAGATCACAGGTGTCTAATTCTGTTTGCATGAGGCATTCAAATTATTTAGTGAGGCTGAGGCCATACTGAATACCATGACTACCATGATATCATTAATAATCATTCATGCTGTGGTTGAGAATGACAGGATTGCCAAGAAAAGTATTTAAGTAAATAGCATTATTTGTTGGCCTGTAAAGTAATCAGATAACTTCTCAGGATTTAAAGTAATCCATTAATGTAAGCCATTACTTAACAGTTATTTGACTCCATGTAACCATCACTTAATTTCAGAGCAATGTTTAAAGGGCGGGGAGTGCTGTGCTGCCTCAGTGCCAGATGTCAGACTTTGTATATTTTAATCAGTACCTTTTTACACACTAGAACCAGTCACAACAAACAGTCTCAGTCAACTATATGCACAGCCACCTTTTAGAAACCGCAAATCACAAATCACATCTCATTCCTACCTTCAAATATCAGTAATACACCCATATATTCACATATCCATCCATACATATATGTGCTTATGTATGTGTATTTTTGAAATCCCTGTTTCCTTACCTCTGCACAATGGAGAAGGTTTATCTAACCTATCTTAAGGAAGATTCCAAATAAAAGGAGGAAAGGGAAAAAGAGTGGAAAGGGAAAAAGAAAGTGTATGGTGAAAAGATAAATATGAAGTGATGAGAATAGGAAAGGATGAAGAGGTAAGTCACAGTAAGTGTGATTTATTAGGTTCTCATCGATCCTAAAGCCAGCCTTACACATCAATCAAACTACATAACTGAAGGAATCACTTCATATTGATAGCTTTTATTCATATAAAGTCTGTTCAGAATCTTGGCCTCAGTAAAACACTTGCCTTGCATCCACATTGTTGTTCATAAGCAGCATTTTGTTGGAAATCAGCAATGGTTTACAAAAGGCTTCATGTTTTTTCTTAGAATGTTCTTAAGATCCTTTGCATTCTTTCTTTCAACAGGCTCCAATATGGAGAGCTAGTAAAGAAGGATTATCATAGTTTAGCAAAGTGAAAAACTAATTGAATCATTAACTGGCCATTCAGATTCAAATGTCCTCCTCTCATTTGCACCCTTGTTTATACTTCTGCTTTACTCTTGCACTTATCTCTTTAGTTTGCCTTGTTTGAAAAACTCCTTAGAATTTAGCTCTACCCTAAAGAGGCCATGTGAAAATGCACATCAAAATGCTAGTGAAAGTCAAGGCTTTCTATATCATTACCTATACTTTTATTCTCCCATTAAGACTTATGCTATTAGTGACTGAAAACACACAACAAAGTGTTTGAGATATTACACATCTATTAATTTATACAACTTTTTCTTTCACAAAATTTTCCACTTCCCATGAATAATATACCCATGAATAATGGTTGAGCGAAATGGATGATTAAATATAGTATTCACATCAAACAACAAGTGGCTATGAACTTGCAAATTAAAAACGATCCTTTTCAGTACAAATTAAGTTCTTGTTTATCAGCTACTGTGGTTGCCGCACTGATAAACTGCAAAACAGTTTTTTCTTTTAATTCTCAATCATCACTTAACAACAACAGTAAAAATAAGAATATATTGTATATACAGTTAAGGGATCTTACTGATAGAGGTCTAACTTGTTTTTGCAAGAACTTGCCTGCATATAAACATCCAACTGCATCTTTTTTTTTCAATTTTCAGTTCTCCTGTCTGAATATTCCCTTAAATCTTACTACCTGCACTCATTTTTGCAGTGTCTAAAACTCAGCAATGTTAGTCAACACAAACATTAAATGTTAGATCTCTGATCCTCATGTTTGAGATGCAAACTTAGCTTTTTTTTTTTTTTTTGTGTAGACTTTACTCATTCTGGTCAAGTGATATTTTGGAATTGAAAGTGAAAATAAACTAGTTTCTTCAATGTGACTATGGCTAGATAAGTCAAGAGATGGTCAAATTTCAAAGCCACCATTAATTGCACTTTTACAAAATACAATAATGCACTTATGAGCCACAGAATGTGTCATTTTAGGGCTCACAGCAAATGTCTGTGTAAAGTGAATATGTATGTGAATATAAAGCCAATTGTAGAAACTAAAGGTGCATTTCCTCTCAGAAATGCAGTTATCTTCTTCCAGATGTCGACATTACAAGGAGAACCACATGCTGATTGTATCTTTGTAATTGCCTATATACCAAATGTATTTCTATATCTTTCTGATTTTGCTTTCTTATCTTGCTGTGTTATTCCTACATGAAAGAGACAGAAACTATAGACATAAGAGATTGATGCAGTACAGCATACCCATTCACGCATAGGTGTGGATATTTCAATTCAGTTAGTTAATTAATATTTAATTTCTTTTGTAGCCTTTCTGGTAAATCAAAGGCAGGATATAAGTATAAAAGTTAAAATGCACTATACACTCATCCTTCACTTAGAAAAACAAACAAAAATAGAACAAATGTATTTATGTAAACTTTCAGACTTTTGGCATTAATACAACTGTCTGAAAAAATGGCCATTAATTGCTAAAAATAAGACAAGAAATTAACTAACTTATTAAAAAATATGACAAGAGAGCTGTGAAGAGTGAAAAGCACACATCCACAGCACCAACTTGAGACTTCTGCAGCCACCTGAAAATTCAGTACTCCTCTGATCAAACTACCAGCCTCTCTTTAACCCTCCTTGCAGATGTATCTAAGAGGTAAGCAACTTCATAGTTCCCACTTCCTCTGATGGCTGCCTGCTGTTCCCACCTACCATAGCCTCCTCCACCACCACTGATCATCCTCAGTCCTCCATGTATTACTATTTTCTACTATAAGCATCAATGAAGAAGGAAAAATATGGTATTTTGCCCAAATTAATTTACATTAAAGATGAAAGGCAATTCATTCACTTTCTCATGTGTGACAATTTCCCCTTAACTTAGAGTAGGCCAGTATTTAGCATAACTAGCATCGCTCATGCAGCTGAACATCGCTCATTTGACTTCTCTGTACACTTGCCCAGCACTGTGACATGACTGAGGGAACACATACCTCACTCGTGATCTGAGCGGGCTTATTGCCAACATCAAGGCTACGCTGGAACAGTTTTATTGAGTCTATAAATTCACAAATTGTTCCTGATGGGGCAGTTAAAAACAGCTCTCTGGCTTCCCATTGCCTTCCGTCTTCCTGGCTTGCGGGATCCGTATCACTCATGGGCAACTTGCACATGTGCACACATACACATACACATACACACAAACATATTTGCCACATGGACTTCAGAGGCTTGCCAACAATAGGCTGGCTTGCTTGTTTTTGGCTTTGCAGTACAGGCTGGATCAATATAAAAGCTATGTGAAAAGGTATTGTCAAAGCCCATTCTCCTGTAAGAATTTGCTCCTCAGCATACACACTGTATTCATGGAGGATCTGTCATATTGCACACATTTTCCTGTTCTCTGTAGTGACATAATAATATATAATATAGCACGGATTTTTGATTATCAATATATTACAGGCAGGTAACAGCAAAGAAGTCTAGAAAATCTATATCTATTCTTCTATCCAGCCATCTATCTATCCACCTTTGCCAGACAAACTTCAATTTCTAGAGAACAAAAGATCAGGTATAATGTCGCTAATTTGGACTTACAGTGATGGTTTTCACTATTTTTCATTTAATAAATTTAAAGTTGAGCTCATGATCTATTAAATACATCATAATAGATGAGAAATAAAAAGTCAGTTTTTATTTCATGGGCTAATGAATATGATGTGAATGAGAGCTATTAGGCTCCCATTAACTAATTATCCAAGATTCCGAAATTCCTTATAAAATTCATCAGTATCAGCAGTAGGCAGCTATTTTAACATGAAGAAAATTGTCTTTTCCCAGTGAACTATTAATTCTAAAATAAAACAAAAAGTTTTGAAGTCTGTAACAGCTTATTCATAAGGCTATTTAAAAGTTAACTTCCCTTCTTTGTCACTTGATAACCTACAAGGTATAAATTTGCTATGTGCTCTTATAAGTAATTAAGATGCAGTCTCACTGGCATTTGCATACTGTTGTTTAATCTCCGTATAGCACTTGCAGCAGGACAAGAAGTTTTAAAGGGGAAATAACTTGTATCTTATTTTGAGGCTCACAGCAGAGCAGGTGAGAATTAAGTTTGGGTCAATACCAGTAGCTACATAGAAATTTTAAGTTACCCATCCTCTCCATGTTTCGAAGGTGTTTTCAGGGCAATATACAATTCTGTCTGGGTTTGATTGTCACTCACCTTGCTTGAGGCAAGGTAAGAGCAGAGAATATGGAAGGTGACAGAGAGTAACAGTACAACTCATCTGAGTTTCTCTTCATTGCAACAACTTCCACATTTCTAGTTAAAAACGTAATAAGTAAAAGTGAACGCTTAAATGAAGAAATAAAAAAATTCCAAGGAAATCTTTTTATTCCAGTATGTCCCTAAGTCAAAACTCCCTTTTACATTACAGACAAGTTTAAAGGAATAATAAATAAATAAATAAATAAAATCTCATCTTAATGAGGCAAAATGGGTTTAACCAACATAACAAATGTTTTTTTTTCTTTACCTTTCATCTTTCAGTTTTCCATCGCAACAGAAAAAAATGGAAATTTCTTTGTGTCATCTGAGTAGACATCTGCTGCACATAGTGAAGTAAAAGAATTTCAAAGGTTTTATATGCATGCTAAATTTTCCTTTTTCCTATAAAGGAAAAAAAAAACTTTAAAAGATGGGAAAATTATTTTAAAAGTGTCTATGATGAGATGACTAGCTGGGTAGATGAAGGGAGAGAGGTGGATGTGACCTAGCTTGACTTCAGTAAAGCTTTTGACACTGTCTCCCATAATATCCTCATAGACAAGCTCAGGAAGTGCATTCTAGAGGATTGGACAGTGAGGTGGATTGGCAATTGGCTGGATGCAGAACTCAGAGGATTGTGCTCAGTGGTGCGGAATCTAGTGGAAGGCTACCAGTGTCCCCCAGGGCTCAGTACTGGGTCCAGTGTTGTTCAACTTATTCATCAATGATCTGTACGATGGAACAGAGTGCACCTCAGCAAGTTTGCTGATGACACAAAGTTGGGAGGAGGAGTGGCTGATACCCCAGAGGGCTGTGCTGCCATTCAGAGGGACCTCGACAGGCTGGAGAGATAGGCTGAGAAGAACTTCATGAAGTTCAACAAAGGCAAGTGCAGGGTCCTGCACCTAGGGAGGAATAACCCCAAGCACCAGTACAGACTGGGGGCTGACCTGCTGGAGAGCAGCTCTGCACAGAGGGACCTGGGAGTCCTGGTGGACAGCAGGCTGACCACGAGCCAGCAATGTGCCCTTGTGGCCAAAAAGGCCAATGGTATCCTGGGGTGCATTTGGAAGAGTGTTGCCAGCAGGTCAAGGGAGGTTATTCTGCCCCTCTACTCAGCCCTGGTGAGGCCACACCTCGAGTATTGTGTCCAGTTCTGGGCTCCCCAGTACAGGAGAGACAGAACTACTGGAGTGAGTTCAGAGGGCTACAAAGACGATTAGAGGACTGGAGCACTTGTCCTACAAGGACAGGCTGAGAGAACTGGGCCTGTTTAGCCTGGAAAAGAGTAGACTGAGGGCAGACCTCATCGATGTGTATAAATATCTGAGGGGAGGTTGTTGAGAGGATGGAGCCAGTCTCTTTTCAGTTGTGCCCAGCAACAGGACAAGAGGCAACAGGCACAAACTGAAGCACAGGAAGTTCCGGCTGAATGAGAGGGCAATTCTTGACTGTGAGGGTGACAGAGCACTGGAACAGGTTGCCCAGAGAGGATGTGGAGTCTCCTTCTATGGAGATATCCAAAACCCGCCTGGATGCCATCCTGTGCAACATGCTCTAAGTGATCCTGCTTGGCATGGGGTTGAAGTAGATGGTCTTTAGAAGTCCCTTCCAACCTTGGCCATTCTGTGATTCTGTGATTTTTTTCTAAATAACCATTCCTAAAAACAATTCACTACTAGTCATGATACCACATCTATACTAAAATTACTCATTATGAATATTTTCATTAAGCTCTTCTGAGAGAAAAAAAGTTATTTAGATCATCCTTATTACTATAATCAAATACACAGTAACACCTTGAATAACATCAAACCTTTCTTCCTAACTGCATGCAAACAAGAAAATTCTCCCCACTGCAAAGAACTTGCAATCTCATTATAATGCCATAGACAACAGATGGATGCAACAAACAGATGGAGGAAGAATAAGGTAGCAATGAGATGATTATAATCAGCATGATAAGCAGTGATGCATACCAGCAAACCGGCTGCTTAGCTATTATCTATGTGTGTATGCATGCATGTAAAATTAACATAAATACCATTTTTATGCTATTAACTAATTCAGAATGTCTAATATTGTTAGTTTAGAAAACAAGGAATGCCGACAGAGACAGTAACCTTGATGACCCTGAGGTAACACTAGGAAAGAGTATGAAAAATGCCTGATGTTACTAGCCAGTGAAAGGGTGGGAAGGACTTTCTCTCAGTAGATGGTTTGCTGAGCTTTTTCAAAGTGATCATTTCCATGTTAGTGTGATATTTAAGGTGAGGGAGGAAGCTCAGGTCAGGAATATTCATCCTTCTAGCCTTTGTGATTGTTTTCTTTCTAAATCAAAGTAAATACAATGAATAATAGAAATAGATAAATGTGTATTGAATAGGTGATATACTATATGAGGAGGCATAATCTGAAAGGCTTTATTGCTAAACATCTGAGGACAATTTGTTCTCCCTTTAAACAGAATTTCAAACAGATAATGGCAGAATTACTGTAAGTACAATGGAAGACAGCAGAATAACCTTAGTTAGTATTGATCCATATTGTGTTTTTAATAATTAAATAATTTGCCTCTAGTATTTAAGACCTATGCTTCAACAAATACTCAGAGGTCCAATACTAGTGGAGAAACATTCTTGCATCTCATTCTCTTCATTGTTGCAAAGGCAGATGTGTAACGCTGTAAGTATAAATACATATTTGTATTGAAATTTTTAGTGATATAAAATAGATAATTCTACATATTCATTTGATTTCTGTGTGTTATAGAAATAATTGCCAGGAACAGTAAGCTGCAACCACCTCTGGCCTTATAACAGTTTTACTATCACAGGACGTCTTAGCTTCAAACAGGTTATGATAATAGCAAAGTTCTGAGAACTGCAGCACATATTTTTGTAATTGATTAAACATTGAAAATGTATATCTAAAGTACAATGCTGATATTATCTGCAAAAATGTCCCATGCTGAAGTAGGCCATATTCTTCTCAGCGCAGCATTCAAGGAATGACTTGCAGGGTGTTCTTTTTCCATGTTTTTGAAAACTGGTACACACATTAATGATACACAATAATATGGATTTGAAATGGATCTTTTGGTGATGAAAACATTGCATTTGCATTTCCAAGAGGTATGCCAATGAACAGAAGGGCTACTTTTAATTTTTTTAAGCAATTTTAATTCTGACTGCTTAAATAAGTATATATTTCTCATGGGTACTTTAGGACTCTGAGTGTTAATGTTGTTATAATTCATTCCTTTTCTTAAATTAAGCCAGGGTTTTCATTAAAAAAAGGCTAAGAGGAAATGGATTTCTAATCCAATGGAAACAAATTAAAAGTGAACTTTTCAAATGGATTGTTATTAATATTATATCATTAACAAAATTCTTTGCTGGCAATATCATATTTTTCTCAAAATTCTTTATTCACAATTATCATTTTTCCTACAGTGCATTTCATTTGACCTGTAGATATAGGCATAACTGTAATTTTAATAGCCATAGCTACAAAGAAATAATCGCTTTCAAACAAAGGGATTCTTTAAAGCCACATCATTTTAATAAAGTCTTCACTGATTAACATGATGGGAACATGTGAACGCCTACTAAAAGCACAAAGGTATTAAGACATCTTAATGTCTAAAAAAAAAGTACATACTTGCTTCCTTTACACATGCAAATGAAAGTAACTCAGTCATCTTGCCACTTCATTTGACTTCATTTGACTTCATTGAATTAAATAGACAAATTAGACACCCCATAACAGCCACTGATCTGAAGGAAGGCAAGTTGCAAAAGGTGGATCAGACCTCCCTGAGCACTGTGAATCATTCTTGGCCTGTGACAGAATTATATCCACTGGAGTCCTTTGAAAATGTCCATAACACTTCTTTAGAAATGTAGTTAAATGAGCAAGTTCCTTAATAAGGCTTTCAGTATTAATCAATAAGGCCAATAAGGCTTTTCAGTATTTTTGCCTGATATATTTGCTAGATGATTATGCTTGATGACTTTGAGATCCAGATGTCAGTCATTATTCAGGTTAAGTGAAATGATTATTAAATGCATTAAAAGTCAAGAAGATGTTAACATCAAATTTTTGTAATGTTCATGCAGTTTCACTGAAATGAAAATTACCTTATTCTTTGATCTGGTGATATCCAAAGTAATGGGCTATATAAGAAAACAGCAGCTTGCCTTTTCTTTGGAAAATTGAGACACTGCTACTACTACTTGATTGTTTTGAAATTTTGTTTTCCTTGTTTTCAATATTAATTCCTTTTATTAACAGTAAGTATTAATATCTAGCATTGGAATATTTAGATGCCAAGAGGACTTTTGAGACTTGTGCACTAAATCCAAGCAAAATAATCCAAGAACTAATATCCACACACATGCACACAAAAAAGCAGGGTTGGGGAGGAAGGGGATGGAAGAATGCATCAAAAATATCATGTGAACTGAATGACTTTGGCCATTATTGCCTCAGTGTTTATTATTGCCTCAGTGCCTCAAAGCTAAAGTAGCACTAAAGTAATATAAACAAGAAAAGAGAGTAGATAGATGAGTAACAGTACAGATGAAAAATATAGAAGGACAGGAACATTCCTGAATATTCAATTTTATAGAACTCTTATAACAGAAAGTACAGTAATATGCAGTTCTTTAATTCCAGCTACTGCTATGGTTTGAATACGCATTGCTGAAACAGATGATTGCCTTCCCTATGAAGGCAGTGCAATGCTATAAAGCATTCCACTATTTCCATAATATGTTGAAGGAAGAGTACTTTTAGTTGAAGCAATATACCTTTCCACTGTTCAGGGTTGTTATAAGTAAGAAGTAAGAGGATCTTCATCCTTCTCTACCCAGCTAGTTTATGCCATACAGACTAAATAAATCCCAGATCATCTCAAATCAAGGAATGGAAATGGAAAGAAGCAGTGCCTTTTCTCCAGTGTCTCTGGCATATGTTTATGAATGAAGACCTTAGATTAATTTCCTTGTGATTCTCCTGAAAGTGGAATCAAGAACACCCTTTAATAAGCAAAACACATCCTTTCTGAAGTTATTCAGTTACAGATCCTTCAAAATTATGTTTGTTAGATACTTCTTATGCTAAAGTTCATAATGTAAACAAAATATTTCATTTAATATCTCCATTATTCATACAAGTCTAATACCAATTGCAGTTCATTCAAACTTGACTTTGTTTCAAATCTGTTGTAGAACTCTCACCTTTTCTATATCTAAAAAAGAGCAGAGATACAAAGTTATAAGAATCAAGATTTCCCCATGTGTTTGCTCTTTCACATTTTAAAACCTGTTTTACAGAATAATGACATTTTAAAAATTCACCAGTTATATCCAGCACAAATTAACTCACTTGGAAATACCTGCTAGCTTTCAGTTCTGCTGACTACATTGGTCATATGTCCTGTTTCTGACTGTTTGATATAAATCTGATTTCAGGATATCCTGGGTTTGGCTGGGATAGACTTCACGTTCTTCAGAGTAGCTCTTATGGTGCTGTGTTTTTAGGATAAAAATAATGTTCATGACACACTGATGTTTTAGTTGTAGCAGAGCAGTATTTACATAGAGCCAAGGACTTTTCTGCTTCTCATGCTGCCCTGCCAGTGAGGAGACTGGGAGTGCACCAGGAGCTAGGAGGGGACACAGCAAAGACAGCTGACCCAAACTGTCCAAAGGGATGTCCCATACCATATGGCATCATCCTCAGCAATAAAACTGGGAGGAGTGGGCCAGGGGTGCTACCATTGCCTGGAACTGGCTGGACATTGGTTGGCTAGTGGTGAGCAATTGTGTTGTACATAACTTGTTTTATTATTACTCTTTTTTTACTTGTTTTATTATTATCTTTTCTTTTCCTTTTTTTTTTTCTTATTAAACAGTCCTTATTTCGACTGACATGTTCTCACTCTTCTACCTTTCTCAATTATTTCAAACTGTGTTTAGCTGCTTGCTGGGTTAAACCACAGCACAGGAATTGAAGTCTGAATAAGCTTAGTTAAAATTTTGTAGGATGTTTTCATAGTATTCACTATGAGTCTATTAGCAAGAGTCTATTATTTCCAGGTCTAACATATTAAAAAAAAAAAAAAAAAGGCAAATAATTGCATATTTTCAAAAAACATCTTGTAATATTCATCCAGGGCTATGGGGGGGGGGGGGGGGGGGGGGCTGTTTTGGTTTTGCTTTCTAAAAACAGCACTAAAACTGCAGGTACACAAACAGCAAAACATGAATATTGAGAGATTAAGAAGATACTTGGACAGCACTGAGGGTTGTGACACCTAATAGTTAAATACCTCAAATTCTTAGTACCAAGTTAGGCACCCAAGTTACCTACATATTGTAGGATTACAATAATTGCTGGGTAACTATGAATGAAATGTGCAGCTGATATGCTAAGCAGAGAAATGGCTGGGTGAGACATTAAGGCCACATCTAAAATTCTCTCTTTGCTAGTCTCTTAACTTTAGAGTTTAGTAAAACTGAAAGTCCATTCTGAAACCTCAAATGTCTTCTCAGCTTAGACACCTAAGTCATGCCACCAGGCAGTGTTGAACAATTCCTACTTCTAATAGAAAAACAGAATAAGAAAAGATGGGAGTAGCAGAGCAACAGCTACTGCCTAATAGGTGAATATAGAGAAATTTTATTGTAAAAGCACAAAATCAAAATGTTGTTCACTGCTTGGCTCGAGGACGTGACAAACTGCAAAAGGACAATCTAGTATATGCAACCTAGCTGAACATACTGTCTGCTGCCTACTAATGCCAAGCAAGAAAGAGTCCCGGGAATAGTGAGAAAGTACATGGTTTTGCATTCCCATAATCAGGACTCTCACAGCAGAGACCTCTCAGAAATGCTCCTTTACAAAATAGATAGATAGATAGATAGATAGATAGACAGACAGACAGATAGATAGAACATTGTTCCTTACCTGTCCATGCATTGTGTTGTAGATATTGCATAGTGTCATTGCCCTGAGGGCACTAACAGGTCTTGCTGTCCCTGCCCAAGCCCTGAGCTCCCCTGAACTGCCCAAGGACCTAAGGCCTAAGGCCATCGACACCCGCCCCAGTGAGGCTGCAGCAGGGCCCATCTCCAGCTCCCCTGCCCAGCCATGGACCTTGTGCAAGCCCAGCCCACCACAGGCCTGCATCCCAGCCCAGCTTTGGCCCAACCCCAGGAAGGTGCCTGGGCCTAGGGCTGCCTTGCTGCCCTGACCTTCTTATACCTTCTTCAGTTTGGCAGTACAGTTCAGCTTAGACTGAAAGATTAATTGTGCCCACTGTTGGGCTATTCTGCAGCTCTAGTGTATGTTTCTAAAAAGGGAAAGCTGAGAATTTAAGTGCAAGGCGCTGTGCCAGGATTGGGGCAATCCCAGACAGGAGTATAGACTGGGAGAAGAACTCACTGAGAGCAGCCCTGCGGAGAAATACTTGGGAGTTCTGGTGGACGAAAAGCTTGACATTAGCCAGCAGTGCGCACTTGCAGCCCAGAAGGCCAACTGCATCCTGGGCTGCATCAACAGAGGGGTGGCCGGCAGAGCGAGGGAGGTGATTGTCCTCTTCTACTCAGCCCTCGTGAGAGCCCCACCTGGAGTACTGTTTCCAGGTTTGGAGCCCCCAGCACAAAAAGGAAGTGGAGAGACATGAAGATGATAAGAGGGCTGGAGCACCTCTCCTATGAAAATATGAAGAAAGACTGAGAGAGCTGGGGATGTTCAACCTAAGGAAGAGAAGGCTCTGAGGTGACCTTATTGCAGCTTTTCAATACTCAAAGGGGGCTTATAAACAAGATGGAAAGCAACTTTTTGCTCAGGCAGACAACGACAGGACAAGGGGGAATGTTTTTAAACTAAAAGAGGGGGGATTTAGATTAGATATTAGGAGGAAATTCTTCACTCAGAGGGTGGTGAGGCACTGGAACAGGTTGCCCAGAGAAGCTGTGGATGCCCCATCCCTGGAGGTTTTCAAGGCCAAGTTGGCTGAGGCCCTTGGCAACCTGATCTAGTGGGTGGCATCCCTGCCCATGGCAGGGGAGTTGGAACTAGATGACCTTTAAGGTCCCTTCCAACCTGAGCCATTCTATGATTCTATGAATTTGGAACCCCACGTGCCAAGAAGGGAGCTGACCTAGTACTACCTCCTGGAGGAGTGTGCCAGCTACTAAACTGTTACACAGTGCTCATACACTGACATTGTCTTTCTTCCTCTGGTCTTCCAGTGATTTTACCATGTCTGCTGTGTTTTGCGTCACTGGAGTATGTTAGTCATGCCTGAGTTTCCTAAAGCAGGTAGCTCAGGGACCATGCTGGGCACAAGCCTGAAGAGTGTAGATTTTCGGCAGTTTGGGCAGATGGTGAGCACCTAGATATATCAGATAAGAGGTAAGTGCTTCAGGGACTGATTTGTAGTGGTACCTTTAGTGTCTAAAAAAATTGTAAGGCAAAAATATGATCTCTGTACAGGATAAGTGGTAGTTTTACAAACTCAGAGGTCTAAATCTTGTTTTGGACCTTGCCCTCCATTCATACCTTTAAAATGCTAAATGCTCCCTATCTAGGATAGCTGTTCTTCAAGAGGTACATCACTGCTGACAACTTGAAACCTCATGACAAGACAAAAATCTCCAAAAAGAAAACTGTCCTCTCCTAGAGAGACATAACTTTAACAGAGCTGGTCATTTTAATTTCTGTAAAAGTTTACTAA
This sequence comes from Cygnus olor, assembly GCF_009769625.2. Taxonomy (NCBI): domain Eukaryota; kingdom Metazoa; phylum Chordata; class Aves; order Anseriformes; family Anatidae; genus Cygnus; species Cygnus olor. The sequence goes on from NC_049171.1 coordinate 40,924,637, forward strand.
AACAGCTTCCCATGCGAATGAAAACCCACTTCTTCAATCTTGTCTGTCTTAACATAATCACATAACAAAATGTATTGATAGTATACCTAATAAATGGGAAAATGTTCCCGCATAGTTTTGTTCTTGAGAGACAGACAGCAAAACAAAGGTGATTTCCAACTTAATGAACTTATAGATATTGCTCAGATATTGTGCTAAGTCTGAGTAAGTGTCTAAGCAGGATACAACAGCTCTAATGAATTATCTATTATCTATCTATTATCTATTTCTGATCCAAACTTACCTGGTAAATGTATTTCTGTATAGCCAGTTTTAATGACATGTAAGAATAACTCCCTGGATGCGACTGGCAACATATTGGAGTTAGAATCACAGAAGACATTGGGTAATGTTTTAGAAATTTAATTATTTCAATGACTGCTGAATCATGTGGATATCTATGGAAAGTTGCTCAATCCTAGGACCACTTCAGGTGTGAATAAGAGAATGGCACTTAATCAAATCCAGGTGACAGGGAAACAGAAGCCTTCCAAAGGAAGCAGTGGCATAAGGCACGGAAACATAGGGAATGGAGTAGAGATAGGGAGTAAACGTCTGCAGGGTTCATTCTTTGGAATATGATCCAAACTATTAAATTAAATGAAACTTCAGTCCGTTCAGTACTTGTTTATTGTTGTTATTGATGATAGAATAGGAAGGAACAGAAGAATCAGTACAGGAAAACAATACTGACTAAGTAAGATATCTGTTTAATTTAAAGATGTGAAAATAAAACATCTCATATATATATTCTAGGTAGTTTATAAACAGGAAAGTTTTTTTTTTTTTTTTTTTTTTTTTTTTTTTTTTCAAGCAGGCTTGCCTTCTCTGTAACCCTTTCATAGAAAGACTCAGCAAAAAGAAAGTTTACTTCTGAACCTTCTCATATATTCTTCATCCTTAAAAAAAAAAAAAAAAAAAAAAAAAAAAAACAACTGAAATTCTTAAACAATACAAAAGGACTTTTTTAATAGTAACAACCTCATGCGTAAAAGCAGACTAGTGTGCAGAAAGCCCATTAAGAAGCCGAGTGCTAAGAGGATTTGTTATCAACTCCATTTACCCAGAAGGATAGATGATTCTCCACAGAATACATTGACCCCTTCCAGGCTCCAGAAGCTCATTCAGTGGTCTTAAACATGTCTGTTTAGAAGTTCCTTCCCACCAATATAGCTTAGAAACTGAGGGGGAAAAGGCAAGGCATCTTTGTCTAAGAGTTCGATGCACTTAGACTTACCACAATTATTTTCCTATTTAGTTTGTTCAGTTGTTGGATAGCTCAGTAGGTAAAGCCAGGGATTAAAAAGCAAGAAAGAAAATAAGAGGTGGTCTGAGATAGGCTGAGCTGTAGTCTAAACAAGGAGAGAGTGACTGTGCATTATCTTCATGTGAATGGAGATTCCTGGGATAATGCTGATGGCTCTTAACTGAAAAAAAAAAAAAAAAAAAAAAAAAAAAAAGACTTTGCCAATAGCCACCCATTGTCCTGCTTTTGTCAAGACTGAAATAAGAGAAGATGGGCTTTTCAGGTCCAGTCTGTGAGGATGGCAGGGTGGAATGTGGTTGGATTCCAGCTGAGCGTTTGATGTCTTCATTTTTGAGGCCTCGTCTGAAAAAGGAGCTAGCAGGAAAGTATGGCCTTACACAGAAAAAGGGCAAGTCCTGAAGCAAGTTGCTTCCCTAGTAATGAGTAGACATCCAATTCTCTTATAATAATGTGCTTTCATTACCACAGTGGAGCTAATAGAGTTGTGGTGACTTCACACCTGCTACAGCCTGGCAAAAAAAAAAAAAAAAAAATGTAAAAAAGTCACCATGAAATCTCCCAGAAGGCTACTGCTGTCTACAGGCAAGAGTGCAAGTGACAGATAAAGTGTCTGACAATGAGTGATATACCGCTTTAGGACTGCAGTGAAATGACTAGACTGCTATAGTATAATCTCCAATTTTCCTGCCACTTAAAAATAGGAAAGAAGCAAAGAAATGATATATACGATTAAGCATTACTGTTTCTTTTCCTAATTGTCTGGGGGAAGTGTTAGTCTTACGTCTGAGATGTTTAACTGAGATTTAAACTCCCCAAGAATGTATATGCCTATTCAATTCTATAACTGTTTTTTTATTATTATTAGAAAAGAACTGTTACAGCCTTATAGTTTACATTCACTTACAAATGATAATTTGTATTTAAAATGTCAAAATCAGTGAAAATGTTTCCAATAGCACAGGACTGCATTATTGCTTTTCTCGAGATTCCACTGATAAACATGAGTTTGGTTTTCTTAAACAGCAAGATGCCATCTTTTTGACAGATACAATATGTAGTTATGTCACAGCATTATGATAAACCTTATAGGGGAGACACAGCAGGGTCAGAGAGTTTCTACATTCCCAGCACAGCTTCCATGAAAGGAGTGTTTACATGACCCACTGCACAAAGTTTAAATATATGCAGGAGTTTTGCTGTTAACTCCCTGAACTTGCTTGCTGAGCAGCCTGTGACCAGCAAAATTCTGCTGGACTTGTTGTTACAGTGTTGCTGTTAACATTTTCCTGTCTTGTCAGCTGTTTTGGACATCTGCTGTGCTCTATAAAATGTCTGTACAGGGGTGGTTGTGGGGTTTTGTTTGGTCTGTTTTAGCGGGATGAGGAACATAAATATTAGTCTGTCCTTTTGTTTGTGTTGGTTGAGGGTAGATGAGAGAAGAGCAGGAAATCTTGGACACCAAGCCAATGAAAATGAGTAATATTCTTGTCTGACAAGTGCTGTATTTGCCTTCTGTGACTCCTTTTCAAATGTATAGCATACGTGCACACAAAGCATAGAGTACTTATGACCTAATGTTTTGTTAATGTGTGGTTTAACAAGACTGATTCAGAACTCATTTTAGTCTTACAGGTTTTTTTTATAAGTACAATTAATATCTTTGGCTTAGATGTGATTGCTTTATGCATCAGGAGCCTGCTGTACGCTGAAAAAATTAAACCGGCTAAAATGCCTTGAATGCTTGCAGAGCACTTCACGTTGTTCTCAACAAGGCCTAATTAAGGCAGGAGTAGATAGAATAACAATGAGTGACTGGTTGAAATACATGTACACAACATAGGCCAAACCCAACCGTGTTTGTTTCTCCTGCTAGAAAATCTTATTTTCACATTGATTGTTCTGAGAATATTCTATCATCATTTATATCCATAGTCTTTCAAGTGATTTTAGTAGGGGTATTATTGTTCCTAGTCTACAGATGGCAAAAGGGAGGTGTGGAGAAAAGCACTTATTTTTCAAGTTCAAATGGTAGAACAAAAGTACAATTCAAAACTAAGTCCGAAGTGTAGGCTACAGCAGGATCAAGTACATATTCACTGACTAATTTAATACTGATTAAAGCATCAGAAGCCACATCAACAAAAAAGATGAGTGTGGGCTTCAAAACTGCCCATAAATCATTACTCTAAGCTCACAATAGCCTCTTTATTGCTTTAGTTAAACTAATAGAGGTGCCTGCACTACCCTGTTTAAAACTAACTTGATTATGCTTATAACGTATTACCCTTGCTTTTGTGACTGATATACCAATTACTATCCACAGAAGAATGCTGCTTCCATAGGAGTTCTAATTAGATTGCAAGTTTTGAAGGACTTTCTGAACGAAAAATCAAAACTCTGGGGAACTGCTCATCACAGCCTTAATTTTGTGTCATTGTTTAAAACTTTCAAAAGTTTTTTAAAAGGAAGGATGATTAAGATTGCAAATAAATGACAAAGAATCCTTGAAGATTAAAATGTTGTGCCTTTGATTTATTAGAAGTTTCTCAGTTGAAGCATTTGACCTTGCATAGCTGTGGCTTCTTTTTTTTTTTTTTTTCCTTTTGTTTCCTTGTTGGCCTGCAGTTAAATTCAAGTATGTTTCATGCATTTGCAGATACTGATATGATTAGGATTTTATACATAGTGTGATGTCTAGTGTCGTGCTTGTGCCTATGAAAAGAAGGGCTGCTTTTCAAGATTCAGTTTGTATTACCTCTTTAAAATCATTTTCAAGTATAAAGTCAATTCTTACCGTTTCTTTTTCTGTTGCATCAATATATACCGCAATTATCTCAGACAATATATGCTGCGTATATTTTTTCCCCTTTTTATATTGGCCGTATTTGAAAAGTCTTCAGTAGTTTCAGAGAAACTGCAACTCAGCTATACAAACATGCTGTGTTCTCTTCAAATATAAATTTAACTAGAATTGTATCTTTAGATATTGGACTGGGAGCTCTCTCAATATGCATATTATTACTTCATTGCAGATTAAGGCCTCCAACAGTTTAAAATTCAGGAAAAAAAAATAGAAAGAAAAAAGAAAAAAAAACAAACTCTATGACCCACCTTTTCAAACATTATGCACTAAATCAGCCGTATCTGAAATCATGAAAATTAAACAAACATTGGTCCATCTGATTTCAAATGCTAAATGAATGGCAATGTATGCCTTCTTCCTCACAGTAAAAATTGTAAGGTAGCAACTTAATCATGCACCCAAGTTGAGATACTGACAAGATTGGCTGAAAGCTCAGCAGTCAGATATGAAGGAAATGAGGCAGAGGATAAATCTCAGTCTTATCCGTGCTGCATGAATTAGCTTAGCAACAGAAGGGAGGGACTGGGTATTCTTTATGACAAAAATGTCAGAGATGGTCAAAGGAATGCTGCCAAGCAGCATTCCTATGGATGCTGCAGCACAACAACAGTGACACCAAGACAACTGCCTTGCCAGTTGCTGAAGGTGAACAGAAGGCACAATGGGAAAATGAACGTTTTTCACTATCACATTTGAAAGAACGGAATAAACGTTATTGTTGCACTGCTTTTTGCTTATTGTTATTGCTCCTGCCATACACCTGTCTCAAACCTGCCAAACTACCTGGATTCACCCTGTGCTCACTAAAATTTTCTTATTTAGGTTTGTGGCACTCCAGGGATTGTTAAGCCTGGAAACTCACAGGGAATCTCAGGTTTTGATCTCTCCACCCTTTCAGCATGTCCCACAGATGGATATGACAGCTGTTTGCATCTGACAGATTAAATCCGATAACTGAACTTGCTGTGTGTGCACTCAGCCAGTCCTTGAACCAGAACCCTGGGGGTGTATAGAAAAGCAGGTTTACCAAGTGAGTCAAAAGGGAGCCTTCCACTAATAGCTGTGCTAAGCTCCTCTCAGTTTGAAGTCAGTTATTTGCAAGTTTTACAGCAGTTCTTTGACAAGGGAGATTTTTTTCCTGTGATGAAACAAGCAGCAGAGTTGATGTTAATAAGAAGAGAGACGCTACACTTTGCCACACTGAAATTGTGTGTCTGTTTCATTGCAGCAGGCTCATTCCTGTGAATGACAGCATTAGTGCCTTGGTATAGAAAAGTGACTTACAGCAGAACTTGAGAGGGGAGAATAGATTCTGTGTTTGCTTTTTGTTTTTCCATTTAATTAAATGGACTCCATTGCTATAGAATTTTAAAACAAGACAAAGAGCTTCTGTCTTTGTCACCTGAAAAAATCTGGTCAAGACTGGTAGAGGCCCAAACTGTTCATTAAAGGGGTGTAGCTATCTACCTTATTTGCAACAATACAAGAGCTAAAAGGAAACTGATAATCTTGAAAAATATAATCTACTGCTGACTACCTGAAACTGTTTTGTCAGGTGGATTTCAGCATCCATCTCAGAACTTTTAAAGAACCTGTTTCTGCTGACCTAGGAATAAATACCAATATTTTGACCAAAAACCTTCAGTGATGAAAGGTCTTGGTTTCCAAGGAAAATACATTATCAACTGCAGTCAGAGCAGAGTTCCCTGTTTTATCTAAGGCCTCCTCTGCCTAACAAAGAATCTACATGTTAGAGAAAAGTAGGAAACTTAACCTGAATGATTCCTCTGTTGCTATGGCTGAATAAATAAGGTTCTTCCCTTAGCTAATGCATTTCTGAACAATGTAGCTATGGTAGGCAAATAGTCTATCTTCTCCTTAAGGGACTTCTTCTGCCTCATAAAATCTGCAGGAATTAAACTATGCTTATAATCAGATTTCTGGACAAACTTTTTTGACTATTTTGATGGTTTTCATCTGTGGAATGTTTCTTAGTGGTTTGAGTTTTATGTTGTAAACTGCTTAAATATTAAACAGGTTTAACAAGGGCAAGTGCAAGGTACTGCACCTGGGTCGGGGCAATCCCAAGTAAAAATACAGGCTGGGCAGATAATGGATTAAAAGCAACCCTGAGGAGATGGACCTGGAGATATTGGTTGACAAGAAGCTCAACATGAGACAACAATGTGTGCTTGCAGCCCAGAAGGCCAACTGTATCCTGGGCTGCATCAAAAGAGGAGTGGCCAGCAGGTCAAGGGAGGTGATTCTCCTCTTCTGTTCTGCTCTCATGAGACCCCACCTAGAGAACTGTGTTCAGCTCCAGGGCCCCCAGCACAAGAAGGACATGGACCTATTACAACAAGTCCAGAGGAGGGCCACAAAGATTATCAAGGGGCTGTAGCACCTCTACTACGAAGACAGGCTGAGGGAGTTCACAGACTCACAGAATAATTTAGGTTGGAAGAGACCTCCAAGATCACCTCGTCCAACCTCTGACCTAACACTAATGAGTCCTCCACTAAACCATATCACTAAGCTCTACATCTAAACATCTCTTAAAGACCTCCAGGGATGGTGACTCAATCACTCCCCTGGGCAGCCCATTCCAATGCCTAACAACCCTTTCAGTAAAGAAGTTTTTTGTAATATCCAACCTAAACCTCCCCTGGCACAACTTTAGCCCATTCCCCCTCATCCTATCACCGGACACATAGGAGAATAGACCAATCCCCATCTCGCTACAGCCTCCTTTAAGGTACCTATAGAGAGCGATGAGGTCTCCCCTGAGCCTCCTCTTCTCCAGGCTAAACAACCCCAGCTCCCTCAGCTGCTCCTCGTTAAGACTTGTTCTCCAGACCCCTCACCAGCTTCACTGCCCTTCTCTGGACACGCTCCAGCACTTCGATGTCCTTCCTGCAGTGAGGGGCCCAAACTGAACTCAATACTCAAGGTGTGGCCTCACCAGAGCTGAGTACAGGGGGACAATCACTTCCCTAGACCTGCTGGCCACACTGTTTCTTATACAAGCCAGGATGCTGTTGGCCTTCTTGGCCACCTGAGCACACTGCTGGCTCATGTTCAGACAACCGTCGACCAATACTCTCAGGTCCTTCTCTGCTAGACAGCTTTCCAGCCACTCATCTCCCAGCCTGTAGCGCTGCTTGGGGTTGTTGTGCCCCAGGTGCAGGACCCGGCACTTGGCCTTGTTGAACTTCATACAGTTGACCTCAGCCCATGGGGCCAGCCTATCCGGATCGTCCTGCAGAGCCTTCCTACCCTCGAGCAGATTGACACATGCACCTAACTTGGTGTCGTCTGCAAGCTTACTGAGGGTGCCCTCGATCTCCTCATCCATATCATTCATAAAGATACTGAAGAGAATTGGCCCTAATACTGAGCCCTGGGGGACTCCACTAGTGACCGGCCTCCAACTGGATTTAACCCCATTCACCACGACTCTTTGGGCCCTGCTACCCAGCCAGTTTTTAACTCAACGAAGCGTATGCCAGTCCAAGCCATGAGCAGCCAGTTTCTTCAGGAGAAAGCTGTGGGAAACAGTGTCAAAAGCCTTACTGAAGTCAGGGTAGACCACATTCACAGCCTTCCCCTCATCCACTAAGTGTGTCACTTTGTCATAGAGTTGTGGTTGTTCAGCCTGGGGAAGAGAAGGCTCCAGGGAGACCTTATAGCGGCCTTCCAATACCCAAAGGGGGGGTCTACAGGAAAACTGGGGGGGACCAGTTTGTCAGGGTTTATGGTGGTAGGACAAGGAGTAATGGTTTTAAACCAAAAGAGAGTAGGTTTAGACTAGATATAAGGAGGAAATTCTTTACTCTGAGGGTAGCAAGTTACTGGAACAGTTTGCCCAGAGGATGCCCCATCCCTGGAAATGTTCATGGCTAGGTTGGATGGGGCTTTGGGACAAATCAGGACAACCTGATTTAGTGAGAGGTGTCCCTGCCCATGGCAGGGGGGTTGGAAGTAGATGATCTTTAAGGTCCCTTCCCACCCAAACTATCCTGTGATTATATGATTCTATGAAACAGGTGAATTGACCAACATTTCTGAGTTTTGTTCATGTATTTATTTATTTATTTATTTATTTTTATAGATATCTAAAAAAAAGGAAATAGAAGATAAAGATCTCTAAGCTTATGTCCACATACACGTTTGGTAAGGCTGATATTAGAAAATCCTATGTGCAATTCCAGTATTCACAACTTTGAAAGGAGTTTAAGAGTTGGAGATGAGGAAAGCTCAGAAATGATTTGCAGTCTAGAGAAAATGTCTTACAGTGAGATATGTAAATGGTTTCATCTGCTCAAATGAAAAAAAAAAAAAAAAAAGTATTTTTCAACTTACTTACAGATCTCATCATACATGGAAAATATAGAGTATTGAAGACTTTATAATCTAGGCAAGAAAGCCGTAACAAGATTTATGTCTGCAAGAAGAAGCCAGAAAAATTTAAATTAGGGATGAAGCATTTTTTTAAAAACAAGTAAAGGTGATTAATGAATGGAACAACCCAGCAAAGAAATGAATTCTCTGTCTCTCAACATCTTCAAATCAGGAGAGGATGCCTTTTTGGAAGCTATGCTTTCACTAAATACAAGTCCTGTTTTAGTCAAACACAGACTGTTGGCTTCAGTACAGGGGTAAAGGATGAAATTTAATGTCCTGTAATAAATGAGTAAAGCTAGATGATCCAATGTTCTCCTGGCTTAATTTTTATTAATCTCTTATTAATCTCTTTTTCTTTTAGATATGTGTTTAAGACAAAAATGGTTAAGATATGCTTCTAAAAGTCATAATACTTGTATTTTATTATGAGCATCTTCTTGAACTAGATGAGCATCTTTTTTTTTTTTTTTTTTTTTTTAATATCTAGGTAATCTGTATTTGAGTAGCTGTAATAGACAAATACTAAGGTTTTATTTTCCCAAGCCAGAAATAATTTCAGAAAATCCTGCATCTCTTTGCTCACATATACAATCTTTTTGTCTGTAATCTACAGATAATTGTTATCTGCAACAATAGAGATAGCCATAATACAAGCAAAATTCTGTATTTTGTGAAATGTTGGATGCTTGCTCTTTTCATTGCATCAAGTCTTCCACTGGAAGATATACATTCAGCATCAGATCACAGTTTGAGCTACATCTGACTTATCACATCATTAGGTTTGCTTAACCTCTGCTGTGTTTGTAAGCATTGTCACTGTGCAGAGGATTCAAAATAATGAAGACAAAGCATGATGGCCAGGGCTTTCTAAAATGCATTATGGCATTGACCTGACTCTGGTTCCTTTGAAATCAATTGAAGTTGTGCTATTGATATCATAGACAGTATCTTCATGTTGAAGTGAAATGTTTTTAATAATCTTAAGCAGTATCTCTGCAGTATGCTTCTTATTTTCAAACTGTGTAATATTAAATAACAGTATTAGAGGGAAATGATGACTAACTGTAATGAGAGTATTTATTGACTTGAAAGGAACTAGAGAGTTGTGATATGATGGCAAGCACAAATATAAACTTGTAATTCCAGAATTTCCCTTTGAGGTAGAAACCAGTATTACTGTAAGTGCCAGAAAGATATTTCCTTTTTCATTGAGTTTTAAGTGGAAGGAGACAGAGAAACTTATCACTACTAATTCAAAAACACCTTACCTTTTTCTCTGCTCTCTGTGGTTCTTCTAGACAGAGAAGGTAATAACAGAGCTTGTCACCATGAGAGAAGAAAGACAAATACTTTTAAAGGAATTATATGGGATTATATGAGTCAAGAGAAAAACACTGCCCTCTTCCCCTAAAATTTGCATTATATTACATTTGCTTACTATCCCACACAGCTTTGGATTTCACATGATTTCTAGGCCAGGCATTTTTCCCTGTGCTCCTCCAGTAATTTTCTGATGGCTCAGTAAAATTCTTGGAACATTTGATTTATCATTCTTGCCTATTTTTATAAGCAATTATTGTCAATGAGTAAAAATTACTCAGTGTTTGTGAACTTTTTTTTTGCTGCTCTCATTTTGCTAAATGAATGTGTGCCTTTTAAGTCAGTTCTGGTCCCAGGTCATCCCAATAAAGACTGTGATATGAAAATGAGAAATTTAAGAATAAAAGGTATATAGAATCCTTATCAAAAACAACAAAAACACAAGAAGGAAAAATATATAGCTACTTTATCTATTTTTAATGTGTAATGAAGGGTGACATTTTAATGCTTTACAGTTCACTTACACAGGTAAAGATGTTCTGATCAGCTGTGGCTCGATAGGGCATAAAAGCATAAAAAGAAATTACTCTGTAGAGAAATAGATAATGTGAAATCTATTTAAGAAGAGCAATCAGTTGGGTAAGACCTTGATCATTGATTATAATTCATCTAAAATCTAATGTAAGTATTTCATTTGAGAGACAAAATTATTCTCTCAAGATTTTTCTGTGAAATTAATTTTTGGAAGTACCCAAGTCACCTACAAACCTAAATCTCTTGGCCTATGCTGCTAAACAACCTACATACATCTGAAAATATTACCCAGGAGTGTTGCCAGTGCCTTTTATGTGCTTGTTATGTATTTCAGTTCAGATCTTATATATATACAATATTAAAAAAAAATATATATATATATATATATAAATGTACACACCCATACTGGGAGCAAAGTACTGAATTCTATAATCCTTTTGTTATTGCCAGGGCAAATATAAGAGAGATTTAACAGCACTTGGAAATGATTTTTTATGTATTTGACAACATAGAAGAACAGATCTTTGCAACAAAGGAAGCATGTTTAAAATAAAATAAAAATAATAAGAATACATGATAATAAAATGTCTGGAGGGAATGATGCTTCCATTTGATCAATTTTTAGATCAAATTATCCTCTGAATAGCCAATAAATATATTAGAATTGCTGTTCTGTAGTCCTCTTTCACTAGCCTCATGGTCAGATTTAAATATCCCAAACACTTGTCAGCAGTTCAGCTGAATATTTCCATTGTCTGCAAACAGCAAGGATGATAATCATTTGCTTACATACCCTATCAAAAGAAAAAAATGTCAGACATTTCCCTGCATCTGGGGTAAGGGACACAGGGGAGCAATGTATACTACTTTCTGCTGCTGATGATGTTGGGCTGGGATTAATGATAAATGATTAATGAACAGATTAGTCAAGCACCCATTGGGAATGGAGTAAATATATTTGGAACAGAAAGATAGTGTAGGTGACTCCTCAAGGTTCTTTCCAGATCTATCTTCTGTTGTTACACGATAATACATGAGTCCTTCCTCTCTTGCTGTTTTAGGCTTTTCTCTTAGGGGACATTTCTTCAAGGTCACTTCTCTAGAATGTGCCCCATGATTAATTGTCCTAAAATAACTCTAAGCTGGTTAAAAACGGAAGTATGTACGCCAAAATTTCAGCTCTAAAGTAGGGTGCTTCTGCTCCCTTCCCTGGAGCTGATGTAGTTCATAGCAGCTGAGGATATGGGCCCAGTACTTCAGCTTTTGTCTCTAAACTGTAGAGAGCTCATTCTCAATATTTCAAGTGCCAGTGTGGATGAATTCCAACACTGGAAGCACATTTGAACTGGCAAACAGTAAATGGCTGCCATCAGGCGTAAGCACTTGTTATATCAAAGTTTTGGCACATTATTTATGGAAGAATTATTCTAATGAGTTCCATCCACACCTACCAGATGTGCAATCCAGGATTATGCCAGCTGTTTACCAGAATACTTGATGTCATGAGTATAACATGATATTCAATTTTAATGTTGCTGAATAAAGAAACTTTGTCTTAATATCTTTAAAGAAAATGAAAAACCAATGTTCTCACATATCCTGATTTGAAATGTTAGTGAAAAATAAGTTGGTCCAGCCCTTATGCAAACACATGCCCTTCTGTGCGTACAGCCGACACCAATTGCATCTGCACAAGGCTTTCTGGTACTCATAACAATTAAATTTCATGCATAAAAACTGTGGCACAAAAAACCAGCAAATGAATCATAAAGGAATCTGATTATCTAAATAAAATTCACCGTTATCTGTATATTAAATGTATTTGCAGTAACAAAAGCACAATGTCTAATATCACTTAATGATTTCAATTCACATTGAGAAGACTTCTTTGCCACCAGAGATCACATTAAAATTAGTGGCATCTCTGACAACCTCAGGTTTTACTAAATATATGTGTAGACTGGTTCTGATTTTTTTTCTTGTACTTACAGAAATAGGATTTCTTACTCTCCCTCTTTCTCTCCCTCTCTCTTAAAATCTCCTTGCAGAAATATGCCCTACTTGAATTGGTACTCCATTACAGAACATTGAAATAATTTAATATTACTCATTCAACTTCTTGGACAAGAGTATTTCATTTTCAGCTTCCTTGCTTGTAATGCATTGGCTTCATTGGGCATTGTATTTATAAATACAGTAATTTACTGATGAAAAGAATGATTCATTCTGTAAAGATCTATTTAGGCTGTGAAGGAAACAAAGACTTCTTGAAAGTGTTATGGCTTGTGAACTGATAAATATTTGTGATAACCTGCTTGGCTTTATAACTGTATTTATAAGACATTGCCTTAGATTAGGAAGAAATACAATGTACTGATAAGAACCCAAATACATATATATACTTAAAGTTCACAGCTTTCTTTTGCAAAAATGTTTCTCTGTATGTTCCTAATCAGATAATGAAAAATACATCAAATTCACATGAGTATTGCTCTCACTTACAGGGGAAAAAATAAATAAATAAATAAATAAATAAATATATGGTATCTGTTCACTGTACTGCTTTTGTAAAAATGGTAACTTTTTTTTTTTTTTTTAATTAGCTAAAAAGTAGCTAATATTACTTAATAACAAGTAGCTAATAGTACTTAATTCCTCTTTCTTCAAACTGATCATCAAATTAGGACTTACTAGGTCTAGATGTCAGGAAATAAAAATAGTCACACAACTGACCTTTTTGTCATTGAAATATTGGTAAATGTGCTAACATTGCTTGCCCGTGTTTGTGATTTCTTATATTTCCTACTTCTCTTAACACATATTGTTAATAAAAAAGATTAACTCTGATGATGATGGGACTGCATTGAAAATTCTAGTTTCTGACCTCCCAGCTTGCTATCCCTAGAAATACAACATCACGTACTGATGTACCAACACATCCATATGCTAGTTATAATGTATATTGTGGTTGTTCAAAAATAAGGCGTAAAGACAGTTATAAAATATTCTTATTTATTTATTTGTTTTTCTTATAGAATAGTAGGAATACTTGAAAACTATCTGATTTTATATTGAACTCGTCTTGCAAAGGTTGGCATCTTGCAAAACAGCTTCAGATTAAAACATTGTTAGAATTCCTGCATTTCAATGGTGTTTGATAGATGGACAATACTTGACTATAAGTATCAATGTCTTTTATTCTTCTTCTGGTGGCAAATATGTATGTGGCGTGAAAATTATCTTACATTGTCAAAACAGAATTTCCTCTGAAAGATCTTTGTCCTTCAGTCTTTTCAATTGCACAACAGATCCTATCCAAAACTTACTGAAGTCAATAGATTTTAACTGGTTCCTAATGTTCCCAGGTCATGAAAGTTTTCTAGTTTTGAATCTTATTTAAAAAAAAAAAAAAAGAGTATTGCATATTAGAAATATTTCAACCCAAATAAATAAATAATGATTGGCAAATGCAAATTTATTCATCTGGAAATTTAGTTAAACTATACATTATTCTTCATTCATCAGCATTGCCAACCCAGAATAAGCACATATCTTCTACTACCTGTGTACCTTCTTTTCAGCAATGATTGAACAGTTGTGTATATACAATTTCTGCTACGTTCTTTGAAATATGACATTAATGTTTTTAGGTTTATGGGAAACTATTATAACCTTTCTCACTTTGTAGAGCAAGGAGTACTATGTAATTCTTCATGAAATGTCCAAAAATATGGATGTTTGTATGATGATAGAAAAATAAGGTTTGCATTTAGCCATGGATGCATTTTTATTGCTTTGGGTCTGGTTAACGTAATTGGCCTTTTATGAACAAGATGAAGACCAGAATAACAAAGTGTGAATTAAAAAGTTTGAATGACATCTTGCTGGAAGATTTTGAGAGTAGAGATTGAGTGAATGAAGATTTGGGGAAAGAGGCAGCGGGGAATCTAGTTGGAAAGGTATTTCCTGTTACTGTTTTTAGTGCACTTGTGTAATGAATTGTCTCCATCCATTTCAGCAGGTTGCCTGGAGGCAACTTAACCCATCCTAAAGACCTATATATGATCTGTGTCCAAACAAAAAAACCTCATGCTCATTTTGAACTCTCCATACTCTCCATACTGGCAGATAGTACTTATTTGCTAATCAAGCCATATGCAGGTAAAAAGTTGCCAAGAGTCAAGACCAGACCAGAAATATCTCCCAGTCAATTATATGCTTACATACCACTCATTTTTAGAAGCCAAACTTTAATAAACAAATAGTTTTGCCATTTGCCCTCATCGACTTAGAGCTTGCATTGTTAAGACTGTGCAATCTTTTTCCTAAAACTTTTCTCTTTGGATGTCTCCAAACCTCTGACAAGTGATAGCAACTCATAATTCATTCTTGTTTCATTGGCAAATACATCTGCTGACAGCAGCCAGGGAAAACTGGAGCTTCCTGTACTCATAAACTTTCCAAGTGCTTGCTAGAGAGACAGCATACTCTCCCATATCTAGATATTACCAATCATCTCCAAGAATATAAAACAAAAAATAGTGATTGTAACAACAAATAGGAGAGAATGTTGCACCTTATGAGGTCTTATTTAAAAAGTTATTCTGACTTCTTGAAGTGGTTACAAAAGGTCATGCAATTATATAGGCTTGAGAATATTTTGCCACTTCATGGTGGGGGCAAGTCTGACATACTAGGTTAGGTGTATCCCTTTGCATTTTAACTAGACACAAAATTGTTGTGATCAATAAAAAAAACCACCTACCTTTTGGCCAGTAAGGTACATAGTGTGAACATAAAATTAGTGCACTTGAAACCTGAAAACAGGCTACAGCTTTATGGGCTATCTATATAGATACAACCAGGGCTTCTAGGAATTGTCACCAGGGCACTGTTTATATGTATTTTTATCTAGCTTTTATCTGCTATTTGTAATGTCTTTATCTTTGTATATGCATGCACGTGTGTGGTATGTGTATAGAGAGGAAGAGAGAGAGAAAGAACATGCTCTAAGCTTGCACAGTGACAATAGTGTCATAATCTTTTGTTAATATCTCGTCATTCACATTTTTCCCAAATGTAGATAAAAAAAAAAAAAAAAAAAAGTGCTGTCTTCCATAAAAATGAAATAATAATTTAATAATTTAATAGAAAATACATCCCTGATGACACTTAACATTTCCAGGGAAGTATTTACTGTACAGTCTCTGTTAAACAGAGACAAAATCTTCATTTGTATATTCATTTGCTGTGTCATAAGAGTCAGGTGTAGCTTACTATAGAAGGGAAATATTTTCTAGCCATTTATTTAGATTGTACTATACCTCCTTTGCATGCCACCCATGTATGATGATTCTACAGCTAAGGTATTGCCAATAAAGAATAAATTTTTTAACCTCTAATGAAGATGGCAATATTTTAGATGCAGATATTCAGACCTCCATAAAGTCAGTGTTATACACAAAAAGTAAACTAATACACCTGAAAGTAGCCTTCTAAGAATGAGGCTGGATCAGGGCCAAGATGATACTGCTTCTGAACTTCATCACCACATACTCATGGATGGGGTGTGTGTAGTTATTGACAGGTTAACCCAGATTTTTCTTCATTGTCGTTTCCTTTTTCTCTTACGTAGGATGAAAGAGTTTTAGAGGTTTGTAGAGGTTTACATGTTTAAATATGAGGAAGACTGCAGATTTTCACTGCTATCTCAGTATAAATTTCACCTTTTTCATTAAATGTTCATCTGATTAGAGAAGTATTTAATTGTTTTAGGAACAGAACAGCAAGGAAGTATTTCCCTAATTATATATTATTTTTCATTGCCGGCTGATGCAAAATAAAATTAAAAAAAATAATTAAAAAAAAAAAAGACATTTAAAGGTGATTAAAAAAATCTTATGTAGTGAAATCAAAACATTAAAAAATGTATATATGTATCATACATGTTGGTAATTAGACTACCTAATTCCATCTAATCTGATATTCAGATAGAATTTTATGCATTTATGTTTAAGACTGCTCTGGTCTGTTACATCTGTACACCTTCAGTTTGGAAGATATAGTTCATTATGTGCTTAAACCTACATTCTAACATATGTTTGAAAGTGGCACCTGGTTCCCACCTAACCCCCTTTGTGATTCACAGATGGGCTGAGAAGAAGCTACTCATTTAAAATTCCCAATCTGTAAAATATAATCTTAGGAAGACAATAGACTCAGACAGTCTAGAGTTTTAATTAAAAGCTACAGACAGATGAAGAATCTCATTGAAATTAGTTCTGATAATTCAGATTCTTATGTGGAAAGATATGGATGTTAATTCTAGAGCTTCCGCACCACTAGAGACATCAGATCTACAACGCCAACAACCAGGAGAGTGACTTAATGCATCGAAGAACAAGTGAGGGAGGAACAACTTTGTCTGCATTCCCCTGTTGGACCTGAGATACTCTAGTGTGTAGACTGTACGAATTAATGATTCAGAGAGCAAGACAAAGATTGTGGTCTGCAGTCTAATCCTTAAGGCTTCAGGTTAGGGATACCCGGAGTCCAATCCATTTACAAAGAAGCATTATATATTTTAAAGAATGATTACGCAATATAAGAAGCTAATTATTTCTTAAATAGAAGCTAAAATTTAAGTCCCTGCTTTCAGTTCATGTCTTGCCAAGGTGGACTCTCTAACACTTTGCCAGTCATGTCCAGGTCTAGGGACCCCAGCACAAAAAGGATGTTGATCTGATAAAATGGGTCCAGAGGAGGGTCATGAAGATGATCAGAGGGCTGGAGCACCTCTCCTATGAAGAAAGGCTGAGAGAACTGGAGCTGTTCAGCCTAAAGATGAGAGGGCTCCAGGGTGACCTCCTTGCAGCTTTTCAGTACTTAAATTGGGCTTATAAAAAAGATGGAGAGCAACTTTTCAAATAGATAGTAATAGTGTAAGGGAGAATGTTTTTAAACTATAAGAGGGAAGATTTAGGTTAGGAGGAAATTCTTCACACAGAGGGTGGTGAGGCATTGGAACAGGTTGCCCAGAGAAGCTGTGGATGCCCCATCCCTGGGGTTGTTCAAGGCCAGGTTGGACAGGGCCCTTGGCAACATTATCTAGTAGGTGGCATCCCTGCCCATGGCAGGGGAGTTGGAACTAGATGACCTTTAAGATTCCTTCCAACCTGATCCGTTCTATGATTCTATGATGTTCAGGTGTATGTCCTGGCTACTCTGCAGAAGGCTACTGTAATAAGATTGCCCCATAGGTTTTCACCTTTCACAGCTAGGTTTTAAAAGAAAATGACAGCAACTTCTGCATTCTCTGAAGTACACAGTTCTGTTGATCAGTCTTGAATGAGCTGTCAGTGATTTCCCAATATAGCTGTACAGTGGATTCAAGCAGGGAAAGAAAATATTTTTTATATTTTGATCAGGTTTAAAATATAAAGCTATTCAGACACATAAATATAACCTGCACTGGGAATGAAGAGGCACCTAAGGAATGTTTAAGTGCTAACGTGTCTGTATTCTTTGACATTCTGACAGTCAGATATCAGCTGGGTGGAGATTTTCAGGATTGTAAATTTGGACCTAGATATACTATTCCTACTTTACAGCCTTTTGGATACCTTACCTTATGAAACTGTTGCCAACATCTGGAAAAACAAACAAACAAACACACACACAAAAACACGCATTGTCTATCATCTATATCACTGTATTATTTGGAATGTTGATTAAAGTGATTCTCTAGTTTGAATTTTGAACCTTTTAATTAATTAAACACATTTACCCTTTTTGATTCAAATCACATAATATTTCTATCTTAAATAATTATCATGTCACTTTATACACCCGTTTACTGAAAGATATTGCTGACCATCTCTAGTTTTGTCTGGAAATCATCATTGAATATTATTATGAAGACAAATATGACAATAGTTGAATTATTTGAAACAAACAGTCTGATTTAATGTTTAATAAACTGCCATGCAACTTCTTTGATGAAAAGTGCTTTGCTTTCTCTGAAAGAGAAATTCATAATGCCAAATCTGCAGTCACTGAAAATTACTACAACTGTACTTAATATGCGTAATTTCAAAGCTGAAAAAAAATATGGAGAGATTCCTTTGGACAGATTCTATTCTAAGTTAAAAGACTTATTCCAACTCAGAAAAAAATCATCTTTCCCTCAGAAGGAAAGGCAGATCTCAGAGAAAAAGCCCAATATATCATGCTGTAATGCCCCAGTCTTAATACCAGCATAATAGCAGCAGAATCCACTAGAGGATTCTCTGTCGAGCTGCAAAGGCTTGTTCACCAATCACTAGACATTCAAATGGAAGAAAGCAATCCCCTGTAGGATCAGCTAAAAGGCTGTGAATTATTCCTCCTTCCATCTGATAAACCTTTCTTGGATGTAGAATGCAGAAATGGATCTGAAAAATAACAGACAACTGTACCTTTATCCTTGAAGGCATTACATATATATATATTGAAGTCAGGTAAAGTCTGAACTGTCCCTCTACCTGCTTCACCCTACCTATTGAACTAGATTTTGGTGAACTCCAGTATTGCAATATGTTTTCTTGAAGGTCACAAGGCTTTCTTTTTGGAACAAAGCTTGATCATCGTGGTCAGCCAAGTAGGATGGTGTCAAAGCCCATGTCTCAAGCAAATCAGTCATCAGTATATAATAACTGATCCATAGCTTCCCCATCTTGCTTCCCTTTCCCTAAGAAAAGCCTCAAAAGTTCTTATTAATGTGGGAATGGTGGAAAGAGAACATCTCACTTTTTTTTTTTTTAATGCCGTGAAACTTTAAAACAATCAACCTGAAAGCGTCCAAATATTTACACTAATGTGACTGCCATTTTCCTTAATTAAAAAATACCTCACCTGTTATTTAGGGGAGAAAGCAAAAACACTTAAAAGTGAGTGTCTTGCTTGTATGTCTTCACAGTGAGTGAGATCATCCAGGCTATCTATGTAGTCAGTAAGGGAACACAGTTGTGGAGTACAGCTCCAAGCATCCACAATGAAGTTTTCATTATGTCTTAACCATCTGCCTTGAAAAGGAACAAAGTCGATGGAGCGTGCCTTGTGAAGGCAGGGCAGTGTCTCTCTCAACCTTCTTCCCCATTTCACCATGTCAGCAAAAGTATGCCTGCTGACTGTGCCTGTGCCCAAAATAAGTGGGTAATGGGTAGGGGCAAAAAAATATCATTGACACTGGAACTACCCCAGACTCATTTATCAAAAATTCCTTGATATGAAACACACATGCCAGGGAAAAGGTTTGCACAGGACTGCTGAACCTGTCCAAAGAGGCAGGGACTAACCTTTAAAAACCCTGACACTAGAACGTCTGGGTATGCACCCACCACTCAAGAACCTGAGGAGGACAAAACAACACATGATTCACAGGTGGTGATATATCTATCTTTATCTCCATTTCTCTCTCCCTTTATTTTTTATTTTATTTTATTTTGTTTTATTTTATTTTATTTTATTTTATTTTATTTTATTTATTTTATTTTATTTTATTTTATTTTATTTTATTTTATTTTATTTTATTATTTTGAATGTATGTGCTTTT